>NC_138770.1:164615496-165215496 GCF_965119305.1 Pelophylax lessonae | reverse complement strand
CTTATTGGTTAGCGCACTGGTTCACTATCTTCGTGATAACTAACATACCTGGGAACTATAGGCACTGGTGTGGGGATGCTGGGTAATCAGTAAGATACTCATGTCTCCAGAATTTACTAGTGTAACCCATGGCAATATGCACATTGGCTAACTGGAATAGTGGGATGGAGGTAATGCAGAAAAACACCATTTGGCCTAAGGGATCAAAATATGCAACAACATACTGGAATAGAAGTGGATGGAGGTGTTTGACCTCTGTTGCCACAACCACTCACTTATTGCCCTTGTAATATCCCATGTGCCTGTGTATGGTCAAAATTGCCCATGTAGTGTTATACCAGCCCATGTATTTTCTTTAATATTTCCTAATATTGCCAAAATTGCTCCTATGTTGCCACAGTTGCCCAAAAGTGAGCATAGCAGTCATGTCTGTTTTGGAGACCATATTACTTGACGTAACTTCTCTTGTAAAGGCCTGCAGGCCTGCTACTATTAAACTATTTAGGCTAGTTTTCCAGGCATCCAATTTGGCGCAGCACAATACACATGATGCAGCATCAATTTTTCAAGCACATTACCATCAATTTAGCTACATGTGTCACATAGGAATAAAACGTTTGCATGCTATGCGCACTGAAAGCCATTTTAATAAAGGAGATCCTAGACTCATGAATTTCTAAAAGCTATCAGGTTAAAATTGCACAATTGTTGAATGAATCTAGTAAATTTGAAGTGAAATTTAATGACAGATGTTTCTCATCAAATACTGTATAGCTGTGCTATTCTATAGAGAAATGTTTGTTCCCGACTCAGCACTGCTCTTCTGCAAGTTTCTTAGCATCTTCCCTTAAAAGCAAATCACAACTGTATACCCAATGGAAGTAACCTATTCTGTTGAATAATATATAGCAATAGCTCCTCAGGGCCCTTGAGCAAAACCTGAACTATAACCACCACTTTAGGATCAGGCCTTTTCTATTGTATACCCAATGAAAGTAAGTTATTCTGTTGCATAATATATAATAACAGCTCCTTTGGGCCCCTTGAGCAAAACCTGAACCATGCTCTAAAACATCTACTCACTATTAATAGGGATGTGCCAAAAGTACCTAGGAACAGTTGGAGGCAGGTTCGCCGAACATGACTAAAGTTTGAGATCTGAATCAGAACCCATTTGAAGTCAATGGGATACAAATGTTAAAAAACAGTAAAGGCCATTTATTAGGCTAATAGCCCAGAAATTGTAAAACAAATGGCATGGGGGTTGGGCACTGCCCTGGGGAACATATACCAAAGCAAAAACGTTTTTTTTTTTTTTTTATTAATACCATTTGGTGTCAATTTAATCTGTTTGAAATACGGTATGGATTTTAAGGGAGACCCTACCTTTGGGTCTGGTATTCGGCCAGTTGTTCCTCCCACTCTGTGATATCAGAAACCGGAAGCAACGAGGATTTTGTCACTTTTGTTTTCAGTTTGTTTAATTCCAGGCCACTGCCGGCTTGTAAAGCTATCGATCAAACCGAGATATGAGGGATCACCATGAACATAGGAGTGACAGCAGTATTTCTAGTACCAGACCTCTAGTGTATCTCCAAACTGGTAACCTGCAAAAGCTTTTAAAGCATTGCCTATGGATAATTTAATATATCATAGTTGGCCACCATTTAAAGGGCATGCGTAATTTGACGTCTATTTATTCAGCGTAACATCATCTTTTATATTTTATAAAAAAAAAATGGGTATTATATTGTGTTTGTGTTCATTAAATTAATTTAATTTTTTTCCTGAAAATTTGTGTAACTGTGTAAATACCGTGTGACAGAATCCTGGCCTCTGCCCAGGAGATTAAAATGTGGGTTCTAAGTAATTTTATAGTAAAAAAAAGGGAAAAAAAAACAGATTTTTACAAACTGTATATGTGAAAAATGTCAGAATTTACCTGGAGATCAAGTGGTTATTAAAAAAAAGTCCAACAATGTAGATCCACCATCAATAGCTTTGTTCAGTGATGCAGATCCATGTCACTCATGATAAACAATGCCCACCGGCCTGCCGACAGACACATCAAATCCCATTGGCTCACTTGCACAGAATGACATCTCCTTTTCCCTGGCTTTAAAGTGAACGAAGGGGCGGGTTCTCCTGGGTAATGGGATTGACCAAATATGATCATGACCATATCTGACTAGTGACAACACGTGGATTCTTGTGACATTGTTAACCACTTCAATACAGGGCCCTTTCACCCCCTTCCTGCCCAGGCCAATTTTCAGCTTTCAGCGCTGTCACACTTTGAATGACAATTGCGCGGTCATGCTACACTGTACAATGAAGAGAGATAACACCGCTCAGGCTAGTCAAAGTCCACGATTCAAGGTGGGTGCTGAACCTCGGCTCGCCACCAGGAGAAGCATGAAAAAAGAGAATGGTCGCACACCACCACGGAATCCAATGAAGAAAAGTTCCTTTATTCACATAGGTGGTACAAGGTACAGCAGGGTAGGACAGTAGATGTGTCTCACACGACACAAGCACGTAGCAGTCATGTGAAACATGTCTACTGTCCTACGCTGTTGTACCTTGTACCATTTATGTGAATAAAGGAACTTTTCTTCATTGGATTCCGTGGTGGTGTGCGACCATTTTCTTCTTTCATGCTACACTGTACTCATATGAAATTTTTATAATTTTTTCACACAAATAGAGCTTTCTTTTGGAGGTATTTAAAAATCTTGCTAAAAAAAAAAGAAAAAAAAGACAGAAAATTTTGAAAAAAAAAAAGTTTTTCTTATTTTCTGTCGGTAAATTTTGAAAATAATTAATTTTTCTCCTTCACTGATATGCACTGATGAGGCGGCACTTATGGGCACTATAGGCTGCACTTATGGGCACTGATGAGGTGGCACTTATGGGCACTGATGAGGTGACACTTATGGGCACTGATGAGGTGGCACTGATGAGGAGGTACTAATATTCAGCACTGATGGGCACTGATAGGTGGCACTGATAGGCGGCACTGATGAGCACTAATAGGCAACACTGATGAGCACTGATAGGCGGCACTGATGGGCACTGTGAGGTGGCACTGACAGGCACTGATAGGCGGCACTGATGGGCAGCACTGACGGGCGGCACTTGTGGGCACTGACCGCGCAGCGATGGGCGACACTGATGGGCACTGACAGCAGCACAGAAGAGCAGGCACTGATGGACACTAACTGGCAGCACTATGGGCACTGACAGGCGGTACTGATGGGCATTGACCAGTGGCACTGATGGGTGGCACTGATGGGCGGCACTGATGGGCAGCACTGATGGGCAGCACAGATGAGCAGGCACTGATGGGCACTGACTGGCAGCACTATGGGCACTGATTGTGGGCAATGAAGGGCATTGGTTGGGGTGACTTATTGGCACTTTTACTACTGTAATCAGGGCACTGATGATCAGTGCTCTGATTATCTGTCCTAGACTCCTCTTTGAGGAGAAGCCGCTGATCGACTCTCCTCGCCACACACTCTGACAGTGTAAGGCGAGGAGAGCCGATAAGCGGCACTTCCTCCTTTACATGTGACTGGCTGTGATTGGACACAGCTGATCACATGGGTAAAGAGCCACTTTATTGGCTCTTTACCAAGATCAGGGTCCTAGGACATGGCACGGCCATGATCGCTGCACAGCGTGCCCCTGCGGGTGCCCAAGAGCGGCCGTTCTGGGGCGCCCTCATATGATGTCATCCCAGAACGAGAGCTGCACTGCTCCACCGTCATTTGACGGTGGGCGGGCGACAAGTGGTTAATCAAATATGGTCCTATCCATGTTTTATTTTATTTTTTTAAACAATTCCCACACCTTTGTTTACATGCAACTGTTAGCTGGGAATCCCAAACTGACAGCTGAATGGGCTGGGTGGGGATTAGTCATGGTTGTTGGGATGCTGGCAGCTGCTGCCTTCCTAGCAAGCAGCCTGTGAGGAAACTGTCATATTTAACCTTGGGAGTAATACTGCTAAATGTATCACTTCCAGCTGCTGCCAGAGGTATGGCACGACTGAACACCAATTTAGTGCTGAAACTCTGTACAAGTTAAATATGGCCAGAACCGATGTTTGAACTGAAATAGCAGCTCATCCCTAATTGTTAATATTAACACAACCATAAACACAACAAATATCGCCCTCAACATAACAATTCTCCCTCTCACTCTCTTCTTCCTCCCATTTCCCACTACCATCTTTATTGAGGTAAACTAATCAGCTTGGCAGATCTAAACTGAAAAGTTCATGGTGGACATTCGAGTATGTGCTGTCAGGGTGAATTAATCATTTGCTCTAGGATAAATCAAGCTCTAAAGTCTGTGCCTGGCTTAACTCATCAACAATCCCTGAAATAAAATTTAGCCATGTAGTGAATGCGTCAATGTCATTTAGTCAGACCTAGCAAGTCCACCTATGCAGACAAAAAGAAAAGTAAAGCGGGCAATAGAAGATCTTATAATTACCAGTGATGCTCCCAACTGCAAGTGTTGGTTGCAAATGTTTGGGTTGTTTCTGAACATCTAGAAAGTGAAGTAAATGCCTCTGGTGGTTAGAGGCTCTTCAAAAACTGTGTCATTGGCGAAGGGGTTGGCCAAGGTGGTTTGATTCACCATAGTTTCTCCTTCTGGAATAAGCATAACATAAAGTTTGTAAAGTTCTGCAATTGGGTAAATGGAGCTCAGTAAAGGAAATTAGAGAGCAGCAGAATTGGCCTGCAATTTACTTGGCCTTCCCTAAATCTTGCAATCGCTAGGTACTAATGACTTCTATCCGCCACTGTAGAATCCACTATATCAGTTTTTAAAGATGCCACTCTGCAGGCTCATTGATCATGGATTCATCAAGAATCTGCTATAGTAAAAAAGTAGAACTACGTGGAGCAATTGCTACCCACATTCCAGCATACTGTGGATTTATTAAAGTGTATCTCAAGACAATTTTGTTTTCTCTTTTTAGGTTTTGGACAAAATGTGCATGAGATTTGTTAAACTCAGAGGTTATCCCTCTCTTGCTGTCCACTAGACATAAGAGGAAGTCTATCTTTCCGAATTGAACTATATCTTGCTCAAAATGTCACCAAAACATTTACTCCTCTTGGAAAGTTCCCCTCACATACTGTATTCTGTGACATCTGTAAAATTTGGGATTTCTCTTCACCTTTTATCCAATTAGGGTGTAGGTATAATATTTCTATTGCCGGGACATTTTATCTGCAGTTTTTCCTGAACCAGACAAGGTTTCTTTAAATCAGACCTTTCACATCAAGCAGAAGGTCTGCTTTTTTTTGCAAACCCCCTGCCCAAACAAATTGCTTTAAAAATGCCAACTATAACCAAAAATGACTCCTCTCTACGACACTTCCAGAAGGCAAGTGCCACGCCTTACTGTTGCTTCCTGAGACTTCTGGGCATGCACTATTGCAATTGGCTGAAACACATTTTGTGGGGGTGTCATGGTCACAGTTCTGTAGAAGGGCATGGTGACATCCCCTGTGCCTCCCTGAAGCACTGGAGGCTGAAGCCGAGGTCGTTTTTTTTTTTTTTTTTTTTAATTTTTTACAGGCGATCTGTTTTTATTTATAGCTTTATAAAGCGGTATGTGTTAGGGGGCAGAGCATGTAAAAAAAGTGGACCTCCGGTTTGGCATTGAACCGTGGGCTGACAATTTCTGGAAAGTAGATGTGAGGCATCATAGAGACTTTCTTACCTCTGATTCAAAAATGCATGGATTGTTTCAGGGAAGAATGCCTGTTGAAGTTACGAACCTTTAAAACATTATGTTTGGACCTGACCTATAATATTTCAGAAAATTAAACCAAAGCTTATTTGGGGCATTTACTAAAAATATTCACATCACAATGGTGGTATTGTAAACTGGAGTACAAGTACAATCATTCATGGAAATATGACGAGAACAATATGGTTAACATCTCCCACTAGATTCTCATTTGCATATTTCAGTTCACGGGGGGAAAATTAAGTAGGTAAGTATGTTTATCAGAAATCGCCCTATTCTACAACAATCTGTCGACATTTCATGCAGGAAGGAAATCTACATTGATTGCCATTGATTAGATTTGCACAGGAAAATCTTTTATAATTCCAGGCCAAGGAAAACAGAGCCCTGGGGGGCTTTCTAATTACAGAAATCTCATTAGATTCATTCATTGCATTACTTTATCTGGATTAGCACAAGAACAGCTACAGTAATCAGGTACTGCTGCAAAAGAACAAAAGCACAATAACATTTTTTAAAGAAAACCTTAAGGATTATTATGCTTTAATAACCAATGATCACCTACAACGGTCAGCCTGTATAATGACAATGCATAAACTAGTACTGTTTAAAAGTAGAAAATGTACATTCAGCTGCCTGGTCTGCACAGGGCTAGCACAGTATTTGCATTCTCCATTTCTGTATTAGCTGGAAGTGCCCTCCCCCTCTGCTCATCTCTATAATATAAGGGGGATGTGTTCTATTGTCCTGCAGAGGACAAGGCAGGTAGTTCAATTCTACTCTACTCTAATTCTATTCTAGTTCAATTCAAGGCAGGAGTTCAATGTAGCAGAAAGTACAGCCCGGAGCAAAATATCGAAGAAATAAGTGGAGGGCTAGCATGACTGGGCCAGCAGGGGAATTATCTTAGCAGGGGTTAACAAAGTTAGGCAGTCGTGGGGGTTTTCTGCTATTGGCCAACCTTAGGTTATCTTTTATTATACTATTTTGGTTCCTGTTCTAAGGAACGTGTTATATATATTTTTGTTATTGGTTAATCAATGGCCACGTTGGCCAATTTTACTCCAATAAAGGTGTCCATGTATTTATTGCAGGAAGGGTATTTAAGGGGTTTGGGATAAGGGTTATGGTAAGTGTCATAATTGCATCTGGGGTGCCTAAGGCCTCTTTCACACAGGCGGTCCGATCAGATCCGCCTGTCAGTTTTTTAGGCGGATCTGATCGGATCCTCCATGCAGCTCTATGGGGCAGCGGGTGTCAGCGGAGGTCACCTCCGCTGACACCCGCTGCCATCCGCATCCGATCCTGTGCTGAAATCTGGACGGATGGAAACCCTATTTTTCCATCCGTTCAGTAATCGGAGCGGAGCGGATCTGATGAGAGCGGACAAGCTCCGATCCCCCTCCTCTCCTCCGATCCCCCATAGAGGGCAGCGGGTGCTGAGACACCTCCCTCTCCGCTCTGCAAGCGGAGACGGAGCTGTTATCCGCCCGGCTCAGCGGGGGTCGCGGATCGATCCCCGCTGAGCAACACGGATCCGCCTGCGGAGGCGGACCGTGTGAAAGAAGCCTTAGTCAAGTGTTGTCACTCACTGCAGGAAGTTGGAAGCAAATTAGAGTTCTGCAGCATTTTTACCATAAGATGAAGAAATTCGTATGTACTGCAGAAATGTATTTATTTTGCCCATACATATAGTATACCTAAATTTGATTATACAGTATGTCTTATTTATAGGAAATCCATCATTATGGAAATGGTAGATGCCTGCCTGTCATGCTGATCTGTTTCCACGCTTTTTAATACATTGACTTGGAATATTTATGCAGATCAACACACCTGACTTCACTGGCTGCATGCTTGTTCCAGTTCAGTGACTCAGAAAGTACTGAGACAGCTAGCAACTAGCCTTTTTGGAAGGAGGTCAGCAATTTTAGCCTCTGCATTTACTTAATGACGGATTTTCTTTAAAAAAAGAGCAAGTTCATAATGGGCTGCCAAGAAGAATGACTTAAAAATGTCCAGAGCATCTGACTGCAGAGATTACAGATTTAAAAAATGGCACAATCTGTTGATGTGTCCTCTTAACCTTACTTCTTTATCTTGCATGATATGAGAATGGTTACTCTTCATTCAGTTTTTAACGTACTTTTGCTTTAATCTCTTTCCAATCATTTTTGTTAAAGTTATCAAAAAGAGCATGAAAGTACAAAACGATATAGAATCAAAGATAAACCATAACTGTAAAAACTGCCAATTTCTACAGTTATATAGTTGATTTTATCTGTAGATGTTCCTTTAGTAGCTGTTCCTTTTTTTGAGGGGATGTGTGTTTAGTTTTTTTAAAGATTCTTTTTTGTATCAAAACTTTTTTATTGACAAGGATAGTAAGTGACCGTACAGTACAATACAATGGTATACAGACCAATCAGAACACAATTATTGTACATACTATATACATATACAGACAGAGAAATATAAGGCGGTCACATAGTATGTAGCACATATATAGGGTTTTGTACAAAAAAAGAAAACAAAAGAAAGAAAAACTAATCAAACCACCCAAACTTGTTAAAGGACATCTGCTCAAAATGTTAAAATACCTACGCTTATATATACAGTGTTTCCCCAAAAATAACCCTGGGACTTATATTAATTTTGGCAGCAAAAGACACAGTAAGGCTTATTTTCGGGGTAGGTCTTATCTGTAATGTGCTGTCTTCTCCCTCCCTGCCTGTACCTAGTAAAAGTGTTTGGAAAATCCTTGCATCCACTCTATGACTGTTTTATATAATGTCCAGTGTGTTTCTGTAATATAATTGTGTGAAATACCTTCAGTACAGCGCCTCTCAGCTGATCCCCCGCTGCTGTCCTTCTCTTCTCCCCTGCTGACAGCTGGGGATCATGGGAGTATTATAATATAATAGTGAGAAATACGTTTGGAACAGCGCAGCTCAGCGCTCAGCTGATCTCCCGCTCTGCTCTTCCTTCTCTTCTCCCCCGCTGACAGCTGGGGGCAACGGAAGCGCCGAGCGGCGCTGTAACAAAGGTATTTCACACAATTATAATATAATACTTGGCGCTTCCGTGACCCGCTCTGAAGACTGCAGAGGGGAGGGGCTGAGATCCACCCCTGACAGCTATGAGAAGAGAAGGACAGCAGCGGGGGATCAGCTGAGCGCCGTGCGGTGCTATACTGAAGGTATTTCACACTATTATATTACAGAAACACCCTGGACATTATATAAAACAGTAATAAAGTGGATGCAAGGATTTCACAGACACTAAACTAGGGCTTATTTTCGGGGTAGGGCTTATATTGCAGACATCCCCGAAAATAACAGTAGGTCTTTCTTTCAGGGTAGGTCTTATTTTTGGGGAAAAACGGTAAAACATAAGAAAAGTCTCAAGCTCAGGCAACATCACTAAAACTTTTGGTGGGTTTTAAATCGTAACAATCTATCCATTATTAACTGTGGAGGGGCAAGTTTAAAGATTCTTAAAGCAGACCTTGCACTAAAAAACCCACATCATACCAGAAAGAAAACACAAATGTGGAAAGATGTACTTACCTTACACGCAACTTTCACACTAGAGAAGGTGACATCTCGGTCCTTCTGTCTAGATTCTGAAAATCCTGAGAATCCCACATCTAATGAGAAGATGCACCATGCTGGAGTCTTTTCTTTTAAAATTTGTACAGGAACATTTCTGCAACAATAATAACTTGCTCATTAATGCTTTTGCCATAATTTGCAAGGATAAGCAGCATTCTTGCACATTATGGCAAACTCGCCAGGCTGTTTGCCCTCCTCCCCGCTTTCTGTCCCTTGTCGCTTCTGCCATTGCTATCTTCTCCTGTTTTTTTTCTTGGAGGTTCTGTCACCCCCTTTCAGGCTACTGTAGTAAGGAGGGTTTCTGGTTCCTGGAGAACTGGGCCGACTTCTTAGTTGGCCACCGGCTCTTTGGTAGGGACGGATTGCACCTAAATGGGGAGGGTGCAACCGTACTGGGTGAGAAGACGGTCGAAAAGTTAGAGGGGCTTTTAAACTAGGTGACGGGGGGAGGGTACAGATGTAGAATTAGCCAGTAGAAAGCAAGATTCAGAGGGCAGAAATGGGGGCATTAGCGGTAGGGTGTTCGGAGCTCCTAAACCCAGGGGGGGTATGGGGAAAAATCAAGAAAGCAGCCTAAAAACATCAAATGAGGATATATGTAACCAGTCAAAATTACGAGGCTTGTATACCAATGCCAGAAGCCTGGCCAACAAGATGGGAGAGCTGGAGCTGCTGATGTTTGAGGAGGACTTAGATTTTGTGGGGATAACTGAGACTTGGTTTGATAGCTCTCATGACTGGATGGCGACCATTCAGGGGTATTCCCTTTAGCGCAGAGATGGAGAAGGTAAAAAAGGGAGAGGGGTATGTCTGTATATTAAGAACAGTATACAGGTAAATATGAGGGATGATATTAATAATGGAGCTATGGACGAGGCAGAATCCCTATGGTTAGAACTTCAAAGAGAAGGCACTGTGGGGAAGGTAATATTGGGCGTATGCTATAGGCCCCCCAACCAGAGGGAGGAGGGGGAGGCGGACCTCCTTTAACAGATAGGATTGGCAGCAAGGATGGGAATTGTCATTATAATGGGGGATTTTAATTATCCAGATATAGACTGGGCAGAAGGAACCGCGCATTCAGCCAAGGCTCGGCAGTTCCTAAATGTTTTGCAGGACAATTTCATGGGTCAGATGGTGAATGCACCAACAAGAAACAATGCGGTACTTGACCTACTGATTACCAACAATACAGACCTGCTCACGGATATAGAAATACGGGACAACTTAGGAACAGTGACCATAGGTCAATTATTTTCAGTATTAATTATAGTAATAGTAAACACAAGGGCAATATAAGGACACTGAATTTCAAAAGAGCCAATTTCCCAAAACTGCGCTCTCTGCTAGAAAATATCAAATGGGATAGAACCCTTGGAACAAAGAACACGGAGGAAAAATGGGAGTGCTTCAAAAGCATACTTAGCAAAGGGATTGACCAGTGTATTCCAAAGGGAAATAGATTTAAAAGAGCAAAACTAAACCCTGGGTGGCTAAACTCCAACATAAAATGCATATTAGTGCTAAAGAAAAGGCTTTCAAAAAATACAAGGCTGAGGGGTCATTGGCAGCATTCAAGCATTACAAAGAGTGTAATAAGAAATGTAAAGACAAAATCAGGGCGGCAAAAATAGAACACGAGAGACATATAGCGGAAGAGAGTAAAAAGAACCCCAAGAAATTCTTTAAGTATATAAACAGTAAGAAAGCGAGGCCAGAACACATTGGCCCCATAAAAGAAGATAAGGGAGTTTTGGCCACAGAGGACAGGGAAAAGGCGGTAGTGTTAAACAATTTCTTCTCTTCAGTCTTCACAAAAGAATCAGGGGGCTACACTAACCCAGCTTGTAAGGCCAAACTAAACAACACACCTCAGGAAATACCGCCATGGCTAACAGAAGATAGACTTAGAACTAAACTAGAGAAACGTAACATAAATAAATCACAGGGACCGGATGGCTTGCACCCGAGGGTTCTTAAAGAGCTCAGCCAGGTAATTGCCAGACCATTATTCTTGATCTTTAAGGATAGTTTACAGACGGGTATGGTGCCAGCTGATTGGAAAAAAGCCAACGTGGTACCAATATTTAAAAAGGGGTCGAGATATATCCCGGGTAACTATAGGCTGGTCAGCCTAACATCAGTAGTCTGCAAGATTTTGGAGGGGATGTTAAGGGACCACATACAAGACTTTAGTAATGAAAACTGTATTATTAGTAGTAATCAGCATGGATTCATGAAAAATCGTTCGTGCCAAACCAATGTATTAACATTCTATGATGAAGTGAGCTGCCACCTAGATAAAGGTAAGCCTGTGGATGTGGTGTACCTGGACTTCGCAAAGGCCTTTGACACCGTTCCCCACAAATTCTTACTGTTCAAATTAGGGAAGGTAGGTATGGCCCATAAGGCGAGTACCTGAATAGAGAACTGGCTCCAGGGGAGGTTGCAAAGGTTGGTGATTAATGGGAAGTACTCAGATTGGACGGGTGTGGAAAGTGGGGTCCTCCAGGGATCTGTCCTGGGGCCAATCCTGTTTAATTTATTCATAAATGATCTAGAGGAGGGGATATCGAGTAAAATCTCAGTATTTGCTGATGATACTAAACTAAGCATGCCAATATCTTCTGGGCAGGATGTGGAAACCTTACAAGCAGACCAGAACAAAATAATGGGGTGGGCAACTACATGGCAGATAAGGTTTAATGTTGAAAAATGTAAAGTAAAGCACTTGGGTGCCAGAAACCAGAAAGCAAGCTACTCACTAGGGGGGGAACCTCTGGGTGAGTCTAGGATGGAAAAGGACCTGGGGGTACTGGTAGACAACAGGCTTGGCAGTGGCATGCAATGCCAAGCCTCTGCAAGCAAAGCCAACAGAATACTGGGATGTATAAAAAAGTGGATTCACTCCAGAAATAAAGAGATTATTCTACCACTATACAAGACTCTGGTCCGGCCACATCTGGAGTATGCTGTCCAGTTCTGGGCACCGGTCCTCAGGAAGGATGTGCTGGAACTGGAGAAAGTCCAGAGAAGGGCAACAAAAATAATTAGGGGAATGCAAGGACATCAGCTATGAGGAAAGACTACAAGCACTGAACCTATTCTCTCTGGAGAAGAGACGATTGAGGGGGGATATGATATCAATGTACAAATATTGTACTAGCAACCCTAGCATATGGAAAAACCTATTCAGAGAAAGGAAATACAATAAGACACGTGGCCACTCACTAAAACTAGAGGAAAGGCGGTTTAACCTTAAAATACGCAGGGGGTTCTTCACTGTAAGAGCAGTAAGGATGTGGAATTCTCTTTCACAAGCAGTCGTATCAGCAGGGAGCATCGATAGTTTAAAAAAACTATTAGATGGACACCTTAAAGACCACAACACACAGGGGTATACAATGTACGGTTAGCAGCAAACACACACACACATCATAGGTTGAACTGGATGGACTGATGTCTTTTTTCAACCTCACTAACTATGTAACTATGTATTGGGCAGACATATATAAGCATGCATGCACAGCTCATACCTGAGGGGCCAGCTGACATTCACTGTAGCAGTCAGTGCTACTACCGTCCTAGCTGCGATTTCCAGGTCCTGTGCCAAGTGGCTTCCCCTCTGCACATGAATAACAAAGCGTTGCTCATTGGCACTACCAACATTCACAAAGCGTATTTTTTTTCAATTAACACAGAATATTCTTTAAATGGGCAAGGTAAAGATCATGAGCTCACCATCCCCCCTCTCCACGTTATCCAATCAGAGAATACCTTGTATTGACTGAAAATAAATACAAGGCATTCTGTGAATTGCAGCAGTGTTAAGTGAGTGACACCCTGTGATCTGAATGCAGAGGGAAAATCGCTCAGCCCAGGACCCGGATGATTGCAGTTATCACTGTAGTGACGCTGAATGCTACAGTGATTGTCAGCTTCCCCAGTGGTCCCTCAGGTTTGGAAAATGCATGTAAGCAGGGTAAAACAGCCAATTAGGTGCTGTTCCGGCCAGGAGGGTAGAAGTTAATGCCTTTCCCGTTTTGGTCTTTTGGCATGTTCTTCTCCAGGTCCAGTTGACTAATCCTGTGATATACCGTATCTCACAAAAGTGAGTACACCCCTCACATTTTTTGTAAATATTTTCATGTGACAACACTGAAGAAATGACATTTTGCTGCAATGTAACGTAGTGAGTGTACAGCTTGTATAACAGTGTAAATTGTAAATGAAATCGTAAATTGCTGTCCCCTCAACACAGCCATTAATGTCTAAGGCCCCTTTCACACAGCTGATCCGATCTGACTCACCTGTCAGTTTTTCAGGCAGACCTGATCGGATGCTCCATGCATCCATATAGGGCAGCAGATGTCAGTGGAGACATCTCTGCTGACACCCGCTGCTATCCGATTCCGATCCTGTCCGTGAAATCCGGACAGATGGAAACCCTATTTTCCATCTGTCTGGAGGATTGGATCGGATGGGATCGGATGAGAAGGAACAGGCGGTCCGTTCTCATCCAATCCCCCCATAGAGGACAGCAGGGATCTGACAGCTCAGTCTCTGTACACAGAGTGAAGACGGAGCTGTCATCCGCCTGCACTTCCCCCATT
This sequence comes from Pelophylax lessonae, assembly GCF_965119305.1. NCBI lineage: Eukaryota > Metazoa > Chordata > Amphibia > Anura > Ranidae > Pelophylax > Pelophylax lessonae. Next base: position 165,201,493 of record NC_138770.1, on the reverse strand, counting down.
GGTGGATCGATTCCCGGGCTGAGCAGAATGGACTCCGTCGTGTGTGAAAGGGGCCTAAACCGCTGGCAACAAAAGTAAGTACACCCCTAGCTGAAATGTCCAAATTGGGCCCATTTAGCCACCCCCCCCCCGGTGTCATGTGCCTCGTTAGTGTTACAAGGTCTCAGGTGTGAATGGGGAGCGGGTCTGTTAAATTTGGTGTTATCGCTCTCACTCTCTCATACTGGTCACTAGAAGTTCAACATGGCACCTCATGGCAAAGGACTCTCTGAGGGTCTGAAAAAAAGAATTGTTGCTCTACATAAAGATGGCATAGGCTATAAGAAGATTGCCAAGACCCTGAAACTGAGCTGCAGCACGGTGCCCAAGACAATACAGTGGTTTAACAGGACAGGTTCCACTCAGAACAGGCCTCGCCATGGTCGACCAAAGAAGTTGAGTGCATGTGCTCAGTGTCATATCCAGAGGATGTCTTTGGTAAATAGACGTATGAGTGCTGCCAGCATTGCTGCAGAGGTTGAAGGGGTGGGGGGCCAGCCTGTCAGTGCTCAGACCATATGACGCATACTGCATCAAATTGGTCTGCATGGTTGTCGTTCCCAGAAGGAACCCTCTTCTAAAGATGATGCACAAGAAAGCCCGCAAACAGTTTGCTGAAGACAAGCAGACTAAGGACCAGGATTACTGGAACCATGTCCTGTGGTCTGATGAGAACAAGATAAACTTATTTAGTTCAGATGGTGTCAAGCGTGTGGGGCAACAACCAGGTGAGGAGTACAAAGACAAGTGTGTCTTGCCTACAGTGAAGCATGGTTACATAGTTACATAGTTACATAGTTAGTGAGGTTGAAAAAAGACATCAGTCCATCCAGTTCAACCTATGATGTGTGTGTGTGTTTGCTTTTAACCGTACATTGTATTCCCCTGTATGTTGTGGTCTTTAAGGTGTCCATCTAATAGTTTTTTGAAACTATCAATGCTCCCTGCTGATACGACTGCTTGTGGAAGAGAATTCCACATCCTTACCGCTCTTACAGTGAAGAACCCCTTACGCATTTTAAGGTTAAACCGCCTTTCCTCAAGTTTTAGTGAGTGGCCACGTGTCTTATTGTATCTCCTTTCTCTGAATAGTTTGTTCCTTATGCTAGGGTCGCCAGTACAGTATTTGTACATTGATATCATATCCCCCCTCAATCGTCTCTTCTCCAGAGAGAATAGGTTCAGTGCTTGTAGTCTTTCCTCATAGCTGATGTCCTCCATTCCCCTAATTATTTTTGTTGCCCTTCTCTGGACTTTCTCCAGTTCCAGCACATCCTTCCTGAGGACCGGTGACCAGAACTGGACAGCATACTCCAGATGTGGCCGAACCAGAGTCTTGTAGAGTGGAAGAATAATCTCTTTATTTCTGGAGTGAATCCCCTTTTTTATACAACCCAGTATTCTGTTGCCTTTGCTTGCGGTGGCTTGGCATTGCATGCCACTGCCAAGCCTGTTGTCTACCAGTACCCCCAGGTCCCTTTCCATCCTAGACTCACCCAGAGGTTCCCCCCCTACTGAGTAGCTTGTTTTCTGATTTCTGGCCCCCAAGTGCATTACTTTACATTTTTCAACATTAAATCTCATCTGCCATGTAGTTGCCCACCCCGTTATTTTATTCAGGTCTGCTTGCAAGATTTCCACATCCTGCATAGAAGATATTGGCATGCCTAATTTAGTATCATCTGCAAATACTGAGATTGTACTAGATATCCCCTCCTCTAGATCATTTACGAATAAATTAAACAGGATTGGTCCCAGGACAGAACCCTGGGGGACCCCACTTTCCACACCCGCCCAATCCGAGTACTCTCCATTAATCACCACCCTCTGTACTCTCCCCTGGAGCCAGTTCTCTATCCAGGTACTCACCTTATGGTCCATACCTACCTTCCTTAGTTTGTACAGTAAGTGTTTGTGGGGAACGGTGTCAAAGGCCTTTGCAAAGTCCAGATACACCACATCCACAGGCTTACCTTTATCTAAGTGGCAGCTCACTTCATCGTAGAAGGTTAATAGATTGGTTTGGCACGAACGATTTTTCATGAATCCATGCTGATTACTACTTATAATACCATTTTCATTACTAAAGTCTTGTATGTGGTCCCTTATCATCCCCTCCAAAATTTTGCAGACTACTGATGTTAGGCTGACCGGCCTATAGTTACCTGGGATATATCTCGGCCCCTTTTTAAATATTGGTACCACGTTGGCTTTTTTCCAATCAGCTGGCACCATACCCGTCTGTAAACTATCCTTAAAGATCAAGAATAATGATCTGGCAATCACCTGGCTGAGCTCATTAAGAACCCTTGGGTGCAAGCCATCCGGTCCCGGGGATTTATTTATGTTAAGTTTCTCTAGTTTAGCTCTAAGTCTATCCTCTGTTAGCCATGGCGGCACTTCCTGAGGTGTATTATTTAGTTCGGCCTTACAAGCTGGGTTCGTGTAGCCCCCCGATTCCTTTGTGAAGACTGAAGAAAAGAAATTATTTAACACTTCCACCTTTTCTCTGTCCTCTGTGGCCATTTTTCCTTTATCATCTTTTATGGGGCCAATGTGCTCTGGCCTCGCTTTCCTACTGTTTATATACTTAAAGAACTTCTTGGGGTTCTTTTTACTCTCCTCCGCTATATGTCTCTCGTGTTCTATTTTAGCCGCCCTGATTTCGTCTTTACATTTCTTATTACACTCTTTGTAGTGCTTAAATGCTGCCAATGACCCCTCAGTCTTGTATTTTTTGAAGGCCTTTTATTTAGCTCTAATATACATTTTTATGTTGGAGTTTAGCCACCCAGGGTTTAGTTTTGCTCTTTTAAATTTATTTCCCTGTGGAATGCACTGGCCCACCCCCTTGTTAAGTATGCTCTTGAAGCACTCCCATTTTTCCTCCGTGTTCTTTGTTCCCAGGGTTCTATCCCATTCGATATTTCCTAGCAGCGAGCACAGTTTAGGGAAATTGGCTCTTTTGAAATTCAGTGTCCTTATATTACCCTTGTGTTTCCTATTACTGTAATTAATACTGAAACCAATTGACCTATGGTCACTGTTCCCTAAGTTGTCCCATATTTCTATATCTGTGAGCAGGTCTGTATTGTTGGTAATCAGTAGGTCAAGTACCGCATTGTTTCTTGTCGGTGCATTCACCATCTGACCCATGAAATTGTCCTGCAAAACATTTAGGAACTGCCGAGCCTTGGCTGAATGCGCGGTTCCTTCTGCCCAGTCTATATCAGGATAATTAAAGTCCCCCATTATAATGACATTTCCCATCCTTGCTGCCAATCCTATCTGTAACATGAGGTCCACCTCACCCTCCTCCCTCTGGTTGGGGGGCCTATAGCATACGCCCAATATTACCTTCCCCACCATGCCTTCCCTTTGAAGCTCTACCCATAGGGATTCTGCCTCGTCCATAGCTCCATTATTAATATCATCCCTCATATTTACCTGTATACTGTTCTTAATATACAAACATACCCCTCCCCCTTTTTTACCTTCTCTATCTCTGCGATAAAGGGAATACCCCTGAATGATCGCCATCCAGTCATGAGAGCTGTCAAACCAAGTCTCAGTTATCCCCACAAAATCTAAGTCCTCCTCAAACATCAGCAGCTCCAGCTCTCCCATCTTGTTGGCCAGGCTTCTGGCATTGGTATACAAGCCTCGTAATTTTGATCGGTTACATTTATCCTCATTTGATGTTTTTAGGCTGTTCTCTTAATTTTTCCCCGTACCCACCCTGGGTTTAGGAGCTCCGAACACCCTACCGCTAATGCCCCCATTTCTGCCCTCTGAAACTTGCTTTCCACTGGCTAATTCTACATCTGTACCCTCCCCCCCATTCCCTAGTTTAAAAGCACCTCTAACTTTTTGGCCATCCTCTCACCCAGTACGGCTGCACTCACCCCATTTAGGTGCAATCCGTCCCTACCAAAGAGCCGGTGACCGACTGAGAAGTCGGCCCAGTTCTCCAGGAACCCGAAACCCTCCTTACTACACCAGCTCCTCAGCCACTCAGGTAGTGATAGGTACTCCCAGACACTCAGGTAGTGATAGGTACTCCCAGACACTCAGGTAGTGATAGGTACTCCCAGACACTCAGGTAGTAATAGGTACTCCCAGATACTCAGGTAGTAACAGGTACTCACAGATACTCAGGTAGTAACAGGTACTCACAGATACTCAGGTAGTAACAGGTACTCACAGATACTCAGGTAGTAACAGGTACTCAGGTAGTAACAGGTACTCACAGATACTCAGGTAGTAACAGGTACTCAGGTAGTAACATGTACTCACAGATACTCAGGTAGTAACAGGTACTCACAGATACTCAGGTAGTAACAGGTACTCACAGATACTCAGGTAGTAACAGGTACTCACAGATACTCAGGTAGTAACAGGTACTCAGGTAGTAACAGGTACTCACAGATACTCAGGTAGTAACAGGTACTCACAGATACTCAGGTAGTAACAGATACTCAGGTAGTAACAGGTACTCACAGATACTCAGGTAGTAACAGGTACTCAGGTCGCACAGCCTGGTCAGACGCACAACACTGAGTCGCACAGCCCGGTCAGACGCACCACCCTGAGTCGCACAGCCTGGTCAGACGCACAACACTAAGTCGCACAGACACTCCCAGACACTCAGGTAGCAATAGGTACTCCCAGACACTCAGGTAGTGATAGGTACTCCCAGACACTCAGGTAGTGATAGGTACTCCCAGACACTCAGGTAGTGATAGGTACTCCCAGACACTCAGGTAGTGATAGGTACTCCCAGACACTCAGGTAGTGATAGGTACTCCCAGACACTCAGGTAGTAATAGGTACTCCCAGATACTCAGGTAGTAACAGGTACTCACAGATACTCAGGTAGTAACAGGTACTCACAGATACTCAGGTAGTAACAGGTACTCACAGATACACAGGTAGTAACAGGTACTCACAGATACTCAGGTAGTAACAGGTACTCACAGATACTCAGGTAGTAACAGGTACTCACAGATACTCAGGTAGTAACAGGTACTCACAGATACTCAGGTAGTAACAGGTACTCAGGTAGTAACAGGTACTCACAGATACTCAGGTAGTAACAGATACTCACAGATACTCAGGTAGTAACAGGTACTCAGGTAGTAACAGGTACTCACAGATACTCAGGTAGTAACAGGTACTCACAGATACTCAGGTAGTAACAGGTACTCACAGATACTAAGGTAGTAACAGGTACTCACAGATACTCAGGTAGTAACAGGTACTCAGGTAGTAACAGGTACTCACAGATACTCAGGTAGTAACAGGTACTCACAGATACTCAGGTACTACACTACACCCTCAGTCAGTGTACAATCTCAGTCACCAGTCTTACTTACCTAGTCTGTGTCCCTTTAAGTCTGCCACTAGCAGTTCCTGGCTGTTTTTTTTTTTTTCCCTCAGACGGTCAGTCTCCGCTCTGCACCCGCCTTCCTCTGTCACTTCCCGGTCAGCCTTTGCTCCGCTAGTCTCCTCTGCTCCCTCTCTGTCTGGGGGGGTCCGCACCACTCGCCGCCCGCCGCAAAAGGGGGGGGGGTTTACTGTACCGCTCGCCACCCGCGACAAGAGAGGGGGGGGTTACCGACCCGCTCACCGCTCGCCGCTCGCTTCTGGGGGGGGGGGGGGGTTCGAGCGCCACTCCCCACCGCTGCTCTCCTGGGGGGGGGGGGGGTTACTCACACACTCACACGTGGTCGGTCACGCACACACTCCTCACACACTCCTCTCTCTTGCACGCCCTGACAGCCTCTGATCCCGCGCTCTGCTCCTCTGCTCCACAGCACCACCTGCCGGCCGGTTAGAGGGCCAAAGGAAGCAGGCATGGTGGTGGGAGTGTCATGGTCTGGGGCTGCATGAGTGCTGCTGGCACTTAGGAGCTACAGTTCATTGAAGGAACCATGAATGCCAACATGTACTGTGACATACTGATGCAGAGCATGATCCTCTCCCTTCGGATTCTGGGCTGCAGTGCAGTATTCCAACATGATAACGACCCCAAACACACCTCCAAGACGACCACTGCCTTGCTAAAGAAGCTGAGGGTAAAGGGGATGGACTGGCCAATCATGTCTCCAGACCTAAACCCTATTGAGCACCTGTAAGGCATCCTCAAATGGAAGGTCCAGCTCATCATGGAGGAGTGGAAGAGGACTCCAGTGGCAACCTGTGAAGCTCTGTTGAACTCTATGCCCAAGAGGGTTAGGGCAATGCTGGAAAATAATGGTGGTCACACAAAATAGTGACACTTTGAGCCCAGTTTGGACATTTTGACTAAGGGGTGTACTCACTTTTGTTGCCAGCGGTTTGGACATTAATGGCTGTCTGTTGAGTTATTTTGAGGGGACAGCAAATTTACACTGTTATACAAGCTGTACACTCACTACTTTACATTGAAGCAAAGGGGTAATTTCTTCAGTGCCCTCACATGAAAATATATAATAAAATATTTACAAAAATGTGAGGGGTGTACTCACTTTTGTGAGATATTGTATGTACAGGACTGTGGTCCGGTACTGAGGTTCCCTGAGACAGGCCCAGCAAAGAGGCTACAGAAAAGCCCCTACGAGAGTTACCAGAGGTCCAAGGCCCATGTGAAGTCCGAAGGGAATGAGACAGAGAATGACACCCACAAGGAACAGAAGAATGTCACTCTCTACTACCTGCATGTAAAGTAATCTGAACCTGGAGTTTGCACCGAAGACACTAGTTCTGGAAGAAGGCTTCTGATGGACTCTGCATTACATGAACACTATGTTTGTAGGTGTGCTGGGGCAGCAGCACACAGCCTTTAGGGATGTAGGAAAGTATTATGCCTTTGAAAGTTGGACTCTGTAATTGCCCTTTTGCACTTTTCTAAGTAAAGCGTTAGAAAAGTTTTCTTGCCTAGTCTGAAGTTACTGAAAGGGGTGTAATGCAACTAACCGGCACAAAATATTGAATGGGTTTAAATATATTGGGGTATGAAGACATCAGTTTGGAAGGAGCAGTGTGAAGACACAAGTGGTTACCTAGGGTAATGGAAGTTTCACTGCAGTCCTTTGGTAGTGTGTACCTGTTATGGGTGGAATGGCCTGTATCATTGAGAAAAATGTTTTCGGCACTCCTTCTGCCAGCGGTCTGTCTCCCAGAACAACGAGAGGCGGATTCACGATTAAGAGGTTACCATCCTGTACAGAGGTATGGAAGTTCAAGAGTTATATCAAGTGTATGTGTGGAGCCCATGCAGGGTGTGCGGAGGGGGACCACTTTGTTACTGGGGAATGGTAGTGGAAAAGCTGGACAGGTGTATGTGGACAAGGCTCAGCATGTCCCTCCTAAATGCAAGTTACAGTGAAGGTGTCATTGTCAATGGGGCCCGAGAGTTGACTGGAGAACAGTTGCAGTGCAAGTATAAATGGCATGCGTTCATCTCCAAGAGTAGAGGCCTGCCCTAAGGTCAAGAGTTCCCCCACGGAAGCCTCAGCCTTGTCCCAGGGCATTGGTGAAAATGGCACAAAACAAAGGTACCCCATGTGTAGTAAAGTGATCCTGTAAAAGGTGCCTAGCGTAGCCAGAAGAACACACCCCGGGGTAGGCCTATCATGTGACCCTTGCTTAGCGCCCAACGAGGAGGGAAACACGGAGAATGTGACAACCACCACTGCACCCTACTTCCCCCTACGCTTACATGGATATTTACATTGGTCCAAGCTAGACCAATGTAAGTATACAATAAAGAATCATACCTAGAGTTCAGCTTTCACATATTGATAGGAATATTTACATAAAGCTGATCTCTTCGAAAGGTTGTGACAAGTTGGGGAATTTGTAGCCCATTGGTAGCACCAAACAGTGCGTTACTTCACTCCAGAAGTGAATTTCAGGGATTTTTCTGCCTACTTTTATTTAAAACAAAGCGAATAGAAACACAAAGGTTCACATGGATGTATTCCCACACAGGGGGTTCGCACCATCAGGGCTGGGAAAATGAAAAGGCAGGAGGGGCAGTTGCCCTGGGCACAATGGTTTACTGTATGAATGAAGGCGCCAGTGAGCTCATTCTGATACAAAGCATTTTGACAAGCAGATGACTGCTGGGGGTATCATCCCTTAAGCTCACACATAATGAAGGGGGAGGGAGGAGCGGTTTAGCTTCTTTGGCCTGGGAGCCCTATGACCATTCCCCAACACTGCTCACCATAAATGCAAAAAAACAAACAATATTCAACCTTTCAACTGTTTAGGCCTCCTGTCTTGGGTCTCCAGACCTTGAAACACACAGTCTCAGTGCTCGTGAACAAAACTCTGTACCTTTGTCAGCTCTTGACTGTTTCTCTTGCAACTCCATGCTGCTATATCCTCACAGGCTGGGTCCTTTGTCTGTCCTGGCCTGGACAGTATTGGGAGATGTGCCCCCCACAGCTCCCTTCACACACTGACCCTGTCCAGAGGATGGGGCCACTCACCTCTAATTCTGGCTCTAACACAAACCCAGAACACACCTGAGCCATTAGTGTGCCTGCTTAACCTGCCACAAGGTATATACTAGAATATTGGAAAGCCTATGCGTTCCCTTTAATTTTCTTGGATGAAATATGTTCTTTAAATCCTGGGGGCAGTCGTTAAAAATAAACTATAAAGATAAAGGGCATACAAATTTGGATTCTGTTGCTAAACGTAGGACAGCTTGACAGTAATGGAAAACCATATCTGCTTTCTTTGCTTGATTTGTGCTGTAATATGAACAGCTCAAAGCAGACCCTTCCTGCGGATTCCTCTAGGTCACTGTGATAGTGTCAGGAAATACATCCCTGCTCCTGATAAGAGCACTGGGAGTACTGCTGTCATTGTTAGATGTCACTCACAGATGCTGGGAACAGCAGGTACCCATCACCACAAGCAGTTCTCTATCATACATGACTGGCATGTCCCTAGTAATCTGAAAAGATGTCACTGCACAAACTGACAAGACAAACTGTATTTAATTCTATATTCCCAGAGTTCTGCTAATGCCAACAGCATAGGCTCAGGCAAAAGGCATTGCAAAGAGAAACGATGTTTAAAGTGTTTTAATCTATGCAACCAATTTTCAGTATATTGTAGCAAGGGCAGTTTAGAGAAGGTTATTTTTACTACAAGGATGATTTACTAAAGACAATTAGGCTGTTCACTTAGCAAATTAATTTACCCCAGAGCTTAGTAAATGTGGTGAAATTTCACTTTGCAAACAATACTTAACCACATAAAGGAAAATAAATGTAGTGAACAGCCGATTTCCAAAGCCACCCCCCTTGCTTATCAGCTTGTCAGCAGAGAGAGAGACAAAGCGGGCTGCTAACTGCTAATGCCGGCTCTACCTTTCATTGACTAAAGAATTGTAGTGCCGGCTTGGACTTCCCCTCTCCCACTGTAAACATTGCTGGAAAGGAGTGTGCAGGGGGGTGTGCCAGGTATGTCTGGGCACACCCTAATCACTGTGCGGTGTGGATTCCCCCTACTGCCCGGGCTTGTCCCCCACCCCAGAGTCCTGCTGGCTTCCCTCCTCTCCCCCCGGCTGCTGTGAGGGATGTTTCAAGATGGAGAGCAGGGAAAGGGGCTGGTAAATATGTAATTTACTGGCCCCTCGCCTTTTCTAAATGAACACTCTTGTTCACTGTGTCCATTTATAAAGGGAGCATAGTAAACTATGCTTCAGTTTGTGAATGAGCAGGAAGCGGCTCATCACAGAGCACTTCCCATTCATTCACTGTCCAGTGAACACACCTATGGCTGGCTGTTTATGTGCTCACTCTCCTTCCTTACCAGCCCCGGCAAAGGGAGACGTGTGTGTGTGTGCTGAGCAACTGCCGGCTGCAGGCTCTGTGTGAACTTCTCCTCTCATCTCGCTCTTCGCTCTCGCCCCTCTTATCTGCAGTTGGATCGGGTCCAATGGGGGAAAGGAGAGGAAGAGCCAATGGGAGAATTAGAGAGGTCTCCTGTAGAGATGGCCTTGCGGTTTGCCCGGTGGTCGGTTCGCGGCAAATTTTGCTTGTTTGCTACCCGCCAAATTTGCGAACACATGGCATTGTTCGCGGCGGCCATATTAGTTTACATTGGGGAGAACTTTGATCCATGACACAGCCGTCAAGTGGAACGGGACAGCCAATCAAAACATTTAAGCACATGGACATGCCCCCTACCCTATAAATAGACCTGAGCTGTCGGCCATTTCACATTCTGCTTTTTGCCAGCGTAGGGAAAGGTCTGTTGTGTTCATGAGGGAGAGATTGCCAGACACAAATAGCTCTGTGAAGATCCACAAAAGTCCTTATCAGGGCTGGTATTTCGGTATAGGTCTATTAGTATCTTTTCAGGTTAGGGGCAGGTATCCAGTCGGTGCTTTAGGGGCAGTTAGAGATCGGCAGCAGTCACACAAATCGCTCTGTTAATGTCCACAAAAGTCCTTTTCAGGGCTGGTATTTCGGTATAGGTCCAGTCTCTTTTCAGGTTAGGGGCAGGTATCCAGTCTGTGCTTTAGGGGCAGTTAGAGAGATCGGCTGCAGTCACACAAATCGCTCTGTTATGTCCACAAAAGTCATTTAAAGGACTGCAATTTTTGGTAAAGGTCCAGTCTCTTTTCAGGTTAGGGGCAGGAATCCAGTTTGTGCTTTAGGGGCAGTTAGAGATCGGCAGCAGTCACACAAATCGCACTGTTAATGTCCACGAAAGTCATTTAAAGGGCTGCAATTTTTTTGGTATTGCTGTGCAGTGCACTAAAAAGGGGGGGGGGGGGTAATCCACAGTGTAATATACTTTGTAGAAAGCATATTATAGTGGATTAGTAGTATTATTGTGCACTGTGCAGCATTGTGACAGGTGTGGTGACTGAGCGTTGCTGCAGCAATACTACAAAAAGTGCCAAACTCCCTGGCCAATTTTTTGAACAACTGGTGTGATAGACCAGTGCCCCCCCCCCCCCCAATACCACATATTGAAGTGGGGTGTTATCTGAGTATACTTATACAAGTGTATTTGTGTCCTGCAACAATATTGCCTCTTTTGCTGAGTTAAGTCTGATACACACAGTGCCAAACTCCCGGGCCAATTTTTTGAACAACTGGTGTGATAGACCAGTGGCCCCCCCAATACCACATATTGAAGTGGGGTGTTATCTGAGTATACATATACAAGTGTATTTGTGTCCTGCAACAATATTGCCTCTTTTGCTGAGTTAAGTCTGATACACACAGTGCCAAACTCACTGGCCAATTTTTTGAACAACTGGTGTGATAGACCAGTGGCCCCCCAATACCACATATTGAAGTGGGGTGTTATTTAACAGTATACTTTTCTAAGAGTGTATTTTAGTCCTGCAAAAATTTGGCCTCTCTTGCTGTGTTGACTGTGCCACACACACAGTGACAACAGTTACTGGCCAATTTTTTGTAGAACTGTTGTAATAAACCTGTGGCCCCCCAATACCACACATTGAAGCGGGGTGTTATCTGAGTATACTTTTACAAGTGTATTTGTGTCCTGCAACAATATTGCCTCTTTTGTTGAGTTAAGTCTGGTACACACAGTGCCAAACTCCCTGGCCAATTTTTTGAACAACTGGTGTGATAGACCAGTGGCCCCCCAATACCACATATTGAAGTGGGGTGTTATCTGAGTATACTTATACAAGTGTATTTGTGTCCTGCAACAATATTGCCTCTTTTGCTGAGTTAAGTCTGATACACACAGTGCCAAACTCCCGGGCCAATTTTTTGAACAACTGGTGTGATAGACCAGCGGCCCCCCCAATACCACATATTGAAGTGGGGTGTTATCTGAGTATACTTATACAAGTGTATTTGTGTCCTGCAACAATATTGCCTCTTTTGCTGAGTTAAGTCTGATACACACAGTGCCAAACTCACTGGCCAATTTTTTGAACAACTGGTGTGATAGACCAGTGGCCCCCCAATACCACATATTGAAGTGGGGTGTTATTTAACAGTATACTTTTCTAAGAGTGTATTTTAGTCCTGCAAAAATTTGGCCTCTCTTGCTGTGCTGACTGTGCCACACACACAGTGACAACAGTTACTGGCCAATTTTTTGTAGAACTGTTGTAATAAACCTGTGGCCCCCCAATACCACACATTGAAGCGGGGTGTTATCTGAGTATACTTTTACAAGTGTATTTGTGTCCTGCAACAATATTGCCTCTTTTGTTGAGTTAAGTCTGGTACACACAGTGCCAAACTCCCTGGCCAATTTTTTGAACAACTGGTGTGATAGACCAGTGGCCCCCCAATACCACATATTGAAGTGGGGTGTTATTTAACAGTATACTTTTCTAAGAGTATATTTTAGTCCTGCAAAACTCTTTTGCTGTGTTAACTGTGCTACACACAGTGACAACAGTTACTGGCCAATTATTTGTAGAACTGGTGTGATAAACCTGTGGCCCCCCAATACCACAGATTGAAGCGGGGTGTTATCTACCTTTTTCCAGATATACTGCAATTCTCTAGAGACTTTTGTCACAGGGTAATTAAAAAACATGACAGGCAAAGGAAGAGGCAGACACGTACGCAGGGGTGGTAGGGGTAGGGCAGGAGCAGTAGACTGGAAGCCAAACAGTGAAGTTTCAAAATGCGCGTGCAATTACGTCAAAGGACGCACCAGACCTGGTTGAGTGGCTCACTCAGCCTTCCTCTTCTGCACCCTCCTCATCCTCTCTATCTGCACCCTCTTCACACTCTGCTGTGTGCATCCCCAAAGACACCACCACCTCCACCACATACCCTCCGCTTGAGTCACTGGAATTATTTTCCGATCCATCACAAGACGTTTGTGATGCACAGCCATTGTTGGAATCGGATCAGGAAGAGGAGGTAGCAACAGCCGCCATCCAGCAGTCTGACGACAGTAACCAGATCAGCCCAAGGAGGTTTGTCCCCGCTGTTGCTACCTACTCCGAGATCTCGAATGTTAGTGGTGGGGAAGGTGACATGGATGATGACATGTCTATGGACGTCACGTCGGTGGCCACAAGAGAGGAAGAGGAGGGGAGTTCAGAGGAAGAGACGGACCGGCAGATATGGAGGAGAGGCAGGCAGAACTTGCATTGCACAAGAGGTACAAAGCAGACTGCAAATGTATCAGGAGTGAGCCATCAACCATGTACAGTCACATCTGGCGCTCCCATGGCTCCGCAGTGTGGGCTTTTTTTAATGTGTCCATTGCTGACAAGTGTTGCCATCTGCAGCATTTGCAGTCAACGCATACGTCGCGGTAAGTCCAACACTCACCTAGGGACAACCACCTTAAGAAGGCACCTGAACTCCTATCACCGAGCCCAGTGGGAGCAACACCGTCAGAACCCACAAAGCCACACTCCAGGCGCTCACCGTCCAGCTCCTTCTTCTTCTCCTCTCTCCTCACATTTGTCCTCCACTCCACCTGCCATGATGCCGTCGTCACGTAGTTCTGGAAAAAGGCAGGCTTCTGTTGGAGCGGAAAAAAATGATGATGCCGGATAACCCTCTTGCCCAACGTTTGACTGCTGGCTTGTCGGAACTAATAGCCCGCCAACTACTGCCATATCAACTGGTGGACTCGGAGGCCTTTAGTAAATTTGTGGCTATTGGAACATGACAATGCAAGGTTCCAGGCAGGAAATATTTCTCGCAGAAGGGCATTCCAGAGCTGTATGGCCATGTTCAGCGGCAAGTGAATATATCTCTGGCACACAGTGTTGGTGCCAAGATACATTTGACCACAGACACATGGTCTAGCAAACAAGGGCAGGGAAGGTATATCACTTTTACTGCCCACTTGGTGAACCTTCTGACGGCCGTCAAGCATGTAACCCGTGGCACCCGTGTAGATTTAGTTGTACCGCCACGGATTGCAAGCAGGCCTGCCTCTTCTTCTCCTCCTCCTCCTCCTCCATCCTCCCTCTCCTCCACGGCTGACTCCTCCTCTTCCGTTGCTACCGTCTCTTCCACTGCGCCGCCCAAGATCCCCAGAACCTATTCCACATGCCAGGTGATATGTTGCCGTGCTGTTGTAAGATTCTGGTACCTCTGGTACCCTTAATAATTTATTTCCTTCCAAATATGTGTCCCACCTTTCTTACTAGGTGGTACGCATACACCTTTAAGACAGATGATGTCATCGCTGAGCGCCGCAGAGCGGCTATTTCAACCGCCGGCGTTCTCACTCACATCGTTCGTTCAACCTGCCTTGTGTATCCACATGCTTTCAAGCCTGTCTTGCTGTCGGAACCTCCAGCTGGTTGCTTCTACCTGGAGCAGACCGGAACCTCGCTACTGATCCCTGTATCTCGCTACCGGATCTTCCCCTCTCTACTGGACCCCTCTACTACTAACATTTACTAGTGATAAGTACCCCACAGGGGAATCCTCCATAACCTACTTACACTATCTATCATCTGCACTGTTGCATAGATTGCTAGCTCTTGAGCCTACTACCATCTACTATCTGCACTGTTACATAGATTGCTAGCTCTTGAGTCTACTACCATCTATCATCTGCACTGTTACATAGATTGTTTGCTCTTAAGTCTACTACCATCTATCATCTGCACTGCTACATAGTTTGCTAGTTCTTGAGTCTACTACCATCTATCCTTGCACTGGGTTAGTCTATCCTGTAATTGTCATCTGCTGTCCTTACCACCTGTCACCATACTCGATTACTAACCTATCTGCACTCTACCTAATACCATCTAGTACTCTCCTGAACAAACCTATCAAGTACTTACCATCTCTATTTCTGTTCACACCTGTCCCTTCAGCACAACACCTTCATACTGTCATATACATTCCACCACTCCAGGAACACCTTATTGAGTGTGTATATATCTGTATGTTGAAGCTGACAGGCCCACAGTGATGAGTCTGGAGAGTTGGATCTGGTTATTCAACACATCTCTACATGACTACTGAGTGGAGATTTTGCAGCTGCATATCCAGCCTACTACAAAAACGCAGGAGCGTTACAGCTGTGCTGCGTCTGTTGTGCCTGGAAGCCAAGAGCCACACTGGTGCTGCACTCCTTTCAGCTTTCCTTTCACGTGCAGATCAGTGGCTGACACCCCTGAATTTGACAGTTGGTAACGTGGTGTGTGACAACGGTGCCAATCTACTGAGTGCACTGAAACAGGGCAAAATAACACACCTGCCATGCATGGCACACGTCCTGAACTTGGTGTTGCAGCGATTCGTTGGCAAATACCCTGGGGTCCAGGACGTCTTGCGGCAGGCCAGGAAAATCTCGGGCCATTTCCGATGATCTTACACAGCCATGGTTCGCCTTGCTGACATTCAGTGGCGACACAACCTGCCCCTCAGGCGTCTTATTTGTGACTGCCCGACGCGATGGAACTCAACATTGCATATGCTTGATAGGCTGCTCCAGCAGAAACGTGCAGTTAACGACTACCTGTACGAACTCTGTGGCAGGACAGGTTCTGGGGAGCTTGGGTTTTTTTCACCTCGCCAGTGGCTGCTCATGCGCGACGCATTCAGACTTCTGCGGCCATTCAATGAGATCACCAAACTGGTCAGTCACGGCCAGGGCGCCATAAGTGACATCATACCTTACGCCTTCTTTCTGGAGCGTGCATTGCGTCTTGTCACTGATCAAGCCGTCTAGGAGCAGGAGCAGGAGGAAGTCGCAATGTTGGATTAATTCCCAGTGGGTGCTACTCCATCTGAGACAAATCAACAGCAGGAGTCTGAAGAGGAGTCAGAGGAGGATGGTGCTGGGGGGGATGAGGAGGAGCAAGAAGAGCATGCTTTAAACCTTTCTGGGATCCCTGGTGTTATCCATGGATGGGGGGAGGAGAACGAGGACGACATTATCCTGGGTGATGGGCTGGAAGCAGGCCACTACACCGCTTCCAGTTTAGTGCGAATGGGGGCCTTCATACTCCAGTGTTTTAAGGGGGACCTCCCTATAAAATGCATAAAGGCCAAGTACTGGGTGGCAACATACTTAGTCCCCCGGTACAATCATAAAAAGGCGGAAATGTTACCACAATCACAGAGGGCAGTCAGAATGCAGCGCTTCCAGGCCTTGCTGCATGAAATGCTGCATTCTGCTTTTGCGTACGCTGGCAGAGGAATTTCCAGTCACAGAGAGACAGTTGCGGGTAGCAATCCAACAGCGCCTGCAAGTAGAGGGCGGTTTGAAGATGTCTTGGTCACTTCAGATATGAGATCCTTCTTTCAGCGGAACCATCGACAGCTGTACTCTGGATCCAGCAACAAGGAATGCCTAGATCGACAGGTGTCCGACTACATCAGATTAACGGCCGATGTGGACGCTCTGAGGAGTGATGAACCCCTGGACTACTGGGTGGGCAGGCTTGACCTCTGGCCAGAGCTTGCACAATTTGCAATGGAAATGTTGGCTTACTCCCCGTCCAGTGTCTTGTCCGAAAGGACGTTCAACGCAGGAGGGAGGATCGTGACCGATAAGCGCACTCGCCTAGCTCATGACAGTGTAGACTACCTCACATTTATAAAAATGAATGAGGCATGGATCTCTGAGGAATTCAACACATGTGACCAGTAGACCATGTGTCACGTACCTGGGAGGAGACTGAGTTGACGAGGTCGGCCTCTCTTATATCTCCCGCCCTGACCCCACTGAAGGTGAGAAAGAGGGTGTCAAGGGACAGGAGGAACACGAGTGCCTGTAGTTGTTGATGGGTCAGGATAGGCAGCTTGTCCGGATCCCGGAAACTGGAACATGCAGTGATGTATGGAACAGGTGCAGCGGACAGCCAGGCAGGCACTCGGGTAGCTCTGAGAGCTGAAGTTAGAGACAGAGTCAGCGTTGCAGGAAAGCCAGGGTCATCAACAGGCGGTGTAGCAAGGTACCAAATCACAAGCAGAGCCAAAGTCGGGGACGGAGCCAGGTCAGGTTTAGCAGAGAGGCAGAAGCAGAATCCAAAGTCAAGTCCAGAACACGCCAGGTCAGCAACAGGGAAGCATACAGATATCATCAGGTCACAGGGCACAGCTGAAGATCAGTCAGCAAAGGAAACAGGATTAAACTTCCTTTAAATAGGCCATCTGGTGCCAAGCGCACTCACGTTTGCGCATTCGCGCGAACGCCCATTAGCCATTCTAATGGGAATAGCCTGCGCATGCGCACGGCCATGTCCCAGACGTCTCACAGGGATTCCCTGACACCATGTTTCATTGAAATTCCTCATGCCAGGCCACAAATATCTGCCAATTCCTGGTCCTTGGCTTTGCTACATACAGCGGCATAAAAGACATTTCATGTCCATTGAATGGCAAATGTTTGGGGCCTTTCAGGGCCGACAATTATTTTTTCTGTCAATGCCTAATGTACCTCCAGCAATCAAATACACTACGTTCTTTGCTGTCAGTTAAACCCATGTGAGCTAATTTTTGGGGCCTATACAGGCGGACACTTACTTCTGTATCCTGTGAATGCCTAATGTACCTTCAGCCACAGAATACAGCATTCTTTGCTGTCTGTTAAACTCATGTGGGCTAATTTTTGGGGTCTATACAGGCTGACACTTACTTCTGTATACTGTGAATGCCTAATGTACCTCTAGCCATCAAATACACTACGTTCTTTGCTGTCAGTTAAACCCATGTGGGCTAATTTTTGGGGCCTATACAGGCCGACACTTACTTCTGTATCCTGTGAATGCCTAATGTACCTTCAGCCACAGAAAACTACGTTCTTAGCTGTAAGGTAAACGCATGTGGGCTCATTTTTGGGGCCTTTTATGGCCGACACTTACTTCTGTATCATGTGAATGCCTAATGTACCTTCAGCCACAGAATATAGCATTCTTAGCTGTCTGGTAAACCCATGTGGGCTAATTTTTGGGGCCAATACTGGCCGACACTTACTTCTGTATCTTGTGAATGCCTAATGTACCTTCAGCCACAGAATACTACGTTCTTAGATGTCAGGTAAAGGAATGTGGGCTCATTTTTGGGGCCTTTAATGGCCGACACTTACTTCTGTATCATGTGAATGCCTAATGTACCTTCAGCCACAGAATACAGCATTCTTAGCTGTCAGGTAAACCCATGTGGGCTAATTTTTGGGGCCAATTCTGGCCGACACTTACTTCTGTATCCTGTGAATGCCTAATGTACCTTCAGCCACAGAATACTACGTTCTTAGCTTTCAGGTAAACGCATGTGGGCTAATTTTTTGGGCCTTTTATGGCCGACACTTATTTCTGTATCCTGTGAATGCCTAATGTACCTTCAGCCACAGAATGCAGCATTCTTAGCTGTCAGGTAAACCCATGTGGGCTAATTTTTGGGGCCAATACTGGACGACACTTACTTCTGTATCCAGTGAATGCCTAATGTACCTTCAGCCACAGAATACAACGTTCTTAGCTGTCAGGTAAATGCATGTGGGCTAATTTTTGGGGCCTTTAATGGCCGACACTTACTTCTGTATCATGCGAATGCCTAATGTACCTTCAGTCACAGAATACAGCATTCTTAGCTGTGAGGTAAACCCATGTGGGCTAATTTTTGGGGCCAATACTGGCCGACACTTACTTCTGTATCCTGTGAATGCCTAATATACCTTCAGCCACAGAATACTACGTTCTTAGCTGTCAGGTAAACGCATGTGGGCTAATTTTTGGGGCCTTTTATGGCCGACACTTACTTCTGTATCATGTGAATGCCTAATGTACCTTCAGCCACAGAATACAGCATTCTTAGCTGTCAGGTAAACCCATGTGGGCTTATTTTTGGGGCCAATACTGGCCGACACTTAATTCTGTATCTAGTGAATGCCTAATGTACCTTCAGCCACAGAATACTACGTTCTTAGCTCTCAGGTAAAGGCATGTGGGCTAATTTTTGGGGCCTTTTATGGCCGACACTTACTTCTGTATCATGTGAATGCCTAATGTACCTTCAGCCACAGAATACAGCATTCTTAGCTGTCAGGTAAACCCATGTGGGCTAATTTTTGGGGCCAATACTGGCCGACACTTACTTCTGTATCCGGTGAATGCCTAATGTACCTTCAGCCACAGAATACTACGTTCTTAGCTGTCAGGTAAACGCATGTGGGCTAATTTTTGGGGCCTTTTATGGCCGTCACTTATTTCTATATCATGTGAATGCCTAATGTACCTTCAGCCATTAACCCATGTGGGCTAATGTTTGGGGCCGATACTGGCCGACACTTACTTCTGTATCCTGTGAATGCCTAATGTACCTTCAGCCACAGAATACAGCATTCTTAGCTGTCAGGTAAACCCATGTGGGCTAATTTTTGGGGCCAATTCTGGCCGACACTTACTTCTGTATCCTGTGAATGCCTAATGTACCTTCAGCCACAGAATACTATGTTCTTAGCTGTCAGGTAAACACATGTGGGCTAATTTTTGGGGCCAATTCTGGCCGACACTTACTTCTTTATCCTGTGAATGCCTAATTTTTCAGACTGGAAATTAAAAACAATGGGTCTGTAAAGGTTCCGCCAAATTGTGGAATGGATGCGGACCCATTTTACAGATGTGTGAATGGACCCTATATGTATTAGACATGTATTTACCGGCTGCTGTCAGTTCTGGCTGATTTATGAAAAAAAAAAAAAATTATTTTTTGCTGTAAAAAAAAAAAAAAGAACTTAGGGCAATTTTTCTCAATTGCAATACTTCTGTTATGACATTGTCCATGTGCTGGGACTATTTGTGCACAGCTAATACGTCTTTTGTGGCTGCAAATATGACCTAAAGGTTTTTAAAGTTCGCCTCCCATTAAAGTCAATGGGGCCCGCCGCGAACTTGCGGTTCGCGGACTTTTGAGAAAATTTGCGGCTGACGTTCGCGAACCGCCCCGGCCGATGTTCGTCCATCACTAGTCTCCTGTGCAAGTGTAACTGATTATGGGAGCTGTAGTCTTAAAGGGGGTGCTGGTCCATACCTGTGAACGGAGATTAACGACTACTGGACTTTAATTCCCACATGTCCCTGCATCAATAGGAGAAGATTTAACTTTTTCCTGGGTAAACTGATTGAGATCTGGGCAGTCCTTGAAAGAGAGCAACAGGGACAAATCTGCAGCCAGGGTCTGTGCCCAACAGCCGATTGACCCGCAGCCATTAAATAGGAGCTAAGAGGACCTGTTGCTGTCCCTGTTCTCCCATGTTCTCCCACATCAGGGAAAGGGGATGGACCTGAACCCGAAGCTGCTGGAACTGTCTTCAGAGACTGAGCTGAGAGAGAGAGAATCGCTTTGCCTTCAGGGATCAAGCTGAGAGACTGCAGCCTGTGTAAGGATCTGGGACCTGATGGTTGGAATCTGCAAGTCGCCAAGTCATTGTACAGTCGTTAGTACAGCGAGCCCCTCCTCTGTCTATTTTCGTTCAGCTCACTTGGTTGAATTAAAAAAAACTGATAGTGTATACCAGGCATTCGCATGGTAGCCTAACCCTTAGGTAGTCCACAGGTTGAAACGGTTCTAGTGTATAACCAAGTGTGTCAGTGGGGGGTGGGGGGGCAGAGCAGTTAAAAGAGGCAGAATAAAGGACACATCATCATCAACAGCTCCTGTGGGGGTAAGCACCACACTAAATAGCATTTTTGCTTGTACATGATTGGATGATGGAACGCAGCAGATGCTCACCTCAATCACTAAGTTTAGGGGCAAATTCCCATGCAAAGTGCAACTTTCCCTGCAAAGTGAACAAACGACCTATTTGCCTTTAGTACATCAACTCAACTCCTCTGAGTTTCAGCAACTGGTATATTATTGTTACCTTTTTCCGTTTGTTGCTGAATAGCATTTAAATGGCAGAGAACATCACAGGACACAGAGGTACCTTCCCTCTCTTATGGGGTCTTTTATTGCTTGCTATAAAACTGAGGTACTTCCTGTGTGGGAGGGGTTATATAGGGGGTCATCAATTCTGATTGGTTGATTTTACAGGTAAATATGAATTAAAAAGCCATTTTTTAACTAATGCAAGCAGGGTTAAAAGTAGCACCAATAGCTAACCAAAAGTAAACGTCCTCTATTACCCTCTGCACACACAGTGTTTTAATGGGTGGGTGTATGCATTCCTGAAAAGGGGTACTCTGAAGGTGGCTACAAAGTACCTGGTGCCTAATTATCAGAATAGCCGCCTATCATTGGGGCCCTTCTGTAAGGTGGTACACCTGAAGTTGTCCCTTTTACCCTTTCGCTGCCAGAGCCCTTTTTGCATTTTTTGCACACGTGTATAAAATAATTTTCGGCCTAAAGATTACACAAAACCCCCAAACATTATATATTTTCCGAAGGCAGACACCGTAGAGAATAAAATAGTGGTAGTTGCAATTTTTTATGTCACACGTTATTACTGCAAAAGTCTAGGGAACATAAAATGTCAGTTGAAAACACACTAAAGTAAATTTTAGGGCAAACAAATGCAATAAACTAAACCTAAATTATTGGTAAAATATAAGAAATGAGGTTGCACTGAGTAAATAAATACCCTACATGTCCAACCCTAAATTTGCGTGCGCCCTTGAAAGGGTGACAATCTTCAGTGACCTATATTTTCTATAGGTGACGCTTCAAAAGCCCCCTATAGGTATCAGTTTAGTGTCTTGTGGTCTTGTGTTAGAATTATTGCTCTCCCTCTGGCGTGCACGGCGATATGTAATGTGTACCGCAATCAACGTTTTCACTCGTAGGCGCCCCCCGATGCATACGTTTACATTCGTATGTGCGTATATGGGGGGGTGGGGGGGCCTCAACATTTTTTTGGGGAGGATTTTTTGTGCTTGGGTGTAACTTTATTTTTTTTGCATTTTTTTTTATTTAAAGGATAAGTCCACCCTAAAACTCAAATCCCTGCATCTATAGATCTCCACGATCTAACAATAACCTATCTAGCCCTGTAAAGAAGAAATCAGTATATATACTGTTTTTGAAGCCGATCCGATCGCCAGCAGCAGCAGCAGCTCTGCAGAGGACACAACGGCTGTGAAGTGAATGGGGTGTGACGTCACCCATAGACTTACATTGGGGCTTCTGTTGTCAGCAGTGTCTTCTGCACTCGCCTACACAGCGTGCCGCGGCTGACAGCTCAGGGTGGGATCGGGTCGGATTGGCTTCAAAAAAGGTAAGTATACTGATTTCTTCTTTACAGGGCTAGATAGGTTAGTGTTAGATCATGAAGGTCTATAGATGCAGGGACTTAAGTGTTAGGTGGACTTATCCTCTAACTTTTTTACAAACAGTCCCTATGTGATGATTTTAAGGTGACAGGTTCTCTTTAATGAGACATACAGGGTCTAAAAGACCTTGCACGTCTCCCCTGTGCTCCATTGCAAAACATCCTTTCCTGGCTAAGCGAGCCGGGGACAACGAGGGCTTGACCCTAGGCTGCCGGTGTTCTGTAAAAACAGCAACTCAATGAAATCTCCAGTTATTGCTGCTGTACAGTCACCGGAAGTGATGTGGTTGGAGATTTTGGCGAGATGGAGTTTTCAGCAGAACAACGGCTGTGAGAGCAGAGCACAGCCAGCTCTCTGATCCTCAGCACAACCAGCTCCTCCACACAGCCGGAAGCACACCCCGTGGGGGAAGGGTGGCATAAAAAACACAGCCAGCAGGCAGTACCCCACTACACTTCTTTTTTTTGCACATGCATGGGAACTTCACTATTACATACTGTAATAACTGAACCAGGAAAACAAGCCTAGCAGCCATGATGCATTGGAGTCTTCTTTTGTTCTGATTTATGTAAGATGTCTGCGTATGGAAAGTATGTCATAAGTGGACCAAGAAAACAAGCCTAGCAGTCATGATGCATGGGGATGTTCCCTTATTTTGACTAATTGAATGCTGTTTCTCTGTTAGACTAGCATTATTATTGTATCTGCAGTATTCAAGTAAGATGAGTTTTTTTAATGAATATTTTAAACAATGTGTCTTTGGCTCAGACTGGAATCCTAATTCTATTAACAGGTCTTCTTTTCCTCTAGGACTCGATTCACACCCTTATTTGTGGTTAGAGATATGTAGTTATTGCCTTTGGCAAAACTGGCACCTAGTGTTCTATTCATTGCTTTTGTTGAGCTATAACTGGAAGAACTGTGGTTGGTCGTACCCATTGGCATATGACGACAGCTACTGAAATGTGCTAAGGCTTGGCAGGTATATACCTAGAGATCTGCTCATCACTATGGTTACTTCACAAGAGAGACACTTATAGTCCTGGAAGAGGTTCATTATTTGGTTTTACGTGATGTACATAGAATAGTATGTACTGAGCAACAGTAAAATACACACAGTATCCTATGATGGAGTTGATATTACTGTAATTATTAATCAACTTAATTAAATAAAGTGCACCTATTAGCTAATATAACAGGGGTGGATGTAACCATTGTTCAGGCCCTTGGTGGCCCAGAAGACCTTGCATTCTAGTTGTGAGTCCCCTTTCCACTGTCCCTTTGATATGAGTAGTGATGAATTTTAGGGCATAAATTGTGAAGAAGGCATTAAAAGTGAACGCATTAAAAGTGAGAAGAAGAATCATTGTTCATGATGCCCTAACTATGGCCCTTTAATATTCCGGTAGTGTTGGGCACCCTATGACTTCCTTCACTGCCTGCCTGACCAGCACTGAGATTCCTACAATGCTTTTCACATTTCCTCTCCATACTATTTGGCATGCTTAACTACTTAAGCCCCGGAGGATTTGGCTGCTCAAAGAACAGGGCCTATTTTGGGATCAGCACTATGTGATTTTAACGGACAATTGCGCAGTCATACGACGCTGTACCCAAATAAAATTGATGTCTTTTTTTTCCCCACAAACAGAGATTTCTTTTGGTGGTATTTGATCACCTGTGCGATTTTTACTTTTTGCGCTATAAACAAAAAAAGAGCAACAATTTTGAAAAAATAACAATATTTTTCACATTTTTTTATATGAAATTCCCCCAAAAAAATGTAAAAATCAAAATTTTTTAACATTTTAGGCCAATTTTTTTTCTGCTACATATTTTTGGTAAAAAAAAAAATCGCAATAAGCGTATTTTGATTGGTTTGCGGAAAAGTTATTGCGTTTACTAACTACGGGAAAGATTTATGTAATTTTTATTGTTTTTTTTTTTTAAACTAGTAATGGCGGCGATCTGCAATTTTTTTTTGCAGGACTGCGACATTGCGGCGGACAGATTGGACCCTTGACTGACATTCTTTACACTTTTGGGGGTACCAGTGACATTACTACAGTAATCAGTGCTATACATATGCACTGTTACTGTAAAAATGACACTGGCAGGGAAGGGGTTAACTTTATTGGTGATCAGTGGGTTAAATGTATCCCTAGGGGTGGGATTCTAACTGTGGGGGGGGCGTGGCTTGTGATGTAACCACAGAGACATACGATCCTGCTATGCTCTCTGCAGTTACATCAGGGAAAATAACAGACGGCTGTGTTTACATCAGCCGTCTGCCTTTCTCCCTCTCTAGTGGGAGATCGCGAGTGACTGGCGGACATCGGAGCCGCTGGTCACTCGCGCGGGGATGTCAGGGAACGAGCGTGGGCGGGAGCGCGCTTCTGGCGGCGCGCAGTCGCCCCCTAGAGGCTTGTGGGTGAGTGACGTACCGATACGTCACTTTGCCCAGGCGGGGCTGACCGCCGCAATATATAGTCGTGCGGCGGTCGGCAAAGGGTTAATAAAGGGTGTGTACAATGTCTGACTCTAGCTCTAAATTTATGGAGACTCTCTCTTTTTCTCTCTCTCTCTCAGAATGAGTTCAGAAGTAGAAAACATTACAAATAGGAGGGGAGTAAGGGGTGCAGTGGCCACCACCTTAAACTTTTGAATTGACTGGTGCTTTCAGAAAAAGAAGTGTTTATTTTTATTGATTAAAAAATGGAAAGTAAATGAATGGAATCCAAATCCAAATCAAATCAATATTTGGTGTGCCCACTCTTTGCCTTCAAAACACCATCTGTTCTTCTAGGTACACTTGCACACAGCTTTTCAAGGAACTAGACAAGTAGGCTGCTCCAAACCTTCATTTCCTGGATGCTTGTTCTTCTTTACACTGAAGATCATTCTTAATGACATTGGTTGTATGATTAGGGCCATTGTCGTGCTGTAGAATAAATTAGGGGCTAATCACATGCCTCCCTGATAGTATGGCATGATGAATAAATGTCTTTCTGTATTTCTCAGGATTGAGGACACCATTGAACCTAACCAAATCTCCAAATTCATTTGCAGCAATGTAGCCCCAAACTTGGGCTTCACTGTTGCCTGAAGACACTTACTACTGACCCCTGTACTCTGGTTCACTTACAACTGACCCCTGCCCTCTGCATCACTTACTACTGACATCTGTACTCTGCATTACTTACTACTGACCTCTGTACTCTGCATTACTTACTACTGACCTATGAACCCTGCGTAACTTACTACTGAACTCTGCATCACTTACCACTAACCTCTGTACTCTGAGTCACTTACTACTGAATTCTGCATCACTTGCTTCTAATGTCTGAACCCTGTGTTACTTACTACTGATGTCTGAACTCTGCGTCACTTACTACTGAACCTCTGCATTCTAGGCTTCTTGCTACTGAACCTCTGCACTCTACTAAAGAACAGCTGCACTCTGTGTCACTTACTGTACTACTGAATTTTGTACCCCGCATCACTTACTGTACTACTAATGTCTGAACTCTGTGTCATTTACTACTGATGACTACTATGCAGTACAGAGCACCTGCTGACATTTTTCTGCACCCCAGTTTCTATATTTTCATGCATAGTTAAGTAGCTTAGCCCTTGCTTCCATGTCAGAGGTTTGTTTTTTTGACTGCAATTCTTCCATGAAGACCACTTCTGGCCACTCTTCTCTGAACAGTAGATCAGTTTACAGTTTATCAGTTTACCAGTTTACAGTTTATCCGTTTATCAGTTTGACAGTTTATCAGTTTACCAGTCCCACTGGTTTCCACCACTTCTGTGCTGATGGCACTGTTGGACATCTTCCAATGCCGAAGGGAAGTAAGCATGATGCGTCTTTCATCTGCTGCATTAGGTTTCCTTGGCCGACTAGGGCTGTAATTAAGGATTATTTTCATAATCAATTAGCTGGCCAATTATTTTTTGGAAGCTACTTGAAGGATAGTGTTAGGAGGGGATATAAATAGGTTTATATTAAAGTCTGACTAAAGGCTGAGACTTTTTTGCATGGATATAATATTTTTTTAAAATATAATGCACAATACTAGTAAACTTTTACTAAAATTTAATTGCAATGCCTTCATTTACCAATATAGTGTGGGCATTGCAGAGAATTCTTCACCTAGCACTGGTATACATCTACAATTTGAAGTTATGGTAAAGTTAAAATGTTTTTTTATCACTCAGAGAATACGGAGTTTTAGCTAACTACAAAATTAATCTTACTAAGTCGTCGGCACTGAGCATATCTATGTCAATACAGGAGGAACTTCACACATCATTCCCATTCTGTTGGGCTGAGGGCTCGATAAAATATTTGGGGGTTCAGATTACAGCAGACCCCTCAGATTTATATAGGAAAAACTTTCTACCTTTATTGAGGAAGATCAAGGGAGACCTGAGAAGCTAGCAACAGCTATTTTTAACTTGGTTTGGTAGGTGTAATGCACTAAAAATGAATGTTTTACCTAGGATTCTATACATAATGCAGGCCCTACCAATTGCAATTCCGTCTACTTTTTTTCAGCAGATTAAGACGATGTTCCGCTCTTTCATTTGGACTCAAAGATCCCCGCGGATCCGGTTACAGACCCTGCACCTCCCCAAAGACCGGGGGGGGGGGGATAGGACTTCCGGATATTCGTAGGTATTATAGAGCTATTCACTTGACACGGGTAGTGGACTGGAATTGCAATGGGGCCCTTAAACGATGGGTTGGGCTTGAGGTAAAGGAGGCGGGCCAAATGACCCCTCCTGCACCATGGTCGATATACTCTTCTGCGGACGAGGTGTATGCACAGCCTACTATAGGGACGACAATACGGGAAACCAGACGTATTCAACATATCTCTAAGATATCCCCCAGTCCATCCCCATTGATACCGATCCTAGGGAACCCTGAATTCCCTCCGGGATGTGTAAGCGCAAAGGTACGAAGTTTGGCACATATCAGTAAAGTTCGTATATATGATATATGGAAGAAGGGGCAAATACCTACACAGGAAGAGATTGCGGAATGGCCAGATGTTGATCTGGATTATTTCAGTATTTTTCAATTAAGACACTTCCTGAGGACATATCAGAAAGGGGGGTATGTCCCTAGGAAATTAACCCCTTTCTAAGAGATATGTATCTCGAAGGCCCCGCCCAAACATTTGATATCTCTATTTTATACATGGCTGTCAGAAGAGCAAGAAGATCAACACCTCTCGTTTATACAGAGGTGGGAACATGAGCTTGAGATATCCTGAACCCCTGGGCAAGTCAACAAAATTTTGGCTACAGTTCATAAAACATCTATGGATTGTAAGATCCAGGAGATGGGCTACAAAATACTCACTAGGTGGTATAGAGTCCCTGAGGTGCTACATAAAATGGATGAGAAATACACGGACAGTTGTTGGCGTTGTGGATCGGAAGTAGGGACTATGGTCCATATCTTCTGGTCATGTCCCCTGATAAGGGTATTTTGGATGAAAATCGCTGTAATAATTAAACAGTTGACAGAGGTAGAGATACAGGATGATCCCGCTTTATGTCTTCTGCATCTTACAAAGGGATCATCAAAAAAATATATAAAATCTCTGACACTTAGACTCTTAAATGCTGCGAAGGCATGCATACCTATTCTATGGAGACAAACTCAGACTCCCTCTCTGAAAATGTGGTTCGAAAAAGTTAAAGAGATTCATAAGATGGAGGAACTGACATCGGTGTTAAAAAATTCAAAGGAGGTGACTAGAGCTCGGTGGCTGCCGTGGGTATCTTTCACTGGGTCAGAGGTTTACTCCAATTCTATTGAGGTGTAGATTTTGCGTTGCATGGGTATGTGCCCTCCTCCCCTCCCGACCCTTACCCTTTTATGTTGTCAAATTTTTCAAGGGGGGTTTTTTTTCTTTTTTTTTTCTTTCTTTATGTAAGATCCTAGGGGGTCTTATAAGGTCTGGCTATGCCTCTAAATACACGATATTCCCATTAGGGGGAAAGACACATTTGCACTAAATCCCAAGGAAGAGTCTTCTCAATTTATTTATTACCCCCTTTCATGGGGGGATTATTTGAACACGTGCACGTTTGTTTAGATTATTCTTTAGTGGGGGTTTTTTTTTCTTCTTTTTTTGTGGGTGTGCTTGGATTTGCCACAAGTGTGATATGCTGAGTTTGGATTCACAATGAGCATAATGATGAATAAATTTTTTTCACACTTCGGGGGGAGGTGTGTTGGGTTTTTTTTTTTTTTCTCTTTTCTTGTTGTTTATCCTGATGTATGTTTTATTCTTTTATGGTTCAATTGGTATGTATCTGTAAAAAATAAAACCCAATAAAATTTGTCAAATTTAAAAAAAAAAAAAATGTTTTTTTATATTATAAACCTGTCATACTTACTTGCTCTGTTGAATAGTTTTGCATCAAGCAGCCCTGATCCTCCTTTTCTGGGGTCCCTCATTGGCGCTTTTGAACTTCTCTCAGGCACAGTGCTGGATCAAGATCGGTGTACGCATATGGGGGGGGGGGGCTGGGGGTGGGGAGCAGGTCACAGAAGATCGCATAGATTGCATTAAGATAAACGAAAACCTTCTGCTTTTAGAATCACTTACTTCTCCTGCTCAGGGCTACATGTACCATGAGGCACTACTCCTCACACATTCACAAGTTCTCAGTCACTTACTAATGTGTATAGATGGTTTACTGAGCTTTATGTGTGCTGCACTGTACATACTGACATGTAAACAAATAATGCATTCTGTATGCAGGCCAATGAATCGGCTGACCAACTAATGGGTATTAAAAGATATGTTGAGTTAACTATTTTTATTATCCATTATAATTATTTTATGTACAAACCCGATTCCAAAAAAGTTGGGACACTGTACAAATTGTGAATAAAAACAGAATGTAATGATGTGGAAGTTTCAAATTTCAATATTCTACTCAGAATACAACATAGATGACATATCAAATGTTTAAACTAAGAAAATGTATCATTTTAAGGGAAAAATAAGTTGATTTTAAATTTCATGGCATCAACACATCTCAAAAAAGTTGGGACAAGGCCATGTTTAGAACTGTGTGGCATCCCCTCTTCTTTTTATAACAGTCTGCAAACGTCTGGGGACTGAGGAGACAAGTTGCTCAAGTTTAGGAATAGGAATGTTGTCCCATTCTTGTCTAATACAGGCTTCTAGTTGCTCAACTGTCTTAGGTCTTCTTTGTTGCATCTTCCTCTTTATGATGTGCCAAATGTTTTCTATGGGTGAAAGATCTGGGCTGCAGGCTGCCCATTTCAGTACCCGGATCCTTCTTCTATGCAGCCATGATGTAATAATTGATGCAGTATGTGGTCTGGCATTGTCATGTTGGAAAATGCAAGGTCTTCCCTGAAAGAGACGACGTCTGGATGGGAGCATATGTTGTTCTAGAACTTGGATATACCTTTCAGCATTGATGGTGCCTTTCCAGATGTGTAAGCTGCCCATGCCACACGCACTCATGCAACCCCATACCATCAGAGATGCAGACTTCTGAACTAAGCGCTGATAACAACTTGGGTTGTCCTTGTCCTCTTTAGTCCGGGTGACATGGCGTTCCAGTTTTCCAAAAAGAACTTCAAATTTTGATTCTCTGACCACAGAACAGTTTTCCACTTTGCCACAGTCAATTTTAAATGAGCCTTGGCCCAGAGAAAACACCTGCACTTCTGGATCATGTTTAGATATGGCTTCTTTTTTGGCCTATAGAGTTTTAGCCGGCAACGGTGAATGGCACGGTGGATTGTGTTCACCGACAATGTTTTCTGGAAGTATTACTTTGCCCATATTGTGATTTCCATTACAGTAGCATTCCTGTATGTGATGCAGTGCCGTCTAAGGGCCCGAAGATCATGGGCATCCAGTATGGTTTTCCGGCCTTGACCCTTATGCACAGAGATTGTTCCAGATTCTCTGAATCTTTGGATGATATTATGCACTGTAGATGATGATAACTTCAAACTATTTGCAATTTTTCTCTGAGAAACTCCTTTCTGATATTGCTCCACTATTTTTCGCTGCAGCATTGGGGGAATTGGTGATCCTCTGCTCATCTTGACTTCTGAGAGACACTGCCACACTGAGAGGCTCTTTTTATACCCAATCATGTTGCCAATTGGCCTAATAAGTTGAAATATGGTCCTCCAGCTGTTGCTTATATGTACACTTAACTTTTCCGGCCTCTTATTGCTACCTGTCCCAACTTTCTTGCAATGTGTAGCTCTCATGAAATCCAAAATGAGCCAATATTTGGCATGACATTTCAAAATGTCTCACTTTCAACATTTGATATGTTATCTATACTTTATTGTGAATAAAATATACGTTTATGAGATTTGTAAAATAGTCCATTCCTTTTTACTCACAATTTGTACATTGTCCCAACATTTTTGGAATTGGGTTTGTAGATTCATTGTTTCAGCCCTATGGCCCTGCGTCTCTGGTCCTCATTGTTGCCCGTTTCTTTGAGCTTCTTCAAAGGAGCTTGAATAGCACATCTTGAAACTGCAGTCTGCTTTGAAATCTTTGCCTGATAGAGACTTTGCTGATGCAGTGGAACTACCTTGTGTTTTGTTGCTGTGCTCAGTCTTACTGTGTTGTATGACCTGTGATATGAAACTGTCTTTCACAACCTCACTTTATTAGAAGAGTTTGGATGTTCCTCACCCAGTTTGAAGCCTCATACACAGCTTTTTCGGTTCCAGTTAATGATTGTATTTCAGCCTATATATGAAATTGATGATCATTAGCACTTGCTTGGTCTAACTGGTTAATCATACACCTGATTCTAATCCTACAAAATGCCTGACTTTGTGCAAGTGTACAATGTGTGCAAGTGTAAGAATCGATTCTGGTTTAAAGTCAAAGGGTAGTCACACCAAATATTGATTTGATTTAGATTTTTTTTGTGTTCGCTTACTTTGCATTTTGAAAGCTGATAAAAATAAACAATTAAAATATATGTTTTTGAAAGCATTTTAATGTGGGTGAGTCAGGGGAGGGGCTAGTAGCACAATATGGTGGGTGTGGCCAAATTGTGCTAACAATGAAGGGCCTATAGGGGAGTGGTGAAATAAAACCTGAGCCTACTTTGCTTCCAGTCAAGAGTTCATAATGCATGAGTCCCAGGATCATGATAACGTACAGAATGCAGGGGCCATGAGTAAGTAATGCACAGAGTGTAGAGGTCAGAAGTAAGTAGAGTACCTCTTGAGAATATATTCCACTCCACATTCCAGCACAAATTCCTGCTTCCCTCCCTGAATTGTATCAACCGAGCTTGGAATTGTTTTACATTGACTAGTTATTTCCCTGGGCCAGATGCCACTACCTCCCAAGTTTTTTTCTTCTCACCTATGCTGACATTGCTACAATACATGGGCAACAAATCAGTAATCATGACAATATATGAGTAAAAACAGGAAATCGTGACAATACTCATAAGTCATAAGTGAGAGATGGTGAGGGTCATGACAATGTGCTGTGGCTCCCTGAGTTCAGAGGTCAGTAGTAAGTGACACAGAGTGCAGTTGTTCATTAGTAGAGTGCAGAGCTTCTGTAGTAAGTGATGCATCGTTTAGATGTTAGTAGTAAGTGATGCGGAGTACACAATTCAGTAGTAAGGGACTCAGAATTCAGACATCAGTAGTAAGTATTGCAGAGTTCAGATGTCAATAGTAAGTGACTCAGGGTACAGAGGTCAGTGGTAAGTGATGCAGAGTTCAGCAGTTGGTAATGCAGAATTCATAGGTCATTAGTAAGTGACTCAGAGTTCAGGGATTAGTAGTATGTAACCCAGCGGTCAGTAGTAGGTGATGCAGAGGGCAGGAGTCAGCAGTAAGTGATGCAGAGTTCAGGGGTCAGTTGTAAGTGAACCAGAGTACAGGGGTCATTAGTAAGTGACAGAGTTCAGAGGTTAGTAATAAGTGATGCAGAGTTCAGGGGGTTAGTAGTAAGTAATGCAGAGAGCAGAGATAAGTAGTAAGTGACACAAAGTTCAGGGGTCAGTAGGAAGGAGAGTCCGTATATAACCCCACTGCTGTATTTTGGCCTAGGCCGACAAGGCCTAGGCCTAGGGCTGCACTTTGCGGGGGGGCGGCAAAAAAGCCGCCGTCCCCGCATAAAAAAAAAAAAAAACGATCCACTCTGTGAGGCTCGCCTGCTTGTCTGCAGTGCTCCTGTCACTTTGCGTGCTGAGTCCCGCCTCATTGTCTGCTCCCCTGGTCCTTGCCTGCCTGTCGCCGCCTCTTCCCACACACACAGTCTCCACTCTCCAGCTTTTAGTGAAGGGGCGTCGCCGCGTCAGGGCTCGTACAAGGGGTGGGCGGGACGGAGGGCGCAGCGGAGGTGAAGTGCTGATAATGTGAGCACCACCTGCAAGGCTTTTGTATGCTTAGGGCTCGGGTTTAGTCTCAGCATCTTCTGTCTGCTTCTGTCCCCGACCATCAGCCCGCCCACCACCTGCATTGCTTTAGAATTCTTAGCTCTGTGTCCAGGTTGAGTCCCGGCGTTTTCTGCATCTTCTGTCCCCGCCCACCTCCTATCAGACCTGTAGTTAATGGTCTAGGGAAGTGCTGTACGTGGTGGGCGGGCCAGTGGGCGGGGATAGAGTCTGGCAGAAGATGAAGAAAATGTCGGGACTCATGGCAGAGCTAAGAATACTAAAGCAATGCAGGTGGAGGGCAGGCTGACACTCAGATGGGGGACAGAAGCAGATAGAAGATGCCCAGATTAAACCCAAGAACTCTGAAAATTACAGGTACAATGCAGTGATGTTCTGCTCTTTTTATCTGAGCACTGTGTATATTATTGATAATTAGGGAAGTACTCAGCAGAAGTATTTTATAAAGTGACATTGTGCTATTAAGTACAATATGTTGGAGGCACCTTGCTGTATGTATTTTCCTTTTAGGTGACTTTTATGTCATGTTCACTCTAATGTGTTTGCTGTGACTCACATTTGCGCAGGCACAGCAGCCAATTCATTTAAATGGACTACTGTACCTGCAGGAAACAGGTCCCTGCAACTTTATGAAAATGCAGCCGAAGGGAAATCGCATGGTGCAAAAGCACCATGCAATGTCCCGCACCAAAAAAGGTGCTGCATTTTCAGATGTGTGGGGGTGCCAATAAGAATAAATGGCAGCCTTGTGCATCTGTAAAAGAGCAGGGAATTTTTCCTGCAGGTGGTTGTGGGAATTGGTGCCATTTACACGCTGTCCCGCACATGCAACCACCTGTAACAGTGTGAACCTAGCCATGGGCTCATTTACACTTGCGGTTGGCGGGCGGGCAATAAAACATGCTGCTGAGCCTCATAATACAGCTCCCTATCACTCCTGTCATTTAAGCTGCAGAGGCAGCAGCTAGAGGTTTACAGATGCCACTGCTGTAATATTTTGATTTGCAGCAGTGGCAGGAATTATACCGTCCGTCACTTTCAGCATGTACTACCATCTGCTGAAGGCAACCTGTTCAAGTGAATGGGGCCACACTGCAAACTCCCCGGAACTGCGTGCAATGCCTCAGTCTCAGCGCAGTGCCACTATAGAGTGAGGGCAGACTGTCTTATCATTTGACATATCACATGACTGGAGACAAGAGAAGCTGCCTTCACTCCCAGCGGGTGTCACACTAACATCGAGATGTGAACTGTGAATACACATGGGGGGGGCGCAGTTTGCCATCTTTGCCCAGGGCACTGGAATCTGGATGGCCATGTCCCAGCACTGAGGGGCGTACATACTTGCCAGGCAGGGAGGGACTGTTGCCCCCATAGAGCGGCAGTGAGTGGCCAGACGGATGCACTTCAATGAGTGGGTGGGGGCGGATACCACCTACCCACCCTCCGCGCGGCATGTAAGAGGGACTAACCTCTCCACGGGGCAGGGTCTATCTATGTCGAGGAGGAGGAGAGAGAGGAGGAAAAGGGAACCCCCATCCAGGTCAGGACATCCAACAGCAGGTAGGAATCACGATTTTAGGTTACCACCCACTGCTATTGCTACAATTATAAATTAGTAATTCCATTACATTTTTGCAGTAAATATATTTTTAACAAATATGGAGCACTTTGCAGTGCATGAACTTTCACTGCATGTGAACTGGTAAAAGAGTTTGCATTGGTTTCAGCGTGTACAAAGTGCTCCATGCATGCTGAAATCAATGCATTTAACAGTTCACAGGCAGTGAAAGTTCATGTACTACAAAGTGCTCCAAGCTTTAACCACTTCTGGACTGGAAGATTTTCCCCCTTATTGACCAGGCCATTTTTTGCAATTCAGGACTGCATTACTTTAACGGACAATTGCGCGGTCGTGCGACGCTGTACCCTAAACAAATTGATGTACTTTTTTCCCACAAATAGAGCTTTCTTTTGGTGGTATTTGATCACTTCTGCAATTTTTATTAATTTTGTTATTAAAATTAAAAAAATCTAATTTTATTTATCCTTTTAGGCCAATTTGTTTTCTGCTACATATTTTTGTTAAAAAAAAATCCCAATAAGCGTATTTTGATTGGTTTGCGCAAAAGTTATCACGTCTACAAAGTAGGAGAAATGTCATTTTCATTTATTTCATTTTTTACTAGTAATGGCGGCAATTGCGATTTTTAGCGGGACTGCAGCGGACAGATCGGACCTCTAACTGACATTTTTTACACTTTTGGGGGGACTAGTGACATTACTACAGTAATCAGTGCAAAAAATATGCACTGTTACTGTAATAATGACACTGGCAGGGAAGGGGTTAACCCAGGGGTGATCAAGGGGCTAAATGTGAGCCTAGGGGGTGTTTTCTAACTGTATGGGGGGGGGACTTGTGAAATGACCACAGATACATGTGATCCTAAATAGGAGGATCACAGGCGCTCTGTGATCATTTCAGAGAGAACAACAGTCTGCCGCGTGTACAACAGCGGACTGCTCTTCTCTCTCAGTGTGGAGTGATCGCGGGGGCCCGGCGGCAATTGCAGCCACCGGCCCTGTGGATTGGCATCCCCGCTGCCTAGCGGGGCCCCCAGGAACGCTCCCCAAAATGACGTACCCATACAAAACCACAAAATATACAAGTAGGCACTTTGTACCCACTTTTAAGGTACAGAGAGGAAGAGATGGAGCTCTAAGAGGAAAAGGTGGAGCCTAATGAGGAAGGGGTGGGATTTACAGATGACAGGGCGGGTCTGAAACATAAAAGGGTGTGGCCTTCACAGGAAGGGGTGGGTCGTAGTTAAATTAGGGGGTGCACGAGTTTAGTCCGGCCTAGGGCAGCACAAAACCTAAATACACCACTGTATAACCCCAAAGCAGACCAACAATTAAGCTAAGGCTTTGGCAGGTTCCCAACACCTGTTTAGCTACTGCCCTGGATTCCATCTGTTCTTCTCCTGGAACATAATCTTGTTGTGTCACAGCCTGGCTGTGTGCTGGGGAGCATGTCCTCCACCTGCACAGTCACGTGGTGGTGGAGCACCTACACTGTTTACCCTATTCCTTCCCGGTAAAAGTTTGTTCCCTTAAGACTCACTAAAGCATTATGGGCACAGAATCCTCCCTTGAGTGCCATACAGATGGACCATCAGAAGGCCCCTGACTTGACCTAAGCAGCTCCACTAGTAGTCCATTACATACTTACATTCCTTACAGCAATGGATCCTATAGCAGCCTCACCCAGCACAAGTTTTACTTTCTGAAGATTCTTTCACCTTGAGGTTAGAAGAGGGAAAATTCCAAACAGTGAAAGCCTTTTAACTTATTTACTGAAATGACGTTGACTTACATATATACATCCTTTCAGTCATCTTAGTGGTGATGGCACATTCCTTAGTTGCAACCAGATAAAGAACAGCAGAGATGAGAGCCCAGTTAAGGAGCTGTTTATACCATTAGGAATTTTGTCTGAGTCCCTTACATCCAATCACTACAGGATGTGAGTAGATCCCAACAGTCCTGCACCTCTCCTTCCTAGAAGCTAGAGCATCAAAGATTACACATTTGCATGCCTTGGCCTATGGATTGCTTCCAATGACCAACTCCCCTTGGGTGGACTCCAACCAGACCATTTATGCAAAGCCCTTTTACCAACTGGCATTAGGCAGTGCTGATACCTCCTCATTATAAATGGTACACCCCACTCACTATTCTGGGAAGCTGTAATGGCTACCTAGGCAGTTACACTGCCTACTCGTCTTCACTAGAATATTTCCAGCCCTACCTATTGGGACATCTAGTGGCCGATTTGTGGAACTACACCGGGCACTTCAGTGTGTCTACAATCTCACTTAAAGGCTGCTAAAAAAGAAACAATAAGACTGTCACTAGATTGCTAGATATAGGGTAAAATGATAAATGCTAAGCTATCTCCCTTGCTCAAAAGTTAGTTGTAAATTATTACATTTGTTAGTAGAGGTGTACCGAACTGTTCGCCGGCGGACAGTTCCCGGCGAACTTAGCATGTTCGCGTTCGCCGCTGCGGGCGAACATATGCGATGTTCGGTCCGCCCCCTATAATACATCATTAAAGCAAACTTTGACCCTGAACTTCACAGTCAGCAGGCACATTTCCAGCCAATCAGCATACCTCCTTCCCACACCCTCCCACCACCTATAAATAAGCAAGGGCAGCATCCATCTTAGATCATTCTGAAGCAGTGTGTGTTAGTGAGAGCAGGGAGAGCTGCTGCTGCTGCTGTCAAGCAAGGGACAGTTAGTCAGTGTTCCTGGTCTTGCAGTGTTCTTGGTCCACTACTGCTGTAAGGACAGCATCCTATTCCTGACAGCACCCCAAAAAGCCCTTCTAAGGGCTGGTATTTGTGTAATTTTATATATATATATATATAGTGTCCCCAAAAGCCCTTTTAAGGGCTGGTAATTGAGTTTTTTCTTCTTATATATATATATATATATATATATATATATATATATATATATATATATATATATATATATCTAGTGTCCCCAAAAGCCCTTTTAAGGGCTGGTAATTGAGGATTTTTTTTATTTATATATATATATTGTAACAGGAAGTCAGCTAAATCTGGGAATGTAGTCACAGGAAGGAGATACATTTCCACCTGATTTAGAAAGTCCATTAATTAATTTAGGGTGTTGGCTACAGAGCTAGCCAGCAGGAAGTTGAAAGGCCTTCACCTGTTCAGAATGAGGGAGTTAAGGCTCTATAATTTGTTCAGAGAAATTCCTATTGTTTGCTGCCTCCTGTCGCCGTGTGGGCTGGGAGAGGAAGGCAGACAAACGGCTGCATCCTGACGCCATGTGGGTAGAGGACAGTCCTGTGTGCCCCCTGAAAGCTGAGTGAGCATGGGGAAGACCTCCTGAAGCGGTGTGCGCTCAGGAGGGTAAAAACGAGTGAAGACGTCTCAAAGGTGAGAAGACGAAGTGTTTCTGTGTGAAAGAAAACAAAGGGACATGTTCAATGGACAATGTTTGTGCTGTGTGAAAAGCAAACAAATGGACATTTGAGTGTCTGCTGTAGGATCAGCAGTGTCGGCCCAACAGTAGGTTGGGAAGACTTCTTAGGTAGGTTCCAGCTGTGAGAAGGTAGACGCCCACAGCGGCCAGGATTTATTTTGTGTTTTATTTTATTTTGGATGTTTTGCTGCATACAGCCTGGTGAAGAAAACACCATTTAATAAACCACACTGTTTGTTTGCAAGCACTTGTCGGCTACCTCTCTGGGAAAACGCACCCCCCAAGGGGTCATCCACACCCGCCACCGAGCTAATCCCTCACATATGGTGGAGGTATGCAGTGGGCATAAGCAGAGATCCCTGCAAGGAAGTGCAAATGTTTGATGAACTTTATCTGGTGCATGAGATTGCACAATCTATGTGTGCAGGAGAGAAGATCCTGACAGAAAAAAAAAAAAGTGTTTTAAAGAGACAGCGGTCTCAAAATTATTTGATGAACTTTGTTGTGTCTGGTGCAAGTGACTGCACAAACTGTGTGCGCAGGAAAAGAGATCTTGCAAGAGAGAGAACAACTACATGTGTTAAAGAGACAGTGGTCTGAAAATTTTTTTGCTGGACTGTGAAAAATTTGTTTGTGGAGTTATTGAAGATGGGGCGATCCAAACGCCTGAAAAATGCAAAGATAGATGAAATGAGAGACCGGATTCTATGGATGGAGGGGATGCTACCGTCTGAACCAGCCCCATCCATGCCTAAAGAGAGTCTACTAAAGAGGAAGGGTGTTGTCCCTAGCAACACTGATGAAACTGCTTTGGAGACGCAGTGTGCTCGGATGAAAAGTAAACTCAAAATGGGGGAGATGCTGAAACAACGGAGCTTTGCAGCTCAACAAAAGGATCACCAAGAGAGCATGGCAGGCTGGAAACAGAGACGCCAGCAGCCAATGGAGGCCATCGGTTTGGAAGAAACCGAGTATGTGTGCAGGGCTGAGTTGGATGCCTTGCAACGGAAAATGGAAGAAAAGGAACAAGCCGTGGAATTGCTTAAAATGGAGCATAGAAACTTGCAGGAAACGAATGAACTACTCAAGTCTCATGTGTCACAGTGGGAAGAATCCACTGCTCTTCTTTTGGTCGAGTTGCAAAAACGCAGAGAGACTATAATGGAGAAAGATACCATCCTCATGGAAAAGGAAATTGAAATTCAGACTTTGCAGAAGCAAAGCATGTGTGAAA
The DNA here is from genome assembly GCF_965119305.1 of Pelophylax lessonae. Taxonomy (NCBI): domain Eukaryota; kingdom Metazoa; phylum Chordata; class Amphibia; order Anura; family Ranidae; genus Pelophylax; species Pelophylax lessonae. The sequence goes on along the minus strand of NC_138770.1, from coordinate 165,162,521 downwards.
TGTTGGAGTTGCGTAATCAGCTGGAAAAAAGTCTTCAGTGTTTGGAAGTTACAAAAATAGACCTGCAGGAGTCGCAGGAACAGAATGTCGCTCTGAAAACGACATTGTCTCTCAGCGACAACGAGAAAAGTGAAAGAGAGGCTAAATTACTGAGTACTGTGTATGAGCTCACCACTTTGAGCAATGTGGTAGATGAATTACGTGCAGACTGTGAAAGTTGGAAAGGTGAAGCCCAACGTTTCCAGCAGCAGTTAAAGGAGAAAGAAGCCTGTGTGGCAGAATTACAGTCTCATTCCCAGAAACTAGCCAATGAGGTGAAGGCTCTTATGCAGGGAAAAGGAGATTGTGAACATAAGAGGGAAAAAGTAGAGGCACAGCTTCTGGAATCGCAAGTCAAGGTGTCAGAAGGTGACCGATTGTGTGCTAAGCTGTCAGAGAAGGCAAACCGACTGCAGGTTGAGTTGGACAATGTTACAAATCAGCTTTCTCAAGCAGACAGCAAATCTAGAGAAATTGCGGAAGATTTTTCTATCTTGGAATCGCAGCTGCAAGACACGCAGGAACTCTTACAGGAAGAGAGGTGTCAAAGGCTGAGTTTTAGCACAAAGCTCAAACAAATGGAAGATGAGAAAAATGGCTTCCTGGAACAATTAAAAGAGGAGGCGGAAGCAAAGAAAAACCTATCAGAGCAAGTCGCAACATTGCAAGCTCAGATAGCGGATATGAAAAAACGCATGGAAGAAAGCGTTGGTTCATTACAGTGTGTTGAAGATGTGAAAAAGAAGTTTGATCAGATGCTTGGTGAAGAGAAGACTGTGTCTGCAAAATATGCAGAAGAACGCGCCCGTGCAGAAACGGAGGTGCGTGATAACGAGAGCAAAGCCCTGTTCTTGGCTCGCTCTTTGGAGGAAGCTCTAGAGTGTAAGGCTGAACTAGAAAGTGTTAAACAGCTGCGTAGAGAAATGGAAGAATTGGTCAGCTCCAAGGATGATGTTGTGAAAAGCGTTCAGGAGCTAGAAAAGTCTAAGCGAGCCTTAGAACAGCAACTAGAAGAGATGAAGATTCCGTTGCAGGAACTGGAAGAGGAATTCCAGGCAACAGAGGATCTGTCCCAAAGAGGGGATAGTGTGCCTGATGCAGTTTTTAAAAGGATCAGTGTTTTGGGGTCTGTCCTGAGTGAGCCTCAGAAATGTGACGACATGTGGCTTGAATCACCCCTTTGGAATAAACCGTTCCTTCAAAAACTTCAAGCATTGGAAAATGTATCATTAGAGCTTCAGCAAACAAAGGAGCTGAGTAAGAAATGTGGTGATTTCTCAGTTCAGGCTGAAAACCTAGTGGAGAAAACTAAGGCTGTTGGTGAAAACGTGAAGCAAATGAATAAGTGCCTTTCAGGGAGTGTTTCCAAAATGGAACTGGTGAAAGACGGGTGGCAGAAGTTTGATCGTGATCTTGAGATGCATTCCATGTGGAATTCAGATAGAGAAAAAGAACTAGGTGACTTTGAGCGGTCAAATAGTTCAGCAGAAAGTGCATTGAAGAAACCTGTAAAAGAATGTGTTGCAGTTCCATGCTTCTTCACTGATGCAGAGAGGAGGTCTATAATGGATACCACCCAGATCGCTGGGTTCAACTGTGTTGTTGCCTTTAACCCCTATGTTGGTGTAAGGAAAGTTGATGATGTTCTGGTTGACTACTTCTGTGAAGAGTTTGGCAAGAAATATAAACTGAATATCAAATCAAATAGTAGGCCTTTACTGCGACTCGCTCAGGAGGGCGAAAAGTTTAAGAAGTTGATGAGTGCAAATGCTTCAGATCTGCCTATGAATATGAAATGTTTGGTGAATGATATTGATATCTCTGGGAAAAGGAACAGGGGTCACTTTGAAGAAATGTGTGACAGCCTGTTGTCTCAATTGGAAAATCCTCTGCACAGCATCTTAGAGCAAGCAAAGCTCAAGAAGGAAGATCATTCCCTTTTACAACAAAAAGTCAATGATTGTGTACAGCTGTATGGAGAGGCAACTCAAGTCACAGAGGGATGTCAAGAGTCCCTACTTGGAACAAAGCTTAGTGAAGCAAAGGTTCTCAAAGTTTTGTGGAAAACATTTATGGATTGCAGAGAGAGGCGTCTTAAGAATGTTGAAGACATTAAGACTAGCCCAATTGAGTTGCCTATGGATCACGGTCCTCCATGGTGGATTGGACAGACGGTTATGAGGGACAAGCTGTCTGACATTTATGAGAAAGCTGTCAATGAAGATGACAGAAACGAGAAGGAGCAAAATGATGCCAAAAATGCAGTTGAAGAATGTGTATATGAGATGAGAGACAAACTGTGTGGCATTTATGAGAAATCCGTCAATGAAGATGACAAAACAGTTTCATCCGGAAGCTTGAGGATAATAGGAGGCTTATCAGTGAGTCAGCAGTGCTTGACACATGCGTGCCTGGAAATCTGTGTCCCAACCCTAGGGTTGAAACAAGAGGGGGGGGTATGTAACAGGAAGTCAGCTAAATCTGGGAATGTAGTCACAGGAAGGAGATACATTTCCACCTGATTTAGAAAGTCCATTAATTAATTTAGGGTGTTGGCTACAGAGCTAGCCAGCAGGAAGTTGAAAGGCCTTCACCTGTTCAGAATGAGGGAGTTAAGGCTCTATAATTTGTTCAGAGAAATTCCTATTGTTTGCTGCCTCCTGTCGCCGTGTGGGCTGGGAGAGGAAGGCAGACAAACGGCTGCATCCTGACGCCATGTGGGTAGAGGACAGTCCTGTGTGCCCCCTGAAAGCTGAGTGAGCATGGGGAAGACCTCCTGAAGCGGTGTGCGCTCAGGAGGGTAAAAACGAGTGAAGACGTCTCAAAGGTGAGAAGACGAAGTGTTTCTGTGTGAAAGAAAACAAAGGGACATGTTCAATGGACAATGTTTGTGCTGTGTGAAAAGCAAACAAATGGACATTTGAGTGTCTGCTGTAGGATCAGCAGTGTCGGCCCAACAGTAGGTTGGGAAGACTTCTTAGGTAGGTTCCAGCTGTGAGAAGGTAGACGCCCACAGCGGCCAGGATTTATTTTGTGTTTTATTTTATTTTGGATGTTTTGCTGCATACAGCCTGGTGAAGAAAACACCATTTAATAAACCACACTGTTTGTTTGCAAGCACTTGTCGGCTACCTCTCTGGGAAAACGCACCCCCCAAGGGGTCATCCACACCCGCCACCGAGCTAATCCCTCACAATATCTAGTGTCCCCAAAAGCCCTTTTAAGGGCTGGTAATTGAGTTTTTCCTTTTTATATATATATATATATATATATATATATATATATATATATATATATATCTATTGTACACTGCAGTTGCCTGCCCGTTGTGTGTGAGAGGCCACAGACCCACCACAGACTGTACTGTGTGCACACCACACTAATTTCGGGGTGGCCCACCCACCACTGATATATAAGGTGGCACAGCAGCTTGCAAAGTAAAAAAATATATATTTTGTTAATAATTGCAGTTGCCTGGGTGCCAGTGACTGTCAGGTCCACAGAGAGTGTACTGTGCCACTGCCCACCCACCACTGATATATAAGGTGGCACAGCAGCTTGCAAAGTAAAAAAATATATATTTTGTTAATAATTGCAGTTGCCTGGGTGCCAGTGACTGTCAGGTCCACAGAGAGTGTACTGTGCCACTGCCCACCCACCACTGATATATAAGGTGGCACAGCAGCTTGCAAAGTAAAAAAATATATATTTTGTTTATAATTGCAGTTGCCTGGGTGCCAGTGACTGTCAGGTCCACAGAGAGTGTACTGTGCCACTGCCCACCCACCACTGATATATAAGGTGGCACAGCAGCTTGCAAAGTAAAAAATATATATTTATTTTATAATTGCAGTTGCCTGGGTGCCAGTGACTGTCAGGCCCACAGAGTGTACTGTACCCACTGCCCAACACTCCTATAGGGTGGCACAGCACCTTTCACTCATAGTACAACAATTAAAAAAAAAAAATGACAGGCAGAGGCAGGCCACCCCGCAAGGGCCGTCATGGTCGTGGTGCTGTGATTTCCTTAGGCCCTAGAATAATGCCCAGTGTTCAGAGGCCACCACAGACCCTGAACTCAAAAAATTCTGAGGACATAGTTGACTGGCTTACACAGGACACCCAATCGTCTACAGCTTCCGCTCGGAACCTTAGTACACCATCCTCCTCCAGTTTAGCTTCGGGCACCTCTCAATTTACCACTCGCAAGCCCGCCGGGCACCACCACCAACACTAGCACCACAGCCGCTTCACTTGATCCGTCAGAGGAGTTATTTTCACATCAGTTGGAAGAAATAAGTGATGCGCAACTATTAGTGCCAGAGGATGTAGATAACGGGGATATGTCTCAGTCAGGCAGCATTATACACATGGACGTACATTGTGATGATGATGATGATGTTGTACCTGCTGCTGCTGCCTTTGCTGAGTTGTCAAGTGAAGCGGCTGATGATGACGGTGTGTCTGTGGATGCCACCTGGGTGCCTGCTCGAAGAGCAGAAGAAGAGGGGGAAAGTTCAGATGGGGAGACAGAGAGGAGGAGGAGGAGACGAGTTGGAAGCAGGGGGAGGAGGTGATCGCAAGGAGCTAGTGGCGCAGTCAGACAGCATGTAGATTCGGCACCCGGGGTCAGCCAGACAGCATGCCAATCAACGCAAGCTGTTGCCACCACCAGAATGCCGTCCTTGCAAAGCTCAGCAGTGTGGCATTTTTTTTGTGTGTCTGCCTCTGATATCAGCGATGCCATTTGTAACCTGTGCCAAAAGAAACTGAGTCGTGGGAAGTCCAACACCCACCTAGGTACAACTGCTTTGCGAAGGCACATGATCTCACATCACAAACGCCTATGGGATCAACACATGAGTAAAAGCAGCACACAAACTGAAAGCCACCATCCTCCTCCAGGTCCAGCATCTTCAGCCACGTCAACCACTGCTGTCCTCCATGCCCCCTATCAACAACCCGCCCCTCCGCCTCTCACCTTCAGCAGTTCCTGCTCACCTGCCCACAGTCAGGTGTCTGTCAAGGAAATGTTTGAGCGTAAGAAGCCAATCTCACAGAGTCACCCCCTTGCCCGGTGTCTGACAGCTGGCTTGTCGGAACTCTTAGCCCGCCAGCTTTTACCATACAAGCTGGTGGAGTCTGAGGCCTTCAAAAAATTTGTCGCTATTGGGAGACCGCAGTGGAAGGTACCCGGCCGAAATTATTTTTCACAAAAGGCAATCCCCAACCTGTACTCTATTGTGGAAAAGGAAATCATGTCACGTCTGGCACACAGTGTTGGGGCAAGGGTCCATCTGACCACTGATAGCTGGTCTGCAAAGCACGGTCAGGGCAGGTATATCACTTACACTGCGCATTGGGTAAACCTGCTGGCGGCTGCCAAGCATGGAATGCGTGGCTCTGCTGCAGAGGAGTTGGTGACACCGCCACGACTTGCAGGCAGGCCTGCTGCCACCTCCTCTACTCCTCCTACTCCATCTTCTTTGCTAACCTCCTCGGCTGAGTCCTCTTCTCCTGTTGCATCTTGCTCCACACCAACTGCACCCCCCAGCTCCCCAGGGGCTATTCCACATGCCGGATACGACAGTGTCACGCTGTCTTGGGGTTGACTTGCCTGAAAGCAGAGAGTCACACCGGACCAGCACTACTGTCCGCCCTGAACGCACAGGTGGATCAGTGGCTGACCCCGCACCAACTGGAGATCGGCAAAGTGGTGTGTGACAACGGAAGCAATTTGTTGGCGGCATTGAATTTGGGCAAGTTGACACATGTGCCGTGCATGGCACATGTGTTGAATCTGATTGTGCAACGCTTTGTGCAGAAGTACCCAGGCTTACAGGACGTCCTCAAGCAGGCCAGGAAGGTGTGTGGCCATTTCAGGCGTTCCTACATGGCCATGGCGCACTTTGCAGATATTCAGCGGCGAAACAACATGCCAGTGAGGCGCTTGATTTGCAACAGCCCGACACGTTGGAATTCAACACTGCTAATGTTCGACCGCCTGCTCCAACAAGAAAAAGCGGTCAACGAGTATTTGTATGACCGGGGTGCTAGGACAGCCTCTGCGGAGCTGGGTATTTTTTTGCTACGTTACTGGACGCTCATGCGCAATGCCTGTAGGCTCATGCGTCCTTTTGAGGAGGTGGCAAACCTAGTCAGTCGCACCGAAGGCACCATCAGCGACATCATCCCATATGTTTTTTCCTGGAGCGTGCCCTGCGAAGAGTGCTGGATCAGGCCATAGATGAGCGTGAAGAGGAAGAGGAAGAGTTGTGGTCACCATCACCACCACCAGAAACAGCCTTACCATCGCTTGCTGGACCTGCGGCAACACTGGAAGAGGAGTCTGAGGAAGAGGAGTCAGAGGAGGAATGTGGCTTTGAGGAGGAGGAACACCAACCACAGCAGGCATCCCAGGGTGCTCATTGTCACCTATCTGGTACCCGTGGGGTTGTACGTGGCTGGGGGGAAGAACACACCTTCAATGACATCAGTGAGGACGAGGAATTGGACATGAGTAGCTCGGCATCCAACCTTGTGCAAATGGGGTCTTTCATGCTGTCATGCCTGTTGAGGGACCCTCGTATAAAAAGGCTGAAGGAGAACGACCTGTACTGGGTGGCCACGCTACTAGACCCCCGGTATAAGCAGAAAGTCTCTGATATGTTACCTAATTACCGGCAAGCGCAAAGGATGCAGCAGCTACAAAATAAGTTGAAAAGTATGCTTTACACAGCATATAAGGGTGATGTCACAGCACAACGGGAATCCAACAGGGGAAGAGGTGAAAGTAATCCTCCTCCTACCACCACAACCACGCCGGCAAGGACAGGACGCTTTACAGACGTCTTGTTGATGGAGGACATGCAGAGCTTTTTTAGTCCTACGCATCGCCACAGCCCTTCGGGGTCCACCCTCAGAGAACGACTCGACCGACAGGTAGCAGACTACCTTGCCTTAACTGCAGATATCGACATTCTGAGGAGCGATGAACCCCTTGACTACTGGGTGTGCAGGCTTGACCTGTGGCCTGAGCTATCCCAATTTGCCATTGAACTTCTGGCCTGCCCCGCTTCAAGTGTGCTGTCAGAAAGGACCTTCAGCGCAGCAGGAGGTATTGTCACTGAGAAGAGAAGTCGCCTAGGTCAAAAAAGTCTTGATTACCTCACGTTTATTAAGATGAATGAGGCATGGATCCCGAAGGGACTGACAGTGGGGGATGCATTTGACTAAAAAAGGCCTGGTGATGACTGAGATGCCTTGGCCTAAAAATGGTCCACACGCTGCTGTATTTATTCATTCTCTGCATGCCGGATGACTTACGTGACGTCTCCGCCACCAACTACGGTTCAAGCCGCAATGTTTTAGTGCACTTTCTGCCTTGAAAACCTCAATTTTTCAGGCCGCTGCTACAGCAGCGGCTGCAACAATACCTACTTTTTCATGCATGTGTACATGCCTAATTTTTTTGGCCTCTGGTGCTACACTGTGGCTGCAAAAAAACAAAAAAAAAGGCACATACATGTGTCAATTCCCCTTCGTGATCGTTACCTTGTCGTGGTGAAGGGGCTTGCGTATCACAATGAAGCGATCACCTCTAGGAGTGTGTTGGCACACCCCAGATGATAAGGTCGTTGCTTCATTGTGAACAGACCAAAAGCGATCCGCGGGATAATTTTTCATAGAAAAATCATTCATTTTCTTTCATTCTTTCTGCGGAGCTGGGTATTTTTTGGCCGCGTTACTGAATGCTCATGAACAATGGCTGTAGGCTCATGCGTCCTTTTGCGGAGGTGACAAACCTGGTGGTCAGTCGAACCCAAGGCAACATCATCGACCTCAACCCATATGCATTTTTTCTGGAGCGTGCCCTGCGAAGAGTACTGGATCAGGCTGTAGATGAGCATGAAGAGGAAGAGTTGTGGTCCATATCACCACCAGAAGCAGCCTTGTCGTTGTCAATTGCTGGACCTGTGGCAACGCAGAGAGAGGAGTCTGAAGAAGAGAAGTCAGAGGAGGAAGGTGGCTTTGAGGAGGTGGAATACCAGCCACAGCAGGCGTCCCAGGGGGCTTGTTCTCACCTTTCGGGGACCCTTTGGTGTTGTACGTGGCTGGGTGGAGGAAGAGACCTTCAATGATGTCAGTGAGGACAAGGAACGGGACATGGCTAGCTTGGTATCCAACCTTGTGCAAATGGGGAGTTTGCGGTTGTGCAAATGGACTGACTGACTGTTAAACGGGGAGTTTGGTCTTTCAGAGTTTGGTCTGTCACTGTGAAGCGGGCGACGGGCGTAACCCTTACACTACTTGACCGATAAAACATCATACCTGATCGTATTCACACACTGGATGTTTTAAAGCACGTTATTCCAAACAATTTAGGAATGTTAGGTGATTTATGCCCTTTATGGATCAAAACCCGACTCTGCGTCAACTACGTAATTTTCCATGGGAGTTTTGCCATGGATCCCCCTCCGGCATGCCACAGTCCAGGTGTTAGTCCCCTTGAAACAACTTTTCCATCACTATTGTGGCCAGAAAGAGTCCCTGTGTGTTTTAAAATTCGCCTGCCTATTGAAGTCTATGGCGGTTCGCCCGGTTCGCCGGTTCGCGAACATTTGCCGATGTTCGCGTTCGCCGTTCGCGAACGGTGAATTTTAGGTTCACGACATCAATATTTGTTAGGTGTCTGGATATCAGTTTCCTGTAATCCTCTGCATAACAAAACTGGAGGAAGTACAGCACCCTCTACTACTTTGTACAGTGCTGTGAGTCCAGCTCAGTGAATATGTTACAGGACAGAGAAGCACAGGGATGGACTTATGAACATGCTACTGCTCCAATCTCAGGCTGGGGTTGGTCCTGAAACACGTGGTATAGCTTCGCTGTATTACAGCTGGCAGGGAGGTCCCAGGACTATTAGTAATATCTGACAGGAACAGCTGGATCACAAGACGGGCAGGACAGAATCACAAATCCTTTGGCAGTTAATGCATTACAGTAGTGCATTTAGCAACATGCCTTGCATGAAATTTAATACATTTTTGCTACCTTTACAAATAAATCAGGTAGTCTCCCTGGCTACCAAAAAGAGAAGCCTTACTAAAGAAATAAAACATTGGTGTAATGAGTTTTTCCTGATATTTTTGTTTGTTTTACAGAAATTCCTGTACATTCATCTGAATATTTATTGGTTATTGTGCTTCTTTCTGCCACCTACGGAGACAAAGAAATGTTGTCTTAGACATCGGCTGGAAATCAAAGAGATATGGCTATCAGAGGGACTACTGGTGCATTACCAATTGATGTCCTTTTGTCTAAAGAAAATTGGCACCTTTTGCAGAGCAAAATAAAGGTCCAGTGCACCTCTGGTATCATCCAGAGACTGTCTCTGGACTAGATAGTTTTACATAGGCCATTAAAGTGCATCACGGCAAAAAGTGTGTCCGTGTTCCTACCAGTTATTACACCCAAGAAATTCCTTCTTTTTTTTTTTCCTAATTTGTTTCTGAGGGTTTCTATATACCGCCTGCATTGAGCATCCTTCAAGAAAAGGAAATCATATCCCTTTACCAAATGCTTGATGTTTACTGTTACAAAATAACTCCAAACGGATATTAACAAATACATCAAAGACCAAATTTGAGTTCTGTGCTCTGCCTTCCCCAGTGCCTCTCCCCCCCCCCATCTCATTGAGGCACTCCATAGTTGTATTTTATGCCTGTTTTCATTTTTTTGTTTTTTACTTAGCTTCTGGCCAGTTGTGGGATGCACAGGGTCCTCCTCGGTCTTGTGGTTGTGGACGGTCCTGAATGATGCAGAAATAGCAATGATATTATGACATCAGTGCCGCTCTTTGGACACTGAGAAGGAGGTAGGACTGTGGCACTCTATACTCCCAGTGTTTCCTCTGTCTTCTCGGTTGAGTAATGCTGCTTTGTCATTCAACCTGAAAAAACAGGAGATCTTATGTATGTAACTGAGGCTACATACAGCGCTCACAGCCACTGCATCTGTTAGTGAAAATAATAGTGCATTTGGACCTGCTTGGTCCAGACTAGGGGTGATCGAACGGTTCGGGTCGACCATTGGTTCGACCCGAACATTGACTGTTCGAAATTCGGCCGAATTCCGAACTTTTTGCGGTAAATGTTCGGAATTCGGCACCAGAACCGCCCAAAATGCAATGGGACAGGAACTGGGCTTTAAAAGCCCGTGATTGGATCAGAAACGTGAGTAAAAGCCAATTGAGGGGGCAAGAATCTGCTAGGAATGTGATTGGAGTGACTAGGGGGTCCAGAGGCCAATCAGTAGTGAATACGCCCCCCAGTATATAACATAGCCCCGCCAAATCTCTAGCACTGTAATAGAGAGGCTGTGGAAGAGAGTGGAAGCAGTTCTGTTACTCCTGCTGCTCCAGTGTCATTTAGCAATTATTAGTGTGAGGAAAGGGATATGCAGTGTAGTTAGGGTACTATATACCACTATAGTTAGATTCAATAATCTAGTTTCTGTAGGGAAAGTGTTAAGTGTCAGGGTGACCGTAGTGTAGTTTAGGGTGAACTGACTCTGACTGCTATGCCAGGGTGACAGAACTCATCCATGTCAGGGTGACCGCCATTAGAAAAAGATAATTTTTCTTAGAATTATTAGTAGAGCAGGGATGGGGCTCCGCTCCTTTCACACCTGGGCATTTTTGTTTCAGGCGTTTATTGGGCTTTTTTGTGGACGTCTTTGGAGGCAGGCATGAAAAATGATCTTTTTTTTCTGGTTCTGGACATGCTACAGAGCTGAAACTTCACAGGTACACTTTTTAGACCCCCCAGACACCAAATCCAAAGAAATCTCATTTTTTTTTTTCAATAATTTTTTCAATAATTGGCTCTCTATCAAAAACGACAATTTTTAAGAACTTTTTTTTTGTGTGATTAATAGTCCCTGGGGCATGACCCAGAACCCTAGACACTTTTTAGGGGCATTTATTGGGTTTTAGGGCTTCAAAATGGTGTTTTTTGATTACCGAAGTTCGGGTCCCATTGATTTCAATGGGGTTCTGGAATCCCGACCCGAACTTTCAGGAAGTTCGGGTGTTCTGGCCGAACCGAACTTTTCAAAAGTTCAATCATCCCTAGTCCAGACAAGGTATTTCAATTTTACTAAAAGCTGCCCCCTGCCAAGTGCCCACAGCTGGATGTTAGGTGGACGCATTTCCACCTTCAATGAGCTGTATTACATCTCGCTGGGCCCGAAAGCTGCAAGGAACATTTTATCCACACCTCCCTAAAACCTTTGACCAGTAACATAGGTTTATTGGTTTACATGTGACAACAAAATTACCAGTAGTCAGGCCGGGAATCTTCCGGCATTTCTCTCTTTAGATTTAGTCATGAGGTGTGAATTAAAATTAGTGATCACATTCTACTCTTTTCTTTTTAGGAAAATGCAGACAAGGCTATGGCAGATACTGACCCTCCCAGTCAGTGGTGGGATTCAAAAATTTTAGTAACCAGTTTCGACTTTCAGTAAAGGTGTCCAATCTGTCTGCCGAAAATGTCGCAGTCCCGCTAAAAATCGCAGATCGCCGCCATTACTAGTAAAAAAAAAAAAAAAAAAGACATAAATCCTTCCCGTAGTTAGTAGACGTGATAATTTTGCGCAAACCAATCAAAATACTTATTGCAATTTTTTTTTAACCAAAAAGATTTAGCAGATAACAAATTGGCCTAAAATGATAAAAAAATTGATTTGTGTGAGTTTCACCTCAGGGGTCTCATCATCCCCTTCGGGCAGCAGTAGGTCCCCCAGAACCCCCTGTAGGGAAGGAGCTCCTGGTGGGAGATGGCCACGGAGAAGCCTTAAGGTGAGAAGGGGTCCCTGTCCAGGGCCCTGTATCCAGGGGAGAAGGGGTCCCTGTCTCCAGGGGAGAAGGGGTCCCTGTCTCCAAGGGGAGAAGGGGTCCCTGTCTCCAAGGGGAGAAGGGGTCCCTGTCTCCAAGGGGAGAAAGGGTCCCTGACTCCAAGGGGAGAAGGGGTCCCTGACTCCAAGGGGAGAAGGGGTCCCTGACTCCAAGGGAGAAGTGGTCCCTGACTCCAGGGGAGAAGGGGTCCCTGACTCCAAGGGAGAAGTGGTCCCTGACTCCAAGGGGAGAAGGGGTCCCTGACTCCAAGGGGAGAAGGGGTCCCTGACTCCCTGACTCCAGAGGAGAAGTGGTCCCTGACTCCAAGGGGAGAAGGGGTCCCTGACTCCAAGGGGAGAAGGGGTCCCTGACTCCAGAGGAGAAGGGGTCCCTGACTCCAAGGGGAGAAGGGGTCCCTGACTCCAAGGGGAGAAGGGGTCCCTGACTCCAGAGGAGAAGGGGTCCCTGACTCCAGAGGAGAAGGGGTCCCTTTTCCCAGGTTAGAAGGGGTCCCTGTCCCCAGGGGAGATAGTGTGGGGTATGGGATGGTGTGTGGGGGATGGGGTCATCTCACTCACCTTTACCAAGCTGCAAGACACTCATCCACAGTCACCGACCTGGGCTTCTTACAGCAGCAGCATGGATGGGCAATCAGCTCCGAGGGCGACCTGTGTATGATATGACAGGGGGGAGGAGGGGGGCTAGCTTTGCAGACATCCCTGCTGTGTCCTCCGGCTCTCTTAGTGCACCTGGCTGTGTGCTTCAGTTCATTCACTTGCGCGGGAGCCGACTGGGGGGGAGGGAGAGGGGGAGTGAGGTCTGGACTCTGGCTGGGGAGGAGAGGAGACTGTGCTGCTTAGTGGAGCAGGAAGGGGGGGGACTCAAGACCAGGAGCAGCCAGCGCGAAGGTGAGCAGGAAGCTCTGCTGTCCACCCCCAGAGACGGCTCTTTAATTAGCAACTGCCTATTTAAAGAGCCGTCTCTGCCGCTGCTCTCGGCTTCCACCGGTTCCACGAACTTGTAAAATGTTAGTAACAGGTTCGGTGGAACCAGTGAGAACCGGCTGAATCCCACCACTGCTCCCAGTCCCATCATTGCGTCTCCTAGGGATCATACCTGTGCCGTAAAAAGAAGCACAGGTCAAGATGGTCAGGAGCCGCAACTTCTTCTGGCAGTATTCTTGTAGGGCCAACGTACCCCAATGATAGATGGTGAATGTGGTGAACATCTCTTTGGTGCCACTTTAGACTACTTTCTAAAAGCACATCACTGGCGGTAAGAGTACTCATTTGCCCCAGCAGAAAACGCCTAGGTCTTCAGCTGGAAACACTCCTCCTGCCTCTGAAGCCAAGAAGAGTTACCCCACTGTGAATCATTAGAATATGACAGCCTTTTTACTATAAATATATCTGAAGAATGTTTGGGGGTTTGTCCTACTCTCTTGTTAAACGTGTTGGTTTGTTTGAATTTTTTGCAGCCTTGATTTCCTTTTTACATATTCTGTTATATTCTTTGTAACTTTTAAAAGATGATAGTGTTCCTTCATTTTTTAAATGTTCTTTTCTTATTATTTATAGCATGTTTTAGCTTTCTACTTGAGCTACTGTACATGAGTTTTTTTTGTTTAGCCTTTAAACTTTTTGCTCATGGGAATATATAATGTTTGCATACAGTTGAAGTTAACCACTTAAGGACCAAGCCTATTTCTGACACATGTTGTTTACAAGGTAAAATCAATATTTTTGTGCTAGAAAGTTACTTAGAACCCCCAAACATTACATTTATTTTTTTAGTAAAGACTGTGGAGAATAAAATGGCGGGCGTTGCAATAAATTTTGTTACGCATTATTTTCGCAGTGGTCTTTCAAACGCAATGTTTTTGGGAAAAAATAAATTTCACTGCATTTAAAAAAACTAAACAGTAAAGTTAGCCCAGTTTTTTTTTTTTTTTGTATATTGTGAAATATGATATCATGCCGAGTATATGGATACCTAACGTGTTACGGTTTAAAATTGCGCACACTCGTGGAATTGCGGGAAACTACAGTACTTAAAAAGCTAAAAGATGCTTTTAACGGTTTAGAAAGCTTTTAACGGCTTAAACGTTTTTAATGGTTACTAGTTTAGAGTTACAAAGGAGGTCTTTTTCTAGAATTATCGCTCTCGCTCTGGCGATAATGGCGATACCTGACGTGTGGTTGGAACACAGTTTTCATTTGCGGGCTTGCGTATGCGTTTTATTTCGTGCACTAGCTAGTGCCGATGGGGGCGCTTTAAACATTTTTTTTTCCTATTTAATTTTTTATTTTTAGCACTGTTTTTAAAAAAAAAAAAAAAAATCTGATCACTTTTCTTGCTGTCACAAGGAATGTAAACATTTCTTGTGACAGTACTAGGCAGTGACAGGTACTCTTTATGGAGAGATCGGGGCTCTAAAAGACCCCAGACCCCTCCACTGCACTTCAAAGTTTTTGAAATGCCGAAATTGGCATTTTTGTATGCTGACAGTTTTATAAATCGGCTGTTATCTCCTAAAGGCCGACTGCAGGCTCTAAAAATCAGTAGCAGGTTGATGCCTACAGCTGTAGGCATCATCCCAGTACAACCACTTATGCAAGCCGACGTACAGGTACGTCGGTTTGCGGGAAGAGGTTAAACATTCCCATTTCTATTCTGTAGCTGGCCATACATGGACTGAAATTTGGCTGGTTCAGCAGAGTTTGGCTAAATTTCAATCCATGTATGGGTTCCCTGGTTGTACAGAAGTCGATCTACTGTTCGACTTCTGTACAACCAGCCTGTCAGGTTTTTCCCAATCCAATGGTTGGGAAGGCGAAAGTAGGGGAATTGCATAATCACTGGTTGAGCAAAAAAAATAATGGGCTGCCTAAGTCTTGAGCAGCCCTCAGCCTTAGAAAATTTGCACTCATAAAATGTAGTGTTTTTTTTTCTAGTCTGAGCATATTGTTTACAGCTAACATTAAATAAAATCATATGTATGAAAAAATACATGATCCAAAGCATCACAGCAACCACCTCCATCCCTAATATTGTATACAACAGGGGGGGGGGGGCGTATCCTTACGCCCCCCCCTGTTGTATTAATTAAAATCATGTTATGGACACTGCTACCCAGATGTTCTTTTGTATGATGATAATATTTGTAGTAATTATAGTAACAACCTCCACAATGTTTGAGATTAACAAGTTCAGCAGAGCATCATTTCTAGTTAGGGTTTCTATAAACTGTACCATAAAATAGTCCCGTAAGGTCCCTTTCACACTTGTGTGACTTGTCTTGTGAGTTGGAACTGCAAAGTCACATGACAGGTCGTACACCATGATTTCCAAAGAGTATCGTTCATATCTGTGGGACTTCAAAGTAGTCCCTGCACTACTTTGGTCTGACTTTGATGCGACTTGAGGTCCAAAGACCTCAAGATTACACAGGCATTGCTTCAAGTCCAGTCACATCAAAATTGCATCAAAGTCACAGCAAATTGCGGCCAGGTTGCACAAGTGTGAAAGGGGCCTAATAGGCTTATACATTTCCACCCTTTACTGTTCCAGTGGTGCCATTACTCTAGTCAATTTCAGAGTAGTTAAAATAACCTATTATTATCACTGTCCCAGCCCTTGCAGTCCTTTCTATCTGTGCAAGGAGCTGAGTATCTCCTCATTCTGACAGAATGGCCTATACCAAACTTCCATAGCTAACTTTGAAGTACCCTCACCTAAATGCAGCTCCACCCAGAATACCTCAGGTCCATTACACTCTTTAATTACAAGGCTCATTTTCATACTCGCTTTAGGATCATTTCCCACATAGAGACAGACACCACCACCTTTTTTATTTACCCTGTCTCTCCAAAAGAGAACATAGCTAGGAATATTAATAGCCTAGTCATGTGAAGAATGAAGCCAGGATTCAGCATCAGCACCCATGCTTCCAATTCTCCTTTTTTTTTTTTTTATTTAATTTTATTGCGAGAATGCAATTAACAAGAACAATGGCCGCAACATTTGGCCTACAAGATAAATCAAGAAAGACAGTATACAGTATGTTAGTATAAGTTGAGAGAGACCTATCAGTGCTGGGTCTAGTGGTGTACATTAAGACATATTTGAATGGATGGTGGTCAGACTAGTAAGTAGAAAGCAAAGGGAAGAGAGGGAGGCCTTAAATTTTAGGTCTGGAATATCAATTGGAGGATCATTGGCTAGGAGTCTGAGTAGATACCATTGAGTATGTTGAAAGCATTGCATTATACAGTAGATTGTTGCTTGGCAGATTTCTGGCATTGGTGAACAAACACTTCTATTTAGGGCTGCGCATCTTGACTCGTCTCACAATTCGATTTGATTACGATTATCAAGGCAATGATTCAATTCGATTTGATATCACGATGCATCACGATTACTGCCCAATGCCCATGCCCAGCCCACTGCCCAAAATTTTAGCAAAAAAAAAAAAAAAAACAATCAAGAAGTCAAAAATTAAAGAATCATTTTTATTTTCATCTGCTCTTAAAGGACACTTCCCTGGACCCTGGTTGTGGCCTCAGGGGAGGGCTGGCAGCCTTTGGCCTGGGGGGCAAGTCCAGTCAAGTGGCCCATTGAACCATTGAATCAGCTCACCATTCATGCCCACCTGGTTTTGGACTGACAGCTGTATACAGTGTCTGGCCCCTACATTAATCCAACCCTGAGTGCGGCCTTTTTACCACTTTTCAAAGTGGCCCGGGGGGCAATTGCCACCCTGCCCCCCTTGCCAGTCCTCCCCTGTGTGGCCTGCATACATATAGGAAAGTCTGAACAATGTACAGACATTATACATTATTTACCTTATACAGCCCGCCATTTACAATATACAGCCCCTCATTAACATAACACAGCCTCCATTTACATAACACAGTCCCCCATTTACATAACAGCCCCCCTATTGACATAACACACCCCCATTGACATAACACAGCCAATTTACATTATATAGCAGACTCCACCCCCCCCCCCCTGCACTCCCAAGACAGCCCTGCCGGCTGCCAGTGCACTCCAAAGTTAAAAACAAATTAGTGTCAGTAATCAAAAAAGTGAAAGTATCAGTGCGACTATGTGTGTAATCGCACACTAGTAGAAAATATAATACTCGCAGCAGCTATATCAAATTGTATGAATCACTGCACATAGAAGGGTCATAAATGAATAGAAAGATACAGCGCTACTAACATAAATGGTGTTCAAATGTTGCAAATGTGTGCTGAATGTGCTAGTACAGTCCTGATGTGAAAAGCACTAGATGAAAGGGTATAAAGGTGCTAGCAGGAATCTCTAGTATAAAACATATATGAACTCACCCAATATAATATATAAGTGCGAAAAGTAGTGCAAATTGGCAAAAATAAATCACAATATATAATACAGTGCAAGTGATATAGAAAACCTCTATTACTGATATTATTATTCCTAGAGGTTTTCTATGTCACTTGCACTGTATTATATATTGTGATTTATTTTTGCCAATTTGCACTACTTTTCGCACTTATATATTATATTGGGTGAGTTCATATATGTTTTATACTAGACATTCTTGCTAGCACCTTTATACCGTTTGATCTACTGTATTACTTTTCACATCAGGACTGTACTAGCACATTCAGCACATATTTGCAAAATGAGTGTCAGCGACTCAGTTTCAGGGACCCTTCCAGTGTTTAAGGGTTAATGTAAACTGATGCCTGAGTGATATTACCTTATTATCTCCCGGTCTTTTCATCGTCAGTCTCGCGCAGGTCGACGGGGAGGAGGGGCTGGAGGAGATCGGAGGCCAAATAGCACTTGACTGACGGTGATGAAAAGACCGGAGAGATAATAAGGTAAAATCAGGGATCAGTTTACATTAACCCTTACACACTGGAAGGGTCCCTGAAATGGAGTCACTGACACTAATTTGTTTTAACTTTAGAGTGCACTGGCAGCCGGCAGGGCTGTCCTTTGAGAGGCGGGGGGGGGGGGGGGGGGAGCCGGGATGACGTCATCCATGCATTGATGTGGCCGTTACCTTTGATAAAGTCATATTTGATGAAGCGTGTCAGAACTTTGCCTATGGCAGCCAGGACCATGCCAAAGACTGCCTGATCTGTGTGTCTCTTTGATACTGCTCTTGTTCCTGCATGTTTGTAAGTGTATCCCCTTTATTAGTTGGCAACCTCCTATGATTATGTTATATGTAACGAAACGCATCAGGAACGTCACAAGTGCCATCCTGTACACTGACTGCCTCTTTTCTGTGGAAGTTTGTAAGTGTATTTCTTTATCCTTAATAAATTGTCCAAACAGTTTTACACTATGTCGCTGTTGTTTGGTTTATCCCTCCATATACGCCTGTGAGTGGGATTTCCTGGCAACATTATTGGAGTATTCTGTGGACACCATACCTCGGCTCATCCAGTGATCCAGACACGTTGTGGACATCCCTGTATTCAGTGTTGTGGAGATCCCTTATTCAGCGTGTATGACCCATTTACTATACAGTAATTTGGGTCCATACCTTCTGGTGAGCGCATTCAAGTTTTGGTGGTGTGGGATTCTTCTAAAAGTCACTATTATTTCCTTTTGGATCTGATTTGGACTTTTTTCACCAGCACTTGGAACTTTCTTTATTTGCACCATAGAAAGTTTTCACTGTATATTCACCCCCCCCCCCCTTTTGTTTGCTTGTTAATACTGTTTCTATGGTACATGCATTTTTATGTATGACATGTTTGCAGTGTCATGGTTAGCGCTGCACTGGTTTCTATTTTTATTTATAAAGGATAATGCGATGGGCCTACATGCCATTTGTGTTTTTCTATACTTGCAGTCTACTTGGACATCCCCAGTCTCTAGAAGGCAAAGAGGAATGCATATCCACATACATAAACATTCAAGATAGGAGTTTGACACCACGTGGGGACTTACTGCACAGCGCAGGAGACTGATCATTGCGGTATCTTCAGATGTTATTTTCAATGTTGGAATATAAGCAAAGAGCAATAGAAATTGTCGAAGAATCAATCTTCATCAAGTTTATTAAAACAGAAAAAAAAAACACTTGAAAACTAAAAGCCATTATCCTAGTGATTGTTTCTCATCAGAAAAAACAGTACAGTTAATGAAAATGTCCAAAAGATTCAATGTCAAATGAGCAAACTTCACCTTACATGTAGTGATGGACGAATATCTGATGGGACGGTTTGCTAATGCGATCGCGCAAACTCGCTCAAATGTTCGCGAACCACAGGTTTGCGGAGGGTCCCATTCATTTTAATGGCAGGCGAACATGAAAAACCTCCAGGTCATATTTGCAGCAACAAAATACTTACTAGCTGTGCGCACATAGTCCCACAACATGGACACTGACATAGCAGAAGTATTAAGCGAATCTGCGATTGACAAGCATTCTTTTTTTATCTGCAAAATTTTGTCAATTCAGGAGCGCATGAAGGCTTTGGAGGAGAGGCAACTTCAGGCTATGAAGGGGGTGCAGGAGATGATCCTGCTATTGGAAAGGTTGCCATACATTTTTATTTTTTTTATAAGTTATATAAATCGTTTATACAGTTATAACGTGTATTTAGTTTTTTTGTAAGATTGCTCGGTTTTAGTGTAATAGCTTGGCCAAAATCAGCCAGAACTGACAGCAGCCGGTAAATACATGTCAAACAGATATAGGGTCCATTCACACGTCTGGAAAATGGGTCCGCATCCGTTCCACAATTTAGCGGAACGTTTACAGACCCATTGATTTTCAATTCCAGTCTGAAAAATTAGGCATTCACAGGATACAGAAGTAAGTGTCGGCCATTACAGGCCCCAAAAATTAGCCCACAGGCGTTCACTAGTGATGTCGCGAACCTAAAATTCGCCGTTCGCGAACGGCGAACGGGAACATCGGCAAATGTTCGCGAACCGGCGAACCGGGCGAACCGCCATAGACTTCAATAGGCAGGCGAATTTTAAAACACACAGGGACTCTTTCTGGCCACAATAGTGATGGAAATGTTGTTTCAAGGGGACTAACACCTGGACTGTGGCATGCCGGAGAGGGATCACGCAAAAAAAAGTTCTTAAAAATTATTGGAAAAATTAAAAAAAAATAAAAATAAAAAATTTCTTTGGATTTAGCATCTGGGGGGTCTAAAAAGTGTACCTGTCAAGTTTCAGCTCTGTAGCATGTCCAGAACCCCTAAAAAACAGCATTTTTCTTATATTTTCAGGAATATGGCTTCTCTGCGGCTGGCTTTTTTTCTTGCAGGCATTTAGCGGGCATTTTTTTAGGCAGGCATGTCATTTTTTGTATTCAGTGTCTGGGGGGTCTAAAAAGTGTACCTGTCAAGTTTCAGCTCTGTAGCATGTCCAGAACCCCTAAAAAACAGCATTTTTCTTATATTTTCAGGAATACGGCTTCTCTGCGGCTGGCTTTTTCTCTTGCAGGCATTTAGCGGGCATTTTCTTAGGCAGGCATGTCATTTTTTGTATTTAGTGTCTGGGGGGTCTAAAAAGTGTACCTGTCAAGTTTCAGCTCTGTAGCATGTCCAGAACCCCTAAAAAACAGCATTTTTCTTATATTTTCAGGAATACGGCTTCTCTGCGGCTGGCTTTTTCTCTTGCAGGCATTTAGCGGGCATTTTTTTAGGCAGGCATGTCATTTTTTTGTATTTAGTGTCTGGGGGGTCTAAAAAGTGTACCTGTCAAGTTTCAGCTCTGTAGCATGTCCAGAACCCCTAAAAAACAGCATTTTTCTTATATTTTCAGGAATATGGCTTCTCTGCGGCTGGCTTTTTTTCTTGCAGGCATTTAGCGGGCATTTTTTTAGGCAGGCATGTCATTTTTTGTATTTAGTGTCTGGGGGGTCTAAAAAGTGTACCTGTCAAGTTTCAGCTCTGTAGCATGTCCAGAACCCCTAAAAAACAGCATTTTTCTTATATTTTCAGGAATACGGCTTCTCTGCGGCTGGCTTTTTCTCTTGCAGGCATTTAGCGGGCATTTTTTTAGGCAGGCATGTCATTTTTTGTATTTAGTGTCTGGGGGGTCTAAAAAAGTGTACCTGTCAAGTTTCAGCTCTGTAGCATGTCCAGAACCCCTAAAAAACAGCATTTTTCTTATATTTTCAGGAATACGGCTTCTCTGCGGCTGGCTTTTTCTCTTGCAGGCATTTAGCGGGCATTTTTTTAGGCAGGCATGTCATTTTTTGTATTTAGTGTCTGGGGGGGTCTAAAAAGTGTACCTGTCAAGTTTCAGCTCTGTAGCATGTCCAGAACCCCTAAAAAACAGCATTTTTCTTATATTTTCAGGAATATGGCTTCTCTGCGGCTGGCTTTTTTTCTTGCAGGCATTTATCGGGCATTTTTTTAGGCAGGCATGTCATTTTTTGTATTTAGTGTCTGGGGGGTCTAAAAAGTGTACCTGTCAAGTTTCAGCTCTGTAGCATGTCCAGAACCCCTAAAAAACAGCATTTTTCTTATATTTTCAGGAATATGGCTTCTCTGCGGCTGGCTTTTTTTCTTGCAGGCATTTATCGGGCATTTTTTTAGGCAGGCATGTCATTTTTTGTATTTAGTGTCTGGGGGGTCTAAAAAGTGTACCTGTCAAGTTTCAGCTCTGTAGTATGTCCAGAACCCCAAAAAAACAGCATTTTTCTTATAATTTTTAGTAGAAAACTAATGCAGTGTCTTTCCAGCTGTCTTTTTTTCTTTCTGGCAAGCTGAAATATGATATGCCAAGGCAAACATGCCTATCAGTTGAGCTATGACACAGACAACACTGCACACATGGGGAAATATGTAAAACAAAAAACAGGAAAAGGAAATTAGGTGACGGTCACAAAACATGATATTGTGATTGGCCAAATAAAAAGTCGCCTCGCGATGAGGTCGCGCCAAAGTCTCGCTAAGTCGCGCCAAAGTCACACTGGAAGCGACGCTACTTTAGTGGTAGCGGCAGTGTAAACCAGCACTAAAATATCCAGTGTGTGAATACGATCAGGTATGATGTTTTATCGGTCAAGTAGTGTAAGGGTTACGCCCGTCGCCCGCTTCACAGTGACAGACCAAACTCTGACAGACCAAACTCCCCGTTTAACAGTCAGTCAGTCCATTTGCACAACCGCAAACTCCCCATTTGCACAAGGTTGAATACCAGCTAGCCATGTCCCGTTCCTTGTCCTCACTGACATTATTGAAGGTCTCTTCCTCCACCCAGCCACGTACAACACCAAGGGTCCCCGAAAGGTGACAACAAGCCCCCTGGGACACCTGCTGTGGCTGGTATTCCACCTCCTCAAAGCCAACATCCTCCTCTGACTTCTCTTCTTCAGACTCCTCTCTCTGCGTTGCCACAGGTCCAGCAATTGACAACGACAAGGCTGCTTCTGGTGGTGATGGGGACCACAACTCTTCCTCTTCATGCTCATCTACAGCCTGATCCAGTACTCTTCGCAGGGCACGCTCCAGAAAAAACGCATATGGGATGAGGTCGATGATGTTGCCTTGGGTTCGACTGACCACCAGGGTTGTCACCTCCGCAAAAGGACGCATGAGCCTACAGCCATTGTTCATGAGCATTCAGTAACGCGGCCAAAAAATACCCAGCTCCGCAGAAAGAATGAAAGAAAATGAATGTTTTTTCTATGAAAAATTATCCTGCAGATCGCTTTTGGTCTGTTCACAATGAAGCAACGACCTTATCATCTGGGGTGTGCCAACACAATCCTAGAGGTGATCGCTTCATTGTGATGCGCAAGCCCCTTCACCACGACAAGGTAACGATCACGAAGGGGAATTGACACATGTATATGCCTTTTTTTTTGTTTTTTGTTTTTTTGCAGCCACAGTGTAGCACCAGAGGCCAGAAAAATTAGGCATGTACACATGCATGAAAAAGCAGGTATTGTTGCAGCCGCTGCTGTAGCAGCGGCCTGAAAAATTGAGGTTTTAAGGCAGAAAGTGCACTAAAAAATTGCGGCTTGAACCGTAGTTGGTGGCGGAGACGTCACGTAAGTCATCCGGCATGCAGAGAATGATTATATACAGCAGCGTGTGGACCATTTTTAGGCCAAGGCATCTCAGTCATCACCAGGCCTTTTTTAGTCAAATGCATCCCCCACTGTCAGTCCCTTCGGGATCCATGCCTCATTCATCTTAATAAACGTGAGGTAATCAAGACTTTTTTGACCTAGGCGACTTCTCTTCTCAGTGACAATACCTCCTGCTGCGCTGAAGGTCCTTTCTGACAGCACACTTGAAGCGGGGCAGGCCAGAAGTTCAATGGCAAATTGGGATAGCTCAGGCCACAGGTCAAGCCTGCACACCCAGTAGTCAAGGGGTTCATCGCTCCTCAGAGTGTCGATATCTGCAGTTAAGGCAAGGTAGTCTGCTACCTGTCGGTCGAGTCGTTCTTTGAGGGTGGACCCCGAAGGGCTGTGGCGATGCATAGGACTAAAAAAGCTCCGCATGTCCTCCATCAACAAGACGTCTGTAAAGCGTCCTGTCCTTGCCGGCGTGGTTGTGGTGGTAGGAGGAGGATTACTTTCACCTCTTCCCCTGTTGTATTCCCGTTGTGCTGTGACATCACCCTTATATGCTGTGTAAAGCATACTTTTTAACTTATTTTGTAGCTGCTGCATCCTTTGCGACTGCCGGTAATTGGGTAAAATATCACAGACTTTCTGCCTTTACCGGGGGTCTAGTAGTGTGGCCACCCAGTACAGGTCGTTCTCCTTCAGCCTTTTTATACGAGGGTCCCTCAACAGGCATGACAGCATGAAAGACCCCATTTGCACAAGGTTGGATGCCGAGCTACTCATGTCCAATTCCTCGTCCTCACTGATGTCATTGAAGGTGTGTTCTTCCCCCCAGCCATGTACAACACCACGGGTACCAGATACAGTGGGTACGGAAAGTATTCAGACCCCCTTAAATTTTTCACTCTTTGTTATATTGCAGCCATTTGCTAAAATCATTTAAGTTCATTCTTCTTCCTCATGAATGTACACATAGCACCCCATACTGACAGAAAAACACAGAATTGTTGACATTGTTGCAGATTTATTAAAAAAGAAAAACTGAAATATCACATGGTCCTAAGTATTCAGACCCTTTGCTCAGTATTTAGTAGAAGCCCCCTTTTGATCTAATACAGCCAGGAGTCTTTTTGGGAAAGATGCAACAAGTCTTTCACACCTGGATTTGGGGATCCTCTGCCATTCCTCCTTGCAGATCCTCTCCAGTTCTGTCAGGTTGGATGGTAAACGTTGGTGGACAGCCATTTTTAGGTCTCTCCAGAGATGCTCAATTGGGTTTAAGTCAGGGCTCTGGCTGGGCCATTCAAGAACAGTCACGGAGTTGTTGTGAAGCCACTCCTTCGTTATTTTAGCTGTGTGCTTAGGGTCATTGTCTTGTTGGAAGGTAAACCTTCGGCCCAGTCTGAGGTCCAGAGCACTCTGGAGAAGGTTTTTGTCCAGGATATCCCTGTACTTGGCCGCATTCATCTTTCCCTCGATTGCAACCAGTCGTCCTGTCCCTGCAGCTGAAAAACACCCCCACAGCATGATGCTGCCACCACCATGCTTCACTGTTGGGACTGTATTGGACAGGTGATGAGCAGTGCCTGGTTTTCTCCACACATACCGCTTAGAATTAAGGCCAAAAAGTTCTATTTTGGTCTCATGAGACCAGAGAATCTTATTTCTCACCATCTTGGAGTCCTTCAGGTGTTTTTTAGCAAGCTCCATGCGGGCTTTCATGTGTCTTACACTGAGGAGAGGCTTCGGTCGGGCCACTCTGCCATAAAGCCCCGACTGGTGGAGGGCTGCAGTGATGGTTGACTTTCTACAACTTTCTCCCATCTCCTGACTGCATCTCTGGAGCTCAGCCACAGTGATCTTTGGGTTCTTCTTTACCTCTCTCACCAAGGCTCTTCTCCCCCGATAGCTCAGTTTGGCCGGACGGCCAGCTCTAGGAAGGGTTCTGGTCGTCCCAAACGTCTTCCATTTGAGGATTATGGAGGCCACTGTGCTCTTAGGAACCTTAAGTGCAGCAGAAATCTTTTTGTAACCTTGGCCAGATCTGTGCCTTGCCACAATTCTGTCTCTGAGCTCTTCAGGCAGTTCCTTTGACCTCATGATTCTCATTTGCTCTGACATGCATTGTGATCTGGAAGGTCTTATATAGACAGGTGTGTGGCTTTCCTAATCAAGTCCAATCAGTATAATCAAACACAGCTGGACTCAAATGAAGGTGTAGAACCATCTCAAGGATGATCAGAAGAAATGGAAAGCACCTGAGTTAAATATATGAGTGTCACAGCAAAGGGTCTGAATACTTAGGACCATGTGATATTTCAGTTTTTCTTTTTTAATAAATCTGCAACAATGTCAACAATTCTGTGTTTTTCTGTCAGTATGGGGTGCTATGTGTACATTCATGAGGAAGAAGAATGAACTTAAATGATTTTAGCAAATGGCTGCAATATAACAAAGAGTGAAAAATTTAAGGGGGTCTGAATACTTTCCGTACCCACTGTAGGTGACAACGAGCACCCTGGGATGCCTGCTGTGGTTGGTGTTCCTCCTCCTCAAAGCCACATTCCTCCTCTGACTCCTCTTCCTCACACTCCTCTTCCAGTGTTGCCGCAGGTCCAGCAATCGATGGTAAGGCTGTTTCTGGTGGTGGTGATGGTGACCACAACTCTTCCTCTTCCTCTTCACGCTCATCTACGGCCTGATCCAGCACTCTTCGCAGGGCACGCTCCAGGAAAAAAACATATGGGATGATGTCGCTGATGGTGCCTTCGGTGCGACTCACTAGGTTTGTCACCTCCTCAAAAGGACGCATGAGCCTACAGGCATTGCGCATGAGCGTCCAGTAACGTGGCAAAAAAATACCCAGCTCCGCAGAGGCTGTCCTAGCACCCCGGTCATACAAATACTCGTTGACCGCTTTTTCTTGTTGGAGCAGGCGGTCGAACATTACCAGTGTTGAATTCCAACGTGTCGGGCTGTCGCAAATCAAGCGCCTCACTGGAATGTTGTTTCGCCGCTGAATATCTGCAAAGTGCGCCATGGCCGTGTAGGAACGCCTGAAATGGCCACACACCTTCCTGGCCTGCTTGAGGACGTCCTGTAAGCCTGGGTACTTCTGCACAAAACGTTGCACAATCAGATTCAACACATGTGCCATGCACGGCACATGTGTCAACTTGCCCAAATTCAATGCCGCCAACAAATTGCTGCCGTTGTCACACACCACTTTGCCGATCTCCAGTTGGTGCGGGGTCAGCCACTGATCCACCTGTGCGTTCAGGGCGGACAGTAGTGCTGGTCCGGTGTGACTCTCTGCTTTCAGGCAAGTCAACCCCAAGACAGCGTGACACTGTCGTATCCGGCATGTGGAATAGCCCCTGGGGAGCTGGGGGGGTGCAGTTGGTGTGGAGCAAGACGCAACAGCAGAAGAGGACTCAGCCGAGGAGGTTAGCAAAGAGGATGGAGTAGGAGGAGTAGAGGAGGTGGCAGCAGGCCTGCCTGCAAGTCGTGGCGGTGTCACCAACTCCTCTGCAGCAGAGCCACGCATTCCATGCTTGGCAGCCGCCAGCAGGTTTACCCAATGCGCAGTGTAAGTTATATACCTGCCCTGACCCTGCTTTGCAGACCAGCTATCAGTGGTCAGATGGACCCTTGCCCCAACACTGTGTGCCAGACGGGACATGATTTCCTTTTCCACAATAGAGTACAGGTTGGGGATTGCCTTTTGTGAAAAATAATTTCGGCCGGGTACCTTCCACTGCGGTGTCCCAATAGCGACAAATTTTTTGAAGGCCTCAGACTCCACCAGCTTGTATGGTAAAAGCTGGCGGGCTAAGAGTTCCGACAAGCCAGCTGTCAGACGCCGGGCAAGGGGGTGACTCTGTGAGATTGGCTTCTTACGCTCAAACATTTCCTTCACAGACACCTGACTGTGGGCAGGTGACGAGCAGGAACTGCTGAAGGTGAGAGGCGGAGGGGCGGGTTGTTGATAGGGGGCATGGAGGACAGCAGTGGTTGACGTGGCTGAAGATGCTGGACCAGGAGGAGGATGGTGGCTTTCAGTTTGAGTGCTGCTTTTACTCATGTGTTGATCCCATAGGCGTTTGTGATGTGAGATCATGTGCCTTCGCAAAGCAGTTGTACCTAGGTGGGTGTTGTACTTCCCACGACTCAGTTTCTTTTGGCACAGGTTACAAATGGCATCGCTGATATCAGAGGCAGACACACAAAAAAAATGCCACACTGCTGAGCTTTGCAAGGACGGCATTCTGGTGGTGGCAACAGCTTGCGTTGATTGGCGTGCTGTCTGGCTGACCCCGGGTGCCGAATCTACATGCTGTCTGACTGCGCCACTAGCTCCTTGCGATGACCTCCTCCCCCTGCTTCCAACTCGTCTCCTCCTCCTCTCTGTCTCCCCATCTGAACTTTCCCCCTCTTCTTCTGCTCTTCGAGCAGGCACCCAGGTGACATCCACAGACACATCGTCATCATCAGCCTCTTCACTTGACAACTCAGCAAAGGCAGCAGCAGCAGGTACAACATCATCATCATCATCATCACAATGTACGTCCATGTGTATAATGCTGCCTGACTGAGACATATCCCCGTTATCTACATCCTCTGGCACTAATAGTTGCGCATCACTTATTTCTTCCAACTGATGTGAAAATAACTCCTCTGATGGATCAAGTGAAGCGGCTGTGGTGCTAGTGTTGGTGGTGGTGCCGGCGGGCTGGCGAGTGGTAAATTGAGAGGTGCCCGAAGCTGAGCTGGAGGAGGATCGTACATTAAGGTTCCGAGCGGAAGCTGTAGATGATTGGGTGTCCTGTGTAAGCCAGTCAACTATGGCCTCAGAATTTTTTGAGTTCAGGGTCTGTGGTGGCCTCTGAACACTGGGCATTATTCTAGGGCCTAAGGAAATCACAGCACCACGACCACGACGGCCCTTGCGGGGTGGCCTGCCTCTGCCTGTCATTTTTTTTAATGTGTTGTTACTGTTGTACTATGAGTGCAAGCTGCTGTGCCACCTTATATATCAGTGGTGGGTGGGCAGTGGCACAGTACAC
The DNA here is from genome assembly GCF_965119305.1 of Pelophylax lessonae. Lineage (NCBI taxonomy): Eukaryota > Metazoa > Chordata > Amphibia > Anura > Ranidae > Pelophylax > Pelophylax lessonae. The sequence continues at coordinate 165,134,458 of NC_138770.1, read as the reverse complement.
TCTCTGTGGACCTGACAGCAGTCACTGGCACCCAGGCAACTGCAATTTAAAAAATATATATATATTTTTTTTACTTTGCAAGCTGCTGTGCCACCTTATATATCAGTGGTGGGTGGGCAGTGGCACAGTACACTCTCTGTGGACCTGACAGCAGTCACTGGCACCCAGGCAACTGCAATTTAAAAAATATATATTTTTTTTTACTTTGCAAGCTGCTGTGCCACCTTATATATCAGTGGTGGGTGGGCAGTGGCACAGTACACTCTCTGTGGACCTGACAGCAGTCACTGGCACCCAGGCAACTGCAATTTAAAAAAATATATATTTTTTTTTACTTTGCAAGCTGCTGTGCCACCTTATATATCAGTGGTGGGTGGGCAGTGGCACAGTACACTCTCTGTGGACCTGACAGCAGTCACTGGCACCCAGGCAACTGCAATTTAAAAAAATATATATTTTTTTTTTACTTTGCAAGCTGCTGTACCACCTTATATATCAGTGGTGGGTGGGCAGTGGCACAGTACACTCTCTGTGGACCTGACAGCAGTCACTGGCACCCAGGCAACTGCAATTTAAAAAAAATATATATTTTTTTTACTTTGCAAGCTGCTGTGCCACCTTATATATCAGTGGTGGGTGGGCACACAGTGGCACTGCAGTGGGCACAGTACACTCTGTGGACCTGACAGTCACTGGCAGCCCAGGCAACTGCAATAATAAAAAATATTTTTTTTTTTCAATTTATTGCAACAAGATGCTGTGCCACCGTATATATATCAGTGGTGGGCAGTGCACTGCAGTGGGTACAGTGCACTCTGTGGACCTGACACAGCACTCACTGCAATTATGACAGAGGAAAAAAAAAAATATTTTTTAAAATGCCAGGTACTGTGCCTGTGCCACCCGAAATGAGTGTGGTGTGCACACAGTACAGTCTGTGGTAGGTCTTTGGCCTCTCACACACAGCGGGCAGGCAACTGCAGTGTACAATAGATATATATATATATATATATATATATAGGAAAAACTCTATTACCAGTTACCAGCCCTTAAAAGGGCTTTTGGGGACGCTAAATATATATATATGTATATATATAAATAAAAAAAAAAAACCTCAATTACCAGCCCTTAAAAGGGCTTTTGGGGACACTAGATAGATAGATATATATATATATAAGAAGAAACAACTCAATTACCAGCCCTTAAAAGGGCTTTTGGGGACGCTAGAAATATGTATATATATATATATATATATATATATATATATATATATATATATATAAAAAAAAAATTACACAAATACCAGCCCTTAGAAGGGCTTTTTGGGGTGCTGTCCTTACAGCAGTAGTGGACCAAGAACACTCCAAGACCAGGAACACTGACTAACTGTCCCTAGCTTAACAGCAGCAGCAGCAGCAGCTCTCTCCCTACTCTCACTACACACACTGCTTCAGAATGATCTAAGATGGATGCTGCCCTTGCTTATTTATAGGAGGTGGGAGGGTGTGGGAGGGAGGTATGCTGATTGGCTGGAAATGTGTCTGCTGACTGTGAGGTTCAGGGTCAAAGTTTGCCTCAATGATGTATTATGGGGGGCGGACCGAACATCGCATATGTTCGCCCGCAGCGGCGAACGCGAACATGCGAAGTTCGCCGGGAACTGTTCGCCGGCGAACAGTTCTATACATCTCTAGCGTTCACCTGACAGCAAAGAACTTTGTATTCTGTGGCTGGAGGTACATTAGGCATTCACAGGAAAAATAAGTGTCGGCCATTACAGGCCCCAAAAATTAGGCTTTCAACGGACATAAAAGGCCTTTCATGCCGCTGTATTTACCTAAGACAGGGACCATGAATTTTTATGGGGGGTGGCGGATATTTGTGGCCTGTCATGAGGAATTTGAATCAAACATGGTCTACTGGTCACATGTGTTGAATTCCTCTGAGATCCATGCCTCATTCATTTTTATAAATGTGAGGTAGTCAACACTGTCGTGAGCTAGGCGAGTGCACTTATCGGTCACGATCCCCCCTGCTGCGCTGAGCGTCCTTTCGGACAGGACACTGGACTAGGGGCAAGCCATTAGTCCAGGGGTTCATCACTTCTCAGAGCGTCCACTTTGGCCGTTAACCCGTTGTAGTCAGACACCTGTCGGCCTAGGCGTTCCCTGATGCTGGATCCGGAGGACAGCTGTCAATGGGTCAGCTGAAAGAATGATCTCATATCAGAAGTGACCAACACATCTTCAAAACGCCCTCTTCTTGCAGGCGCTGTTGGATTGGTACCCGCAACTGTTTCTCTGTGAGTGGAAATTCCTCTGCCAGCGCACGCAAAAGCAGAATGCAGCATTTCTCACAGCAAGGCCTGGAAATGCTGCATTCTGACAGCCCTCTGTGATGCTGGTAACATTTCCGCCATTTTTTGTTTGTACCGGGGGTCTAAGTACGTTGCCACCCAGTACTGGTCCTTGCCCTTTAAGCTTTTTATACAGGGGTCTCTCTTAAAACACTGGAGCATGAAAGCCCCTATTTGCACATAACTGGAAGCGGTGTAGTGGCCTGGCTCCTGCTCATCATCCAGGATAATGTCGTCCTCGTTCTCCTCCCCCCATCCACGGACAACACCAGGGATCCCAGAAAGGTTTAAAGTATGCTCTTTTTGCTCCTCCTCATCCGCCCTGGCACCATCCTCCTCTGACTCCTCTTCAGACTCCTGTTGTTGACTTGTCTCAGATGGAGTAGCCCCCCCTGGGAATTCATCCAGCATTGTGACTTCCTCATCTTCCTGCTCCTCCTCCTCGACGGCTTGATCAATGACACAACGCAATGTACGCTCCAGAAAGAAGGCATAAGGTACGATGTCACTGATGGCGCCCTGGCTGCGACTGACCAGTTTGGTGATCTCATCAAATGGCTGCAGAAGTCTGCATGCGTCGCGCATGAGCAGCCACTGGCATGGTGAAAAAAAACCCAGCTCCCCAGAACCTGTCCTGCCGCAGAGTTCGTACAGCTAGTTGTTAACTGCTGGAGCAGCCTATCAAGCATATACAAGGTTGAGTTCCATTGCGTCGGGCAGTCACAAATAGGATGTCTGACGGACAGGTTTTGTCGCCGCTGAATGTCAGCAAGGCGAGCCATGGCTGTGTAAGATCTTCTGAAATGGCCCAAGATTTTCCTGGCCTGCCGCAAGACGTCCTGGACCCCAGGGTATTTGACAACGAATCGCTGCACGACCAAGTTCAGGACGTGTGCCATGCATGGCACGTGTGTAAGTTTGCCCTGTTTCAGTGAGCTCAGCAGATTGTCACCGTTGTCGCACACCACTTTACCAACTGTCAAATTGAGCGGTGTTAGCCACTGATCTGCCTGTGAATGCAAAGCTGAAGGGAGTGCAGGACCAGTGTGGCTCCTGGCTTCCAGGCACAACAGATGCAGCACAGCATGGCAACATCTCCCCTTGCATGTCAAATAGGTTCTGGGGATTTTGGGCGGCGCAGCAGAAGAGAAGGTAGCAGCGGAAAAGGAGGAGTCAGCCGAGGAGGAGAGGGAGGATGGAGTAGGAGGAGAAGAAGAGGCAGGCCTGCATGCAATCCGTGGCGGTAAAACCAAATCTACATGGGTGCCACGGAAAACATGCTTGACGATCGTCAGAAGGTTCACCCAGTGGGCAGTAAAAGTTATATACCTTCCCAGCCCGTGTTTGCTAGACCATGTGTCTGTGGTCAGATGTATCTTGGCACTGACACTGTGCCAGAGATACATTCACTTGCCGCTGAACATGGCCTTATAGCTCTGGGATGCCCTTCTTCGAGAAATATTTCCTTCCTGGGACCTTCCATTGTGGTGTTCCAATGGCCACAAATTTTCAAAAGGCCTCAGAGTCCACCAGTTTATATGGCAGTAGTTGGCGGGCTATCAATTCCGACAAGCCAGCGGTCAATCGTTGGGCAAGAGGGTTATCCGGCGTCATAATTTTTTTACGCTCGAACATTTGGGCCACAGAAGCCTGCCTTTTTCCAGAAAAACGTGAGGATGGCATGATGGAAGGTGGAGTGGAGGACAATTGTGAGGAGAGAGGAGAAGGAAAAGAGGCTGGACGGTGAGAGCCTGGAGTGTGGCTTTGTGGGTTCTGACGGCGTTGCTCCCACTGCGCTCGGTGATGGGAGTACAGGTGCCTTCTTAAGGCGGTCGTCCCAAGGTGAGTATTGGGCTTACCGCGACTTATGCATTGACTGCAAAGGCTGCAGATGGCAACACTATTGTCAGCAGCGGACACGTTAAAAAAAGCCCACACTGCGGAGCCATGTGCTGGCGTCCTGGGAGCGCCAGATGGGACTGTACATGGTTGATGGCTCGCTCCTGATACATTAGCAGTCTGGTTTGTCCCTCCTGTGCAATGTAAGTTCGGCCTGCTTCTCCCCCCTATCTGCTGGTCCATCTCTCCCTCTGAACTCCCCTCCTCTTCCTCTCTTGTGGGCACCCACGTGACGTCCATAGACACGTCATCATCGACGTCACCTTCCCCACCACTGACATTAAAGATCTCGGAGTAGGCAGCAACAGCGGGGACCAACTTCCTTGGGCTGATCTGGGTAATGTCGTCAGACTGCTGAGTGGCGGTTGTTCCTACTCCGATGCCAAGAATGGCTGCGCATTGCAAATGTCTTGTGATGGATCGGAAAATAATTCCTGTGACTCAAGCGGAGGGTATATGGTGGTGATGGTGTTGGTGTCTTTGGGGGTGCACACAGCAGAGAGTGAAGAGGGTGCAGATAGAGAGGATGAGGAGGGTGCAGATAGAGAGGATGAGGAGGGTACAGAGGAGGAAGGATGAGTGAGCCACTCAACCAAGTCTGGTGCGTCCTTTGATGTAATCGAACGCACCTTCTGCAACTTCCCACTTTGGCTCTGGCCTAGTGCTCCTGCCCTACCCCTACCACCTCTGCGGAAGGGCCCGCCTCTTCCTCTGCCTGTCATTTTTAAATGACCCTCTGAAAAAAGTCTCTAGAGAAGTGCAGAATATGTGGAAGAAGGTATGTAACACCCTGATTCAATCTGTCGTTTTGGGGGGCCACTGGTCTATCACCCCAGTTATAAAACATTTTTTCCAGTAACATTTGTCACCGTGTGTAGCAGAGGTAACGCAGCAAAAGAGGCAAAATTTCTGCAGTACCCAAATACACTATTATGAAAGTATATTGTTATATAACACCCCACTTCAATCTGTCGTTTTAAGGGGCCACTGGTCTATCACACCAGTTATAAAAAAAAATTTCAAGTGACTTTTGACACTGTGTGTAGCAGAGGTAACACAGCGAAAGAGGCAAAATTTCTGCAGTACCCAAATACACTATTATGAAAGTATATTGTTATATAACACCCAACTTCAATCTGTTGTTTTGGGGGGCCACTGGTATAGCACACCAGTTATAATACTTTTTTCCAGTAACGTTTGTCACTGTGTGTAGCAGAGGGAACGCAGCAAAACAGAAAGAAAATTCTGCAGTACCCAAATACACTATTATGAAAGTATATATAACAACCCCCTTCAATCTGTTGTTTTTGGGGGGCGACTGCCTACCACACCAGTTATAATACTTTTTTCTAATTGCGTTTGTCACTCTTTGTAGTTGTAGTATCGCTGCAGAACCGCTCACCAGTCACAATACTGCACAATACAAATCGACTATAATATGCTTTCTATATTAGAAAGTATATTATAAGTGCATTACACCCCTATATACTGAACACCAAACAATAGTACACCTATACCAGTCCTTAAAAGGACTTTTGCTGACCTATTAGCAATAGCTAGCGATTTCTGTCACTAACAGCCTGTCCCTGCTCCACACAGCAACCTCTCCCTACACTGACAAATTAAAATGTAAAATGGCAGTCAGATCAGGTCTATTTATAAGGTAGGGGGTATGTCCATGTGCTGAAATGTCTCAATTGGCCATCCTGTACCACCTGATGGATGTATCATTGGTCAAAGTTCTTCACAATGTAAAAGAATATGGCGGTCGCGAATATCGCCATATGTTTGCATGTTCGACGAACAGTGAACGAGCAAAGTTCGCCATGAACCGACCACTGGGCGAACCGCAAGGCCATCTCTACATACAGGTTTCACCCAGTAGAGCATTCTTAGGGACCATTCCTGAAGTTGTCAGATTCCACCTTCTTGTCAAGAGTAGTGAAGGTATGGTCAATAGGACTGTAGGAAAAAAACAGCCAACCACCACTGGCAATAAGGGATCACAGCTCAAATGCCAAAAAACTGTAAATCCCATAGGTATCCTCTTTGTTCAGCAATTTAGTAGATCCGTGACCAAATTGTCTGATGACTTTACAATTCAACACAATGCTCAAAGAATAATTCTCATTCAACAGGGAGCAGCAAATTAATGTAATGCAGAAGATAGAAGCAGTTATGTGGAGGATCATGCAGGATCAAGAGCTTTACTACATACACAAAATTTGCCAGAACAGGAAGGTCAGACTATCTGAAATCAAACTCAATATTTCTACAGGCCTTAGTGCTCCAGTCATCATAAAAGGAGGCCTGTAGTAATAAATATTTGTTTTTATCCTGCATTTGTGCAGTTTATTGACATTATTTGTCAGGAAAATGAAACTCACTGAAATATTTATCTGTCTAGCCTTGGCAGAGAATGTGCACAAAACTCACTAACAACCACTGCTGAGCCAAAAATCACAATGTAATGTGTGCAAATGTCAGCTGGGATTTTCCAGGATGCAGACCACTATATTTCCTTAATAATCAGATGATGTGTAGCATGAAATGTCTAGAAGAGAAATTATTTTGACTGATATAGTTTTCCCCTTTGGGAGATGCCATATGGGTTATTTTAAGTACAACACTCCTCTTTACAGAAAAAGCTGCATGCAGAGTTTTTGAAAGTTGATCAATCTACCCCCCTCCTGTGACAGTGATTCCCCTGTCGCAGCTCAGGGAAGGAGGAGACGTGCATTGCTTTCCTAAATCTTGCATACAAAATCACCCACCTGGTATCTCTTTTGGTTGAATAAATGATGTAAGGGTAATGCCAATTCGACACATTTTTTTTCTTAATATAATATATGCAGGATAAAGGTCTCATTGACCCTATAGGGGTTACTTAAAGTGTAACTCCACTTTTGTTGAAAAAAACATTCCCCTCTGGGTGATCTATGTACATTAAGGATTTTAACAAACTTTGTTGCAGATTCCTACCTTTTGTTATGCTAAAAGAAAAATCGCTGTTTGTTCCTCTGTGCCCCTGTGCTGAGTCTAATGGGATTCTTTTCAAAATTATCAATCAGCTGTGAACCTGCAGGGCTCTCATGAGGAAAGCTGCTGGGCCTGAATCTCTTTAGCCATGATTTCCTATTGGCAGTATCTCATCAAAAATTACATTTTATTGCATTGGATGCATGAAGTCTAACTTGAATCTTAGTGAAGACTTCTTGGAAAATCAGTGAGCCAATCACACAAGCAGGAAAATTAGATTTTTGACTTACCTTAAAATCTATTTCTATGATGTTCATTGACGGACATGGCTACTAATCTTCTTAACCATTGGGTTATACTGACCCTCACAGGGGTAGAACACTAGGCGGGAAAAAAGTCTGGCTACGCCTATAGGCAATCCCCGGGGGTATACTCCCTCTCTCTGCTATAAGTACTCAGTTTTGTTACAAGCAGTGTAAGAAGAATTATAACTCCACAGAGGGGTGGGTTTTGTGTCTGTCAATGAACATCACAGAAAAGGATTTTATGATAAGTCAAAAAATCCCATTTTCTCTTTCGTTCAGTGATGGACACAGCTCCTGCTCTTCTTAACCATTAGGAGGTCCCAAAGCAGTGTTAAACATGAGGCCAACCAGGTAAAGAGGAGCTCAACCAAAACGCCTGTAGCCCACCTGAAAAACAATACACGCTCAGAGGACCAGGTCCTCTAAACAGCAGCCTGAAAAACTTTGCAGCCTAAGGAAGCATTCGCAGATGCTAACACATCCACTTTATAGAACTTTGTGAAAGTGTGCACTGACGACCAGGTGGCCGCCTTGTAAACCTGCATCACTGGCCACTGATGATGGAAGTCTCTGGAGGCACTGAGCGCCTGAGTAGAATGGGCCTTGACAGGGAAAGGAGGAACCTGACCCTTGATGGAATAGGCCTGAATTAACGTCTGTCTGATCCATTTGAAAATGGTTGCAGAGCAAGCAGACAACCCTTTTCGAGGCCTATCCGTAAGCACAAATAGGCAGTCTAATTTCCTAAAAGACACCGTAGCTGCCAGGCAGGGCCGGACTGGCCTACCGGGATACCGGGAGATTTCCTGGTAGGCCAACTGCCCTGGGGCCGCTTTGAGAGCAGCAGCACTCAGCCCCCAAGTTCCGGCCGCCCGCCCCCAAGTTCCGGCCTCCAGCCCGCAAGTTCCGGCCTCCAGCCCGCAAGTTCCGGCCGCCAGCCCACAAGTTCCGGCCGCCCGCCCCCAAGTTCCGGCCGCCCGCACCCAAGTTCCGGCCGCCCGCCAGCCCGCAATTTCAGTCCGCCCGCCCGCCATTCACGGCCGCCCGCCCGCCCGCCCGCAAGTTCCACCGCTGTGTGTGACTGGGGGAGTGGCCTGGCCACCGTTGTCTGGTCGCTGCTAAGGGGAGGCTGGCTGAGTGAGCAGTGTCACTGCAGACCACCTATCCTCTCGTCTCCGTCCCATTGCTTCAGAGAGAGAGAAGCTGAAGGTGCCGGTGGAAGCAGAAAGTCAGCTAACGCTGATGACTAATAGAGTGAGGGGGAGGAGCTCTGCTCTCTGCTGGGAGACCCAGCCGCCACACGTCAGAAGAAGCATCCCTGCAGGCACGTGTGAAGAGGCACCGAGGCTGAAGGGGAATCGACTGACAAAGTAAGTACAGTAATCAGCAGTACAATTGATCCCATCCTCCATCACCACTGCCCCCTGCTGATCTCACCACCCCCACAGATCTTATCCCTGATAGGATGGGGGGCAGCAGTGGCGGTGGGCAGGATGGCACCCCCCATCACCACTACCACTAATCTCTCCTCACCACTATAGCTGCCACTGATCCCACTCCCCTCACCACTGATCCAAACCCCCCCACCACCACCGCCCCTGCCACTGATCGCACCCCCCTCACCACCACTGCCACCAATCCCATCCCCCTCACCAACACTGATCCCACCCCCCTCACCACCAACCCTGCTGCCACTCATCCCACCCCCCTCATCACTACCACCATCACTGCCACCGATCCCACCCCCCTCACCACCGCTGCCACCGATTCCACCACCACAGCTGCCACCGATCCCACCCCCCTCATCACCACCACCGCTGCCACCTATCCCACCCACCTCACCACCACCACCGCTGGCACCGATCCCACCCCCCTCACCACCATCGCTGCCACCGATCCCACCCCCCTCACCATCACTGATACCACCCCCCTCACCACCAACGCTGCTGCCACTCATCCCACCCCCCTCATCACTACCACCATCGGTGCCACCGATCCCACCCCCCTCACCACCGCTGCCACCGATTCCACCACCACCGCTGCCACCGATCCCACCCACCTCACCACCACCACCGCTGGCACCGATCCCACCCCCCTCACCACCACCATCGCTGCCACCGATCCCACCCCCTCACCACCGCTGCCACCGATTCCACCACCATCGCTGCCACCGATCCCACCCCCCTCACCACCGCTGCCACCGATTCCACCACCACCACTGCCACCGATCCCACCCCCTCATCACCACCACCGCTGCCACCTATCCCACCCACCTCACCACCACCACCGCTGCCACCGATCCCACCCCCCTCACCACCACCATTGCTGCCACCGATCCCACCCCCCTCACCATCGCTGCCACCGATTCCACCACCATCGCTGTCACCTATTCCACCACCACTGCTCCCACCGATCCCACCCCCCTCATCACCACCACCGCTGCCACTTTTCCCACCCACCTCACCACCACCACTGCCACCTTTCCCACCCACCTCACCACCACCGCTGCCACCGATCCCACCCCCCTCACCACCACTGCTGCCGCCACCGATCCCATCCCCCTCACCACCACCACTGCTGCCGCCACTGATCCCACCCCCCTCACCACCACCACCGATCCCACCCCCCTCACCACCACCACCGCTGCCACCGATCCCACCCCCTCACCACCACCACCGCTGCCACTGATCCCACCCGCCTCATCACCACCACCGCTGCCACTGATCCCACCCTCCCTCACCACTACCACCACCACCACCACCGCTGCCACTGATCCCATGCCCTCACCACAGATGCCACTGATCCCACCCCCCTCACCACCACCACCGCTGCCACTGATCCCAACCCCCCCCTCACCACCACCACCGCTGCCACTGATCCCACCCCCCTCACCACCACCGCTGCCACTGATCCCAACCCCCCCCCTCACCACCACCATCATCATCGCCACTGCTGCTACTGATTCCACCCTCTTCACTACCACTGCTGCCACTGATCCCACCCCCTCACCACATCCACTGCCACTTATCCCACCCCCCCCTCAGCACTGCCACTGATATCACCCTCCTCACCACTACATCCAGGGCGGCTGTTAGAAATTATGGTGCCCTGTATAGCCTACCAGACCTGTTTTTTATCCTGAAGCTATTCTCCCCTACCCTGCAGCAGCCGGCAGCAGAAAAAAAGAGAAGCGTCAGCGCTGCTGTAGGGGCACAAAGGACAGCAAGCGGAAAGTGATCATCAACAGTGGTTTACTAGAACAGGTGGTTTACTAGAACAGATCTCCTGTGGTTCCCCCCTCCTCTGCAGCAACTGAAAACAGGTGGGAGGGAGAGAAGATGAAGCCAGCAGCGCTGCAAGTAAGGGGGACGCATACAGGGGAGCCTGGGCAGCAGGGAAAAGGAGGAATCTGATCATGGACAGAAGGGGGTGATCAGTATAGAGGGAGGCAATTGCAAGAACCAAAGCAGCAGGAGAGGGAGGAGGAAAAACCAGCTTTCAGCTGCTGCAGGGAGACCCATACAGGGGATTGGTTCCTGTAATTTTCCTCCTGCCGCACCAGTCACCCCCCTTTTCCATGATCTGATTCCTCCTACTGCCTGGGCCCTCCTGCTGAAATGATGGGGCCTGGGCCTCATACAGGAGGCCCGTACCCATCTCACTCCTCTTGGCCCTGCTTCCTAGCTGGGGGGGGGGGGGGGTTGCCTAGGGTGTCAAAAATCTTTCCACCAGCCCTGGTGGCACCCGTATAGTATATGGCTGCAGCTAGGCCGGGGAAGGCCAGTAGTGACGTAATAGCACTGGGCGGAGTAATTTTTATAGGAAGGCACTGATCTTGGTAGGGGTGGTGGAGCGTGCCTTTCTACACCAGGGGCGGGTAAAACTGGACCCCTCCGCAGCCTCTGACATCTCCTGTACCATGTCTGCAACCTCTGACATCTCCTGTACCATGTCTGCAACCTCTGACATCTCCTGTACCATGTCTGCAACCTCTGACATCTCCTGTACCGTGTCTGCAAACTCTGACATCTCCTGTACCATGTCTGCAAACTCTGACATCTCCTGTACCAGGTCCGCACAGCCTATGACCATCTCTTGTCTTTTATCATGTCTGCAGTCTCTGAGGGGGAATCTGGAGAGGAGTCAGGAGTGGGAGTGCACAGTCCACATACACAGATGTATGTGGACTGTGGAGAGAAGACTATAGGATAAACCCAGAGCCAACAAGCTGGAACCAACTGACTGAGCCCTGCACGATGCACCTGGGAGGAGGTCAGTGACAGCTTCGCCAGACCAGTCCGAGTAAGGGTCAGTGACGTAAGGGGGAAGTGAATACAGTAATGTAAGGGGGCACTGATATAAAGGCCCCCCTTATATCAGTAACCCCCCCTTCTTTCTGCGGAAGGTGGTCTCTGGTCACATTTCCAGAGCTCCTGGGGTTCCCCTTTACATCAGTCTGCAGGATTCACCATTACAGTGCAAGGGGGAATTCTGCGGACCCTCATGTAAAGGCAGACTTTGATTAATTTTTATTCTGGTAATATATCACCATCGCAATAAGTGGACTGTTCTTGATAATTGCTCCACTTTTAGTGAAAAAAAGTCTGGTGCGCTACAGTGTGTTACAATGTTGAAGACAACAATATCTAATATTGAACTTATACATATAAAACAAAAAATTATTTAATGTGAATAAAAGTCCACGAAAAAGGTGTTCAAGTCCAAACAAGTGCTGAACAGATCCCAGCTTTCCAACTCCAAAATAAAACGAGTGTGGGAAAACGTAGAAAACAAACTGGTGATGAAGTGATTTTCAGCAAGGCATGTGACAGTTTCCCACCACCTCTTGAGTATACTTCTTACCAGAGTACAGATGAAAAGGGCATATATAGATGGTAAACAAGCAAAAAGTTTGGGGAGCAAACCCTGAACATGTATTTCTAAAGCTGGTGCAGCTATGGACCAAGCGACATGCATATTAAAAAAGAATAATAAGCGACTATACATAAAAAAGGATGAATCCAGCCTCTCTAACCCTTTTTTATGGATAGTGTAGGACCCACTGGCAATGGGGTAATTTGACGCAGTGGTGGGCTTGTGCACGATATGGCCATATGGTGGGACCAAATTCCCATTTTTATGTATGGATTGTCTTTATATTTGATAGTCATTTCTTTTGCATGTGTGCGCTATTCTTTTTTAATATATATATAGATGGTAATCGCTCTGAAGAAACCTCTGATGACACCTCAAAACTAGGGGTGAATCAATTACACCTTCACCAAATGCTCCACTTTTAACTGAAATTTGCTCTTGTGTATAGTATGTATGTATCTATCTATATACATATATATATATATATATATATATATATATATATATATATATATATATAAAACCCTATGCGAGTTCATATCTCTCTTATCTACATATAATACACGCTTCACATGTGCTTTAAAATGCATGGTTTTCCCTTTTTATGATCAAGAAAATAATGACGCTAAGCTGTTGGGCCGGTATAATAATGCTATGGGGCTGGTATGAAATTATTTCCAGGGCTGGTTTTATTCCCAGTCCGGCCCTGCTGCCAGGTACACCCTAATCGCCTGGACCACATCCAAGGCATGCAAAGCAATTTCCTTTTGGATGTTTTGGCCTGGGACACAGGGAAGGCAACACAATGCCTTCCTTCCAAAGGTGTCTTTGATTTTCATTTGAATGAACGACAGACAGAAGTGAAGAACCACCTTTTCTCTGTGAACCACCAATTAAGGTGAATGACAGTATAAAGTCTCCAACACCCTGCGCGCAGAGGAGATAGCCACCAAAAAAGGCCACCTTCTAGGACAGCGTAAGCAGGGGAATCTCCCGAAGATTCTCAAAGGGAGGCTTCTTGAGGACTGAGAGCACCAAATTGAGGTCCGAGGGCAGTAAAAGAGACTTCACTGGATGAGCCAATTGTCGAATTCCCTGAAGAAAAGTACGCACCAGGGAGTATGTGGCAAAGGCCGTTGAAAGAAGACCGCTAAGGCTGACACCTGGCCCTTGATAGTACTCAAGGCCAGTTTCTGCTCACCCCCCGTTCAAGGAAGGTCAAGATCCGAGCCTCTGAAAAAGAACGAGGAGGAACCCCAAACGACTCACACCATGCAATGTACGTCTTCCACGTACGATGGTAGATCTTCCTAGAAGTAGATTTATTAGCTTTTAACAGTGTTTGAATCATCGACTCAGGAAAACCTCTATCCATCAGCAACCAAGCCATCAAAGCCAGCGACTGTAAAGTAGTATGCAAGATTGGACCTTGGGACAGACTAAGATGACCAGAATCCCTTCTGCCTTGATCCTGCGTAGAAGTCTTGGCAGAAGCTTGAGAGGAGGAAAGGCGTAAATCAGACGATACTGACCTCACAGGGCCACCAGCCAGAGGATCCCATGACCGAGCCACAAACCTCTGCATCTTTCTGTTGAGCTGGGATGCCAACACACCCACCTCGGGAATGCCCCACCAGAGACACAACTGATTAAGCACCTCCAACTAAAAGGACCACTACCCTTGGTTCAACACCTGCCGACTGAGGTAATCCGCCTGCCAGTTTTCCACCCCGGGAATGTGTATAGCAGAGAGGGCTGGAACTAACTGTTCTGCCCACCTTAGAATTCCCGGCTACCTTCAGAGCTGCCAGGACAATTCTTTCCCCCCCCCGGTGATTGACATACGCCACGGCTGTGGCATTGTCCGATTAAATGTGCACTGGACATCCCTGAAGATGATCCATCCAATGTTCCAGGCACAGTCTGATCACTCGGAGTACCAAGACACTGATCGGTAGTCTGGACTCTCCCAGTGTCCAGATCCCCTGAGCAAAATTTTTGCTAAGGACGACTCCCCAGCCAGATAGACTGCCATCTGTGGTGACCACTGTCCACCACGGAAGGACTTGCCGAACCAGCCAGAGCACACATATTGCGGGCCACAGCCTCCGCCTTTCTGTCAGCCGGGTCCCTGAAGGCCAGGGACTCTTCAACCGGAATCATGGTTGCTTTGTTCAATCTGGGGACCGGAGGGTCCACCCCTGGTCGAACAGTCTACTTTTTAAGAAGGGACTCCTCTTAGGGGTACCTCATAGCAACTCACAAGGGGACGTTTTGGTCATTCCCACTTTTTAGCGACAATTCTGTCAAAATAGGCGGGGAAAGGAAACAATTTTGCCGCTCGGGATGGCTTGTGAGTGCCAAAGGGAACCGACTCCTCCCTTGCAGGTGCGTCTTCAATTTTTAGGGTCTCATGCACAGATACAATCAATGCATCCACCAGCACCTTTTTGTGCGTGGTTGCAGAAGTGGAGGAATCATCCTCACTATCTGAGGATTCAGGGCGCATGGCAGACCCAGCAGAGTGTCTCACGTCCGCGGCCAAAAACTACATCCATTCATCCAACAGGAGAAAAAAATTTATCTAAAAAGAAAAAAATACCAGGAACAGAGATCTCAGAAAGGAACTAGGTCCTTACTCCTGACTAGGCAGAAAAAAAAAGTACCTAAAGCAGTGAGAGGGAGTATACTCCCTGGGACTGCCAATATGTGTAGCCAGACTTTTTTTCTAACTAGTGTCCTACCCCTGTAGGGGGCAGTATGACCCAATGGTTAAAAAGATCAGGAGCTGTGTCCGTCAATGAACGAAAGAGAAATTATTTTTCTAGGGGGCGTGCTTTACACTTTCTGTGTAAAGAACACCTCCAGGTAGCCATATTGCATTCCATTTTCAGAAAATTACAAAGCTGCAAATTGAAAATAAAAGGTAACTTGTAATAACATTCAATTATAATAGGACTTGTGTCGCAGTTGTATACGCTATATTATTTTTTCATTATTTGCTATTACATTTCTATCTTAAGGGGAGCTTCTAGAAATGTTAATTGTGCCTAAGCATTACCCTGAAATCTTTTTGTTTTCCCTGGAATTCCTCTTGAAAAAGACCTGTGCATTTTTCGACATGTGACATCTCTTTCTGTGGCCTAATAGCTGCATACAGTGCCTTGCGAAAGTATTCGGCCCCCTTGAACTCTTCGACCTTTTGCCACATTTCAGGCTTCAAACATAAAGATATAAAACTGTAATTTTTTTGTGAAGAATCAACAACAAGTGGGACACAATCATGAAGTGGAACGAAATTTATTGGATATTTCAAACTTTTTTAACAAATAAAAAACTGAAAAATTGGGCGTGCAAAATTATTCAGCCCCCTTAAGTTAATACTTTGTAGCGCCACCTTTTGCTGCGATTACAGCTGTAAGTCGCTTGGGGTATGTCTCTATCAGTTTTGAACATCGAGAGATTGAAATTTTTGCCCATTCCTCCTTGCAAAACAGCTCGATCTCAGTGAGGTTGGATGGAGAGCGTCTGTGAACAGCAGTTTTCAGTTCTTTCCACAGATTCTCGATTGGATTCAGGTCTGGACTTTAACTTGGCCATTCTAACACCTGGATATGTTTATTTGTGAACCATTCCATTGTAGATTTTGCTTTATGTTTTGGATCATTGTCTTGTTGGAAGACAAATCTCCGTCCCAGTCTCAGGTCTTTTGCAGACCCCATCAGGTTTTCTTCCAGAATGGTCCTGTATTTGGCTCCATCCATCTTCCCATCAATTTTAACCATCTTCCCTGTCCCTGCTGAAGAAAAAAAACAGGCCCAAACCATGATGCTGCCACCACCATGTTTGACAGTGGGGATGGTGTGTTCAGGGTGATGATCTGTGTTGCTTTTACTCCAAACATAACGTTTTGCATTGTTGCCGAAAAGTTTGATTTTGGTTTCATCTGACCAGAGCACCTTCTTCCACATGTTTGGTGTGTCTCCCAGGTGGCTTGTGGCAAACTTTAAACGTCACTTTTTATGGATATCTTTAAGAAATGGCTTTCTTCTTGCCACTCTTCTATAAAGGCCAGATTTGTGCAGTATACGACTGATTGTTGTCCTATGGACAGAGTCTCCCACCTCAGCTGTAGATCTCTGCAGTTCATCCAGAGTGATCATGGGCCTCTTGGCTGCATCTCTGATCAGTCTTCTCCTTGTATGAGCTGAAAGTTTAGATGGACGGCCAGGTCTTCGTAGATTTGCAGCCCCCGGGTACTGCAAATCTAGTGTTGCTAGGGCACGGCGCGACCCCGATCTCGGTAAAGAGTCAATGACAAGACTCTTTACCCATGTGATCGGCTGTGTCCAATCAAGGCCACATGTAAATGAGGAAGCGCCGTTATTTGGCTCTCCTCGCCTCACACTGTCAGTGCCTCCTCCTCATAGGGGAGACAAGTACAAGTAATCAGGGCACTGATCATCAGTGCCCTGATTACACAAAATGTAAATAAACTGCCAATTACTGCCCACCATCAGTGCCCACAGTGCCCACAATTAGTGCCCCTAGTGCTGCCAGTCAGTGCCTACTCATCTAGGCACTGATGGGCACTGACTGGCAGCACTATGGGCACTGATGGTGCTGCCCATCAGTGCCGCCCATCAGTGCTCATCAGTGCCACCCATCAGTGCCCATCCGTGCCACCTGTCAGTGCCCATCAGTGCCACCTGTCAGTGCCAATCAGTGCCGCCTCTCAGTGCCACCTCTCAGTGCTCATCAGTGCCGCCTATCAGTGCTACCTATCAGTGCCCATCAGTGCGGCATATTAGTACCTCCTCATCAGTGCCACCTCATCAGTGCCCATAAGTGCCACCTCTTCAGTGCAGCCTATCAGTGCCCATCAGTGCCGCTTTATCAGTGCACATCAGTGAAGAAGAAACATTATTTATTTTCAAAATTTACTCACAGAAAATAAGAAAAACTTATTTTTTTCAAAAATTTTTTTATTTTTTTTGGAAGAAATAAAAAATCCAGAGGTGATTAAATACCACCAAAAGAAAGCTCTATTTGTGTGAAAAAAATGATAAAAATTTCATATGGGTACAGTGTAGCGCAATTGTCATTCAAAGTGTGACAGCACTGAAAGCTAAAAATTGGCCTGGGCAGGAAGGGGGTGAAAGTGCACTGTAGGCAAGTGGTTAAAGCATCCATTCTGGCAAAATGTATTATTACATTCTACACTGAACAAGATTCTAAATGCAACACTGTTGTTTTTGCCCCCATTTTTCATGAGCTGAACTCAAAGATCTATGACTTTTTCTATATACACAAAAGGCTTATTTCTCTCAAATATTGTCCACAAATCTGTCTAAATCTGTGTTAGTGAGCACTTCTCCTTTGCCGAGATAATCCACCCACCTCCCAGGTGTGGCATATCAAGATTCTAATTAGACAGCATGATTATTGCACAGGTGTGCCTTAGGCTGCCCACAATAAAAGGCCACTCCAAAATGTGCAGTTTTATCACACAGCACAAGGCCACAGATGTCGCAAGTTTTAAGGGAGCGTGCGATTGGCATGCTGACTGCAGGAATATCCACCATAGCTGTTGCCCGTGAATTGAATGTTCATTTCTCTACCATAAGCGGTCTCCAAAGCCTCTTCAGAGAATTTTGCAGTACATCCAACCGGCCTCACAACCGCAAACCACGTGTCCAAACACCAGCCCAGAACCTCCACATCCAGCATCTTCACCTCCAAGATTGAGATCAGCTGCAACAATCTGTTTATATAACCAAAGAATTTCTGCACAAACTGTCAGAAACCGTCTCAGAGAAGCTCATCTGCATGCTCGTCGTCATCTAGGTCTCGACCTGACTGCAGTTCGTCATCATAACTGACTTGAGTGGGCAAATGTTCACATTCAATGGCGTCTGACACTTTGGAGAGGTGTTCTTTTCACGGATGAATCCCGGTTTTTACTGTACAGGACAGAAGACAGACAGTGTCCATGGCGTTGTGTGGGTGAGCAGCCCATGGTAGCGGTGGGATTATGGTATGGGCAGGCCTATGTTATGGACAACGAACACAGGTGAATTTTATTGATAGCATTTTGAATGCACAGAGATACCGTAAGGAGATCCTGGAGTCCCATTGTTGTGCCATTCATCCATGACCATCACCTCATGTTGCAGCATGATAATGCACGTCCCCATGTTGCAAGGATCATTCTGTATAAAATTCCTGGAAGCTGAAAACATTCCAGTTCTTAAATGGCCAGCATACTCACCGAACATGTCACCCATTGAGCATGTTTGGGATGCTCTGGATCAGTGTATATGACAGTGTGTTCCAGGTCCTGCCAATATCCAGCAACTTCGCACAGCTATTGAAGAGGAGTGGACCAACATTCCACAAGCCACAATAAACAACCTGATCAACTTTATGCGAAGGAGATGTGTTGCATTGTGTGAGGCAAATGGTGGTCACACCAGATACTGACTGGTTTCTGGACCCTCCTGATACAGTAAAACTGCACATTTTAGAGTGGCCTTTATTGTGGCCAGCCTAAGGCACACCTGTGCAATATTCATGCTGTCTAATCAGAATCTTGATATGCCACACCTGGGAGGTGGGTGGATTATCTCGGCAAAGGAGAAGTGCTCACTAACACAGATTTAGACAGATTTGTGAACAATATTTGAGAGAAATAGGCCTTTTGTGTATATAGAAAAAGTCTTAGATCTTTGAGTTCAGCTCATGAAAAATGGGGGCAAAAACAAAAGTGTTGCCTTTTTAATTTTGTTCAGTGTATTTTATACTAGTAAAGATAGGTAAAAAGGAGCGCCCAATATCCAATGAAATGCAAGTTGGAAGGTGGATTTGTGGTAGTTTATTGAAAGAGGCAACACGTTAATAAGCCAACGCATTTTGGGGGAACAAAGACTCCCCCCTTCCTCAGGGCTGCTGCTGTATGCTGATAGTGAAATGGGAAGAATCCCCAATTGCTGTGTCTATAACACCAAGATCGAAATGATATGTGTCCTCTGTGTTAGCAGAGGCAGTGTCTATGCTACCTCTGCTAACACCATCTGCATATAGCAGCAGCCCTGATAACGTATTTCTTCTTTTAATAAAGACTACAAATTCACCTTCCAACTTGCATTTCATTGAATATCGAATGCTCCTTTCTACCTACCTTTACTAGTACATGTGGAAACGACCTTGAGGCCATACCCAGAGGTAGCAGCCCAAGCCTCCAAAGAAAGGGCTCACCGCCACCTTCCTGGTAAATTGGGCAGAAATCACCGGAAGGGAAGTCTTCCACCCCCCCCCCCGCACACCCATTGACCTACAACTGAGTCAGTCAGTCCAGTGAGATCTCCAACCCTAAAGAGCATTCTATTTGATAATACAGAGGATAAGAAATGGGGTGGTGTGAGATGTAATTAAAAACTAGTGAATAGAATAATGTCACATTTCATATGTCACCACCGATGTCTAATAGTTGTGAAAGTAAAACCTTGAAAAGGGAGGGGAGAGATAGAGAGATCTAGGAAAGCTGTGAGTTAGTCTGTGTACTTAGCTGAAGGACACAGATACAGTGCAACATTAAAAGCAAGATGGAGACTTGTGCTTAAATGTACTATACAGTGAAAGTCCATGTCTCTTGCATTAGGAAGCAGCTCAGACATTTGAAAGAAAAGTCCTGCTCCTCTGTTGAGTAACTCTTTGCCCCAGTCCCCTTTAGGTTACATTCACACCTGAGCGTAGCGTTTTTCGCGCGTTTTTTACCGCGATTTTACCGCGATTTTTGCGGCGTTTTTTACCGCGATTTTACCGCGATTTTTACCGCGATTTTTGTGCAGGTGTTTTTAGATTGAATAGAGATCAATGGAAAACGCCTGTAATCTGCCCAAAAAGAAGCTCATGTACTTTTTTGAGCGTTAAGCGTTTTGTATACAGCGTCAAAACGCTCAGATGTGAACAGGGGCCATTGAAATGAATAGGATTTGTCTTGTTGGGCGTTTTGAGAGCTGATCCTAGAGCAGAAAAACGCCCCAAAAACGCCCCTAAACGCCTAGATGTGAACGGAGCCTTAAGAAACAAAATTATTGGTTGTTTGTGCACATTCATACGATACATTGTATGACCTACCAGACCCAAATATTAAGCATTTGGCTAAATAACTTATTTTATCAGTGGCCCACTACGGATTTGCATGGATGATCTGCAGATTTTACTCTTTTACAGTCCCTGAAAGAATTTTAGACTTTAGCCCCCATTTGATGATATTCTCCATCTACACGTCACTGGGAAGTCTATAACTTCTCTGAATGTGCAAGATGAAAGGCTGATAAATCTAGGCCGGGCAACTGTGCATAGATACACATTTTTTTTTAATAATTAAAAATAGCCCCCTACATGGGCCCCACCTCCATTCTGAAAAGTTTTCCTGTTCTGCATGGTTTGTGGGCAGGACCACCAAGTCAGATACATCTTGTGTTTATTCAGCATCTCCCCAATTTCCCTTGGTTTCTGAACACA
The DNA here is from genome assembly GCF_965119305.1 of Pelophylax lessonae. NCBI lineage: Eukaryota > Metazoa > Chordata > Amphibia > Anura > Ranidae > Pelophylax > Pelophylax lessonae. The sequence goes on along the minus strand of NC_138770.1, from coordinate 165,113,515 downwards.
ACCTAAGCTCTCATGCTATGTTTTCCTTTCTGTAAGGACACAGGACAAATCCAGGGCAACTCATCTTATTACAAAACCTGTAGGTTTTGATTAAACTAGTAACATTTCTTTTTAGGACTACATATATTGATCATGTGTGTTTTGCATTCTAGCATTTTCTTTGTGTAAAAGCATCATGTAAAGAATGATATGCTCAATGCAGCAAACCATAGCAACTAAATTTCACCTTTGTGTAGTGTGAACAAAAAGATAGACTCTGATAGTTCTTGTTACGCTCTTTCACACTTATGAGATAGGCCTATTTGTGTGTTCAATTAAGCACAGAAAGGAAGGAAAGGGCAGCCCTTGATGCGATTACCATCAGTGTACCATGCACTTAGCAAAAAGTAGTTGAATACTGTACTGAGTCATATGCTTTACAGTGCAGTACTGTCTTGTCTCAAGCATACCCTCTGCCTGGTGAGGCTTCTATACATATGCTAAATGTGCCCCTGCATCCAGTACTTCTATATACTAAATGTGCCCTGGGCCCTGCATCCAGTACTTCTATATACTGAGCCATAGCACATATGTCCCAAGAAAACTAAAACATGCAGGGGCCATCATAGCATTGAGAGGTTGTTCAAACCAGGTCCATTAAACTGTAATTTTCTGCCCACCAGCATACATAGAAAATTGTTCAATGTGCCCAGTTTACACCATATACTGTACGTGTTCTTGGTACGGTGTGCTATAAAGGGAGTCATGCTGGTAAGAGGGGTAATCCTTTGGTTGGTCTACAGAATTTTTGTTTGTCAGTGTCCAGTTCTACTGTAGGCTGAAGAATAAATGGGCAGCATATGACTTCCTGTGTCCCTCAATGGTCTTGAAGAAAAAAATGGGATTTTTGGCTTATCGTAAAATCCATTTCTTTGATGTTCATTGACGGACAAAGCTCCTGATCTTAACCATTGGGTTATACTGCCCCCTCGAGGAGTAGGACACTAGGCAGAAAAAAAGTCTGGCTACGCCTATGGGTAGTCCCAGGAGGGTATACTCCCTCTCTCTGCTAGAGGTACTCAGTTTTGTTACAAGCAGTGTCAGAAAAATTACAACTCTACACAGGGGTGGGAGCTGTGTCCGTCAATGAACATCAGAGAAATGGATTTTTTGGTAGGTCAAAAATCCCATTTTCTCTTTCGTTCATTGACAGACAGCTCCTGATCTTCTTAACCATTGGGACGTCCCAAAGCAGTGTTAACCACTTCCATACCGGGCCATTGTAAAATGACGCCGGCAGGAAGTGCTCCTCGATCCGGGCGGCCGTCATATGGCATCCGCCCGCTCTCGCCGCTGCTGCGCTCCACCGGGGGAGCGCAGCGCGGTGATCAGGGATGAGGCTCGTCCCTCGGACTGAGCCCATCCCCGATCAAGGTAAACAGCCAATGAAATTGGCTGTTTACCACGTGATCGGCTGTGTCCAATCACAGCTGATCACATGAGCGGCTCCAGCGCGAGCCGCTCATTCTCTCCGCAATGCTTGGCGATCGGGGGGATTTGAGGAAGACACCTGGTCCCTTGTGTCGTCACGCGTAGGGGAGGGGCAAGGACGGACGGAGCGCTACGCCGATCGCTGGTGAGACTGTCAGGCAGACCGGCTAGGAGGGTCACAAAGCCGAGGCGGCTCCCATTACACCAGGACGGTATCCGGATGTTATTGAGTACACAATGAATGGCGATATATAGGTGCATGCATGCACCATAACATGGAAGTGAGACAACCTTTATTTTAATCTGCAATAAAGTTGTGAAAGGTATAAGCACTATCTGGAGCTATTTTTTTTGCATGGTACACTTAATACCTGCTTGGAGCACCAGCGGTATATGTCGGAAGGTGATCTTATTGAACAAACAGGGTCTGATTGGAAGCAAAGAAAGCTGACCTCGAGGAAGAACCATTGTCTGCATTTTGGGTCTTATTATTCTTTATATGAGGTGAACGCCCAATCACAAGGGGGTGCACTGTGTGATAAGAATCTGTTTCAATTTGGTCACACACTTTGGTCGGGAACACTGCCACATACCAGGTGGCCTGAGCACATATAGTGGACATTTTATAATCACTTGGCACTAATTATTTTATCACGGACTTATTTTTAATATATTAAGTTTTAAGCACATTGTGGACTGTTTCTGGTATTTTAAAGTTGATTGCACTTATTTATAATTGATTGCCACATTGTATGAGAGAAAATATTTAGCACATTTTTATTATTAATTTATGGAAGATTGATATATCGATTATCTAGCACTCAGCACTTTCTCAATCTATTTATTTGATTATACCACTAATTGATGTTTTAAGATGGTATGCACTATACTATTTATGTTTTAACCCAAACACATCACCTATACTAGTATTAGGGCGGACAAAATAAATTTATATTATATTTTATTGATATAGATTTTTATTTTTTGCGAAGTACACAGCAGACGCTGTCCCATGGTGTCTACCCACAAAGTAGCAGGAACCATATGTACCAGAATGCAGTCTCAACACGAAACCCTTGCAAAGCCAGATGTGTTCAGTTTTTACGGACACTAGGCCCTATGGGTAATTGCTCTCCGCTAGGGCCCCAGTAACTGTTCTCTTCCCAGGGGGTCATCTGAGCTTTCCACAATGGGGATGCTAGGTAAAGGCACTAGACCAACAAGGATTAGCAACAATCTTCCCAAATGGAAAAGTGAAAGCATACCTTTATGCTGAAGGCTTCCCCAATGACAGTTTTTTTGCTTCCTGGTGATTATTAGGCTTAGCATGCCTGGTTGTGCTCACTCCAGAAGCAGAAGGAAGAGAAGGCTGGGGCTCAAGTCAACTTTTCTTTGGACTTCTTATTCTGAGGCAGGAGGTGTAAGCTCTAGCCTCCTGCCAGAGGCGTAACTAGAGCCTTCAGGGCCCCGATGCAAGAAACCATGAAGGGCCCCCCCAGATCCCTGGCCGGGGCCCTTCCCTTCAAGCCCAGGGCTCTTCCCACTAATCCTGGGGCTCTTTATTCTCGTTGCATGGCCTTTTATTACGGTCCCGCAGCAGGATCCTTTCACAAGTTCTGCAGTGGGCTCCCTTCCTGCAATCTTGGGGCCTCCCCACAGTGGTGCAATGCCAGGGCCCGGTCACAAGTGTGACTTTTGCAATCCTGGAAGTTCACCCACTGGTTTGCTACTGGGCCCCCTGGAGCATGGGGCCCGGTAGCAATCGCAACCCCTGCAACCCCTGTAGTTACGCCCCTGCCTCCTGCTGTATTCTTGACAATGGCGTCAAGGGTAGGACTGAAGAGACAATATCCCTCAAAGGCCAAGCAAGTTGGGCACGCCTTTGATACAGCATTTGGGTCTCAGCATCTTAACCAGAGAGCTCTGCACATCTATATGATAATAAGATCCATACGGACATTGCCTGTAGTCTCCATACAGCTGATTTTCCCCATTACTGACATGCCCTGACCTGCGTCATTGTGTGGAGGTGGCCATCTTTATAATCTTCTTTCTTAAAGTCAGTCTCTAGCAAAAAAAAAAAATATATAGTAAGCAGCACAATATAGACTTCACCACATCTCACTCAAAATGCCATGAGACTAGCAGTCAGAGGTAGTAGTACATGAAATCAGAACTATGCTTGCCTCCCCTCCAGTGCCAACAATCAGCTGGCCAGGTTCAGGATGTTCAGCCATCTTGACTTTTCTGGCCAGAAAACATAAATCCTATGCATGCCCACAGGTTTTCATTCAACTAGGCACCCTGCAGATGGTGGGACTGTACACTGAGCTGTGTATGTGCATATCAGTTGTACAGTTAAGAGGATAGTAAGATGAGGATAGTAAGAATACTTTATTGAAGAAAATACACTGCAATAAAAAAAAAAACTTCTATCTTGGAGAATTTTAAATTTACACTTAAATTTTAATCTCCATTTGCAGATCTATAGCTTTGAGGCTGTAGACACAGAAGTGCCTAGGAACACTCACATACAAGAAGTGCACTGCTTTTTTCAGGAGAAATTCCAGAAAAAAGGAACATTTTCAGGGTAATGCTTATGCACAGTTAGCAGTTTTATATTTTCTATAGAATGTAGAAAATGTTCACTCTGGGTTCTTTTCCACTATAAAGTAAATCTTTATATATGGGGGCTGCCACTGTGACCCTTCTTCTGAAAATGGTATTTTTCTGGCAACCAGGGTTTTCAGAGGCAGAGGGCAGCAATAGTTTCCATAGTTTATTAGTACAGGTTTCCTTTAAAGCAGCATTAAAACTAAAAACGAAAATGTATTAGATGTGGTGGCTGCATCAGTTTTCTTTTCTTTGGCTTTTCTCCCTGTTTTCATCTGGTAATCTGGCCAGTAACACACCTCCTGTATTAGCAAGACACAACTCTGGATGAATGAAAACAGGAGGCACATCAGACAGCGAGACGAATGGTCAGCTGTTGTAAACACAGCTGACCGTTCTCTCTGAAATAATCACAGAGCGCCTGTGTCAGGGTCCGGACTGGTAGCAGGAGCGATGCAGGGAGTGGATCCGCTGTGTCAGTGAGGGATTGGCGTGGACCGTACCGGAGGATCGGTTCTAAGTAGTTACTGGTTTTCACCAGAGCCCGCCGCAAGGCGGGATGGGCTTGCTGCGGCGGTAACTACCAGGTCGTGTCCTCTGGTAGCGGCTCAACCTCACCGACTGCTGATATAGGCGTAGTACAAAAGGGACAGGCAGAGGCGTAGTCAGACGTAGCAAAGGTCAGGGCAGGCAGCACAGGTTCAGAGGCGATAGTCGTTAGCAAAGGGTTTGGCAACAGGCAAAGGATTACACAAAAATGGATTTTTGTAAGAACTTACCGTAAAATCCTTTTCTCTTAAGCTCATTGACAGACGTAGTCTTCTTGATTCTCAAGAGCTGGGTTATGTTGTCTCCGCAGGAGTAGGACTAGGCAGAATGACAAAACGTTCTGGCTCCACCCTAGGGGGCAGTCCCTGAGGGTATATCCTCCCTCTCTCTGCTACAGGGAATCAGTTCTGTTTAAAGCAGTACAGAGAATTTAACCCAACCCAACTCAATGATAGAGGGGCGGGTACTACGTCTGTCAATGAGCTTAAGAGAAAAGGATTTTACGGTAAGTTCTTACAAAAATCAATTTTTCTCTATCGCTCATTGACAGACGTAGTCTTCTTGATTCTCAAGAGCTGGGACATCCAGAAGCAGTGCCACAAATGAGGGGTGGGATTGACAAAATCAAATCCAATCTAGTAGGCCCAACCGGTGCCAAACTAGAAGTTTTAAAGGCTCATTATAAACAAAGAATGAGACTAAAAGAAAAAATTTTCCAAAGGAAAAAAACCCTCGAGGTAGACCACTGGTCTCTTCAAATTGCGGCCTGCAAAACCTTGCGGCCAAATGAGGCATCAGACGATGCCATTACATCAACTTTATAATGTTTAGAGAAGGTATGCACCGACGACCAGGTAGCCGCCTTGCACACCTGGACCACTGACGCCTGATGGCGAAAGGCCCATGACGCACTAAGTGCCCGAGTGGAGTGCGCCTTAACAGGGAACGGGGGCTCCCGACCCTTAATAGAATAAGCCTGTACTACCGTCTGTCTGATCCATCTGGAAATGGTCGCGGCAGATGCAGGCAACCCCTTTTTGGGTCCATCTGGGATCACAAAAAGTGAATCCGTCTTGCGAAACGAGTCTGTCGTTTTCAAGTATACCCTGATCGCCCGGACCACATCCAAGGAGTGCAAAGCAAATTCCCGAGGATGACTGGGCTTAGGACACAGGGAAGGTAATACAATTTCTTCATTCAGATGAAATTCTGAAACCACTTTTGGTAGGAAGGATGGATTCGGACGAAGAACCACCTTATCTCTATGAACCACCAGATATGGTGAACGACAAGATAATGCGGCCAGTTCTGACACCCTGCGTGCAGAAGTAATAGCCACCAAGAAGGCCACCTTCTGGGACAACGTGGGTAGAGGAATCTCCCTAATATCTTCAAAGGGAGGTTTCTGAAGAACCGACAACACTAAATTAAGATCCCAGGGGGGTAACGGCGCGTGCACTGGCGGAGCCAGATGTCGCACCCCCTGGATGAAATTCCGCACCAAGGAATGAGTAGCCAAAGGCTTCTGAAAGAAGATGGCTAATGCTGAGACCTGACCCTTGATAGTACTCAAGGCCAGTTTCTGCTCAACCCCTTGTTGCAGAAAAGCCAATATTCGACTAATCGAATAAGACCGTGGACGGAACCCCAAAGGTTCACACCATGCAATGTAGGACTTCCATGTGCGATGATAAATCTTTCTGGAAGTCGCTTTCCTTCAGTGGCGGCCCGTGCATAGGGGGCGCCAGGGCGCCGCCCCCCCTACCCCTAAAAAAAAAAGAAAAAAAAAACGAAAAAAAAAAAAAAACAAAACGAACAAATAAAGTTGTTCAAAAAAAAAAATTGGGTTCGCCGGCCTGAACCCAAGGAACTGGTGGCTGGGGGGGGGGTGGGGTTACCTCCCAGAAGAGGCGCCGATTGGCTGCCTTCTGGGGAGGTAGGGGGGTATCCTGGGCGCAAGTCTTTGCGGTTGGACACCCCCACTTTCTGATATCCTGGCTGCGATTGGTCCAGTCTACAGCCTGGACCAATCATCATCCAGGATATCGCTGACGTCGCAATGGGGGCGGTGCCGGTGCGTGCGTCAATCACTCACCGTCACCGCCGCTCAGAGAAGAGGAGAGGCCGCCCGCCGGTTCCCGCCGCCGAGACGACGAGGGAGAAGGACCCGCCGCAGAAGAGGAGGAAGAAGCTGAGCCGCGCCGCCGCCAGGTAAGTTTGAACGGAGCACGCACGCTGACACTCTGCAATCATTGGGGGACAATGCTGTGGCGCTCTGCAATCATTGGGGGACAATGCTGTGGCGCTCTGCAATCATTGGGGGACAATGCTGTGGCACTCTGCAATCATTGGGGGACAATGCTGTGGCGCTCTGCAATCATTGGGGGACAATGCTGTGGCACTCTGCAATCATTGGGGGACAATGCTGTGGGCACTCTGCAATCATTGGGGGACAATGCTGTGGCGCTCTGCAATCATTGGGGGACAATGCTGTGGCGCTCTGCAATCATTGGGGGACAAAGCTGTGGCACTCTGCAATCATTGGGGTACAATGCTGTGGGCACTCTGCAATCATTGGGGGACAAAGCTGTGGCGCTCTGCAATCATTGGGGGACAATGCTGTGGCGCTCTGCAATCATTGGGGGACAATGCTGTGGCGCTCTGCAATCATTGGGGGACAAAGCTGTGGCGCTCTGCAATCATTGGGGACAATGCTGTGGCGCTCTGCAATCATTGGGGGACAAAGCTGTAGCGCTCTGCAATCATTGGGGACAATGCTGTGGCGCTCTGCAGTGATTGGGGACAATGCTGTGGCACTCTGCATTGAAAGGGGCTAGCACGCTGAACTCTGCATTGATGGGGGCACGGAACAGTTGCATTGAAGGGGGCATGCACGCTGAACTCTGCATTGTGGGGGCACAGCACATAGTTCATTGCATTGAAGGGGGCACAGCACAGAGTTCATTGCATTGAAGGGGGCACATTGTTTATTGCATTGAAGGGGGCACAGCACAGTGTTTATTGCATTGAAGGGGGCACAGCACAGTGTTTATTGCATTGTGGGGGCACAGCACAGTGTTTATTGCATTGAAGGGGGCACAGCAGAGTGTTTATTGCATTGAAGGGGGCACAGCACAGTGTTGCATTGAAGGGGGCATGCACGCTGAACTCTGCATTGTTGGGGCACAGCACAGAGTTCATTGCATTGAAGGGGGCACAGTGTTTATTGCATTGAAGGGGGCACAGCACAGTGTTTATTGCATTGAAGGGGGCACAGCACATTGTTCATTGCATTAAAGGGGGCACAGCACAGTGTTCATTGCATTAAAGGGGGCACAGCACAGTTGCATTGAAGGGGGCATGCACGCTGAACTCTGCATTGTGGGGGCACAGCACAGTGTTTATTGCATTGAAGGGGGCATAGCACAGTGTTTATTGCATTGAAGGGGGCACAGCACAATGTTCATTGCATTGAAGGGGGCACGCACGCTGAACTCTGTATTGAAGGGGGCATGTACACTGGTCTCTGCATTGAAAGGGGGCATGTACGCTGGTCACTGCATTGAAAGGGGGCATATACCATCTCCTGTACCATGACCTGTGACATGCCTATACCATATCTGTGCCATGCCTATACCATATCTGTGCCATGCCTGTACCATCACCTGTGCCATGCCTGTACCATCACCTGTGCCATGCCTGTACCATCACCTATGCCATGCCTGTACCATCACGTATGCCATGCCTGTACCATGACTTCAAAGTCACGCAATTTTTTACTGCGTTTTTTTACGCGAAGCAATACCTATTACATTTTTCTTTTTGCGCCCCCCCAAAAATTTTGAGCACCAGCCGCCACTGCTTTCCTTGCTTCAACTAGAGTAGGAATAACTGAAGCTGACAAACCTTTGTCCTTCAGCACCTGGGTCTCAATAGCCAGGCCGTTAAAGCCAGCGATCGTAAAGCAGGATGGAAGATCGGTCCCTGAGACAGTAGATCCTCCCTGAGAGGAAGTCTCCATGGGACGTCCGCCACCAGTCTGACCATGTCGGCGTACCAAGCTCGACGAGGCCAGTCCGGAGCTACCAGGATTACTGGGATTCCTTCCTCCTCTACCCTGCGAAGAAGTCTTGGCAGTAACGCGAGAGGAGGGAAGGCATATCTTAGCTGGTATTGCCCCCACGGGGCGATCAGTGCGTCTGCGGTTTCTGCTAGAGGATCGCGGGAGTGAGCCACGAATCTCTGAACTTTCCTGTTGAATCGTGATGCCAACAGATCCACATCCGGGGTGCCCCACCGTAGGCACAACTGGTGGAAAACGTCTGGATGGAGGGACCATTCCCCCTGATCCAGGGTCTGACGGCTGAGATAATCTGCCTGCCAATTCTCCACCCCCGGAATGAACACCGCAGAGATTGCTGGAAAAAATCGTTCCGCCCAGCGAAGAATGCAAGCCACTTCTTTGGCCGCTCGGACACTCTTGGTGCCCCCCTGATGATTGACATAAGCCACGGCCGTGGCATTGTCCGACTGGATCCGAACCGGGCTGCCCTGGAGCTGCTCGGTCCAGTGAATCAGACAAAGTCTGATCGCTCTCAGTTCCAATACATTTATCGGTAACCTGGATTCTTCCGGGGACCAAAGTCCCTGGACAGATAACTGACCAAGAATTCCTCCCCATCCGGATAGACTGGCATCCGTGGTCACTATCGTCCAATATATTGGCAGAAATGACTTTCCCTGGCTGAGCATTGGAGACCGAAGCCACCAAACCAGAGACTCTCTGGTCTGTTTGCTCAATCGTATCTGATTGTCCAGGGATTCCGGATTCCGATTCCATCTGAGAAGAATCTCTTGCTGAAGAATTCGGGTATGGGACTGGGCAAATGGGACTGCTTCGAATGAAGCCACCATCAACCCCAGAACCCTCATGCAAGTCCGAAGGGAAGACCAGCTGTTGGACAGTAACAACTGGACTGCTGATTGAATCTTTCGGAGTTTCCCTACCGGAAGGAAAACTCTTGTCCTGACTGTGTCTAGAATTAGACCCAGATATTCGAGCCTCTGGGTGGGAACCAGAAATGACTTTTGCTGGTTCACCAGCCACCCGAATTCCTGTAAAGAAATCATAGTAATTTCTATGTTTTGTAGCAAGGTCTGAGGAGACTCTGCATGAAGCAGAAGATCGTCTAGGTAACCTAGAATCGATATACCTCTTTGGCGCAGAAGTGCCAACATTGGGGCCAACACCTTTGTGAAGACCCGCGGAGCCGTGGCGAGACCGAAAGGTAACGCCACAAACTGATAGTGGTTCTCCTCTACGGAAAAGCGTAGAAAACGCTGATGTCCTGCGAAAATGGGAATGTGAAGATAGGCGTCCTTGATGTCTATGGACGCTAGGACATCCCCTGGATGCAGGAAGGCTGCTACCGTGCGAATGGACTCCATTCTGAATCTTCTTATGTTGACGAAAGAATTGAGCGCTCTTAAGTCCAGAATTGGACGCACTTTGCCCTCTTTCCTGGGTATTGTAAACAGGTTTGAATAAAACCCTTGAAACCGTTCTGTCCAAGGAACGTGGACTACCACTCCTTGTTGTAGAAGATCTGTGACTGCTCTCCGCAGATCTTCTAGACGATCCGGAGATAGTCGGATATTGGAAGGGAAGAATCGCGCCGGTGGGAGAGATCGAAACTCGATCTTGTACCCTGACTTTATGACTTCGCAAACCCATTTGTCCGGGATTCTGGAAAGCCATGGATCCGGGAACCGGCGAAGACGTCCCCCCACCCCAGTTATGGGTGGGGGCGCACCTTCAGGCTTTGGATGGTTTATCTTCAGGTCTGGAGGGGGCGGGCTTTTGCTTGCCCGACCAACGACCCCTGACGCCTCCTGCAGGAGCTTTGGAGGACTTAGTTTTTTCACCCGCTGGACGAAAAAACCTCTTGTGAGCAGAAAAAGAAGGCCCTCGTCTTTGACGAGTTCCTCTACCTTTAAAATTTTGCGGTAAAAAGGTGCTTTTTCCACCGGTGAGATCCTTAATGATCTCATCTAAGTTGGCTCCAAATAGACGCTCTCCTGAAAAGGGGATATTAGCCAATGCTTTTTTGGAACCTTGGTCGGCTAACCAACCTTTTAGCCACAGTGTACGCCTGAGAACCACTGCTGAGACTGATGCTCGCGCCATTAATGGAGTGGCGTCTAACGCCGCATCACATACAAACTGTAACCCCTGTATCATTTGTTCCAACAAATCTGATACCGCCTGAGGGACTTCTTCTAAGTCCCGGCGTAACCACTTGGTCCATTCAGTTACAGCCTGCGAAACCAGACCAATAGCAATTATTGGCCTGAAAGCTGATCCAATCAAGGAAAACATGGTGCGAGACATAGCTTCTATCTTGCGATCCACTGGATCTTTAAAAGACGGAGCGTCTTCTAAAGGAATAACCGTGGCTTTATTCAATCTAGCAATAGGTGAATCCACCACAGGTGGTTCTGTCCATTTCTTAATAAGGGTTTCCTCAAACGGATAACGCCTGTCAATGCGTTTAGAAATATTAAAAGTGCGTTTTGGCAGACGCCATTCTTCATCGATTGGATTGCCAAAACATTTGGGCAATGGAAAACCTTTGCTACTTTGATGCGCTTTTTAGTCCCAAAGGGGATCTCAGTTTCAGCTATTTCTGATGGAATACCCTGTAACCTTAAAGTCTCTTGAACAGATACAATGAGTGCGTTTACCAACGCTTCCTCTCGGGCTATGGCGGATGCCGAAACATCCTCCTCACTGTCTGAAGAGACAGGACCCGAGATACCAATACCAGATGAAGTACCTGCAACTGCAGAAATAGGCTCAGAGTCTGAATCCGAGGTTTCAGATAATAAGGGGTTAGGCGGGGGTCGCTTTCTTGCGCCCTGTCCCTGACAAGCCACTTCCACCCGGGACACAAAAGTTTCCATAATAGCTGACAAAGATTCGATTGTCAATGGGGTGCTGGAGGATCCCGCAGACCCCTCGAGGGGATCCGGAGGAGATACATGAGTGGCAGGGTCCATGTTAATACAGGACACTTTTGCCAGCAAAAACAAAAAAACTTTTTCTTCTTTTTTTTTTTTTTTTTTTTTTTGTGTGTCTCCCCCCAGCGCAATAGCGCCCCTCAGAGTACCTGCTTCTCGATCCCAGAGAGAGAGAGAGGGACCCCCAAGGCTCACCAACCGATGCAGTGCAGTTTCCAACAAACTGCAGCCAGCGTCTGTCTTACACAGACTGGAAGGAGCTGTTTGCTTTTTCCCGGGCAGAAGGCGTGGCTCCGCCCCCTGTGTACGCCTTCCGGCGTTCCCAGCCCTCCACGAGGAAGCTGGGCTCACAAAACATTGCCGCCCCCATAGAAGAGACATAAGACTCCAAAAACATGGCGGCCGGCGTGACCTGAGGACATATATGCATTCGGTCTACGGCAAAATGGCGGCGGACCGCCGATATCGTCTTCCCAGCACATCCACCTGCACTCTGCTGAGAGGTGACATATGGATCTACAGAGATACACTGCACATAAGGTAGGATTATACCTCCTATGTCTGCTGTAATGTTACAGTCTGCTGGGTAGAGTGTTAGCTCTTGAACCAAGTCCACTTCCCACAAACACATGCTGTATTACAAGGGGGACTTGTAAGTATCAGATATATACTGACCATATATGGAGGGGCCCATAATATATACTGCCTCATAAATGAGGAAAAAAGGGAACGTTTACTCACCATACCGAACCGACAGGCACCCTCTCTTCATAATACCCTCTCCACCGGGGTGGGGGTTTGTGGACGCCTCGACTCTCTGGTCCTGGCGTCCAAGCGAGCTTTTAACTCGCAAAGTCAGTCCCTTTACTGGGACTCCGTCGCGGCCGACTCAGCGCACTGGTCTGCACGCGCTTTTAGGCAGAAACCGGGGTGACCACTGGATTTCAACATCCAGCCCGTCGCCCGGCCCCGCATACTTACTTGAATATGTCGCGGCCGACCAAGCGCAATGCCATGGTCTGCACGCGCTCGTAGGCCGGCTGGGGTGACCACAAGTGTCGCCCAGTCCGGCATTTTTGCTTGAAGATCTCACAGGAAAAAAACACTGGAGAAAACTACCTAAAAAATGTCTTTTTCTTAAAGAAAAAAAGTCTTGCCAGGACCAAAAGATCCCAGCAAGGAACTTAGGTCCTTACTCCTGACTAGACAGAAAAAAACTGATTCCCTGTAGCAGAGAGAGGGAGGATATACCCTCAGGGACTGCCCCCTAGGGTGGAGCCAGAACGTTTTGTCATTCTGCCTAGTCCTACTCCTGCGGAGACAACATAACCCAGCTCTTGAGAATCAAGAAGACTACGTCTGTCAATGAGCGATAGAGAAATAATGCTTTCACTAAGGCAACAAGGCAACAAAGATCCGGCAATGGCTGGAAGGGGCAGGTCACTTGTATAGGAAACAGGAAACAGGAAACATGTCACAGGAAACGGGTCACAGGAAACAGGTCACAGGTCACAGGAAACAGGTCACAGGAAACAGGAAGGGAGGTTTGGACCAGGCACCAATAACTGGTGCACAGGCTCCTTAAATTTCAAATGACCTGCGCGTGCGCGCCCTATGGTGCAGCTCCGGGAACCATGTGAGCGGGGAGCGGAGGAGGGAGCCGGAGCGGGCACAGGTGAGTGGATCTGGAACGAACGCTGCGAGCGCTCCGGTCCAGAAGCAGGGACCGGAACGCTCAGCGTTACAGCCTGTGATCCTTCTATATAGGATCACAGGTCTCTATGAATATTTCACAAGCCACACCCCCCCACAGTTAGAAAACACTACCCTAGGCTCACACTTAACCCTTTGATCACCCCTAGGTTAACCCCTTCCCTGCCAGTGTCATTATTACAGTAACAGTGCATATTGTTAGCACTGATTACTGTAGTAATGTCACTGGTCCCCCCAAAAGTGTCAAAAAAGTCAGTTAGGGGTCCGATCTGTCCACCACAATCCCGCTAAAAATCGCAGATCGCCATTACTAGTAAAAAAAAAAATAAAAATGACAAATCGTTCCCCTAGTTTGTAGACACAATAACTTTTGCGCAAACCAATCAAAATACGCTTATTGCCATTTTCTTTTACCAAAAATATGTAGCAGAATACAAATTGGCCTAAAAGGATGAAAATTTGGGGGGGGGGGGGGGGATGTTATATAGCAGAAAGTGAAAAATATTGTTTGCTTCTTTTTTCAGAAATGTCACTCTTTTTTTTATAGCGGAAAAAATAAAAAAATCGCACAGGTGATCAAATACCACCAAAATAAAGCTCTATTTGGGGGGGGGGGAATAACAATTTTTTTTCGGTACAGCGTCGCACGACCGTGCAATTTTCCGTTAAAGTAAGGTAGTGCCGAATCGCAAAAAATGGCCTGGTCATTAAGGGGGCAAATCCTTCCAGTCCAGAACTGGTTAATCTGGGTGAGGAGTGTAAAATGTATTAGCAGATTTCGAACAATTACCAAATTAAAGCCAAACTCCAGCTCACACTTTATATACCATTACAGCAAACAGTTTTTTTTTTTTTTATTTTGAGATAAAGGTTTTGTATGAATAAATAAAATCTGATCGCTTTAATTACCCCTGCCAGTGTGAAGTGGTTTGTCTCTTCCATGTAAACTGATACATTCTGCTGGAGAGCGTGTGCTGTGAAAAACAACAGACTTGCTGGCTGAATTAATAGATGAAAATAAAAGAAAGGAAGCCTAAACATGGAAACGAATGCAGCCAAATACATCTAAAAATTTGCAAGCTGAAATACAATAAATGTTTGAGTTTGGGTTTAATAGGGCTTTTTTTTCTTTTTTAATCTACTCCTGCCATAGTTCAGCACAGCATTGTGCATGAAGGAGTCAGCTGAATTATTTGAACACAGCAAATGCCACTTGCTTATGGATGATGCCGATAGGGCTTTAACCACTTTACCACCGGAGGATTTTCCTGCTAAAAGACCAGGGGGTTTTTTGCGATTTTTTACTGCGTGACTTTAACGGACAATTGCGCGGTCGTGCAACGCTGTACCTAAACGAATTTCACGTCCTTTTTTTCCCACAAACAGAGCTTTCTTTTGGTGGTATTTGATCACCTGTGCGATTTTTTGATCACGCGCTATAAACAAAAAAAGAGTGTAATTTTTGCAAAAATAACAATATTTTTCACTTTTTTTATATATGAAATCCCCCCCTCCCAAAAATGTAAAAATGTAAATTTCCTGACAGACTCCATGGCAGCACACGTATGGGTAGGCTCCGCCTCCTCTCCTACCCTATAGGACCCCACTCCCATAAATCTTTGCTCCATACCAGGAGCCGTGTTCCTTTTTCGTCCTCCTCCTGCGAGAAGGAAGTCTTACCTTATAGGACGTCTATCGGTTTCAGGCGAGCTGGTGGCGTGTGGACCTTGTTGATGTCAGATGCCTCCTGTTTTATGTCCAGCAATCTCGATATTTATCGGGTGGACCCGGGCAATATTATTTTAAAATGCTGAAGAGGCCGTAAATCCTGAATGAGAGGTGGGCTGCATTGATGGCCAATACGTCCTTGCTATTGAGCGGATAGGCCCTGGTGCCCTGTCACACACGCATGAATTCATCCAGGCCTGAGACTGTTCGTTTATCGTCATGGTGGTAAAGTATAAAACTTTCTTTTGGTTTCATTGTATTTCCTGTTTGTGCGGTGGAGCGCTCCTGCGTTCTAGATCGTCGCTTAGGCTCCTCCCCCTGCCTCGCTGGACCTTCAATTGGTTGTCCAGGATGAGGCTTGGCCCTGGTATCGTCTGCGCATGCGCGCGCATCGCTCCCGATCTCCTATGACGATATTGCGTCGTTTGGGGCGTGGCTTTGCGGCGCCCGGGAGATTTAAGCAGCTGTCATTCCTGTTTACAATGGGATGTCTGCGGGCGTTGCGGTGGCTTCCCCGTGCTGTTTCTCTGCTCTTCAGCGGTGAGTCATGCTTTGATCCAGGTGCCATTTGGGGTAAAAGGGTTGGTGTGGAGACGAAAGTCAGTACATGTATGCTTACTTTCTTCCTGTGCAGGCTTTTGCTTCTATCTGCAAATGGATGCTTCACCACCCCCCGGTGGCCAGTCCCTGCGCAACAGGTGAGCTAGTTTTTCTTAACCCTTACCTGCTTGCGTTGGCTGGTGGAATGGAGCCTAAGTGTGTTTTTCTTTCCCTATTTAGCCCTTTTAGGTCTGACCAACGCCCTATTTCTGGATCAAAGGATCGTTCTCCTTCAGCCCATCGGCATTCTTCATCAAAGTCTGGTCATAGGTCTAGCTCCAGGTCTAAACGACATGAGCACACTTCCAGTTCAGTCGCTCCGCGGCAATCCCGCCATTCTGACCGAAGTTCAGGGAAATCATGCTGGGGCTGTCGAGCCCATATCCCTGAGGATAGATCCCTATGTGATACCTGTTATTCCAGGGTTTTGAGGGAAAAGCAAGACACTGCACAACCAGTGGAGGCTATGGTCAGGCGGATTGTAAAAGAATCCCTTAGAGATTGGGATTCGAGCAGGCTTTCGGGTCACTCTTCAGAGGCTCCTGGTTTCCTCCTAAGGGATGAAGTGGAGCCAGGTACCTCACAACCAAGTCGTCTGTCAGAAGATTCTACAGACAGTGAAGATGATTTGGCAGACCAGAATGTAGGTTTTGAACTTGCTATGGTCCCACCGCTAGTTAAGGCGGTTAAGGAGGCATTAAAATGGGAAGATCCAGCTGAGTCCCCAGCTAAACAGAAGAAATACTTCAAACACCTCAAAAAAGAGCGTTCCCATTTTCCCCTCCTAGGGGAATTGGGAGAAATTATTACAGACGAGTGGCAGGGAGTTGAAAAGAGAAACTCTTTGTCATCTAAGGTCTCCAGAATGTATCCCTTTAAGGATGATAAGGTGAAACATCTAGACTCCGCTCCCACGGTGGATGCGGCCTTGATGAGGTTGGTGAAACACGTAACCTTACCATTGGAAGACTCAGTCTCATTCAAAGACGCTCTTGACAGGCGGATTGACACAGATCTTAAGAAGATTTATCTCTCCGCAGGTATGGCGTGTAAGCCGGCTCTGGCTTTGGCAGCCACATCCAAGGCAATGGAAGTCTGGGTAGACAGCGTGGAGGCTACACTTCAGACTGTCTCCGAAGAGGTGGCCAGGAGTTCAGCCATTCAGGAGTTGAGACTGGCAACGGCTTTCTTGGGTGAGGCATCCATTGATATAATCCGCTTGGCGGCGCGGGTCATGCTGTCCTCTGTCACGGCCAAACGCGCCTTGTGGTTGCGCCCCTGGTTGGCCGACCCTGCCTCTAAGCAGGCCTGGTGCAAAATTCCCTTTGAGGGTTCCTCCCTCTTTGGTAATAAACTGGACAGTGCTATTACCCGTGCCACTGGTGGTAAATCTGGTTTCCTTCCCCAGGATCGCCGGTTGATAGATCAGAGAAGACCTCAAAACAGACAAAATCCTGATCGTGCCAGAGAGGCCCGTTTTTACAGGCCCGGTCGTGAGTTCAGGAAGAACTGGAAGCGCCCTCAGTCTACAGGGCAGAAGTTCTCCAAAGGAAAATCTTCAGCAAGCCGAGAGGCGACGAAGTCTTTTTGACATCGAACCTGTCCAGACGGTGCGGGTAGGCGCACGCTTGCTTCAGTTTGCGCATGTCTGGGCAGCCTCGATCGAAGATCAATGGGCCGTCAGAACCGTATCACACGGACATGTGTGGATTTTCGACAGAAGCCCCATTCTTCGCTTCATTCCTACGGCCTTACCCCGTTCAGAAGAGAAGAAGTCAACTCTTCTTACATATGTAGAATCCCTGGTTGCCCAGGGTGCAGCAGTGCCTGTCCCAACCGAGGAACGGTTCCAAGGCATCTACTCTCCGCTCTTCATGGTCTTGAAGAAAAGCGGCTCTTGGAGGCCGGTTATAGACCTAACACACCTAAACACCTTCATCAGGAAAGAGAGGTTCAGGATGGAAACACTTTTTACAATTCGGCAAGTGGTACAGCCAGAGGATTGGATGATATCCATAGACTTGAAAGATGCCTACTTTCACGTCCCAGTCGCAGCAGAAATGCAAAAATTTCTCCGATTCGCAGTGGGTCAGGTGCATCTTCAATTTACCTGTCTCCCTTTCGGGCTTACCACATCACCTCGAATCTTTTCCAAAATCTTACTGGCTGTAGTAGCCCTGATCAGAGCAAAAGGGATTCGTCTTTACCATTACTTGGACGACTTGCTCCTTCTGTCAGAACATCAGGATCAAATTCTGCTTCACAGATCTCAAGTAATTTCCACCCTTCAAGAGTTCGGGTGGCTCCTGAATTTGGAAAAAAGTCATCTGGAACCCACGAAGTCGTTGGTCTTCCTAGGGGCCCTCTTCAACACTTCCAGAGGCACTATCTCCCTTCCATTAGAGAAGATTCTGACAATTCGCAACAGGATTCGTCCGGCATTATCAGCCTCTCATCTCCGGGCATCCCAGTGCATGAAGATAATTGGGACCATGGTTTCCACGGCTCCCATGGTGAAGTGGGCACAGTGGAAGATGAGGCCCTTTCAGATGGGATTCCTCCAACAATGGAATTTCGAGAATCCAGAAGTCCTCATTCGGATAACTACGTCCATGAAGGACAGCCTAACCTGGTGGCTTCAGCGAAAGAATCTTTTAAACTGCCATTCAATCGTTCCAGCGTCCTGGTTGGTCATGACCTCGGACGCCAGCAGGACGGGATGGGGAGCGCATTGCCTGTCGGAGGTGGCCCAGGGCAGATGGGACTTCCCTACATACGGGGTGGTCTCGAATGTGCTGGAGCTTCGGGCAGCGTTCTGTGCTCTCCAGGCCTTTCAGCATCTGGCGACCGATGCCTCGGTCCTCCTAAGACTGGACAATACGACAGCCGTCGCCTACATCAAGAGACAAGGGGGCACCCGCAGTCCTTCTCTTCTGAAAGAAGTGAAACCTATTATGGATTGGGCTCAAAGACATCTGTCCAACTTGTCAGCCGCCTATCTTCCGGGTGCCCAGAACGTCCAGGCAGACTTCCTCTCGAGGTCTGCTCTGGACAACAACGAGTGGTCACTCCATCCAGAGACCTTCATATGGGTCATGTCTCTAGGTTACCATCCAGAGGTAGATCTGTTCGCATCTCCAAGCAATGCCAAACTGGAGAGATTCTACACGAGGTGGCGTTATCCCCAGGCCTACGGGGTAGACGCCCTGACGGATCATTGGAATTTTCAAACGGCCTATGCGTTTCCTCCAGTGCCAGTCATCTTCAAGTTTCTTCACAGACTCAGGACAGAGAGAGTGCAGATCATAGCGATTCTTCCCTTCTGGCCAAAGAGACCGTGGTTTCCTCTGTTGCTCCAGCTGAGCTGTCGGGACCCGATACCTCTGCCAGTCAGGCCGGACCTTCTGTCCCAAGGGCCTATTCTTCACCCCTGCCCAGCACAGCTTCATCTCATGGCATGGCTGTTGAGAGGGAAAGATTGAAAGCGCTCGGTTGTCCAAACGAGGCAATCGCTACAATGATGAGTGCCAGAAGACCCGGCACGAACAAGGTCTATGAAAAAATCTGGTCCAAGTTTAAGGATTATGTGGATAGCAGATCTAGCTCTGTCTCTGACCCAGGAATCCAGGATATTTTGGGCTTCCTCCAGTCCGGTCTGGACCTGTCATTGGCAGTAAGCTCCCTTCGGGTCCAAATTTCAGCCATTTCGGCCTTCACTGGGACTGCATGGGCGAAACACTCCCTGGTTCGCCAGTTCTTCAGAGGCGCTACTAGGTTAAGACCTCCTAGAAAGCCCAGGTTCCCTAAGTGGGATCTTCCTACGGTCTTGGAGTTTCTTTCCTCACTCACCTTGAATCAGAAGGATCCATTCTTCCTTAAAAACATCTCCATGAAAACAGCCTTTCTGGTGGCTATTACTTCGGCCAAACGGGTTTCTGAACTCGGTGCCTTGGGTTACAAGGAACCATTCCTTACGTTTTTCCCTGATCGGGTAGTATTGGTTCCGATGCTTGGCTCCAATCCGAAAGTAATGTCGGTATTCCATGTCAACCAGGAAATTGTCCTACCCACGTTCAAATCTCAAGATGAAAATTCTGTCCATCCTTTGGACGTGGGGGAAACTCTTCGGCTATATCTGGAGACTACAGCTCCTTTCCGCCAGTCAGACCATCTTTTTGTCCTCATCTGTGGAAAAAACAAGGGCAAACAAGCTTCCTCAAGATCTATAGCAAGTTGGATAGTTCAGACCATCCAGTGGGCATATAAAGCCAAGGGACTGGCTCCTCCAGAGGTGGTGACAGCTCATTCCACTAGAGGGATCTCTACGTCGTGGGCAGCTTCTCTTCATGTAGCTCCTGACGTGATTTGCAGAGCGGCTTCTTGGTCATCAATTCATACCTTTATGTCGCATTACTGTGTTGAACCGGCTTCTTTATCTTCGGTCAACTTTGGTTTAAAAGTCTTGTCTGTTGACGGTGCAAATTAAACCTTTTTCTGTTAAACCAGCAGTTACCCGCCCGGGTGTGTATGGCTAGTTATTTCCCATACGTGTGCTGCCATGGAGTCTGTCAGGAAAACGGAAAATTTATATCAATACTTACCGTAATTTTCCTTTCCTGATGGACTCCATGGCAGCAGGAGTCCCCTCCCATCTGCTGGAGTAGTTCTAGTTATGGAACACGGCTCCTGGTATGGAGCAAAGATTTATGGGAGTGGGGTCCTATAGGGTAGGAGAGGAGGCGGAGCCTACCCATACGTGTGCTGCCATGGAGTCCATCAGGAAAGGAAAATTACGGTAAGTATTGATATAAATTTTCCGTTTTTTTAACATTTTCGGCCAATTTGTTTTACGCTACCTATGTTTGGTAAAAAAAATCGCAAAAAGCGTATTTTGATTGGTTTGCGCAAAAGTTATCGCGTTTACTAACAAAGGGAAAGATTTTTGTCATTTTTGGTGTTTTTTTTTTTTTAACGAGTAATGGCGGCGATCTGCGATTTTTTTTTGCGGTACTGCGACATTGCTGCGGACAGATCGGACCCTTGACTGACATTTTTGACACTTTTGGGGGTTCCAGTGACATTACTGCAGTAATCAGTGCTATATATATGCACTGTTACTGCAAAAATGACACTGGCAGGGAAGGGGTTAACTGTATTGGACAGGGAGGGGTTAAGTGTGTCCGAGGGGCGTGCTTCTAACTGTAGTGGGACATTGCTATTGGTGTAAAAACAAAGATCAACGGTTCTACATAGTAGAACCGTCTGATCTTCATTTTTACACAGGGGAGAATGACAGGCGGCTTGTTTACATAAGCCGCTCTGTCTTTCTCCCGCTGTACCGGCGATCGTAGTGTGACCGGCGGACATCGGGTCCGCCAGTCACACTCCCGCACTCCTCCGTGAACGAGCCGAGGCGGGCGCGTGCCTCGGCGGGCGCGCGCTCACCCGCTATTGGCTCTAGAAGGAGTGACAGGCGAGCGACGTAGACCTACGTCACTCTGCCTGGCCGGGGCTGACTGCCGCAGTAAATATACTGTGCGCAGTCGGCAAGTGGTTAACGCAGTGACACGATACATCATTTCTACAACTAGAACATACCGCATGTAATAGTCCAGTGCAGTCTACTTTTTTTCAAATTATACTGAACAAAATTATAAAACGCAAAACACTTTTGTTTTTGCCCCCTTTTTTCATATATATTTCTTTGATTGTTTTATATGATGATATTTAGCGCAGCACTAAGGTTTGTTTTATTATGGCACTATACACTTCAGAATGAGATGGTGGTCAGTGCTTGCAGTGCTTGGTCGTAGGAGCTCGCAGGAACCTTTGATATTTGGGTAAACAGGATAAACAGAGAGAGTGTATCTCCCTAATGGGGACACCGACAGCAAGAAAAACTGACTGGTGCTCTAATCCATCTGCCCTCTATCCAAAATGTAACACTTTAATCTATACTGAAAAAAATTATAAACACAACACTTTTGTTTTTGCCCCCATTTTTCATGAGCTGAACTCAAAGATCTAAGACTTTTTCTATGTACACAAAAGGCCTATTTCTCTCAAATATTGTTCACAAATCTGTCTAAATCTGTGTTAGTGCCGAGATAATCCATCCACCTCACAGGTGTGGCATATCAAGATGCTGATCAGACAGCATGATTATTGCACAGGAGTGCCTTAAGCCCCGTACACACGTACCGATTGTCGGCCGTAAATATTCGGCCGACGACCGATCGGCCGATTGTAGGCTTGTAAGTACGATGCTTCCGACAGCCGACAGCGCATTTTCGGCCAAACAGAATCTGTTGTGCAGGCATTAACCACTTTACCACCGGAGGATTTTGCTGTCTTCCGTCCAGACCACTTTTTGTGCTTCGGCACTGTGCGACTTTAACTGACAATTGTGCGGTCATGCAATGTGGTACCCAAACGAAATTTACGTCCTTTTTTTCCCACAAACAGAGCTTTCTTTTGGTGGTATTTGATCACCTCTGCGCTTTTTATTTTTTGCGATATTAATAAAAAAAGAGCGAAAATTTTGCAAAAAAATGACATTTTCAACTTTGTCTTTTAAAAAATATCCAATATACTCAATTTATGTCATTTTTTTTTGCCAAAATATATTTAGCTACATGTCTTTGACAAAAAAAAATTCAATGAGCGTATTTTTATTGGTTTGCGCAAAAGTTATAGCGTCTACAAACTATGGTGTAAATACTGAAATTTTACGCAGCTTTAATTTTTGACTGCCTATCTCAATTCATGAAGTGCTAAAATGGCAGGGCAGTACAAGACCCCCCTAAATTACCACTTTTTGGAAAGTAGACATCCTAAGGAATGTTCTGAGAGGCATGTTGAGCTCATTGAATATTTAATTTTTTTGTCACAGGTGTTTGAAAAATGACTAAAAAAAAAAAAATTTTTTTTTAACACAAAGTTGTCACTAAAAGATAAATTTCTCACACATGCCATGGGTATATGTGTAATTACACCCCAAAATATATTCTGCTGCTTCTCCTGAGTACAGGGATACCACATATGTGAGACTTTTTGGGAGCCTAGCTGTGTACGGGACCCCGAAAATCAATCTCCATCTTTAGGTTTTCTAATGGCGTAAATTTTTGATTTTACTCCTCACTACCCATCACAGTTTCGGAGGCCCTGAAATTTCAAGATAGCACAAAACCCCCCAAATGACCCCATTTTGCAAAGTAGACTCCCCAAGCTATTTGCTGAGAGGCATGGTGAGTCCATGGAATATTTTATATTTCGCCACAAGTTTTGGGAAAATTACAATTTATTTATTTATTTATTTTTAACACAAAGTTGTCACTAAAAGATAAATTTCTCACACATGACATGGGTATATGTGGAATGACACCCCAAAATACATTCTGCCGCTTCTCCTCAGTATGGGGATACCCCATGTGTGAGACTTTTTGGGAGCCTAGCTGTGTACGGGACCCCGAAAATGAATCTCCATCTTTAGGTTTTCTAATGGCGTAAATTGTTGATTTCACTCCTGGCTACCCATCACAGTTTCGGAGGCCCTGAAATTTCAAGATAGCACAAAACCCCCCTAAATGACCCCATTTTGCAAAGTAGACACCCCAAGCTATTTGCTGAGAGGCATGGTGAGTCCATGGAATATTTTATATTTTGCCACAAGTTCCGGGAAATATATTATTATTATTTTTTTTTTTTGTTTTTTTACACAAAGTTGTCACTAAATGATATATTGCTCACACATGCCATGGGTATATGTGAAATGACACCCCAAAATACATTCTGCTGCTTCTCCTGAGTACAGGGATACCACATGTGTGAGACTTTTTTGCAGT
Organism: Pelophylax lessonae; assembly: GCF_965119305.1. NCBI lineage: Eukaryota > Metazoa > Chordata > Amphibia > Anura > Ranidae > Pelophylax > Pelophylax lessonae. Next base: position 165,089,978 of record NC_138770.1, on the reverse strand, counting down.
CTAGCCGAGTACAGGTCCTCGAAAGCCAACCCCCACTTTCAGGCTTTCCAAGGGCGTAAATTGTTGATTTCACTCCTGACTACCCATCACAGTTTCGGAGGCCATGAAATGCCAAGACAGCACAACCCCCCCCCCCAAATGACCCCTTTTCGGAAAGTAGACACCCTAAGCTATTTGCAGAGAGGCATGTTGAGTGTTTTGCAGATCTCACTTTTTGTCACAAAGTTTTGGAAATTGAAAAAAGAGGAAAAAAAATGCATTTTCCTGTTTTTTCTTCATTTTCCAAAAAAAAATGAGAGATGCAAAATACTCACCATGCCTCTCAGCAAATAGATTGGAGTGTCTACTTTGCAAAATGGGGTCATTTGGGGGGGTTTTGTGCCATCTTGGCGTTTCATGGCCTTCAAAAGTGTGATAGGTAGTAAGGAGTGAGATCAACAATTTACGCCCTTAGAAAGCCTGAAGGTGGGGAGTGGATTTCCGGGTCCTGTACGCGGCTAGACTGCAAAAAAGTCTCACACATGGGGTATCCTTGTACTCAGGAGAAGCAGAAGAATGTATTTTGGGGTGTCATTTCACATATACCCATGGCATGTTTGAGCATTATATCATTTACTGACAACTTTGTGTAAAAAAAAAAAAATAATAATTTTCCTGAAACTTGTGGCAAAATATAAAATATTCCATGGACTCATCATGCCTCTCATCTAATAGCTTGGAGTGTCTACTTTGCAAAATGGGGTCATTTGGGGGGGTTTTGTGCCATTTTGGCATTTCATGGCCTTCAAAAGTGTGATAGGTAGTAAGGAGTGAGATCAACAATTTACGCCCTTAGAAAGCCTGAAGGTGGGGAGTGGATTTCCGGGTCCTGTACGCGGCTAGACTGCAAAAAAGTCTCACACATGGGGTATTCTTGTACTCAGGAGAAGCAGCAGAATGTATTTTGGGGTGTCATTTCACATATACCCATGGCATGTGTGAGCATTATATCATTTACTGACAACTTTGTGTAAAAAAAAAAATAATAATAATAATGTTCCTGAAACTTGTGGCAAAATATAAAATATTCCATGGACTCATCATGCCTCTCATCTAATAGCTTGGAGTGTCTACTTTGCAAAATTGGGTCATTTGGGGGGGTTTTGTGCCATTTTGGCATTTCATGGCCTTCAAAAGTGTGATAGGTAGTAAGGAGTGAGATCAACAATTTACGCCCTTAGAAAGCCAGAAGGTGCGGATTGGTTTTCCGGGTCCTGTACGCGGCTAGACTGACAAAAAGTCTCACACATGGGGTATCCCTGTACTCAAGAGAAGCAGCAGAATGTATTTTGGGGTGTCATTTCACATATACCCATGGCATGCGTGAGCAATATATTATTTAGTGACAACTTTGTGTAAAAAAACAAAAAAAAAAAAAAAAATTGTCATTTTCCTGAAACTTAGGGCAAAATATAAAATACTCCATGGACTCAATATGCCTCTCAGCAAATAGCTTTGGGTGTCTACTTTCCAAAAAGGGGTAATTTGGGGGGTGTTTGAACAGTCCTGGCATTTTATGCTCAATTTTAGCAACACATCACCCACTCTTCTAACCACTTGAAAACCAAGCCTTTTCTGTGAGTTTTTGTTTACATGAAAAAATATTTTTTTTTCACAAGAAAATTACTTTGAACCCCCAAACATTATATATTTTTTTAAAGCAGAGGCCCTACAGAACAAAATGGTGGATGTTGCAATTTTTTTTGTTACACGGTATTTGCGCACACATTTTCCAAACGCAATTTTTGCGTAAAAAAAAACACTTTTTTTATATTTAATGCAGAAATACACTATATAATTCCAAATTGTTTGGTAAAATTTAAAAGATGATCTTATGCCGAGTTCATAGACACCTAACATGACATGCTTTAAAAATTGCGCACGCCCGTGCCGCGGCAACAAACTACGTACGGTTTTAAAAGCCTTTAAAAGTCTTTACAGGTTACCACTTTGGACTTACAGAGGAGGTCTACCACAAGAATTACTGCCCTCGACCTGGCGTTCACGGCGATACCTCACATGCATGCTGAAATTGCGGTTTACATATGACACTAGACCAACGCTTGTGTGCGCATTTGCGCGCAAGCACGGGGGGACAGGGGGGCTTGATTTTTTTTTTTTCTTTTTATTTTTTAATTTGCTTACTTATGTTATTTTTGACACCTTTTCTTTCATTTTTTTTTTCTTTAATAATTTTTATTGTTATCACGGTGAATTTAAATTTCCTCTATGATAGCAATCTGTAGTGACAGGTACCCTTTAAATAAAAATTGGGGTCTTTTAGACTCTAGATCTTTCCTCTGACCTTAACGCATCTGACCATACCAAAATTGGTGTGATAAAATACTTTCCCAATTTCCCAATGGCGCTGTTTATTTCTGGCGAAACAGAAGTCATGAAATGCTCGTAGCCTCCGGCATCTTAGGCCATAGAGATGATTGGAGCCATTCTCATCTCCAATCAGCTCTATGGTTAGATAATTGAACCACTGGCTGCACTCCCGGGTTAACCGGTGGGACAGGAGAGCCCGAGAAAAACCGTGGAAGGCAGCGGAAGGCGGCAGGAGGGGGGGGGAGTCCCCTCCCACTGCATGTAAAAGCAGTCTAGCGGCCAATTATCCGCTAGGATTGCTTTTACATGTAAGCCGACCGCTTGCTGTAAAAAACGATACCAAGATGATGCCTAAATCTGCAGGCATCATCCTGGTATAACCACTAAAAGTCCAGCAACGTACCAGTACATTGCTGGTCTTTGTTTGGCATATAGGTTTTTTTTTTTTTTCATGCAGCCTGTGGGCTGAACGAAAAAAAAGAGAACCTATCAGAAATCAGCACAGGAATAATGCGTAGTATTACTCATCATTAACCGCCCAAACAACCACCCACTGAATTTAATGATGGGTATACACGACACTATCCACGTATACCAAAATAGGATTTTAACTGCAGTGCTGAAATCAGAAAATCACCACAGCTGCTATCAGCAAAGGTATCCATATATGCTGAGCGCAAACGCTGTTTGTGTCAGAATATATAAAATCAATGCGTGGTAGCCGACGAGTACCTGCAAGAGAAACAGGTCACAAAAGAATGAAAAAAAAAAGTACATTAAAAAAAGTACATTAGGAAGAGTAGGACATATAAAATGACTGACACAACAAAAATGTTTGGATTCTCATCATTAACCGCCCAAACAACCACCCACTGAATTTAATGATGGGTATACACGGCACTATCCACGTATACCAAAATAGGATTTTAACTGCAGTGCTGAAATCAGAAAATCACCACAGCTGCTATCAGCAAAGGTATCCATATATGCTGAGCGCAAACGCTGTTTGTGTCAGAATATATAAAATCAATGCGTGGTAGCCGACGAGTACCTGCAAGAGAAAAAGGTCACAAAAGAATGAAAAACATACAAAGGACATTAAAAGTACATAGGAAGTGCAGAAGAACATAAAAAATGACTGAGACGACAACTATTTTTGGCTTTTATGGTTTTTTTTTTTTTCTTCAAACGTCGAGTTCCAGGTTCCAGGTTCCAGGTTCGGGTCTCTCAAAATGACGATAGCCATCGAACATCTTTTGAGACCCTGTGTAAATGTGCCCTAAACTGTGCCGTGCTGTACCCTACGCTAATAATCCACTAGTGTGTGGTAGCGACGGAAACAGTCACCGTGGCAAAGACCAGGTCGGTCAGGACAGTCGGGACAATAATTCCGGGTGTCACGCCTAAATCCGCGCTTGCTGCAGACACGGCATCTTTTTTGGGGGTATTGTTTGTTAGGGGTACTCGGGAGGAATTTCGGAAAATGCCTCTCATGCAGCCGGCGCACTGCATCTGGTTGGGGAAGTTGGGCAGGAGCACAAGCTGAATACAGAAGGGCTCTGATTATCTCTTCTTGGAATTGAAAGAAGGATAATGTTCCAGCAGATGCTTTGTATAAGACAAAAGCGTTGTAAACAGCCAATTGAAATAGGTATACAGACACTTTTTTGTACCAGCGTCTGGCCTTACGGGCAATTAAGTACGGTCCCATCATCTGGTCGTTGAAGTCCACCCCTCCCATTTTACGGTTATAGTCGTGGACACAGAGGGGTTTCTCAACAACAACACCGGTGACCGTAGTAATTTGGACTGCCGTGTCTGGGTGAATGGAGGACAGCACGTAAACGTTTTGTTTGTCCCTCCACTTCACTGCAAGCAATTCATCGCACCTCAAGCAGGCTCTCTCCCCCGAGCTCAGTGGGGCATTCACTAGCCGTTGGGGGAAGCCCCGGCGATTAGATCGCACGGTGCCACAAGCGCCAATTTGCAATTGATAGAGGTGTCTAAAAAGTGGCACGCTTGAATAGAAATTGTCCACGTACAAGTGGTACCCCTTTCCGAATAAGGGTGACACCAAGTCCCAAACTATCTTACCGCTGCTCCCTATGTAGCCTGGGCAGTCGGGGGGCTCCACAGTGCTGTCTTTTCCCTCGTAGACACGGAAATTAACTGTATAGCCTGTGGCCCTGTCACAAAGCTTATACAACTTGACCCCGTATCTGGCACGCTTGCTGGGGAGGTACTGTTTGATAGCAAGGCGACCAGTAAACTTAATCAGGGACTCGTCAACGCAGACATCTTGTTGGGGGGTAAACAAGGCTGCGAACCGCTGATTGAAGTGGTCTATGAGGGGCCGAATTTTGTGGAGCCGATCATATTCAGGGTCTCCCCGAGGACGACAGAGTTCATTGTCGTTGAAATGCATGAACCGAAATATTTGTTCGTATCGAGCCCTGGACATAGCAGCAGAGAACACGTGCATTTGATGAATTGGGTCAGTGGACCAATATAACCACAATTCATTCTTTCTTGTAATGCCCGTGTTGAAGGAAAGGCCCAGATAGGTTTTAAACTCCTGAATCGTAATAGGATTCCAGGCGAATGGTCTGGCAAGGGGTGAATTTGGGTTGGCGGCGATGAATTGTTGAGCGTACAAATTTGATTGGTCCACAATAGATCTGAAAAGATCTTCAGTGAAAAACAGCTCAAAAAAGTTTATGGGATTAAAACCAGCTGTTTCCACTTGGATTCCGGGTTGGGCGGTGAATGGGGGAAGTACTGGCGCTGTGGAATCTGTGGGCTGCCAATTAGGATATGCCAGCGCTTCAGGGAGGACACTATGGGTTCTACGGGCCTGTCTTCGGATACGCGGTGGCTGCGGGCCACTACTCGTGCTAGCCACCGCACCAGCTTCAACTGCACTCAGATGACTCGCCACGTCACCAGGTGATACTGCAGCGCTGGTTGAAGGTCCAGGGTGTACTAGGCCGCTCGTGCTTGCCAGTTCACGAGAAGTGTGAGCGGCACTAGTACTGGCACTCTGCTGCATACGAGAAACCTCCAGTTCTTGCAAGTCAACAACTCCAGAATGGGGTCGGGTACGCCTGACCCTAGCAGGGACCCCTCTGTCGGAGCTATCTGTCAGGGAGCCGCTGCTGTCATCTGGTTCGTATATTGACCCTGATTCTGACAGTGAGGCTTCCCCATCGCTCTCACGTGCCGTGGTCAGCATTTCGTAGACCTCTTCACCACTGTACCAACGTTTTGTCATTTTGGTAGCTAAATTTACTCGTACAGTGATGCGACTACTAGGTAATAAAAGCACCTGGTTGTCGAGGACTATTTGGTCGCTACAAAGAAAAACTGCTAGTGCTAACAGAGATCAGGCCTGACTCTGCTAACGCAGCGGTTTTGTGTGATGTGTTTTTTGGAAGTGTCAGTAATCTATTGATTACTACACTTGCCTGGGTAAGGTGGGCTGGGCAGGGGGGCTAAACGCAGGTGCTAGCAGGAATCAGTGCTGATTGTGCAAACACTGCGTTTGGGGAACACTAAATTATGAGGACGCTAGTATAGTTCTGATCAGATCAGATATTGCTCTGTTCAAACACTATACTAGTAACGGTGGTGTGTGTGTGTTAGTGTACTTGACTCTAACTGACGCTAAGTAACGGTGGTGTAGTGGGACCCTGACGCTAACTAGCTAGCCTAAGTTGTGTTACCCGTGACGCTAATACAGTGATCGGTAATCACTGTATATAGTGAACACTGTGACAGGGAAGTGAAGGGGTTAAACTGGGGGAGATCAAGGGGTTAAACCTTTATAGAGGATAGATGGCGGGTGGCCTAAACCTATTTGGGCCTAGCGCAAGCGCAAATTAGGGTCACAAGTGACACTAAATACAGTGATCATTAGTTATCTGATATACTGTATATATTAGTGCACTGTTTTATATGGAGTGAAGGGGTTAACTGGGGAAGATCAAGGGGTTAAAAGTTTATTAGGGAATAGGTGGCGGGTGCCCTAACCCTATCTGGGCTTAGCGCAAGCGCAAATTAGGGTCACTAGTGACACTAAATACAGTGATCAGTATTTACCTATATACTGTATTTAGTGCACAGAGTAATAGGTAGTGAAGGGGTTAACTGGGGCTGATGAAGGGGTTAAAACTTTATTAGGGGATAGGTGGCGGGTACCCTAACCCTATTTGGGCCTAACGCAGGCGCAAACTACGCTCACAAGTGACACTTATACAGTGATCAGTAAAATATCTGTATACCACTGTATATAGTGTTCACTGTGAGGGGTTTTGGGGGTGATCAGGGGGTGATCAGAGGTGATGAAGGGGTTAAATGTACCTATGTGAGGTGTGTCAGTGTAGTGTTGGTGGAACTCACGTTTTTGATGTCTCTCCGAAAGGACTCCAGGAGGGACAGTGACATCACTTCCCCTGTCTGTGTTTACATTACACAGACAGGGGACAGATTGTCATTGGTGGGGACCGATCTCCAGACACTGACCAAAAATCATTGGTCAGTATCTGGTGATTGATCGGTTCCCTACCGAATGCGATCGGTATCGGGACCCGCGGCGCGCGGGAGCGCGCTCTGGAGCCGCGATCGCGCATGACGTTAATACTACGTGGCTGGACGGTATTGTGCCGCACTGCCGCAGTAGTATTACTGCGCGCGGTCGGAAAGTGGTTAAAATTTTTGTTGGCCAACACCAGAACGGCCGATTGTTCGCCAGTCAGTACAGAATTCGGCGGACAATCAGCCGATTAGCAAGACTGGGCATGCTCAGAAAAGAAAAAACACACGGAAAGTTAACCATCACATGACATCACTTCTGCAGTCGGCTGTTGTTGGCCGACAAAATTCATGTGCAGTCTTTAGCAGTTTTCAGCCGACACGACAGCCCTGGACAAAAGACGGCCGATCGTTCGGCCGACGTTCGCTGCGTGTGTACGGGGCTTTAGGCTGGCCACAATAAAAGGCCACTCCAAAATGTGCAGTTTTATCACACAGCACAATGCCACAGATGTCGCAAGTTTTGAGGGAGCGTGCAATTGGCATGCTGACTGCAGGAATGTCCACCAGAGTGGTTGCCCATGAATTGAATGTTCATTTCTGTACCATAAGCCGTCTCCAAAGGCGTTTCAGAGAATTTGGCAGTACATCCAACCGGCCTCACAACCGCAGACCACATGTAACCACACTAGCCCAGGACCTCCATATCCAGCATCTTCACCTCTAAGATCGTCTGAGACCAGCCACCCGGACAGCTGCTGCAACAATCCATTTGCACAAACTTTCAAAAAAAGTCTCAGGGAAGCTCATCTGCATGCTTGTCGGGGTCTCGACCTGACTGCAGCTCGTCATCGTAACCGACTTGAGTGGGCAAATGCTCACATTCGATGGCGTCTGGCACTTTGGAGAGGTGTTCCCTTCACGGATGAATCCCAGTTTTCACTGTAGAGGGCAGATGGCAGACAGGGTGTATGGCGTTGTGTGGGTGAGTGGTTTGCTGATGTCAATGTTATGGTTCCAGTGGCCCATGGTGGCGGTGGGGTTATGGTATGGGCAGTCGTATGTTATGGACAATGACAATACAAAAATGGTCACTTTTAATGGCCACCTATAACTGGTCTTAACAGCAAGGAGCACAGGAAGGGCAAAAAAAGCCAAGGAGTTTCCAGTCACAACTTATCAACCAGCCAACCGAATTAACCTGTCTAACAGTATGCGTTAAAAACAGGGGTTTATTTGCACACATTTGCAAATACATGCATAAGCTGCAGGCTACGGCAAGGCACCCTGATATCTGCAGACCCTAACTCTACCTTTAAAACGTCTCCACAGTGGGAGCAATGTATTCTGATGGATGGATAGAGGACAGGTGACTGGAGGAGCCCGCCCCTCCTTAAAGATGCAGGGTCACACTGAACACGCAGCACATTTCACAATGGCAGCAAAGGTCAGTGCGTTGCCTGACCAATATAACAACAATACAAAAAATGGTCACTTTCCCCACCTATAACTGGTCTTAACAGCAAGGAGCACTGGAAGGGCAAACGCGTGTCAAAAAAAGCCAAGGAGTTTCTAGTCACAACTTCCCAACAAGCCTGCAACCAACCAAATTAACCTAACAGTATGCGTTAAAAACAGGGGTTTCATTGCACACATTTGCAAATACATACATGCGTAACCTGCAGGCCATTTTGAATGCACAGAGATACTGTGACGAGATCCTGAGGCCTATTGCTTACACGTGTACAACAAAACCTCTGTTTTTAACGCATACTGTTAGACGGGTTCATTCGGTTGGTCGCAGGCTGGTTGGTAAGTTGTGACTGGAAACTCCTTGACTTTTTTTACACATGTTATGGACAATGAACACAGGTGCATTTTAATGATGGCATTTTGAATGCACAGAGACACTGCAACGAGATCATGAGGCCCATTGTTGTGCCATTCAGCCACGACCATCACCTCATGTTGCAGCATGATAATGCACTGCTCCATGTTGCAAGCACAAATGAAACCACTGTTAGAGGATATTTTGCATGTTTAGTCTGGCGCGCTGGAAGCACCAGCAAAATGTGAGTACCCACACTATTGTTTTTAATAAAGATATGCTTTTAAGGGTATAAGCACTATTGAATTTTCTTCATATGTGATATTGCAATGGTGCTGTGGAGGCGCTGAGTGAGGAGACAAGCAATACATATTGGGGCTAACCGGATACTCCTCCCCAGGCCGGGGAGAGGTAAAGAGGCGTTCTACACTATGGAAAGTGAAGAGGTTACTTTCATACGAAAATTCCCGTACAACAGAATTCAAATCCAGAAGTGATGTCATGTGTTGAATTGTTTTGTATGTGTTCTTTCGTTTCTGAGCATGCCTGGTCTTGATCTTATGATTTTTTTTTGGACGAAATCTGTACTAATTACACGAAAATCGGATGTTGTGTTGACGTACGATAAAAAATGTAAAGCCAGTTTTTGTCGTCCGGAAATTCGTAATCAGCTGTCAAAAGCCCTTTACTAACAATCCGAAAATCGGCAGATCATTCGTCGGATGAAATTTACTTCCGATTTTCGTATCATGTGTACGGGCCTTTAGACCAAGCTTAGATGCAAGGTCACATCTTTGAGGTGAGAACCCAACTATAAGGGGTGGAGCACTCATCGTGGTGGCACATGGATGTGTTCATTTAACTGCACGAACGGACAAGGAAGAGTGAGCACCCTATACAACACGGATGTCGGTGGCGGGGAGGATCACCACAATATATTTACATAAAATTTGCATAGCTGTGGACTTTTTTTTTATTTTTTTAGAAGTATTTGATTATATCACAAGTATTATCAATTCACGTTACCTCCAGTATAGCACACTTGCCACAAGTGAGGTTCTAACAGTTACCGTATTTATCGGGGTATAACACGCACCTAATTTAAGGAAAGAAATTTCAGGAAAAAAGCTGAAATTTAAAATAAACAGCTTTGAGCTCAGAACATTTTTTTTTAATCAAATGCAGTCTCACCAGTGCCCAGGAATGCAGCCTCATCAGCACAGTGCCCACGAATGCAGCCTCATCAGCGCAGTGCCCACGAATGCAGCCTCGTCAGCGCAGTGTCCATCAATGCAGCCTCGCCAGCGCAGTGTCCTTAAATGCAGCCTCGCCAGAGCAGTGTCCATAAATGCAGCCTCGCCAGCGCAGTGTCCTTAAATGCAGCCTCGCCAGCGCAGTGTCCATAAATGCAGCCTCGCCAGCGCAGTGTCCATAAATCCAGCCTCGCCAGCGCAGTGTCCTTAAATGCAGCCTCGCCAGCGCAGTGCCCATAAATGCAGCCTCGCCAGTGCAGTGCCCTTAAATGCAGCCTCGCCAGCGCAGTGTCCTTAAATGTAGTCTTGCCAGGGCAGTGCCCATAAATGCAGCCTCGCCAGCGCAGTGCCCATTAATGCAGCCTCGCCAGTGCAGTGCTCTTAAATGCAGCCTCGCCAGTGCAGTGTCCTTAAATGCAGCCTCGCCAGCGCAGTGCCCATAAATGCAGCCTCGCCAGCGCTGTGCCCATAAATGCAGTCTCGCCAGCGCAGTGTCTTTAAATGCAGCCTAGCCAGCGCAGTGCCCATAAATGCAGCCGCACCAGCGTAGTGTCCTTAAATGCAGCCTCATCAGTGCAGTGTCCTTAAATGCAGCCTCGCCAACGCCAGTGGCACTATCCAAATCCATTTTAAAAAAGGCTAGAAAGCAGCACCGAAAGGTAGAAGGGGGCGGCCAGGCCGAGGAGAAGGGAGGTGGAGCTATCGCAGTCATCGGAAGTCCCGGCGCCTATGATAGACGTCACACGGCTCGGCATAGGAGGTGGGCCTTTCCGATGACAGCTCGGCATTCCTTCTCCTCGGACCGGCCCACCCCCTTCTACCTCTCGGCGCTGCTTTCTGGCCTTTTTTTTTTTTCTTATATCGGCGTATAACACGCACTGTTGCTTTTCCACTATTTTCAGGAGGAAAAAGTGCGTGTTATACGCCGATAAATACAGTATTTATATATTTTTATATGATATTATTTAGCGCAGCACTAAGGTTTGTTTTATTATCCTGTTTAACATTATCTTTGAAAATGAAAGTAAAGAAGATCCCCAAATTTGGGCTGTCCCAAGAAAAGTAATAGAGGGGAAATCTTGCAATAGGGACACAAGTTCGTGTGACCTGAGGGTCCCCAAGAGATTCCCTTAATTTGCAGGGATTTCCTCACTTTCTGTTTGGCTATGAGACAGGAAGTGAAGGGAAATCTCCCCAATGGGACAAAGATGGCAAAAATAGAATGTACAGGAGTTATAGCCCTCCCTTACTTTTTTAACCACCTCCCACCCGGGCCATTGTACATATACGGCCGGGTGGGAGTCTCGTCCTTCTGATCGGACGTTCCGGAACGTCCTTCAGAAGGAGAGAGATCGCCCTGCCGCGGGCACGCGCAGCGGCGCGATCTCGATGTGCCTGTGTCCCTAGGACACAGAGCAACAAGATGCGGCAGGAGGGCCCTGTGATTGACCCTCCTGATCACATGACGGCTGTGTCCAATCACAGCCGTCATGTAATGTCAATACAGCCGTTGTAACGGCTTCGATCTCTTCTCCTCCTGACAGATCCTGTCAGTGAGGACAAGAGGAGAGGATTGGTGCTGCAGCCGGGGGGATCAGTGAGTATTTCTAATTACTCACTGATCACAGTGGGGGTCTGTGCTGGTAATCAGATGATTGATTACCAGTGCAGCCCTGGGGGGAGGGGGTGCCACTAGAGCCACCAGGGATGCCCACCCATGACCACCAGGAATGCCCACCATGGCCACCAGGGATGGCAAACAGGGCTCAGAGAGCCTGCCAGTGGTGCCCCCCTATCAGTGCTGCCCACCAATGCCCTCTATCAGTGCTGCCCACCAGTGCCCGTTATTGCCATCTATCAGTGCCACCCACCAGTGCCCATTATTGCCCACCAGTGCTGCCTATCAGTGCCCATCAGTGCCCCCCATCAGTGCCGATCAGTGCCACCCATCAGTGCCACCTATCAGTGCCCATCAGTGCCGCCGATCAGTCCCCATCAGTGCTGCCTATCAGTGCCCATCAGCGCTGCCTATCAGTGCCCACCAATGCTGCATATCAGTGCTATCTATCAGTGCCACATATCAGTGCCCATCAGTGCTGAATATCAGTGCTACCTATCAGTGCCCATCAGTGCTGCATATCAGTGCCACCCCATCAGTGCCACCCCATCAGTGTCTCCTCATCAGTGCCTGTCAGTGCGGCGTCATCAGTGCTCATCAGTGCAGGAAAAAACGTATCTATTTACAAAATTTTATAACCTAAACAAAAAAACTTTTTTTTTTTTTTTCAAACTTTTCGGTCTTTTTTTATTTGTGCACCAAAAAAGAAAAAACCTGGCGGTGATCAAATACCACCAAAAGAAAGCTCTATTTGTGGGGAAAAAATTACATAAATTTGGTTTAAGTACAGTGTTGCATGACTGCGCAATTGTCATTTAAAATGCAACAGCGCTAAAAGCTGAAAATTGGTCTGGGAAGGAAGGGGGTTTAAGTGCCCAGTATTGAGGTAGTTAAAAATGTATGAACCGTTCCATCTAATAATTTATGGTTAAAGCGGAGTTCCGGGCACAGAAGTCATTTTTTTACTAAACATACCCCCGGGACAGTCAGGGCTAGCACATTCCACAATGGCTAGCCTCTGATCTGTCCCGGTTCGCACTTACCTTTTAGAAGAAATACTTACTTATAAAATTTCTTCCACAGCGTTTCCATCTTTCTTGTGGGCAGCTGAAGCCGGCACGGTCCTCTTCTGTGTCTTCTTCCGCGTCTTCTTGTCCCAGAATGCGCCGCACCGGCCCCTCTCGTCACTTCCGGTGCGGCGCTGCATTCCTCCACAGCTTCTGGGCATGCCCAGAAGCTGTTTAGCAGGGGAATGTGGCGTCGCCCGGAAATGACGAGCGGGGCCGGTGCCGTCGCATTGATTCCTGGGAGCTATGACGTTCAGCTCCCAGGAATCATAGCGAGACAGGAAGTGACGGGGTGAGCCGCGGCTCCGAGGGAGGAAGTACTCTGAGGTGAGTATCTTCGATCTCCAATTACAAGGTAAGTAAACAAAAAAAAAAAATAACTATCCAATTCCTTTTCAGGTGAGGTCTACCTAGCGGAGGGGCACAAAAAAAAAAATCGTTTTTGTGCCCGGAACTCCGCTTTAAACAATTCAAAATGATTATTCAGATCTATTATTACATCAGAATTATCATGTGCTAAAACAACACATGCTATGATACTTTTGCTTTAACCACTTGCCGACCGGCCCATGCAGATTTACTGTGCATAATCTACGTGACACAGCGGGAGTCAGGCAGCGATCGCCGCTGGCCTTCCGCAATCTTCACAGAAACTGACAAACAAACTGTAAACAAAGCAGGTGGGTCTTCTGTCACCCAGCCAGAGAGAGATGATGAGTTTCAGCTAAGCTGAAACTCTGCTCTCTCTGTGCCTGTCACAGAGCCCCCCCCCCCAGTCAGTAAGCACAAACAGGCATACATTTAACCCTTTGATTACCCCAGTGTTAACCCCTTTCCTACCAGTGTCATTTATTTAGTAACAGTGCATATTATTTAGCACTGATTACTGTATTAATGTCGCTGGTCCCCAAGAAGTGTCAAAAATGTTAGTTAGAGGTCCGATCTGTCCGCCGCAATGTCACAGTCCCGCTAAAAATTGCTGATCACCGCCATTACTTAAAAAAATAAAAAGTCCAAAATTCTATCCTGTCGTTTGTAAAAGTTATAACTTTTGTGCAAACCAATTAAAATACGCTTTTTGGGATTTTTTTTATTTTACCAAAAATATGTAGCAGAACACAAATTGGCCTAAACTGATAAAAAAAATTTGTTTTAAATTTTTTTATTGGGAATGTTTTATAGCAGAAAGTAAAAAATATTGGGTTTTTTTCAAAATTGTCACATTATTTTTTTGTTTATAGCGCAAAATCTAAAAACCGCAGAGGTGATCAAATACCACCAAAAGAAAGCTCTATTTGTGGAGGGGGGAAAGGACATCAATTTTATTTGGGTACAGTGTCGCACAACAGCACAATTTTTTGTTAACATAACGCAGTGCCGAATCGCAAAAAATGGCATGGTCATTAAGGGGGTAAAATCTTCCAGAGCTGAAGTGGTTAATAAGACAAATTACCCTCTAATAAAGGATAGTAGATGTAACCCCAAGGGTATATGCACCACTGGATCCACCACTATTGAACCAGAAGGATAACAAGGTTTTTAAAGTCACACTACTGTTTTATAATACAGCACTGCCATCTACTGGCTGGTGGCAGTGCTACAAAACTAGCATTGAATGTATTATATTTGGGATAGTTCTGTCATAGTGTTTAGGACATACAAGTCAACTCAGTATCCTTTGGCTGTGAGCAGGAGATTTAGTGGGTTCAAAGGATGAAATAGACACCTTATAAACAGTTGTAGCAAGTGCACTGTCCTGTATAATGACAGGAAAACCTGGATTTTTAACTTACCATAAAATCCTTTTCTCTGAAGTTCATTGACAGACGCAGCTCCATATTCTTCTTAACCATTGGGGTTATGCTGCCCCCTACATGAGTAGGACACTAGGCAGGAAAAGTCTTAACACACCTAGGGGGCAGTCCCTGGGGGGTATACACTTACTCACTCTGCTATAGGCATTCCGTTTTGTTGCAAGCAGTATCAGAAAAAAAAAAAAAAACCCAACCCAACTCATATATAGAGGGGCTAGGGCTGCGTCTGTCAAAGAACTTCAGAGAAAAGGATTTTATGGTAAGTCAAAAATCCAGTTTTCTCTATCGTTCATTGACAGACGCAGCTCCATAGTCTTAACCATTGGGACGTCCCAAAGCAGTATTAACATGAGGAGTGGGAAAACAAAGCAGAAAGGAACATAATGCCCAAAGGCTAAACTTAGCCAACCAGGTAACATGGAGCTCAACCAGGAAGAACTGGAGCTCACCTAGAAACAACATACACCTTCAAAGAGACTATCTTAAACAGCAGCCTGCAAAGCCTTGGGGCTAAGGAGAGCATCCGAGGATGCAAACACATCTACTTTGTAGAATTTTCTGAAGGTGTGCACAGACGTGTGCAAGTTGCCGCCTTGCAAACTTGTAATACTGACGCCTGATGGTGAAAAGCCCAAGAAGCGCTCAGTGCCCTAGTAGAATGCGCCTTCACAGGGAAAGGTGGAACCTGAACCTTAAAATAAGCCTGTACCGCCATCTGCCTGATCCATCTGGATATGGTCGCAGCAGACGCAGCAAATCCCTTCCGAGGTCCTTCCATAAAGACAAAAAGAGTCTGATTTCCTGAAAGACTCAGTAGCCGCCAGGTAAACCCTAATTGCCCAAACCCCATCCAAGGAATGCAAAGCAATTTCTTTAGGATGCTTGGGCTTAGGACAAAGTGAAGGCAGCACAATGTCTTGATTCAAATGGAAATCAGAGACCACCTTAGGAAGAAAAGACTGATTTGGTTGAAGTACTACCTAATCTCTGTGGACCACCAGATAGGGTTAAAAGCAGGATAGCGCTGCCAATTCAGACACTTAGCACGCAGAAGTAATAGCCACCAAAAAGGCTACCTACTGTGACAGTGTAAGCAGAAGAATATTTCACAAGCCACGCCCCCCCCCTCCACAGTTAGAATTACTCCCCTAGGCTCACATTTAACCCATTGATCACCCATCAGGTTAACCCCTTCCCTGCCAGTGTCATCATTACAGTAACAGTGCATATTTTTAGCACTGATTACTGTAGTAATGTCACTGGTACCCCCAAAAGTGTCAAAAATGTCAGTTAGGGGTCCAATCTGTCCGCCGCAATGTTACAGTCCTGCAAAAAATCGCAGATTGCTGCCATTACTAGTAAAAAAAAAAAAAAAAAAAAAAAAACAATAAAAATGACAAATCTTTCCCGTAGTTAGTAGACGCGATAACTCTTGCGCAAACCAATCAAAATACACTTATTGCAATTTTTTTTACCAAAAATATGTAGCAGAAAACAAAATTGCCCTAAAATGTTAAAAAAATTTGATACATTTTTTTTTTGAGAATGTCATATAGCAGAATGTGAAAAATATTGTTTTTTTGTTTTTTTCAAAATTCTCCCTCATTTTTTGTTTTTTAGCGCAAAAAATAAAAATCGCACAGGTGATCACATACTACCAAAAGAAAGCTCGCTTTGTGGGGAACAAAAGGACATCAATTTTATCTGGGTACAGCGCTGCACGACCACGCAATTGTCAGTTAAAATAATGCAGTGCCGAATCGCAAAATAGGGCCTGGTCATTCAGGGGGCAAATCCTTCCAGCGATTAAAGGATGTTGGAAAAAAAAAAAAACACCGCCAAGACTGACACCTGGCGCTCAAAAGTGGAGTTCCACTCAAAAGTGGAACTCCGCTGATCTGCTTCCCCCCCGCCTCCGGTGCCCCATTTGGCACCTTTCAGGGAGGAGGGGGGAACGGGTACCAGTTTTTGACAGGTACCCTTCCCCACTTCCTGGGACATAGCGCCGCTGCGATGTCCCTCGGAAGTTCAGCCCCCTCCTTTTTCCTCCACTACTGGGCCCTACTGCATGCGCAGTAGGGAACCAGCAGTGAAGCCATAAGGCCGGGTTCCCTTACTCTGGATGGCGGCGGCGGCACCAGAGAGCCGATAAATCGGTTTTGGGTGCCGACATTGCAGGCTCCCTGGACAGGTAAGTTCTACTATTTAAAAGTCAGCAGTTAAAGCATTTGTGCTTTTTTTAAGGAGGGCAGAACTCCGCTTTAATGGTACCCAAGGCAGACCGCTGCTCAACCACTCTCCTAGCCACTGAAAATGAGCATGGATGCACCTTAATTGATTCACACCATGCGATATACATTTTCCATGTACAATGATAATTCTTCCTAGAAGTAGATTTTCTAGCCTTCCACACTGTAGGGATCACCGAGTCAGAAAGACCCCTATCCTTCAATACCTGGCCTTCAACAGCCACCCCGTTCAAGCCAGCGACTGTAAAGCAGGATGGAAGATTGGCCCTTGAGACAGCAGATCTTCCCTGAGAGGAAGTCTCCAAGGAACATCGGCGACAAACCTTACCAGATCAGGGTACCAAGACCGGCGAGGGCAGTCTGGAGTCACCAGAATGACTGGAATCTCTTCCACCTCTCCTTGCGTAGAAGCCTCGGCAGAAGTTTAGTGGGGGAAACGCATAGATCAGCCGATACTGACCGCAAGGAGCCCCCAGTGCCTCTGTGGCATCGGCCAGAGGATCCCGAGACCTGGCTACAAACCTCTGTACCTTCTTGTTGAGCCGAGAGGCTAACAGGTCCACATCAGGTGTCCCCCACCGGACACACAGCAGGTGGAACACGTCCAGGTGAAGGGACCAATCCCCCTGATCCAACACCTGACGACTCATGTAATCCACCTGCCAATTTTCCACCCTGGACATATGCAAGGCGGAAAGGGCTGGAACAAAGTTTTCTGCTAATTTTTGGATCTCAGCCACCTCCCGGGCTGCCAGGACACTCTTGTCGCCCCCTTGATGATTGACGTAAGCCATTGCCGTGGCATTGTCTGATTAAATCCGAACCAGACAGCCTTGCAGACGATTTGTCCAATGACTCAAGCAAAGCTTTATCGCTCTGAGTTCCAGAATATTGATCAGTAGTCTGGACTCTTCCAGAGTCCAGGTCCCCTGAACACACATCTTTCCAAGCACTCCACCCCAACCGGACAGGCTGGCATCCGTGGTTACCACGGTCCAATACAAGGGAAGGAAGGACTTGCCCTGATGCAGAGCCAAGGAACAGAGCCACCACAGTAGAGCACTTCTTGTGTTTGGACAATCTGATTCGGCTGAGTCAAAAGATTTTGGATCCTTGTTCGACGTGACAAGAATTTCTCTTTGCAGAGGTCTCGTGTGGAACTGAGCAAACTGAACCACCACGAAGGTCAACACCATTAGGCCTAGCGCTCGCATGCAAGTCCGCAGAGGGGACAGATTGCTGGATAACAGCAAGCAAATCGTCCTCTGCAACTTTTTCAGCTTTCCCAGAGGGAGAAACCCCCTTGCTGAGGCCGAGTCCAGAGTCAGTCCCAGGAAATCCAGTTTGGAAGATGGGACCAGAGCAGATTTTGAAATTAATGTTCTAACCAAACTCTTGCAGAGTCCGTACAGTGATTGACAAGTCGCCCAACAGGACTGAAAGTGAGTCTGCTCTTAAGAGATCATTCAGATACCCCAGTACTGCATACCCCGCTGTCGCAGTAATGCCAATACCGGAGCCAACACCATGGTGATGACTCTGGGAGCGGAGGCGAGACCAAAGGGTAACGCCACAAATTAATAATGCTCCTCTCCTACAGCAAAGCGAAGAAAATGCTGGTGTCCAGCGTAAATAGGGATGTGTAGATAAGCGTCCCTAATATCGATGGAGGCCAAAAAGTCCCCTTGGTGTAGCTACTTGCCTACTGTGCACTTAAACCCCCTTCCCATCCAGACCAATTTTTAGCTTTCAGCGCTCTCACACTTTGACTGACAATTGCGCGGTCATGCTACACTGTACCCATATGAAATTTTTATCATTTTTTTCACACAAATAGAGCTTTCTTTTGGTGGTATGTAATCACCTCTGGGTGTTTTATTTTTTACAAAAAAAAAAGAAAAAAGACAGAAAATTTTGAAAAAAAAAAAAAGTTTTTCTTATTTTCTGCGAGTAAATTTTGAAAATAAATTTTTCTCCTTCACTGATGAGGCGGCACTGATAGGCTGCACTGATGAGGTGGCACTGATGAGGAGGTACTAATATGCCGCACTGATAAGCACTGATAGGCGGCACTGATGAGCACTGATAGGCGGCACTGCTGGGCACTGAGAGGTGGCACTGCTGGGCACTGAGAGATGGCACTGAGAGGTGGCACTGCTGGGCACTGAGAGGCGGCACTGACGGGCGGCACTGATGGGCACTGGCGGATGGCACTGATGGACACTGACGGGTGGCACTGATGAGCACTGATGGGCGGCACTGATGAGCACTGATGGGCAGCACCATCAGTGCCCACACTCAGTGCCCATAGTGCTGCCAGTCAGTGTTCATCAGTGCCTAGATGAGCAGGCACTGATGGGCACTGACTGACAGCACTATGGGCACTGATTATGGGAATTGATGGGGGGCACTGATGGCGGGCACTGATGGTGGCAATTTGTGTATGTGTTTTACCTTTTGTAATCAGGGCACTGGTGATCGGTGCCCTGATTACATTTCTTCTGTGTCCCCGGCGCTGTGAGGCTCCCCCTCCTTCCTCACACTGCAGGCTCCGTGTGAGGAAGGCGCACTGGCGATGAGAGATGATCTCATATGTTTACATATGAGATCATCTCTCATTGGACGGTCCGATCACGTGGTGAATGGCCGCTGTGATTGGCCATTAACCACGATCTGTGATCGGCTGTGTCCAAGGGACACGGCCGACACAGATTTTCCCCGATGCGCGCTCGAAAATTCAAGTCCGCGCTGCAGCCATATATAGGCTGTAGCGCGGATGGGAAGTGGGTAGGGACGCCACTAATGTGTGAATAGACTCCATTCGAAACTGCTTTTACCGCACAAAGCGGTTTAAAGCCTTGAGGTCCAGTATTGGATGCACTTTGCCTTCTTTCCTGGGAACAGTGAACAGGTTTAAATAGAACCCCTGAAAGGGTTCCTGAGAGGGTACCGGCATAATCACCCATTGTGACAGCAGATCTTGTACCGCCTCTCGTAGGTCCCTTAGCCGATCTGAAGATAGGCGTAGATTGGACAGAAAGAATCTGTCCGACGGTCGAGACCTGCATTCGATCTTGTAACCCAATCGGATCAGTTTGTGGACCCATTTGTCCTGAATCAAGGAGGTAGGTCCATGGTTCTGAAAAGAAACAAAGACGTACTCCCATTCCAGTTAGGGGTGAGGGCGCCCCTTCATGCAGAAGGGGACTTGTCTGCAGATCTGGAGGGGCCTGCTCTCAGATTACCCAACCACGTCTTCTTGGAAGCCCCAGATGAGCTAAATGGCTTAGATACTTTCTCCTGTGTGCCGGAGGCACGAAAGGGCCACCTGTGCACTGAAAAAGAAGGGCCCCGTCTGACGCGGAGACTTGCCCTTAGCGGACTGAGGAAGAGAACTCTTCCCACCCGTAAGCCCTTTGAGAAGTTCATAAAAAGAAGAACTAAATAGGCGGTCCCCTGTAAAGGGGAGATCTGGCAGAGCCTTTTTAGAAGCCTGGTCTGCAGACCAGCTTTTTAGCCACATAATGCGTCTAATGGTCATCCCTACCGCGGAAATTCTAGCCACAAGGGGGAGGCCGCATCGAAAGACGCATCACATATAAATAGTAAGGCTTGGACCATTTGGTCCGTTAGCTCTGTAAGGCTCGGGGGAAGCTGTTGTGCTTCTAAATCACTTTTTAGTCACTTTGCCTATTCCGTTATGGTCTGGAACACCAGAGTGATAGCAAAGACTGGTCTAAGTATTGAACCCGCTATCACATGTAAGTGGCGTGACAGGGTCTCAATCCTTCTATCAACAGTGTCTTCGGTGGAATGGTCCATTTTTTTTTACTAGAGCGTCCGCAAAGAGGTAGCACCTCTTAAAGTGCTTCGGCACCACTAACGTGTTTAAGGTGCCCCCACTGTTCAGTGACAATTTTGTCAAAAAGTTCCGGACAAGGGAAAACCTTGCCCGACTTCTGAGATTTGCATGTGCCAAAAGGACACCTGCATCCCTGAAGCTGTAGAATCATCCGCCATTTTTAGAGTTTCCCACACTAGCACTATAAGTGCCTCCACCAGCGCGTTTTCCCCCGTGGCTGCAGATGAGGAAAGTTCATCCTCGCCATCAGAGTGCGATGACACAGATCCCTAAGGGTCACTCGCGTCCGTGGCGGCCATATCAACCTCAGAATCTGAGGATACAGATGAGACAGGTGAGTGCTTTTTACTAGTCCTCTTTTTTAGGACCTAATCAACTTTTGACACCAGGGCTTCAAAAACGTCCATTAAGGCAGACAGGGGTTGCGACCGGGAGGTCCCCGTAACACCAAAGAGGGGAATCAGTTGGTGACTTGCTCCTGGGACTGCATGTTATCCCAGGGACAGCGCAGTGTCACTTTAAGAATACTGAAGAAAAACGGCCCCACACCACTGCACCAGCAGTACTACAAGTCCCAGCACACTAAACTGCAATATAGCAGAGTGGTAGAGCGACCTACAGGGACCCCAATCGACTTACCACCACCAGATATCAGGGAAAGCAGAGCCGGTCTGAAATGTGCAGAAAAACGATTTTCACAGGAAGAGGCAGTACCTGGCTCAGCACTAGAGTTAAAACCTTGCCACTCACTGCTGTACATCGTTCTCGGACTATGAGAAAATGGCTGTCTAATGCATTTCAATGGGGAGGCCACAACACAATGGCTGCTCAATGAATTTCAATGGGAAAATACTAAGATGGCTGCCAAGCCTAATACTGCTATCTACTGGAAAATGGCGGCGTCCATGGCACGCCATGCGGTCTACAGGATCCCCTGAGGGATCCAGCGATCATCAGATGGGGGGGGCCTGGCAGGGACCCCCACCTGTATTAAGCTCCCCAGCGGATCGTGCTGCTACAGCCCCTGCACCGTACCTAAGGTAGGGACCCCCTATGAAATAGTGTGGAGGTTGCCTGAGGGGGGAGCCTTGGATGGTCGATGGGGGAAGTTCCCTAGGGACTCCACATACAAAGAGGGGACGTGGGGGATAACCAGAGGGTCCGACCGTCCCAGGGAGGGACCCCATCCACCCCGAGACTGCAGGAGATATGGGGGGACACTACTCACCATACCAACGATATTTAGGTGGGCGCCACTCCGGACAGACTACCTCTCCACCCGGGGTGGGGGTGCTGACGGGAATGGGGTACGCTGCGACTCAAGACAAACCAGGTAGTGTGCGTCCCAGTGAGGTGTTTCACTCGTGGGCCAGCCCCCGTCCAGTGGGGCTATGTCGTGGCGAGGCCTAGGGTGGAGATGCAACCTGCACATGCTCGCTGGCCAGACTGGGAGGCCATAAGGATCTAGAATATCCAGTCTGTCCGGCTGTTGATTGTAGTTCTCTCAGGAACATAACTAGCTAAAAAAAAATACAATTAAGACACAAGGTTCCCTTTTTATATAAAAAACATGCTAGGACCGAAATCCCAACAGGGAACTAGGTCCTACTCCTGAACTAGGCAGAAAAAACCCCCCACGGACTGCTCCATAGGCATGGTAAAGATTTTTCCTGCCTAGTGTCCTACTCCTGTAGGAGGTTAGCATAACCCCAATGGTTAAATAGAATATGGAGCTGCGTCTGTCAATGAATGAGAGAGAAAATTAACAAACAGTTCTGTGACCTGAAATAAAATACCTGACCAGTGTTCTCGTTACTTTCTATGGCCATTGAGCCTTAGGGTGCATTAGCGCACTTGCTATGATTGGCCCTAAGTATTGTGCGTTACACTAAGGCAGCCCATATGAGTTTTTTTAATGCACCATAAAAGTGCATGATCTATTTGTTAGTAATGCAGTGCTCCATGACACACTGTAGTGAGTTACAATGCTTTGTGGTGCGTTGGAAAGGGTGAATTGGAATGGCATTGAATGAATGGCAATAAATGGCACTGAAGTGCACCAATGCTCATTTGTTGCTGCAGCACAAATGTGTAAATCCAGGTTAAAGAAGGTTTAAGCATGCAAAATGCTCTGAATAATGGGTTATGATGACCTTGCACACAGCACCTTTTTACGAATAGATCTGCATGGAGCACTTTGGTAAACAACAATAAGAAATTTGTATATCTGGACTGGAAATATGGTGTATGAGCACAAATGACACTCTGGAACTCAACCTAGCATTGCTAGAAGTGGTTCCCCATTTTGCAACTTTCCTCTCGTTGGCCTGCCTTTCCCCAGGCTATCCCCCTTTAGTCTGCTGCCAGACTCACCCATGTCACTAACTGATCGCGGCTGCAGTCACTCTCTGCCGATTCCTTTACTGGCTTCTGAAAGCCAAATGTATTAATTTAAAATTACTATCAACCACATAAAAACCATCTGCAACTTTACCCCAGCTATATCACAAATCTCATCTCAAAATATCACCCAAACCTCCCACTCTGTTTCTCCTAAGACCTTCTGCTCTTTAAACTATTGTTATCCCCCCCATGCTCGCTTCCAGGACTTTTCAAGAGCCTCTCCCAGGAGGAAACTCCTTACCCCAATCTTTTAGGCTCTCCCTGATGTTGTCTGCCTTTAGACGATTGCTAAAAAAAAAAAAAAAAAACCCTCAACTCTGCAGGGAGGCCTATTCTATCGCAACCTAAAACCTGTACTTCTACCTTCTGCATCAGCTCATTCCTCACATTTATTAGTTTGAATTCCCCTGGGACTTTAAATGAAGCACATGACATCAAAGTAGTAAAAATCAATACATGATTACATAATGTATTATTGCATTAGGTTAGTCAATATAGTGTAATAACACCCACAACAGTGGAGTTCTCTGGGTTACTGTGGCCATACTCTGAAATACAGCCCCAGGATATAGGACTACGAGAAATCTCTGTGACTTTTGTGGGTATTATTACACTATATCGACGTATACGTTTCTTGAAGTCCGCCTGCCCTCGGTCAGTGTCCTTGGTCCCCACAGGTCACACTGCCACAGTTACCCGGATAGACGTTCCCAGGAGCCTCCTATCCTCAGCACCATGTCCAATTTTGAGCTATTTTACATGCACCCTGCATTTACTCCTGAAGAAGTGGACGTTTTTCCACAAAACACATTGAGATCTTGGATGATGCTCTGTTACAATCATGCGTTATACACATGGATACCACATTTCGATTTATACTATGAATTAATTTTATACTCATCAGCATTATATATGTATTTTGTTGCAATCACATCTGTTTATAAAATTTGAATAATACATTTGTAATCAACACCAGCCGTACTTGGGTCTAATGGTGTTGAGCGCCGTTAAGTGAAGAAGAGAAGCGCCACTATAAGGATATTTTGGAATGTTCAATTTCTTTATTATCTGTATGTTGTACCATTCGCCCTAATGTGGTGGTGATTGCGATATTCCTTTTTGCAAGTTCTGGTGTCACAGCCGGCCGGGGAATGCGCACCGCCCAGATGGGGGGAGGATATAAGGAGGTGACTGTGCCGCATGCCCGCGCCCCCTGTTGAAGTTCTTTGGTGACAAAACGCATTAGGGCATGAGCACACGGTCACCCCGGCAACCCAGAGCGTCTGACGTCACACCTAGGGACTCGAAAGTCCGTTGGCTGGTACCGAGCCGCGGACTGTACGAGGACCACAAGCGGTGTTAGAACACACAGCCGTGAGGGTGCCTAGTTTTTACTAAGTGATTATTTTATGCTGCAAATGTGAGTATATATATATATTGATCATTTTAATATAATAAAATCAGTTTGTACGGTATACACTATGAATTCCCCCTTGTGATTGCATGGTATTGCTGGGATTGGGAGATATCTGCTGGATCGCTTGCTGTCCAGGTGGTCTGTGGTTTGCTGGTTTTCAAGGGACCGGTCCAGGGAGCCTTGCCAGAGGATTGATCTATAAAGGTGCAATATACATGTTCTGAAGGTACGTGGGTACTACCACAGGGGGTCCACAGAGGTGCGGTGAAGGTGCACATCATCTTGTGTATTAAGCACTGCATTATTGATATTATTGATGAATTTTAGCTCATTGGCATTGAGCTTATGGACTTTGGAGACTGTGTCCTATATGCACTGCTAGTGTTTATATGTTCATAAGGGAAAAACTTGGTGTGAATAATTTATACACCTTCTTTAATATTGATTTTTACTACTTTGCATTCCCCTGGGACTTAAAATTAAGCACATGACATCAAACGTGTATGTATAGATTTAGGGATGGGAGGCCCTGAATAAAAATGGTGCTTTAGGCTACAATTTTCCCCTCACATTTATTACCCTTTTACCATTGACCCTTCTTTTGTATTGAATTTTAAAGGAGTTGTAAATTCAGGAAGGTTTTTTTTATCTTCATGCATTCTTTGCATGAAGATAAAAAAAACCTTGTGTGTAGCAGCCCCCTTAGCACCCTCTAATACTTACCTGTGCCCCATATCTGTCCAGTGATGTCCACGAGTCCATCGGCCGCCCTGGGATTCTCCCTCCTCATTGGCTGAGATAGTCACGGCGCCGTTAGCTCCCACGGCTGTCAAAGTCAGGGAGTCAATCAGGAGAGAGAGAGAGAGAGAGAGGGGGCAGGGCCGAACGGCAGCTCAAGGTCTGAATGGACACACGGAGCTTCAGCTCGGCTCAGGTGCCCCCATAAGCTGCTTACTGTGGGGACACTCGATAGGAGAGAGGGGCCAGGAGCAGGAACCAGGGACCCAAGAGGAGGAGGATCCGGGCTGCTCTGTACAAAACCAACTGCACAGAGGATGCAAGTATATCATGTTTGTTATTTAAATAATAAAAAAAAAAAACACGAGAATTTACAATCACTTCAACTGTTCTGCACAAAACTGTTGCTGCTTCAGGAATCCTGTATAAGAATATAACATTTCCATATAAGTTAGCTCCTCCTTAGCATTTATTAACCTTAGCATTTATTAACCTTAACTGTAAAAGGGGTGCAATTATCTACTGTAATGGTGTAGCAATTTATACTAGGTTAAAGAGTCAGCGCCAGCCAACTAGCATTTTTAGGAAAAGCACAACAATCTCAGCCTAAATATTTATTTTAGATTGCCTTCAATAAAAAGGTGTCCTCATATTATATAAAGTCATCAGAAAAGTCTATGGGGTTGATTTACTAAAACTGGAGAGTACAAAATCTGGTGCTGCTCTTTATAGAAACCAGTTTTCAGTTTTTTCTGTCAAAGCTGAAGTTAAAGGCTGATTGGCTACCATGCACAGCTGCACCAGATTTTGCACTCTCCAGTTTTAGCAAATCAACTCCCATGTGTTTCAAGACAAGGTGCGTCTCTAAACACTAATGGGCCATACACACTCTAGATTTTCTGAAGACTTTTTCCTTTAGACTTACCAAAACCAGATAATATGAGGTCAAACCCAAACACTTTCAATTTGTATGCAATCTGGCAGGCCCTTGCACTACATAGAAAAGGCAAATCTGAAGGAAATCTAACCACAAAAGTTGGATAGTGTGTATCCAGCTTAAGAAAAATGGCTGATCTTTTCTAAGCCTCATTTCACAAAAGCATGAAGTACTTTCATTCCTGTATATAATTAGCTTTTTAAAAATAACACTTGTGTGTTGTTCTCTTGAGCACATTGGGGAGAAAAAAATAATAATGATAAATATAATTATATAAATAGTATATGTATCAATATTTTTTTCTCCCCAATGTGCTCAATGCACACATATGGGGTGGCTGGCTTATATACTGATATTGGCGGGTCTTTTGGTCTCCCCTGCAATCCGTGTGCAGAGGTCTAATTGCCTGTCTTTTTCCAAAGTATTATTGGTGTCTGGCCATCTGTCGTAGTTTCAGTGTATCCATCTCTTATTTTGTTTGAGGGAATGCTATATGGTGTTTGACTTTTTCTCCCAGTCCTGCACAGGTAAGCCTGCGCACGCATTTTGTGTGGTGGGCATTTGGCGATGCACTTTATGTGGCGGTGGCCATTGGCCCCTGTCCACTCGGTGCTCGCCTTTCCTGTGTCGGTGGTTGTTGGTCCCCTGTCATTTCCTCCCTTCCAGGACGGAGCGATGCTAGCTTCTGACGTCATTTCCGGGGCGCCAGTTGTGATACTTCCGGTCCGTCTGCTGTGAGGCGATGACTTCCGGGTCTTGCCGACTAGGGGGAGGAACCCATTGCGCGGTTTCCCGCCGCGCATGGGTATATACTGGGGACGCCAAGGGCCACTGGCGGCGCCATCACTTTCCGCTCTCCTCTGAGGAAAGAGGCGGACTCCTGATTGAACACAGACTACATTGGAAACCACAGATCGGGGCTGAGTTGTTTGCCATTCTATGAAGGCTTTGCCGTATTCCAAACCCAGGATACAACCATATACTTTCTCTTGTGAGTAATCTTGAATATATTGGTCCGGGGTTGTATCCTTGGGTACAATCGGCAGACTTGGTGGTTGGGGGTGGGGTTGGCTATTCTGATCCCACTTTTTTCTTCCCCCCCCCCCCCAGAACGTTTGGCAAATTTCCTCTCCCATTTGTTGGATTATCAATGGTTGTATTATTTCTCTTTTTCTTTCAAGGCACTGCACTTTAGGGGTCTCTTTATATCTGTACCTCCTGACCCTACTGGGATTACAAGTGTATCCATCCCTCTCTCTGTTACCAGTCCACCTGAATACCGAAGATATGGATGAATTGAGCTAGAATAGGAGATACGGTGGGTGGTGTTTCATGTGTCAGTATGTGGAGTGTTCACGTTTTTGGCCATTTTCTGTCAACAAATGTAATATATTTTCATATGTTTTCTTTCTTTGTTTGTTGGTTTGTTTTTGATTTTACAGAAAGGGGATCACAACATTTTTACATCCCTGATGAAGATTTGAACTCAAAAGTTCAATTATTTCAAAACGCGTTGGATTTATTACTCCCCCCCTTCCTTGGGGGTCACACCCCAGGGTGGGAGTTGTGTATCCCCATTTCCTCTCCCCTTTGGTATACATTGTTGTATACCACCTTCGGTCCTACTTGCCCATGACCAACTTTGGTATCTTCCGTTTTTGGCCATGGGACTAGGATGAGGTCATGTGAGCCATTCATGTTTGGCACATTGTCATTTTTTTAACCAGATTTGAATAAATATTCACTTTTATATATATTTTTGTTTTGCTTCCTTTTCATTTCTTTGTTTTTGATTGCCTTAAAAATCCCCCCCCCCCCCCAAGAGGAGAACAACACACAAGTGTTATTTTTAAATGTCTTATGGGATTATGGCAATCATAGGTCACTCATCATCTGGGACCACTTCTTTGTATATAATTAGCTTTATCTATATTGTTTCAAAAATATGAATGTAAAAAAAAAAAAAACAATTATTAAAAAAAAAAAGTATCAGATGAGAGTTTGGGGAGCTTATATTGTAATGTTTCAATAAAATAGGTATTTGCCATTCACTCTTGCCCCATAACCTGTAGGCAACATCTGAAGCTCCAATGCAGTCATTTGATTGAACCTTGCAGGCAGCTCACCTACCATGTACACTAATAAATAGAGATTGATGTAAATTAAGACAAGATTTATCTGGGCTCCGACACTCTGCATACAATTGTTTGCAGAAGACCTTATTCACTTTACATAACCACCTCTGAAAACTGTAAAAACACAGTAATTACACAAACATTTAAAATTAAGAATCATTTTATTCAAATTTTTTCTTCAATAGACAAAATCAGACACAATGCATGTGTTTTACATTCTTAAATATACAATAAACATTTTACAAGCAGTTCTTTGCAATAACTTTTAGCAGGTAGTACCTTTCTACATTACATATTACCACTTCTTCAAATATGCAACAGCACAACTTTGAATTCAATCACATTTTACTCTTTACTGTAAAAACAAGAATAAAGCACATTTTCGAAAATTATATTTTGAAAAAATAGAATAGTATCCTAATAGCATCAAAGAAGCAATGCCCTTTAGAACAAAATACAAAAATCATACTGGTCATCTTTCGTGCATTTTAATGCTTGCTCCCAAGTTTGCCATAGATGGCAGTGATGAGAACCATGTTATGCCAGGGAAGCTGCACCATATATTCTGCAATATAGACGCGCAATCTTATTTTCAGTAAATTAAGTATTCACGGCTTACTAGGTAGGGCTGGTGTACGAAATGCTCATTCTTACAACCTGCTGCCGTACGGTGACCTAACATATACATGAAATGCAAGATCAGCCCATCATATTTTTATAGTCCCGGCAGTTACAAAACACTGCATCACAATAGCTCACACAAAGGGCACATTTAGGATCCTACTTCCTACAGTTTATGAATCTGCCCACTGGTTTTTGGGAATTAACATAACTACAGTACATTAAAAAAAGTGCCTAAATAGTAAAAAATGTGCATTTCAAAATGTCTAAGTGTAATAAAAGGTGCCACATTGTCTAAACAATTCAACTTGAAAATAATGCAAGTACAGCCCTAAGGCTAACAGATTGGAACCACATTCAAATTAAATGCTTACAGTAGATCTAAACTCCAAGCAAAAATATCTAAAATTTGGTATGGAAGGGATACAACATTTTATTTTTAATTTGTTATTTTTGTCTTTTTGTTCTCTGATGTTAATGCTGCTCTTATTGCAGGTTACCTCTACATGTGGGTGTGTGTCCCCTAATGATACTGCGGGGCTGGCTCTTCTTCAGGTTTAGTCAATGGATGCCACAGGCTGAAGGTGTAGGTATCACCACATCAGTCTGCAACTAAAATGAGTGAGCAGCCAATGGTGACAATACTGGTCCTCCATACATTTAAAGTGATAACGCTCACTTACTGTACGACAGGAAGGCAGCCCAAACACTGAGGGACTGGCATGCTGCAATATATTACATTTTTTTTTTGGAAGAACCAAAATGCAGATCATAGAATACTTTCCCAGCCACTGCTAAGAGATGGATTTTAAAACACGAGTTTTACTAAAAATAAGGGAACCACTTTGCATAATTTCCTTGTAACGGCTATGTATATATGAAGCTTAGCTATTGACAAAACCAGGGGAGAAATGGCTGAAGAACCTTAAAATTCTCCAAATTGAAAAATCAGAAAACACAAACACTTCGTTCCTACAAATAAAAAAAAAAAAAATATAGGTTGTATAAAATTATAGTCTGGTTTTACAATGTGGCATTTTTAAGACTCAAACCTAGCTTAGAAGAAATCTTCGATAAGCGCAAACGATTTTATAAAAAGTTTAAGCTCAAAAAGACAAAAAAAAAAAAAAATCCATTAGGTGTGCAAAAAGGTTTTTTTTGCTTGTAAAAATGTAATTCTAAAATATACAATAAAGTACTTACTGGAGTCATCCTCCGAAAAAATTAAATGAAGCTACTCAGTAAAGGGGTAAGTTTAAGCACGTCTGCACAATTCTAATAATTTAAAGTGGATCTATCAACAATTTTACAAGTCTGAATGAATTCCCGACAATCCACAATATACAGAAACCGTAAAAATGAAAAACAAAAATTAAAAAAAAAAAATAAAAAAAAAAATAAGGTTATTGGCCTGCTAGTGACAGGTAGCTTTTCTTAGTTTCCCCTCCCACTGGTGACCCATGTAGTGTTATGGCAGATCACAAGGTAGGGGCAGCAGGGGTCTAATCAGTAGGAGGCTATGAAAGTTATTTTTACATTGCCCATCACAGACAGAGGAGGAAGAAACATTGGAGTTGTGCGGGTGGGATAGATTTTTACAATGGCTGGTCCCAGGCTGAGCAGGAGAAGGCTGAGCTTTGTATGACTTGTATACACAGACAAGAATACAAAAGGCCCCTGCAAGAGCACTGGATCATCTATGGGCCAGCATTAAAGTCCTCACCCTAAACAAAATTCACTGCCTTTCTGGGAAAAAAATATGAAGGCATTGTCAGGGTAGGTACTGTGATTTCTTAAATATATGGTAAGTCTGCTTTAAAGCTGGCCACACATTGATAAAAAGTCGGTTGGTTCAGCAGGGACTGCTAAATTTTGATCCATGTATGGGCACTGTGGTTGTACAGCAGTCTAACCGCCCTGTTGGGCTTTCCCTACTCGATCAGTGCTGCAGGATACAGTTGGCTGTGCTGATCAAGTCTCCCCACTGTCAGAATACAATAGCTCAGTAGAAAGGATTCTCCAATCCACATTAAGTGTGTTGGTGGGGGAACAAATTTTATTTCATTCAACAAATTAAAAAAAAAAAAAAAAAAAAGAAAAAAAAAAAAGAAGAAGGACTTCTCTGTGGGCTGCCCAACACTGGTATTTAAATCCTTGTATATGCCCATGACTGCTTCTCTTAAGTGCAATTGTTAGCAGCAAGGCTTTTTTATTGCAGAAGAGACCCATCCCTTGGTGCCAAAATGAACTAACTTTCACTCGCCCAGACTGGCCAATCAAGATGGCTGAAGACCCCCAAACCCAGAAAAAGAAAAGGTGAAAAGGTCAACGGTGACAAGGGAGCTTGCAGACTTTGTATCCTTGGGGCAGAGATAATTAATGCTTTAATGAAAATAAAAAAAAAAAAATACATTTTTACATGCAGTGCTTCCCTCCTGAGGTTTATTTAATCTGCACTCTGGTAGACCATTAGTGATTAGCAGGCACATCGAGGTTATTGAGGTTAGGGTGATTCCAGTAGCACATTTTGTCTATGGTGTTACATCATGTGTGAACATGACTACCCATCAAATTATGACAGAAAACAAATGAGTCTCTATGTTGGAAGTTACACAAGTTTAATGAGGTCATCCCCTCCCTTTGCTGGTACTGACCTCTTCAAACCTGTCTTGTAGTTACATGCTCTTTGTACCTCAAATCATGGAGGATTCTGCAGCAGAGAACAACAATGAAAGGCAAGTATTGAGGGGGGGCTGGGCTAAAAAAAAGTTGGCCACTTTACCTTAAATTGGCAAACTGACAGTCTAAAAAAAAAAAAAAAACTGTGTTGCTTACAGTCTCTAAACAGCTTCAGACTTTTAGAAGCAGAGACTGTACCCATTTGAGATACTTGCATAAGAGGCCCATTGTTGAGAACCGTTCCCAATGGCTGCCATTCGGGTCTAAGCTCTGAGTCAAAACATAACTAAAGTTATAAACCTAGGAATTAGCTTTGTGACAAATTCATTTTAATAGGGCCAATGCCAACAATGTTAACATTTTATTTATGGAGAAAATGTTTGTATGCTAAAAGAACCACCAGTATCTTAACCCCCACCCGTCCTATAGATTTATTTACTGAACATGCAGCTATAGATTTATTTACTGCACATGCAGCATTTTCATTGTCATTAAAAAAGGAGTTTTCAATTCACTTTAACAAAAACTAACAAAAGGAACTGTAGTTTGGACTCCAATTGCAGAAGAGTTTACCTTCTCGTCTGTGCCCCAAATGGGGGGGGGGGGGGGCTAGTAGTTGTCACTGTAACAGAAGTCACAGACAGCTGGATACTATGGGGTTTAATTAAGCTTTAGCAATAAAACCTGGATGCCGATTGGTTTCTCTGCAGAATCGTAACTAATTTTTTCCTCTCTAGCTTTACTAAATAAACCCCTATATCTTCAAGTTATTTCAATATGTTTTACTGGCTTTGGTCTCTGTCCCTTTTAAAGAACTGGTTCCTCTCAGGCTACTATGACCACTGAGTGATCATGTAGACCAGGGGCGCTCAACCTTTTGAAGAGCAAGGGCCACTTAGGCAATCTGGTAACCAGTCGTTGGTCACAATTAACTATGAAGTTTTACTGCCCCCCAACCTTAATTGTAAATGAGGGGGTCCTAAACCCTCTAATAAGGCTGCTTTCACACTGATGTGCTGCGATTTACCCGCACCTGAGGCTTTCCTGTGGGTTAGCTGCACTGAGTCATAGACTTCTATTACATCTTGTGGGTGTGGTGCACTTTCAGAACAGAAAGTGTGCCAAACCCTCACATTGCTCTACAGGCAGTTAGAAAGGTCCCAGGCGAAGTGCACTTGGTTTCTCTCCGCCTGGGACAAGAGCCAGTGCTACAGAGGAAGCATCCCCTTTTGCGGTGCCTGCATCCTCCGCTGCCAGCGCTGGCTCCATGCACTCTGACGCTCTGGGATGGCAACCTGTTGATCCCAATCTGGGCTTGCCAACCAGCTATCCCAGAGCAAGGGCATGTGCTTCCCTGGTTTGAGGTTGCAGGGCCATATCAGAGCGCTCCACGGGTCATGGGTTGAGTAAGACCCTCATTATGGGGAGGGATTTAGGGAAACACAAATCGCCATGCTCACCCACTCAGGGATGCCCATTCCAAGGCATGAAAGCAAGACATGAAGGTGTATCAGTGGCTGCTCTGCTCTAACTTACATGGGCAACTGCACCCAGAGCCTACAAATATTCAACAGGGGAAACAAGGGGATTTGAGTTACAGAGCCTTGGATGTCATAGGTAATAAATTAATTTTGCAGGTAATAAATTTTGCAGCATCTACAACCAATACAAATCTAAATAAAGCTATCTTTTTTTTATTAATCTGGGTAGCAAAAAAAAATAAAAAATATGCCACTGCCTTCTGACTAAAGAAAAAACAAAAAAAACATGTGGTTCTATTAGGTGCCTGCTAAGTAGTTCAGAAAATAAAATTAATGGGAAATCTTAGCATTCTACTCTAATGTGCAGTAATGGATTACTGTGTGTTGTGCCCCATGTTGCCGAAAAAAGATCGGGTGCAGTTTCTGGTGTGCTGGCAACGCATCCAATTCAACATAAGTTAGTGGGCAGGTGTTAATTGCTTCACACAGGTTTAACCTGCCCACGGTCTCAAAAAGTGCATCAGCATCCCTTCTTAAAGTGCTACACCTGGAGGAACCTGGAGCAGCTCACGAGCCCCCTGATGAATAAATTTGCCCTGAATACAAAGATTCATTAATAAAAAGTGCACATGAGTAAAAGCAAGGTGTGCAATATTATTCTGGAACTCTGCAAGTCTGTAGTACCATTTATTTACAGTTCAAAACCATCTAATATATTTATATGCACGCTAATTAGTGTAAAGAAACAGGGAATAAAATACAATAATAGTAAGGTTCAGATAAAACATATTTGGTCTTCTCACCTGTACCATGATCCAGCAGAGATAAGTTTTCCATAAACATTTAAACTACCAGCACAAGTCCTTGAAAAATACCCTACATCATTCATACACAAATTACTAACAGAACAATGAACTCCATTCAGAACTGGAAAAGGTCGATAAAGTGCTGTGGAGAGACTGGCGTAAGGCAGCTACTGGGATCATTAGCTGTGCAAGGATGTCCAGAGTCCTGACAGGAGAAAGAAAACCATCAAAAACATAAAATTAACACCTGCTATCCCTTCTCCTTAAAAAACACACACACTTCTAAATTTATATTATATATATATAACATTTTTCAAACACACACAGCATCTCACAAAAGTGAGTACACCCCTCACATTTTTGTAAATATATTATATCTTTTCATGTCACAACACTTTGCTACACAGAGAGTGTACAGCTTGTATCTTGCATAACAGTTTAAATTTGCTGTCCCCCTCAAAATAACTCAACACGCAGCAGCCATTAATATCTAAAATATTTAAACCGCTGGCAACAAAAGGGAGTACACCTCTAAGTGAAAATGTTCAAATTAGGCTCAAAGTCTCAATATTTTGTGTGGCCACCATTATTTTCCAGCACTGCCTTCACCCTCTTGGGCATAGAGTTCACCAGAGCTTCACAGGTTGCCCCTGGAGTCCTCTTCCACTCCTCTATGGTGACATCATGGAGCTGGTTGATGTTAGAGACCTTGCACTCCTCCACCTTCCATTTGAGGATGTCCCACAGATGCTCAATAGGGTTTAGGTCTGGAGACATGCTTGGCCAGTCCATCACCTTTACCCTCAGCTTCTTTAGCAAGGGGGTCGTTATGTTGGAATACTGCCCTGCGGCCCAGTCTCCAAATGGAGGAGGGGGGGGGGGGATCATGCTCTGCTTCAGTATATTACAGTACATGTTGGCATCCATGGTTCCTCAATGAACTGTCGCTCCCCAGTGCCAGCAGCACTCATGCAGCCCCAGACCATGACACTCCCACCACCATGCTTGACTGCAGGCAAGACACTTGTCTTTGTACTCCTCACCTGATTGCCGCCACACACGCTTGACACCAGGCCTGACTTGCTTCCGGAACCCAGCCTCGATGGAGCAGATGTTGATAATGACCCCAAACACACATCCAAGACGACCACTGCTTTGCTAGAGAAGCTGAGGGTAAAGGTGATGGACTGGCCAAGCATGTTCCCAGACCTAAACCCTATTGAGCATCTGTGGGGCATCCTCAAAACGGAAGGTGGAGGAGCGCAAGGTCTCCACCAGCTCCGTGATGTCGTCATGGAGGAGTGGAAGAGGACTCCAGTGGCAACCTGTGAAGCTCTGGTAATCTCCATTCCCAAGAGGGTTAAAGCAGTGCTGGAAAATAATAGTAATAAAAAGAAAAGAGAAGGCGCCTGGCCCTTTAAATAAAAGATTGTTGAACCTGCTGCCCTTTTAATTGTAATAAAACAATAAATAGGTATATATCATAGGTAAAAAGGCGCTGGTAATCTTAATATATCACGTGTTATAAAAATTAATAGGTGATTTAAAGTGTAATATATGTGATTAAAAATTGCTACAAATATATATATGATCTACTATTGGTGCAATTAGCAAAGAAAAGTGCATACCAGTGCAATTTCAATTCAGAAGTGTTTGTGCTTCTCAAAGTAAATTAATCCACAAAGGTGTGGATCAGTGAACCAATAAATAGATATATAAAGAATTCCATACAAAAATCACATAAGAATATATAAAAATATAAATATATAAAATGTGCTCCAAGTAGTGTTTAAAAGTCCAGGCAATAGCATGCAATCAAAATTGTGCTTGGTGGATTCTTATTAATCCCTTCACAGTGCTCCAGGTGCTGGGATGTGACAACCGTCAATTAAGAAGTGCTTGTGCTTCTCAAAGTAAATTAATCCACAAAGGTGTGGATCAGTGAACCAATAAATAAATATATAAAGAATTCCATACAAAAATCACATAAGGATATATAAAAAAAAATCACATAAGAATATATAAAAAAGTATAAATATATAAATGTGCTCCAAGTAGTGTTTAAAAGTCCAAGCAATAGCATGCAATCAAAATTGTGCTTGGTGAATTCTTATTAATCCATTCACAGTGCTCCAGGTGCTGGGATGTGACAACCGTGGCCTCTTACCAGCTAGCAGCAGGACGCTCGTTAAGCGAAATGCATTGTGGTCAATGCTAACCCGGAAGTAACACACAGAGGCATTCGGAACAGAGGCTGGGATACACATCCACCGCCGCAATACAAAGAAAGGGGGAAAGGAGATACAGGGTGCTGCAGATCCCCGGAGAATATCTTCCTAAGACCCAAAAAAACGATTTTGTACTGCCGAATTGCCCAGTGCCAGGAGGGCACAACAAATAGTAAGAGGCTAATTGTCACCTTATAGTGTATGTTTTTTGGAGAATAAAACAGTATTTCACTATTGGAGGCTATTTGTTCTTCTATATCTTTATGTGTATGGGGGGACTACATGGTCCAACTCGAGTAATATAGGAGCCAGAGATCCAAGCAATCGAGGAGAGGTCTGATCCACCCAATAAAGGGATCACAGGCGTTGGGGGTCCTTGTGACCTGCTGCTAGCTGGTAAGAGGCCACGGTTGTCACATCCCAGCACCTGGAGCACTGTGAATGGATTAATAAGAATTCACCAAGCACAATTTTGATTGCATGCTATTGCTTGGACTTTTAAACACTACTTGGAGCACATTTATATATTTATACTTTTTTATATATTCTTATGCGATTTTTTTATGGAATTCTTTATATATTTATTTATTGGTTCACTGATCCACACCTTTGTGGATTAATTTACTTTGAGAAGCACAAGCACTTCTTAATTGACGGTTGTCACATCCCAGCACCTGGAGCACTGTGAAGGGATTAATAAGAATCCACCAAGCACAATTTTGATTGCATGCTATTGCCTGGACTTTTAAACACTACTTGGAGCACATTTATATATTTATATTTTTATATATTCTTATGTGATTTTTGTATGGAATTCTTTATATATCTATTTATTGGTTCACTGATCCACACCTTTGTGGATTAATTTACTTTGAGAAGCACAAACACTTCTGAATTGAAATTGCACTGGTATGCACTTTTCTTTGCTAATTGCACCAATAGTAGATCATATATATATATTTGTAGCAATTTTTAATCACATATATTACACTTTAAATCACCTATTAATTTTTATAACACGTGATATATTAAGATTACCAGCGCCTTTTTACCATGGAAAATAATAGTGGCCACACAAAATATTGACATTTTGGGCCCATATTGGACATTTTCAATTAAGGATGTATTTAATTGTTGCCAGCGGTTTAGACATTAATGGCTGTGTGTCGAGTTATTTTGAGGGGATAGCACATTTACATTGTTATAGAAGCTGTACACTCACTACTTTACATTGTAGCAAAGTGTAATTTGTTCAGTGTTGTCACATGAAAAGATATAATAAAATATATACAAAAATGTTAGGGGTGTACTCACTTTTGGGAGATACTGTATATACATATAATATATATATATATATATATATATATATATATATATATATATATATATATATATATATACATATATATATACATACATACACACACACACATATACACACACATATATATATATATACACATACATACATACATACATACATACATACATACATATACACACAGTTTTTGTTAATCTAAAAATTGATATGCTTTCTATTTATTTTAACCTTTCTACCTCTGAAGGAACCCTTAAAAAAAATGTCAAATCTCAGGGACACTGAATATTTTAGTGCTTCTATGTTGTTAGTCAATAGTGAAGTTCCGCATTTCATTATAGAAACCTATACAGCACTGATGATTAAAGAAAACACACGTACAAACAATTAAAGGTGTCAATCTGCTACTGCTGAAGAACTCACTGTAACCTCTAGAAAAACCTTCCTAGGGATCCACAGATCACTGGCTAAGAAAGGCGATTTAAATAAAAACAGAAAATTTCACAACCTACGATTTTTACAATTGTAACCCTAAATGACACTTCAACTAAAATGTTCTCTGCTTCTATTATTTTGCAAGAAGGTCCCTAACAAAAAAAATGATATATATATATAATCTCTTTCCAAACAGAATTTACATCTTTCAGAGCCAGTAATTAGCTGCAGTCTGCATGATTAGCAGTAAGAGTGGGTTAGGGCAATGCCACGTACCATTTCTGGTATACCTATAGGCTTTTACACTGGATGATTACATTCATAGCAGCCAACATTTCCATTTGAGAGAGATTAAAGGGGACACGTCACACTATGGTATTATGAATGGGAAAAAAAAAAAAAAAACAGAAGCATAACATGCATGCAGTTAATATGCTACCGTTTAAAAAAAGGTAACAGATGACAATGGGATTAAAGAAGGACTCTAGGCAACAAGTAGAATAAGCTGCCAATTTACCAAGGGCTACATCGTCTCTAGACTGTTGGGGCTTCTGGGGGATTGTTTTATGTACTACCTCCAGGCATACAGGGGAAAATAGCATGAAAAGTGTAGCAAAAAAGGACCAGTAAGGAATTCTGGGAAAGCAGGAAAAGTAAGGATGTAAGTGGAAGGTAATGAGTGATAATCAGGCCACCAGACCCTCCAAAAATAGAGAATACATGGACTGGGTAGTAGCCACAGCCTTTCCAAAACAGCTCCTGAGTAGGCATGAGCTTCGAGTATACAGTACTGAAAGTTTGAGGCAAACCCAGCTTGTTCAAGGTTTGCAGTTCGGTGAACTAACGCAGTAGTTCAGACGCAAAAATTCTTTGGAGAAAAAGAACGCACAGCAAGGGCCTCTGAATTTGCATCAGCTGGCTTAGATGTGCCAATAATGAGGCCTTTGTCATGAGCTAGCCCCCTCAAGATAGCTCATAATTGGTCTGCTTCCTGGAATAAGAGCTAGACATCCCAGGAGGCAGCAGGAGGCTGGACACATCATCCTGGCCTAGGCGGGGATTTAGGAAGTGCAACCATTCAAAAATAAAAAATATATAATTTAAAAAAGAAATTCTAAAAGTTTATAAAGGGATGGAGAAGAGACAGAAGAGAGGAAGTGCTATTTGTAGGTGTAGGCCTGCTTTAAAGTGGGGCTTTTGTTTCAGGGTGTTTTTATCCATTTCAGGGGATTTATTGGGATTGTTGAAAATTTTTTTTTTTTTTTGTGCTGAAAGGTCCCCCAAAAAAAAGAGGGGGGGGGGCAGACTGGTTTTAAGGGTGGTATTTTGAGGGTTTCTTAATTTTTACTATGCTGACAGGTCCTTTTTTTTTTTTTTGGGATGCTCAAAAGCACAGCACTTGTTACTGAACATATGTTCCTGGATAAAAAATAAGTTAGATCATTCCCATTTAACAGATCTCACTATCCTCGGATAAAATTAAAGTTAAAACAATATGCAAGCCCAACATTTCATATTCCTGATATGTGCCTGCTGCTTCATGTACTTGTATGAAAAAGTATCCTGTTCACTTTGTATTGCTTCCTTTGTGTAAAATCCCTGGTGTTCTGGTCAGTCCCTTTTTTTTTTCTTCTTTTTATAGGAAATCAAACACACAACCTCACCCCCACTAGGCATGAGAGCACAGTGTTGTTGGTCCTGTAGCTGTGCTGGGAACTCCGCCTGCTCTCCAATGATCAGGCTTGTCATTACCCCCCTCTCCCTGCACAACACTGGGAAGATCAGTGTACTGCTGTTTCTCTCTCCTCCCCCCCCCCCCCAACTCTTTTGCAGCTGAGAACAGAGGGAATGTAATTGCTTTAAAAAGGAAAAAAAAAAAGGGCATTTATAATATTTTATAACTATATACAAATGTTTTACCTTTCATGTCTATTTTAAACTGAACGGGTTGTTACAGGACGAGGGTTTACAATCACTTTAAGCTTAAAAGTGGTTGTAAAGTCAGAAGGATTTTTTATCTTAATGCATTCTGTGCATTAAGATAAAAGGCCTTCTGTGTGCAGCAGCCCCCCCCCCCCAATACTTACCTGAGGTCCATCCACTGTATATCCAGCAATGTTACAGGTGTGTCTCGGCTGCCCAGGACTCCCGTTCTCATTGGCTGAGACAGTCAGCCAATGAGGAGAGAAAGGGGATGGGACAGGCCATGCCACAGCTTAGCATCTGAATGGACATAGGGAGCTGTGGCTCGGCTTGGGTGCCCCTATAGCAAGCTGCTTGCTGTGGGTGTAGTCAGCAGGAGGGAGGGGCCAGGAGTGCTGAAGAGGGAACCAATAAGAGGAGGATTGGGGCTGCTCTGTGCAAAACCACTACACAGAGCAGGGAAGCGACTTATTTTTTTATTAAAAAAAAAAAACACGAGACATTAGTATCACTTTAAATCGGTTAGGACAATTATCCCAGATTAAAAGCACCTGCAGTCTCTTAATTCTTGTGGAAAAATCAGTTTGTCTCCAATAAATTTGGGTCTAAAATGTATATTTAAAATTGGCCAGCAGCAGGGGGATGTTTTAAACTTCTGTGCCGTCTGACTCGCTCAAGGCCAAAAATTAGCAAAAAAATTATTAATGGGGTTTGGCACCAAGTTCAGTGTTTGCGGATTTTAGGCAAGATTTGACTAACCCTACATGAACTGAATACAGACAAAATTGTGGTATAATGTAAACCATATACAAACATGCAAATGGGGCTAATCAAAGTTTTTTTTTATTATTAAAAAGCAAAACTAGCAAACTAATGGCTACATGACTGAAAAAAAATATATATATATATAAAGTGAATCTAAAGCCAAAACATTTTTCATATTTGCATTTGCAATATTCTTTGTGTCCCCGGATGGAGTCACCCCTAGCATGGGTTATATAAAAAAAATAAATAAAAAAAAAAAAAAAAACACCATTGTCTCCAGTACAGAAATGGAGGAAAAATTCCAAAAATGTTTGAGTTGTCACAATATTAGGATGAGAGGAAATTTCCAAATGAGAAAACTTGTTCCAGTGACAACTATATAGGTGGGGATACCACCTTGCTTTGGAGATTCTCTAACTTTTAGCTGTGTTTCTGGCACAGGCAGTGAGAAGAAATCTCTAAGGCTCACATCTATGCAGGTGTGGTGCATTTTTTGCATGATGTCAAGTGTTGGGTTTTGGGCAGCACATTCATTTCAATGTTTACAATGAACCGCTTTTTATTTATTTACGTAAAAAAAAAAACCTTTATCCCAAAAAGATAATAAACTGTTTGATGTAACTGGTTTTAAAGTATTAGCTGGAGTTTGGCATTGTTACTGTATTTAAATCTGCTAGTCCATATAAAACACTCTCCTTCCCCCAGAAGGACAATGCTGCTGTCCAAAAGGTGCCCCTTCATTCAGAGTGGAGGGCACTCTAATACAGCAGGTGTGTTAATGGCCAGATTACCAGGAAAAGACAGGGGGGGGGGGGGATACAGCCACCACATCTAGTGACTGGTAAGCTGCAATACACTACATTTTTTTTTTTTAGCCTCTACTGCGGATACTATATACCATTTATTTTATTTTTCCATACATTTCTGAGCTGCGCTATCAAAATTTATAAAGTATATCAAGTATTCAATTATATAAATAGTTAAAAAAATATTAAATCATATATGTCCACATAAGTGATAGTGAATTCTTCTTAAATGTTCAAACACCTTGGGTATCCATCACTGAAGGTACATAACATCCTTGTGCAAAAACCGCCACCTCTTGTAGAAAAAAAAGGCACGCTTACCCACTGTCAAATTACCTTTTTTTTCTAGGAAGATCTAAAAGTCTCATTCCACTCACTGGAATTTAGAAGGGGATATGGAAACAAAATGCTCCAATAGCGTTCCCCTGGGCGACGTTACATGTGATGAAACGCATAGGGTGGAGCTGTGTGCTGACATTGTGTTCTCATGATCCCAAGACGCGTCATCCCAAGAGGCGTTATTACTACTTGTGATCCTAAGAGGCGTTATTATCAATGTTCCCTCTAATTTTTACTGTGCCGAGCAAATAAAAACATTTCTGAGCTCCCCAACCTTTTTTATCGCCGCGGACCAGTCAACGTTTGATAATTTT
This sequence comes from Pelophylax lessonae, assembly GCF_965119305.1. Taxonomy (NCBI): domain Eukaryota; kingdom Metazoa; phylum Chordata; class Amphibia; order Anura; family Ranidae; genus Pelophylax; species Pelophylax lessonae. Next base: position 165,048,042 of record NC_138770.1, on the reverse strand, counting down.
TCTGTGGCCCGCTGAGGGGGGGGGGGGGGGACGTCAATGCAGAGTGACCAGCGTGCCCCCAATCAATGCAGAGTGCCAACAGCATTGTCCCCAATTAATGCAGAGTGCCACAGTATTGCTCCCAATCAATGTAGAGATGCCAGTGTGCCACTTTTTTTTTACATGACCCGCTCCCTGATTGTCCAGGAGGAGGATCCGTGTGACAATAGCGAATTTTCATTCGCTATTGTCACACAATGGGCGTGCTCTCGGGGCACACACTCTGCTCCCCGGCCGCCACGTCTGTGGCTGTGCGATCTGCATCTGTGCTTGCGCGGGACTGTCAATGACACTGCGCGTCCGCGGATGCGCGCACCTTAAAGGGAACATTGGTTATTACTACAATTTTTTTGATGTCAGTGAGATTCTAATAAACCACATAAAAGAGTTTTATACTACTGGAGCATTTTGTTTCCATATCCCCATCTAAATTCCACTGACAGGATGTTTGGCGGAGGAATACCATAAATGCCCTGTCCCCTGGGTAAACTGTATGGAGCGGTTCCTTATGACCTATACTTGGATGATTCGGTTCTGAGCCTTTTAGACCTTTCTAGAGATAGAAGGTAACTTACTGTGGGACAAGTTTTGGATGAGTAGCCAGCATTTGTCACTTCGCACAGTCCGCACTGCAGGCGGCCGTTTCATCTTCATTTTTTCACTACGCTTTTAAATATTCATTCGATGTAAGTGCACTTCTTTTTAATAAATCTGTGTTTTAAAAGATAATGCACTATGCGAGTCTCTCTCCTTCTGCACGCCAACCACATGTTTGAGTCTGTCAGTACATGAGCTGACTACCCCAGCTGCAAGCGGTGAGAGAGGGAGGATCGGGTCTGTGCTTAGGGAAGCTGGCCAGTTTCTATTCGATCAGCTGTTTCATCTTAGAAGATCTCGGTCAGAGAGCAGTAGCGGAGAGGTATCGGACTCCATATACTGAGAAACCTGGGATCGCTATGCTGCTTGCCCGCGGTTAGCTGGTAAGTGAGCATTACCTCTATCACATACTGCATTGGAATTTCATCTGTCTATGCTCATTTGTTCTTGGGAGACCGCTTATGACCTTCGTCCTGTGTATTTGGAAGGACTGCCTTTTCAGTTTTCACACACTGAATATACAGGACTTCACTGCAAATTAACCCTTTGTATTTGGAAGGACTGTTTTTTTCAGTATTTCACACTGAGTATATAGGACTTGAAAACTCTATTATAGATTTGTTCTTTCACAGACAATACATTCACTATAGGGGAATATTGTTTTTTCACAAGTCAGCACTCATACACAATACCATTGAACTGTGTGTTTTTTCATTAATCTAGTGATCTTTTGGTCACATATTTTATAGGATAGCGCACTATTTTTATTTAAATTTTTTATTTTCCAACATTCAGGAATTTTTATTGCAGCAATCCCCACATTCTGACCAGCGCATCTTCACCCACAACATAACACAACTTACCGTGGGTAAGCAGTCACTTTTTCTACAAGAGGTAGTGGTTTTTCACAAGGATGTTATGTACCATTGGTGATGGATATCCAATAGGTTTGTGCACATGTCAGAAGAATTCTATATCGCTCACATGGACTTTTAGGATTTAATAATTGAAAACTATTTTTTATGGTGCATAATACGACAATTTATCAATTTGGATAGTGCAGCTCAGAAATGTTTAATTTATCATCAGTGTCAAAAATCTCACGGTTGAGAGACTTTAAATCATTGAATTTCTTTTTTGCATATTGTACATTGCACAAGCACAGTTTTCGCAGGAATTTCAGGTTTGCTTTCACAACTATAGACCTTTTTGTGGGTTCTCTGCAATTTTAACTTTGGATCCCTAAAATCTTAAATGTTTTGTCCATATGTCTATTGTTAACTGCATATATGTATCCATTTGAATTGGTTTCTGAACACAAATACTGGATTTCCCTATCATGGGTTCTATGTCCTTGTTGATCTCCACCTGATGTTTATCGTTTCTTCTTGTGACAGCAGCAGCTGATGTATTTATTCTACTCCGCCACATGGAAACCCCACTTTCATGACTAAGCCCAGTGGGCGGGGTGAAATGTGTCGGGGGTGTGACCTGGATAGAGCCATATTGAGGCTGCCCTCATTACTGTGACTATTGGGCTCTGATTGTGAGCTGAATTAGAGGTTACTTCCTTTCTCTATTTTGAATATAACACGCCAGGACAGGCTCTTCTCCAGCCTACACCCCCCAGTGTCACTGGACTTGGGACATACTGGAATCTGGAGCGGCACCTCTAATTTATGTGTGGATATTACATTTTTGGAATACCACCTCTTGAACCATTGCCTAATCCTACAAAAAAATAAAAAATAATGTTTGGCCTTACATACACTTGGAACTGGAGAATAAAATGTGTTGTAGTCTACGGTACTCAAATGAGAAAAGTAGCAATGTGGTAGTTCTGGATGAGCGGCTTCATTTTTGCTCTCACACGTTGCTCATAACATTGTCATTCTCTCCCCTTTACACTTGAAAAATAGGTTACAGAGTGAAAAGGAGAAGCTTGCTGGTTGCTAGGAGCACATCAGACAGTTATCAGTTCAGAAACTTTCACTCATAGGGCTTTAAACATATATGAAAACATACACACCATGAGATATCCTGATAGAAACATGCACCAAATACCTTAAATATAAGAGCTAGCTGACAGTCCTTTACACATAAAGAAGACAAGCAGAAGAGGAACAATGAGAAACTTCATATTAAAATTATCATGCTATCAAATTATATAAGGCTACAAAAGATTAGTTACCCTCAGATCTCAAGTGGTAAAGTAATTAGCAATAGTACATTGCAGTCATAGGCGTGCACACAGGGTGTGCCGGATGTGCCTGGGCACACCATAATCACCCCATTTACTTTAGCATTATTGCTCTGTGTGTCGTTGGGGAGATGGGAAAGATCTCCCACTGAGCAACTCTCCTCTGCAGGGAGATCATGTGCCGCAAGGAAGACTGTGTGTGTGTGTGTGTGTGTGTGTGTGTGTGTGTGTGTGTGTGTGTGTGTTAGACTGTGTGTGACACAACCAAAAATGTAAATGTATTATATTTATGTAATTGACCAACCCAAAGTGGCACAAAATTGTCAAGTGGAAGGAAAATGAAAATTGATTTCCAAATTTTGTACAAATAAATATGTGAAATGTGTGGCGTGCATTTGTATTCAGCCCCCCAATCAATATTTTGTAGAACAACCTTTCGCTGCAATTACAGCTGCAAGTCTTTTTAGGTATGTCTCTACCACCTGTGAACATCTAGAGTGAAAGTTTAGCACATTCTTCTTTTCAAAATAACTCAAGCTCTGTCAGATTGGATGGAGAGCATCTGCGAATAGCAGTTTTCAAGTCTTGCCACAGTATTTCAACAATCTCTCTTTGATCTAAACCATTCCATTGTAGCTCTGGCTGTAGGTTTAAGGTCCTTGTCCTGCTGGAAAGTGAACCTCCGCCCCAGTCTCTAGTCTTTTGCAGACTAACATGTTTTCTTTTAAGATTGTCTTGTATTTGGCTCCATCCATCTTCCCATCAAACTCTGACCAGCTTCCCTGTCCCTGCTGAAATAAAAGCATCTCCACAACATGATGCTGCCATGTTTCACAGTGAGGATGGTGTGTTCAGGGTGATGTGCAGTGTGAGTTTTCCGCCACACAGTTTTACTTAAAGCCAAAACCTTCAATTTTGGTCTAATTTGACAAGAGCACCTTCTTCCATGTTTGCTGTGTCCCCCACATGGCTTCTCGGAAACTGTAAAACGGGACTTCTTATGGCCTATCAACAATGGCTTTCTTCTTGCCACTCTTCCATAAATGCCAGATTTGTGGAGTGCCGGACTAATAGTTGTCCTGTGGACAGATTCTCCCACCTGAGCTGTGGATCTCTGCAGCTTCTCCAGAGTTACTATAGGCCTCTTGGCTGCTTCTCTGAATTAATGCTCTCCTTGCCCGGCCTGTCAGTTTATGTGGACGGCCATGTCTTGGTAGGTTTGCAGTTGTGACATACTCTTTCCATTTTCGGATGATGGATTGAACAGTGCTCCGTGAGACGTTCAAAGCTTGGGATATTTTTTATAACCTAACCCTGCTTTAAACTTCTCCACAACTTTAACAGGCCCTAACCTGTCTGGTGTGTTCCTTGGCCTATATGATTGTTTGTTCACCAAGATTCTCTAAATAAACTCGGAGGGCTATATTTATACATAGATTAAAATTGCACACAGGTGGACTCTATTTACTAAATAGGTGACTTATGAAGACAATTGGTTTCACTAGATTTTAGTTAGGAGAATCAGAGAAAAGGGGGCTGAAAACAAATGCAAGCCACCCTTTTCAGATATTTGTAAAAAAAAAAAAAAAAAAAATTGAAAACCACTTATCATTTTACTTCCACTTCACAATTATGTGCCACTTTGTGTTGGTCGATCACATAAAATCCCAATAAAAAACATTTACATTTTTGGTTTTAACATGACAAAATTTCAAGGGGTGTGAATTTTCAAGGTACTGTAAATGTATGAGCAGCTTTAGCCTAAGCTCTACAGAGACCTTTACATAGGTATACCGACTGACGTTCAGGTCTCTCTCACTCTCTGCTGCTGGGGGAAAATGCTGACTGCTGTTTTAGGGAACACCCTGATAGTTAGGAACGGACCCGTGTTTAGTTAGCACAGTATCTCACAAAAGTGAGTACACCCCTCACATTTTTGTAAATATTTTATTTTCATGTGACAACACTGAAGAAATGACAATTTGCTACAATGTAAAGTAGTGAGTATACAGCTTGTATAACAGTGTAAATTTGCTGTCCCCTCAAAATAACTCAACACAAAGCCATTAAGGTCTAAACCGCTGGCAACAAAAGGGAGTACACCCCTAAGTCAAAATTGGGCCCAATTAGTATTTTTCCCTCCCTGGTGTCATGCGACTCATTGTTACAAGGTTTCAGGTGTGAATGGCAGGTGTATTAAATTTGGTGTCATCGCTCTCTCTCATACTGGTCACTGAAAGCTCAACATGGCACCTCATGGCAAAGAACTCTGAGGATCTGAAAAAAAGAATTGTTGCTCTACATAAAGATGGCCTAGGCTAGGCTATAAGATTGCCAATACCTTGAAACTGAGCTGCAGCACAGTGGCCAAGACCATACAGCGGTTTAGCAGGACAGGTTCCACTCAGAACAGGCCTCGCCATGGTTGACCAAAGAGGTTGAGTTCACCTGCTCAGCGTCATATCTAGATGTTGTTTTTGGGAAATAGACATACGAGTGCTGTCCGCATTGCTGCAGAGCTTAAAGGGTGGGGGGGGGGGGGGGGGTCAGTGGTCCGACCAAACGCCACATACTGCATCAAATTGGTCTGCATGACTGTCATCCCAGAAGGAAGCCTCTTCTAAAGATGCACAAGAAAGTCTGCCAACAGTTTGCTGAAGACAAGCAGACTAAAGACATGGATAAAGTTATTTGGTTCAGATGGTATCAAGCGTGTGTGGCGGCAACCAGGTGAGGAGTACAAAGACAAGCATATCTTGCCTACAGTCAAGCATGGTGGTGGCAGTGTGATGGTCTGAGGCTGCATGAGTGCTTCTGGCACTGGGGAGCTACAGTTCATTGAGGGAACCATGAATGCCAAAATGTACTGTGACATACTGAAGCAGAGCATGATCCCCTCCCTTCAGAGCCTGGGAAGCAGGGCAGTATTCCAACATAACAAACCCAAAACACACCTCCAAGACGACCACTGCCTTGCTAAAGAAGTTGAGGGTAAAGGTGATGGACTGGCCAAGCATGTCTCCAGACCTAAACCCTATTGAGCATCTGTAAAGGCATTCTCAAACAGAAGGTGGAGGAGCGCAAGGTCTCTAACATCCCCCAGCTCTGTTATGTCAAAGAGGAGTGGAAGGAGGACTCCAGTGGCAACCTGTGAAGCTCTGGTGAACTCCATGCCCAAGAGGGTTAAGGCAGTGCTGGAAAATAATAGTGGCCACACAAAATATTGACACTTTGGGCCTAATTGGGACATTGTCACTTAGGGGTGTACTCCCTTTTTTTTGTCAGCGGTGTAGACAATAATGGCTGCGTGTTGAGTTATTTTCAGGGGACAACACATTTACACAGTTATACAAGCTGTATACTCACTACTTTACATTGTAGCAAAGTGTTATTTCTTCAGTGTTGTCACATGAAAAGATATAATAAAATATATTTACGAAAATTTGAGTGGTGTACTCACTTTTGTGAGATACTGTAGCTTGGATGAGTAGATGTTTTGTTTTATGCCATTGGCTTGCTATATAAAGCCCTCTTGCATTAAAACTTTTTTTGCTGACTTGCTGAATTAAAAGTTATGAAAAAACGGTTCCTGGGAGTCCCTGACTTGCGCATGGTGCTGCTAACACCAATGGAGTCTGTCTCCCTTACAACATGTTTATCTATATAAAGCTAACCCACATTTCTCTGGAAAACCCATGTCATGGAACAAGTGTTTATTTGTGAAACAAAGATTTTTTTTTTTTTTTTTACAAAATACACAAAACACCCTAGTATATGAAACAGTTTTAAAACCTGTAAACTAATAAATAAAATAAAACGAACGCCATTATATAATTTTCAACTATACCTATGGTTGTATGATGTTCAAGCACATTATATTAGCCTCATCTGAGTTATCCGTTAAACAGGATTTTTAAATGTGTGGTGTTTTGGAGTGAGATTCAAGATGCCATTCTAAGTCATTTGTATTGTATTGTGGCTAGAATATGTTAACACACTAACAGCTTAGAAGATCCTCAAGTCTGGTCAGCCCAATCCTGAACTCTTTCCAAAGCAGAAGTCACCTGACCACATCAAGCAGTAGGTGTATTGTAGCAAGGAAGGTGTTATCAGGGTGTAATTTGGGCTGAGCTCAGGTCACCCATATAAAATAGCAATTATTGTGTAAGTACCGACTGTGTGCTGTACTTTGTAAGAATCCCACCAAACAAAGCATAAAGCACATTTGTTTTTACAATTAAATGGCTAATAAATCTTTTACCTTCCAAAACAGAATGCTGCAGTGACGACACAAGTGCAGTGTATCTCCATATTCTTCCCTTTTTGGATAGAACTTTTGGAGTCTGAAGAACATCTGTTTCCAGTTAATTAGACCTTTTTCTGTCAGGATCAAGTGCTGGTGAAACTAGAAAAAAAAAAAAAAAGGGACAAATTAGGAAGTATACATATGTATTGCTTTATAAAAAAAAAAAATGCATACGTATTCCTACGTAAGTAATATTGACAGATGTAACTTAATATCTTTAAAAATTAAATCTGTAAATGTTTTATGACCTCATCCTCTTCAGCCCCCCCCCCCCCCAAAAAAAAAAAAATATATCAAACGCACGCAACAACCCTGCACTTCTCCCTGGATGAGGACCTGCACTGTGTGTACACATCCCATATTCAATCTGCTATTGGTTTTCTAGTTAAGTCTGTTAACCACTGGGTGAATATCAGTCAGTTCAACAAAAAAAATGGCAACATTCGGCCAGTGTGTACATCAGTCTGTTACACAGAAACTGGCCCAACGTCCGGGTTTTGTTGAACGGGCATGATAGAAAAATCGGCATCCAATCAGCGATTGCAGCCAATGACTGCGAGCACTGACCAGTGTGTTCTGGCGGGAGGGGGGCAGTCCCCCTGTCAGAATACAGTGGCTCAGCAGGGGAGATCGCTGAACTAACATCACAGTTAGTACAGGATCTCCTCCTGAGCTCTTCCGTTTTTTTTCAAACAGAAAAAAATAAAATAAAAAATATACCAGGCATAGGGACCCATATTTTGGCGTGAGTTGCAAAATGACTAAGTTTCCATGATCACACTAGTATACAGAAAAGAGGGCAATGCAAGACTGCTGAACATGCTTATTTAATGTAGCATTTTACAGTCACTGGAAAATAAAGCATACTGTAATAATAGTCTAACAGTGATGGCAAACCTTGGCACCCCAAATGTTCTGGAACTACATTTCCATGATGCTCATCCACTCTCCAGTGTAGTTGAGCATCACCAGAAATGTAGTTCCAAAACATCTGGGGTGCCAAGGTTTGCCATCACTGCCCTAGAACAAGCACTGTCGAGCTATACAACTCAGCTTTTGGTGCAAAAAAGCTGCAATCTCGCCAATGACCAGAGATTTCTGGTGTACAGAAATAAGTGTATTATCTAATCTAATATTTCACATGACGGAGAGAAAAAAAAAAAAAGCCTACACCATTAACATAGGAAACCAAGCCCTGTGCAACATTCTCAACAGACTTGTTTTATTTAATAAATAAATGTAGGTTTTATGTCAGGCTATGGAGGGGAAGACTATAATATTTTTAATTATATCTATTTTTTTTCTTAAAGCGTTCGTTATCCCAACACTTTATACTCCTGATATGCATCTGGTGTACCATGTACAGAGAAGGCTAGGCAATTTCCTTAGGATGCTGAGGCTTGGGACACCAGGAATGCAACACAATGTCTTCATTCAAATGAAAAATCTTCATTCAAATGAAAATCAGAGACAACCTTTGGAAGGAACCACGGACGAAGAAACAACTTCTCCCTGTGAACCACCAGGTAAGGTGAATGAAAAGACAGAACCGCCAGCTCTGACACCCTGCGCGCAGAAGTAATAGCCACCAAAAAGGCCACCTTCTGAGACAATGTAAGCAGGGGAACCTCCCGAATATTTTCAAAAGGAAGCTTCTGGAGAACGGACAACACCAAATTGAGATCCATGGCAGCAATGGAGACCGCACTGGGAGAAGACAAGTGTCGAACTCCCTGGACAAAAAGGTACGCACCAAGGAATGTGTGGCCAATGGACGTTGAAAGAAAACCGCCAAGGCCGAAACCTGGCCCTTGACGGTACACAAGTCCAGGAGCTGCTCAACCTGTTGGAGGAAAGCCAAGATCAGGGCCACAGAAAAGGGAGCGAGGGTGAACCCTAATATTCACACCACACAATGTACGTCTTCCAAGTGCGATGGTAAATCTTCCCAGAGCTAGACTTTCTAGCTTTTAAGAGCATAGAAATCACAGATTCAGACAACCCTCTATCTTTCAGCACCTTTTAACAGCCTAGCCATTAAACCCATCGACTAAAGTAGGATGTAAGATTGGCCCTTGGGACAGCAGATCTTCCCTGAGAGGAAGTCACCAAGGAACATCGGCGACCAGCCATACCAGATCGGGGAGGCCAGTCTGAAGCCTCTAGAATTACCAGATTCCCTTCTGCCTCGATCATGCGCAGGAGTCTTGGCAGAAGTTTGAGAGGAGAAAAGTCTTAAAATCAGACGATACTGACTCTAAGGAGCCACTAAGGCATCGGCTAGAGGATCCCGAGACCGTTCCACAAACCTCTGTACTTTCCGGTTGAGACGAGAGGCCAGCACCTCAGGAGTACCCCCCTGGAGACACAACTGATGAAACACCTCCGGATGAAGCGACCATTCCCCCTCGTCCAACACCTGTCGACTGAGGTAACCCACTTGCCAATTTTCCACTCCTGGAATGAAACAAACATTCTGCCCACCTCAGAATACCGGATACTTCCCGTGCCGCCAGGGCACCTCTTGTGCCCCCTTGGCGATTCACATAAGCCATGGCCGTGACATTGTCTGATTGAATGCGTACCTGACGAAGAATAGTCCAATGATCCAGACAAAGTCAGATTGCTTGGAGTTCCAGTACATTGATCAGTAGCCTGGACTCTTCCTGAGTCCAGACTCTCTGAGCACAATCTGTACCGAGAACGCCCCCCCATCTGGACAGGCAAGCATCTGTGGTGACAACCATCCAGTACAGGGGGAAGAAAAGATTTTCCCTGATGAAGTGCCAGAGAATGAGGCCACCAAACCTGGGACCCTCTCGTACTCTGGCTCAACAGGATCAGATTGTCTAGAGACTGAGGATTCTTGTTTCATTCAGCAGGATCTTTTTGCAGAGATCTTGTGTGGAACTGTACAAAAACGGAACCGCCTCAAAAAAGGTAAACACCATGAGGCCCAGCACCCACATGCAAGTTCGAAGAGATGACAGTCTGCTGGACAGCAGAAGCGGAATAGCCTTCTGCAATTTCTGGAGTTTTTTCTGGAGGAAGAAACACCCTTTGGTGAGGCCGAGTCCAGAATCAGACCCAGATAGTCCAGACTAGAGGACGGAACCAGAGCAGACTTCTGAAGATTCAGAATCCCACTGAACTCCCTCAGAGTTCGCAGAATAATCTCCAAGCTGTCCAACAGAGCGGTCAGAGACTCTGCTCGCAACAGCAGATCGTCCAGGTACCCCAGTACCGCGATCCCCCTCTGACGCAACAATGCGAGCACCGGGGGCAAACACTTTTGTAAAGACCTGAGAAGCGGAGGCGAGACCAAAATCTAATGCCACAAACTGATAAATGCTCCTCACCCACAGCAAAACAGAGGAAGCGCTAGTGGCTGGCACATATTGGGATGTCAAGGTAGGCGTCCTTGATGTCGATGGAAGCGAGGAATTCCCCATGGTGTAGGGATGCCACTACCGTGCGAATGGACTCCCATTTGGAACTTCTGTACCCGTACAAAGCAGTTTAGCACCTTGGAGGTCCAGAATTGGACGTACCTTTCCTTCCTGGGAACTGTAAACAGGTTTTAGTAAAAACCTTGAAAACGTTTTGATGTACGAACAGGAACAATCACCCCTTGAAGTAACAAGTCTTGCACTGCTCCAAAGAGATCCCTTAAGCAATCCTGGGACAAGCGCGTGTTGGAAGAGAAATCTTTCCGGAGGATAAGATCTAAACATCTTGGAGCCGGAGCAAATTACTTTGTGGACCCACTTGTCCGGTATCAGGGAGGTCCACGGATCCAGAAACCAACGAAGGCATCCCCCCACCCCAGACATGGGGTGAGGGCGTCCCTTCAAGCATAGGAAGCCTTGTCCGAAGGTCTAACAGAACCCACTTGCAGCTTGCCAGACCAGGTCCTCCTAGGAACCCCCGGCGAAGGCCCAGAAGAGCTTAGACCCCTTGTCTTGAGACCCTGAGGGACGAAAAGGCCTCTTGTAAGCCGAAAAGAAAGGCCCCTGTCTGACGGGGCTCCTTACCCTTGGAAGCTTGTGGAAGAAGAGTACTCCCCCGTGAGGACTTTGATATCATCCAAGGAAGCTCCAAACAGGCGATCCCCCACAAAACACAAGATCGGATAAGGCCTTCTTAGAAGCCTGGTCCGCAGACCATCCTTTCAGCCAGATAATACGCCGCAGGACCACTGCTGAGACACACAGACAGTCTAGAAATCAAGGGAGCCGCATCCTGACAAAACTGTAGCTCTTGGACCAACTGATCCACCAGCTCCGCAAAGGCAGGGGGAGCCATTCTTTCCAGGTCCCGGCGTAGAAGTTTTGCCCAACTCAGTCATAGCTTGCGACACCAGGGCAAATCGTAAAAACTGAATTTTTGTAAAATCTTACCGTAAAATTCCTTTCTCTGAGTCCTCCGACAGTCGCCGCCCACTCACAAGTCTTCACCAATGGGGTATTGACCTTTGCTCCGTAGGAGTAGCTAGGCAACAAGAATTGTTAATACAAAGCTTTTAACATAGACACACCCCTAGGGGCTGTCCCCTCAGTCAATACCTCCCTGCACCAGCATTCCCAACTCAGTTTGGTAGCATAGCAGTAAGAGTACACAAAAACCCCAAAAAGAGAGGGGCGGGGGGGCGGCGACTGTCGGAGGACTCAGAGAAAGGAATTTTACGGTAAGATTTTACAAAAATTCAGTTTTCTCTTACGTCCTCCGACAGTCGCCGCCCACTCACAAGTCTTCACCAATGGGATGTCCCAAAGCAGTGTAGACATGAGGGGTGGGAGACGCAACCGTAGAAAGGCAATGCAGTACCCACATCAGAGAAAGGAACCTTACCACAGTAAGAGAACCAACTGGGCAACAGGAAAACGTGCTCAACAGGAGCAACAACCCAGGAAAACAATCAACCCAGGGGTAAAACACCCCAACAACCAAGGGCCCACAAAAACAAGGGTCCCTAAGAAACTGCCGCACTGAGAACCTTACGGCCAAAGGAGGCCTCAGCCGATGCCTGAACATCCACCTTATAGAACTTTGAGAAGGTGTGAACGGACGACCAAGCCTTACACACCTGGGCCACAGAAGCCTGATGACGGTAAGCCCAAGACGTACTCAAAGACCTGGTTAGAGTGCGCCTTCACAGGGAAGGGAGGAACCTTCCCCTTTAAGGCATAGGCTTGTTCAATGATCTGTCTGATCCATTTGGCGATGGTCGCAGCCGACGCCGCCATGCCCTTCCAAGGTCCCTCAGGAAGGACAAAGAGGGAATCCGACTTGCGAAAAGATTTAGTGGACGACAGGTAAACCCTGATCGCCCGGACAACATCCAAGGAATGCAAGGCAACCTCCTTCGGATGCTTAGGCTTCGCGCAGAGCGAAGGCAAGACAATGTCTTCATTCAGGTGAAATTCCGATATCCTTTTCGGAAGAAAAGATGGGTTAGGCCGCAGGACCACCTTATCCCTGTGGACCACCAGGTAGGGAGAATTGCAGGACAAAGCTGCCAGCTCCGACACCCTGCGAGCCGAAGTGATCGCCACCAAAAAGGCAACCTTCTTGGACAATAGAGACAACGAGATCTCCCTGATCTTTTCAAAGGGAGCCTGTTGCAACACGGACAGAACAAGTTCAAGTCCCATGGAGGTAAAGGGTCCCTCCTAGGAGGGGCCAAATGTCGCACCCCCTGAACAAAGGTGCTAACCAATGAATTAGACGCCACAGGGCGTTGAAAGAGAACGGCCAGCGCAGAAATCTGACCCTTAATCGTGGCCAACGCCAAACGCTGTTCCACGCCCGTTTGAAGAAAAGCCAACACTCTCGACACCGAGTATGAGTGAGGGGAATACCCCCTGGACTCACACCAGGCAAAATACGCTTTCCAAGTACGGTAGTAAATCTTCCCCGAAGAGGCTTTCCTAGCCTTGATCAAAGTGGGAATGACCTCAGGGGAGAGACCCCTATCCTTCAGGACCTGGCTTTCAACAGCCAGGCCGTTAAAGCCAGCGACTGTAAAGCAGGATGGAATATCGGCCCTTGAGACAGGAGATCTTCTCGAAGTGGCAGACGCCACGGAGCGTCGACCGCCAGATTTACGAGGTCTGCGTACCAGGACCGGCGAGGCCAGTCCGGCGCTACCAGAATCACCGTGTGCGGTTCCGAGGCTAACCTGCGAAGAAGCCTGGACAGCAGCTGAATCGGTGGAAAGGCATACATCAGACGATACTGATGCCAGGGCGCCACTAACGCGTCTGAGGCGTCTGCCCGAGGATCGCGCGTCCTTGCCACAAACCTTTCCACCTTGTTGTTCAGACGAGACGCGAACAGGTCCACATCTGGGGAACCCCACTTTGCGCACAACATCTGGAAGACATCCAGGTGAAGGGACCATTCTCCCTGGTCCAGGGTCTGGCGACTCAGATAATCCGCCTGCCAGTTCTCCACCCCCGGAATGTGAACTGCCGTTATCGCCGGGACGTGCGTCTCGGCCCAAGACAGAATGTCGGCTACTTCCCGAGCCGCTCGGGCACTCCTGGTGCCCCCTTGGTGGTTGATGTAAGCCACCGCGGTGGCATTGTCCGTCTGAACCCGAACCGGACGGCCCCGAAGCCGGTCCGTCCATCACAGAAGGCAAAGCTTTATCGCTCTCAATTCCAGAATGTTGATCGGGAGGGAGGACTCCTCCCCCGACCTAGTTCCTTGGGCGGACAGAACGCCCAGACCACCACCCCAGCCCGACAGGCTGGCATCCGTGGTGAGCACCGTCCACGACAATGGACGAAAAGACTTGCCCCCCGACACCGCCGGGGACTGGAGCCACCACAGAAGATCCCTTCTGGTGTCGTGGCTCAACGAGATCCGCAGATCCAGGGATTGCGGCCGCCCATCCCACTCGGTCAGAATCTCCGCCTGGAGACCCCGCGTGTGAAACTGGGCAAAAGGGATCGCCTCGAAAGACGAGACCATCAGGCCTAGACATCTCATGCATGTCTGGAGAGACGAGTGCCGGTTGTCCCTGAGGGACCTGACCTCGTCCTGAAGAGTCCGAAGCTTGTCCTCCGGCAGGAAGACCTTCGCTTGGACAGAGTCCAGAATCATTCCCAGGTAGGGAAGGCGAACCGAAGGACACAGAGTCGACTTCGGAAAGTTTATGGTCCAACCGAAATCCTGCATCGTGGTGGACAGGTCGATCACCAGGCACTGACTGGCGTTTGACCGTATCAGGATATCGTCCAGATACCCCAAGACAGCAATGCCCTGTGCTCGCAACAGGGCCAGAACCGGAGCCAGCACTTTGGTAAAAACCCACGGAGCCGAAGCGAGACCAAAAGGTAACGTCACGAATTGGTAATGATCCTTCGCAATGGCGAATCGAAGGTACCTCTGGTGACCCTCGAAAATGGGGATGTGCAGGTACGCATCCTTCAGATCGATGGAGGCCATGAATTCCCCCGGACTCAGGGCATCCACCACTGAGCGCAGGGATTCCATGCGAAACTTGCGAACCCGCACAAAGCGGTTCAGAGCTTTCAAGTCCAGAATCAGACGCACTTTGCCCTCCTTTCTGGGCACAGTGAACAGATTGGAGTAAAACCCCTGAAATCTTTCCCGATGAGGCACCGGGACCACCACCCCCTGGGCCCGCAGGTCCCGCACCGCCAGGTGCAAATCCTGCAAGCGCTCCGGAGACAGCTGAAGATTTGAGGGAAAAAATCTGCCCGCCGGCCGAGAGAGAAATTCGATCTTGTAACCAGATCGAACGATTTCCTGAACCCACCTGTCCCGAACGCGGGCCAGCCAAGGTTGTAGGAAACCGCGCAGACGTCCCCCCACCCCAGAAACGGGTGAGGGCGCCCCTTCAGGCGGAAGTGGTATGGGAAGTCGAACCGGACTGGCCGGACTTCTGCTTCCCTGCCCACGGCTTCTTCTGGGAGCCTTGGCCTTTGAAGGGCTTGCCCTTGGACTGCGACCGAAAGGCACGAAAGGACCCCTGAGAGGGCCTAGACGAGGAATTCCGCTTCCCACGGAAAGACTTATGCTTGAAAGATTGGGGCAGGAGAGTACTCTTGCCCCCCGTAACCCCTTTTATCAGGGTATCCAAAGCCTCGCCAAAAAGGCGAGACCCCGCGTAGGGAAAATCCGCCAGCGTCTTGCGAGAAGATTGGTCGACCGACCAATTCTTCAGCCAAATCAGACGACGGTTCAGTACCGCCACGCTGGACAGGCGCGCAGCCAAGGGAGCTAAATTCAAGTCCGCATCACACAAGTACATGACACCCTGATGGATCTGGTCCACCATAGCCAACGTGGTAGGCGGAGCGGAATCAGCCGCCAAGGTGCGCCTGAGCATCTTGATCCAATCAGCAACAGCCTGTGCCGCCATAATGGAAGCAAAAATAGGCTTCAGCATAGAACCAGCCACCATATAAGCATGACGGGCAAGAGACTCTATTCTCCTGTCCGTAGGGTCCCGGAAAACCGGGGTATCCTCAGAAGGCATCGCAGTAGCCTTGTTCAAAACGGCTACCGCGTGATCCACCGGAGGCGCCACACACCAACGCTCGTCGGTGGCAGGCGCAAACGGATAAAGTAATTTAAACTTATTTGGCACAGTAAAAGGCTTCTTTAAATTGCGCCACTGTTCATTAACCGTATGGTGAAATTCAGCAGGGCAGGGAAAAACCTGCGCTGATTTGCGAGCCCTCTGTGTTCCGAAAGCAGACATCCTAGCAGGAGGAGTAGGCTCATCCTCCAGGTGCAAGGTGTCCTTTATGGAAGCAATGAGCTCATTCATGAGTGCAAGCTCTTCAGGCGAGCCAGGGGGAGAAACATCAACCCCCTCCACCTCAGGCTCTCCCTCAGACCCCACAAGGTCCAAAGATGAGCGGGACCCCGAGAAGGGTACGCCAGCCACAGCAGCCACATCGCCCTCTGAATCAGAGGAAATGGATAACCTGGCCCTTTTTGCGGATCGTTCAGCCAGCAGCATCTTCACCTGAGACACTAAGGAAGCCACTACAGTGGTCAGATCGGCCCCCTCCGGGTTGCAGCAGCCCCCCTGGTCCCCCACCAGGGCGGGGGGAAACTTGCTATCCTGAGAATCCATGCCCCAGTACAGAAAAGCAATAAAAAGGTACTGGCCCTTTAAAACCACGGCGAGCGCAGCCCACCGCACACTGCTGTATGCACTGACCCCGCAGGGATAGACAAATACTGAGCAAGGAATGACAGGACAGAAAGGTAAAAACCTGGAGAGAGCACACCAGACTGCTGCCACCGATCGCTGTTCCCGGGGAAAGAGGAAGTGATGCAATGCTGACTGATTGATATAGCCTATGGAAGGCTCCAGCAAAATGGCCGCTCGGCAGAGGGAAAAAGGCTACAATAAAATGGCGCCGCCATGTGCATGAGTAGTTTCGCCCGCCAAAAATGGCGGCGAATGGCGCCAAAACACAGCGCTGCATAGAGACAGGGCCGGTCACAGTATACAGGCAAATAAAATGGCGGATCGCCGCACACACACACGTCTGCACACAAACTGCACCCAGAGCATATTAGACAGCAGAGCAGGATGGCCCCCCCTCGCAGCCCACAGGCATGCAGCCACACAGGGATCTGACAGGGAGCCCGCAGTTACACAGACATGGAGGGTAATACGCAGCCACAGACTGACACCCATACAGAAAGGTCCCCACACAGAAGGTGCTTACCGTACCAGATGGTGTGGGGAGCCGTCTCCAGCGACAAACCGCTATCAGGGCAGACAGGGAGTGCCGCAGCCAGGACGCTTGTGGACCGCAGTCATGGCGTCCAGTGAGGTAGCCACCTCACAGGCAGCATCCCTGCAGCGAACAGGGATGGGTCGTTCAATGTGCCAGGGTAAAACCTAAGCTGAACGCTCGATGGCAGGCTGGGGATCCATCTGGCTCTCAGCCCTGGGATGCAGGGCGGCCAGTCCGAGACCCAGCTCCGCATGATGATTCTTCATCAGAAGATCCCTAAACTAAGGCTGACAAAATAACAGCTAGCAAGGAAAAGAGAAAAATACTTGAAATAAAATCAAAGAAAAGGGTAGAAGGCTGAGACTGAGCCCCAGCACAGGATAGCCAGCTACTCCTAAGCTAGGCAAAGTCAAACTGAGTTGGGAATGCTGGTGCAGGGAGGTATTGACTGAGTGGACAGCCCCTAGGGGTGTGTCTATGTTAAAAGCTTTGTATTAACAATTCTTGTTGCCTAGCTACTCCTACGGGGGGCAAAAGTTAAATCCCCAATGGGGAAAAATTGTGAGTGGGCGGCGACTGTCGGAGGACGTAAGAGAAATACTGGTTTAAGTGTGGAACAAGCCACAGTGAACCTATTGCGGGTTAAGGCCTCCGACCTATCAGTCGGATCTGTAAAGACTAGGGAATCTTTAACCGGAATTATGGAGGCTTAATTAAACCTGGAAACCGGGTAGTCCGCTACAGGAGGAACCATCCATTTTATAAGGGAATCCTCAAAGGGTACCGCTTTGCAAAATGCTTAGGAATTGCAAATGTGTGTTTTGGGCACCCCCACTGTTTTGTGACAATATTGTCAAAGAAAGTGGGAAAGGGGATCACCTTTGCCGTCTTGGAGACCTGTGGGTGCCAAAGCTGTCCCACGCCCCTGATGCTGCGTTAGTCGCATCCTCCATCTTTAAGGTTTCCCGCACTGATACAATCAGCGCATCCACTAGGGCCTTTTCATGCGCAGCTAGAGGAGCAGAGGAATCATCCTCACTATCTGAGCAAGCAGGGTGCGTGGACGCAGACCCAGAAGGATATCTTGCGTCCGCATCAGATTCAGGATCTGATGAGACAGATGAAGCAAGTGAAGGTGGGGGGGGGACGCTTTTTGCTAGCTCGTTTTTCCAGGACCAAATCTACCTTGGATACCAAGGACTCCAGGACTGCTGTCAGTACAGTCAGTTGTTGGAACCTGGGAGGCCTGGCAGCCTCCGAGAGGGGATCAGGTGGTGAAATGCTTCAGGGACTCCATTAATGGAGAGGGGAACCCCGCACAAAAACCACCATGATCAGGCACTTACAGCACACCATGCGGCGATCAGGAAGAGAAAATTCCAGGCCGAATCACCCCCCCCATCTGGCTTCAAAACATGGCCGCCACTATTTTCAATAGGAAACCGCCAATCTGTAGCATAAAAGGCTACAAGAAAAGGTCCACACCACATAGCCCCCGGGGGGACCCCAGGAGCTCGAAAACGATCCCAATAAGAGAGGGGGGGGGGCCCTTGCAGGCACCTCCACCAGGCCCAGCCCCCTCCCAAAGTTTGATAGCCTGGTCGCCTGCAGCGCGCTCTCCCCCCACCCCCGTCGCTAGCTCAACAAACAGAGACCTAGAAAAGGTATGGCTACCCCATGTGGGGAGGTGTGGGTAGATGAGGGTGACAA
Organism: Pelophylax lessonae; assembly: GCF_965119305.1. Classification (NCBI taxonomy): domain Eukaryota; kingdom Metazoa; phylum Chordata; class Amphibia; order Anura; family Ranidae; genus Pelophylax; species Pelophylax lessonae. The sequence goes on along the minus strand of NC_138770.1, from coordinate 165,029,456 downwards.
AGGCCTGCAGAAGACCACGAAAAAGGGGGGGGGTGCTGTCTGCGAAGGGAGGGGCCCGGGTCCACCCCAAAACCCTGCAAGGGTAGTGGGGGACCAGCTACTTACCACACCAGGAACAGGGTGGGTACCGCTCCACACAGACCACTGCTCCATCGTAATGTGGGTGCCGTTGGCCAGGAGGAGAGCTGTGATTTAGGCCGAAGCAAGGTCGTATGCGCCCTCACGAGACGTTTAACTCACAGGCCAGCCCTCGTCCAGTGGGAGTATATCCCCTGGGACTGCCCCATAAACTTAGTCAAGTTCTTTCCTGCCTAGTGTCCTACTCCTGTAAGAGGCAATATAACCCATGTAGTCAAGAAGATGAGGAGCTGTGTCCACCAACGAACTGCCAATGTGGAAAGAAGGATCCAAGTCTTCCTCCCACCAAGCCGAGTCTTTCAGGCTTTGGTTTAGGCTGGGAGAGTTTGAAGAGGAAAGGAAACCTCCTCTTCTCCCCCCCCCCCCCCCCTTGTAGTTCCATCCCCTCTTCTGGTCTTGGTCAGACTTTTGTTGCCTCTTGAAGGCATGAAAATTCCCCCCGCCTTTTTCTAGGGATGGGGAATCCCTTTTTCTTGTCGGCCGACCTCTCCAACACAGACTTGAGTTCTTTGTCAAAAAGCAACTCCCCAGAGAAGGGAAAGGCACAGAGTCTAGACTTTGAGGCAGGATCTCCATTCCAGGATTTTAGCCAGACTGCTCTCCTTGCCTCATTTATGAGGGCTGTGGACATGGCAGTGAACCTCACTGCTTCGGTGGAGGCATCAGCAATGTATGCTACCACTTTTTTTACAGCAGGAAGACCATCCGGAATTTCTTCTTTCACAGTATCCATCTCAAAGAAGGGAGCAAAAGTAGTTTAAGCCATCGGTCCAGTGTACAGGCTACAGAGGTGATGGCTAGAGCGGGTTTGAAATTTGTAGTGCAGGCTTCCCAGGCTCTTTTAAGATACCCTTCGGTTTTTCTTTTCATTGGATCCTTAAGGGATCCTGCATCTTCAAAAGCCAACTCAGACTTTGATACTTTGGAAAGTGAAGCATCAATTTTGGGGCATTTATCCCAAAGTGCAGCACGTTCCTCCCTAAAAGGAAATCACCGCTTCAGGTTGCTGGGGGAAGAATACTCTTTTCTCTAGCTCCTTCCACTCCTGAAGGATTGTGTCGGTCAAAAGAGTGAATGGGGAAGGTCCGTTTGTTGCCCTGCATACAATCGATCATGTACCAACAATACTTTGTTCTCCTCCCCCTCATCGAGCTCTAAAGTGTCAATAGATGGCTTTCAGAAGCTCCTCCGTTTCTTTTGAAGGAAACAAAAACCTTTGTGTTTTAGTCGTTTTTTCGTCTTTCAGTTCCCCATCTTCTGGTTCAGATTCTGACTCGTTGCTGTCTTCCATTCCTTCTAATGTACCTCGCTCCGGAATTACAAGATTGGGTATGGCCGTAGCAGGTGCTGTGCTGGGGCGAGCACTGGAAGGTACTGGGTAAGAGGGCTCAACTGTTGGGAGTCTTGCGCCGGTTCTCTGAATTATTGCAATGTTTGAGTCCCCTTTTTCTTCATGGAATCAACGTTTTTGAACAGCCCTGTTTCTCCTTTAAACAGGCGATCTATGCAATCTTGACGAAGTGTTTTCTTCCAACTAGAAGATAATTTCCTGCCACAAACAGCACATCTTTTCTTGAGTGCCTCCCCTTGGCTTTTAGGATCCTGATTTACATAAAGAAAAACAGCTTCCTTTTTCCTTACCTTAGGGCCAGATTCAGCTGACGCCTCCAGACCTGCCTTCCTGACAGTAGCCACCTCCATGGTGACTTGCTTGACCGACTGCCACACTGCTCTGCTGTATTTAAGGGTTTAGGTGTGTAGCAGGGAGTTCCGGGCTGGCGCTGTAGATCCGGCACCTCCAGAAGTGCTGTGCTGCCCCGCCATCTCACCTGGTGTCCTCGCCGCATTTTCTCCTACCCAAAATGGCTGCCACACTACTTCCAGTCGGCACTACATCACTTCCGCCCCCTGGAGGAAATTACCTCATCGTGTGCCTGGCTGGCGCTGGAGACACAGGCCGCGTGGGGAGAAGGCTGAGCTGCTCACCTGAGCCAGGCAATGGAGCACCACTTGGGAGAGAGACCGCATGAATGAAACCCTCCTTGCTACCAGCTCATCCACCACTGGGGACCTGCTAACATGAGGTAGGGAGAGGGGGTCCCTGATTGCGGCATTCTGGCTTCTTTTGGCCATTCCTTTGAACAGCCTTGGATGCACCGAGCTGATTGTACGCCCAGGTTCACTGCCCCTGTAACTGGGATACAGCAGCCAAGAGGCCCTTGCCACCTAGCACGAAGGACAGAGAAAATAAACTCTTCCTGTCTGGCCAGAGGAAACACATACTGAGGTACTGCTGGTGAGCAGCCATTTTTATAATGTAGATCATGTTTCCTGTGTTAGGTGCCTCTTTGTGAGCCGTCCGGGAAGAGGACTTGGAAAAATAACACAAGCAGTGCAAACTGAGATGACTGCAACTTTGCAAGCTAGAAGCAGTTTAGAAAGAACTCAAATATAAACTATAGGAATAAAACCAAACAGAAAAAAATATTGTAAAGAAAGCAAGCGGGAAACCATAAGTAACTATAAGGGAGGGAGTAAAGACATCGTAACACATTGCTGGACAAATCCCAAGAGCCAATGCACCTTAACTCCTTGGAGCCTAAGCCTTTTTCTGACATATGTTGCTTACAAGTTAAAATTACTTAGAACTCCAAAACATATATATTTTTTAGCAGAGACCCTAGAGAATAAAATGGCGATCGTTGCAAAATTTTATGTCACGGTATTTGTGCAGCAGACTTTCAAATTGAAAGTTTTGGAAAGAAATACACTTTCATGAATTAAAAAAAAAAACAGTAAAGTTAGCCCAATTGTTTTGTATAATGTGAAAGATGTTATGCCGAGTAAATAGATACCCAACATTTCATGCTTTAAAATTTCGCACACCTCATGGAATGGCGACAAACTATGGTACTTAAAAAGCTCCATAGGCGACGCTTTAAAAGTTTTAACGGTTACCTGTTTACAGTTCAAGGTCTTGTGCTAGAATTATTGCTCTCACACCAACGATTGCGGCAATACTTCACATGTGGTTAACACCATTTGCACATGCGGGCGCGACTTGCGTATGAGTTTGCTTCTGCGCACGAGCACGAAGGGACAGAGTGCTTTAAATTTTTTTTATTCCCATTTGATTTTTTTTTTCTACTGTCCATTTAAAAAGAAAAAAAATAAATACATTTTGATCACTTTTATTGCTGTCACAAGGAATGTAAACATACCTTGTGACAGTAACAGGCAGTGACCGGTACACTTTATGGAGGGATCCGGGGTCTAAAAGAACCCAAACCCCTCCTCTGCATTTAAAAGCATTCAAAAAACGCCAAGTTTGACAGCTTTGAATGCTGTTTTTTTTGTTCGTTTTTTTAAATCTAGCGCCTTTAAGGCTCTAGTACCCGGAAGTGATGCCATGACATTGCTTCTGAGTTTTTACATTGGAGACCCGATCAGAGCCAAATGCAGCTTTGTTTGGGTCTTCGGCCAGTGGCCGTGCTGGCTGGGACAGGAGACCCCCGGAAGGTGGGGGGGGGGGGGGTGAACATCCCCTCCCACTCCTTGTAATGACAATCCAGCGGCTGCTCAGCCTCATCGGTCGTCATTAAAAAAAAGCCAACTGTCAGCTTTAAACGGTACGTGGGTAATGCCTCTAGCTGCAGGCATCACCCCGGTACAACCCCCTAAAGCCGAGGCAGCATATTTGTGTTCCGTCGGCGTGAAGGTGTTAAAGAAAAAAAAAAAAATCCACACACCCCTATCCCCTACGATACTTTTTACATCTTCTAGCTTTTCACATTTCTTAGAAAGGAGAAGTAGGGGCAAAGCTTTCTTGCTCCTTCTATGGATCAAAGGAGTGCAGTAAGTTATGCAATCCTGTGACCAGTTTTCAGCTGGACCAGGCTCTAGAATAATCCTGCCTTTACATTTGGGTTCCACCCAGATGCCTGTACCAGCAGCTGGCTCAGCCTCTCCTGCCACATCTCTGTGCTCCAGTAAGCACTGGAGGGGCAGAGCAGAGAGCCGGTGACTGACAGTCACCGACTCTCTACTCATTGAACACTGAGAGCTGAGTGATCAGCGGTCTTTGATTGCTCAGTTATCAATCTTAAAAGCAGCGGGGGGACAGATGCAGCACCGGACTGATGCTGCATTCACCAAGGGAATATTATTTTTTCTTCTTTTAAAGAACCCGCACTTCTCCTTTAAAGGACATATGACTTAATACATGGATATGATAAATTCGCTGCTCATTATTTTTATTATCAGCTGAAAAACACAAAAAAAATTTGAAAAGAAATGCATTTTACACTTAAAAGAGGTTGTAAATTCGCATTTTTTTTTTTTCACCCTGCAAGAGAAAGACATAATGAGCTAGTATGCATCGCATACTCATTATGCAATGCTTACCTTAGAACGAGCCCCTGCCGTGCCGCTCACTCACCTCTATGACGGGCGACATGTCCAGTCACCCGTCTTCCGGGATCGCGGTATCCGGCCATCTGATTGGCCGGAGCCGCGGTGACGTCACTCCCGCGCACGAGCCGACAGTCACGGCACGGGACTCTGAAGGAACGGCATGAGCGGCCGTTCCTTCAGAGCGCATGCGCCAGTGACGTCACTGGCTGCATGTAAGGTAAATATCTCCTAAACGGTGCATGTTTAGGAGATATTTACAGTACCTATAGGTATGCCTTATCATAGGCTTACCTATAGGTACAAGTTGTAGAGGAGGGTTTACTTCCTCTTTAAATCATAAAAATATATTTTAATGATTATATACTGTTTATTAATATCATAATTTTTTTAAAGCAGGTGGCACTACATTGGGGCGATTTTATAAAGAAAAATAAAATAAATACAATAATTAGGCAGCTGTGCATGGCAACCATTCAGCATCTATCTTTCATTTTCAAAACTTATCTGAAGACAGAAATTGATTGTTACTATGATCCGCAGCTCCAGATTCTGTCTGCTTCAGTTTTGATAAATTCCCCTCATTGTGTCTCAATTTGTGAGAGGCACAGTGACAGCTGAGCCAGCATAATTATATTGAAAACAAACCCATGTGAACACCATGATCAGAGGTAGTGGAAAATTAGGGTTGTTTACCAAAGCAGTCTCAACATCATGCAGAGGAATGTTTATCTACAGACTGCAGGTTGAAAATGGATTAAAAGCGAAAGTTAGAACGATACATGATAAGATTTGTATTATTTAGTAAAATGTGTACCATTTTCTCTGTAAAGTGATACTTGCACAGTGTTTTCCAGAGATGACGGTCTTCACTTAGAACATGTAAAGTTTGATTCAGTTGGCCAAGATTGATGATGTCCCAGGCATCTGAAAACCTGTGGAATATGTTGTTTTGCATTTGCAATGGCATATCGCTAAATTTAAGGCTATTGCCAAGTTGCTGGGGAAGGAAGCAAAAACAGGAAATCATTAGAAACATCTATAACAGATTCCTTCATCATAAAGAGAAATCCCAAAAACGTGGCCGTACCGGATTGATCTGCAGATTCATCAGTTGCTCCTGCCAGGAAAGGATAGCCTCTAAGCGACAAATCCAGATATTGATATTTCCAACTAATATAAATCTTTTCAGCAACATGCATAGTGTAGAGCTCAGGTCATGAAGGAGATCTCGTAGTAAACGTGGATTGTACTGATCTTCTACCACTGAAAAAAAAGAAAGAAAGATTGCAAATTTGGCCATAACTGACAGATAAATGAGGTAGGTCTTTTAAAGAACGAGACTGATTCCACTTAGTAAACAAAGCAGTCAGAACCGGTATAACTGCATGCATGTTGACCTTGAACATGTTTGAACCTGCATGACAAGCAGCAACACTCTAGGATGTTTAGTTGATTGTGAGTCGCCATTTCGTTGGGTTTTCTATAGTGTGCCCAAAAAAAAAAAAAAAAAGCTAAGTTTGGTTGGAAAATACATTACCAAGAATGAAAAAAGCTCATCAAAGCAAGTCAAAATTCAAAGCCATGCCAATTGTGTTTTTTGATATCAAAAGGTGTAGTTTTGATAAAGCTGAGAGAAAGTCAAAAAAAAAAAAAAAAAAAACACGTCCGCAACTGTGGGAAAATGGTTTCATTCTTCACCAGGACAATGCCCCTGCTCACACAGCACTCTAATGCAGTTTGACCAACAAGCACGTTAAATTTGCCCGATTTAGCACAATGCGACTTTTCTTTTCCCGAAAGTTAAAGTCAGTGCTTAAAAAAGGGACACGTTTTGAGTCAGATGATGCTGTAAAGAAGAAAACGGGGAATGTGTTGAAACAGCTGACCGAAACTGGATCTTCTCCATGCCTTCGACCAGTGGAAAATAAGACTGCAGCAATGTATTTGTGCAAATGGGGAATATATTGAAGGGGACAAGCATTCGATTTGCAATACATACTATATAAATAAAAGGTGGAGTTATTTAATCAGTCTCGTTATTTAATAGACATCCCTCGTACATAGTATTGAAAGCATAAACAAGCAAGCTGCTTTTTTTCCCCCATATTGGTTGGAGTTGCCCCGCGTGCTGCATCAGCAACAGAAACTATTTTTTTTGGCTGACGTTTAACCTACCTTTATTTTGCTTTCCATGGTACCCCTCCCCCCACTACCTCCTTTATTAATATGCGAACAACATTTTTAAGTAAAACCTTTCCTTTTCATTACACACCTTATTTTAGACCCAGTAAGGTCATAGAGTCTCTAGGATTTCTTGTGCAATGCAGGCAGATCAGGGAGTTCGGCAGGGTGCTGTACACAGTTTCCTGAAAACATCTCAGCTTCTGCCTCCATACTCAACCCATTTGATATTAGCATAAGTAAATGTCAGATGGGCGATCAAGCACGCTGTATTTGCAGGCAGACCTCCCTGGGTAACACCCACAATGTGATGCTAAGCCTACACGTTTGAAAGACCTGAAATCCAATGAATAAAAGGGGTGAGCCAGGAGAAGAAAGGTTGGGCTGTGAAGACTAGATGGATGTTCTCCAGCCAGATGGGACAGGTTCTACCTTACTTGCTTCAGCTTCGAATTCCTTTTAATTTTCACCAAGAGAAGCTTACAGTGTGCAGTGAAATCAGAGTAAGCAATTTCAGAATAGGAGAGGAGCCTTAACAAAAATGTGCAAGACTAAAGGGGTGGCTAAGGTTATAAACATCAGACCTGAAATATGAACAAAGCATATCCCTCTATAGTGTGTACTTGTCTCAATCCAGAGCACAAAGTGTCATTTCTGGCCTCTGCCCCATTTATCTGGTCCTGTGTGGAGGAGGGTGTGTCCCTTCCCTCCAATCAGCTGTCAGATCTCCCCCCACTGAGCGCTGCAATGTGTAATTTCAGCTCTCCGCCCCCTTTTTTTTTTCCTGACAGCTCAGACAAGCTTTATAATATTCTGGACTTTGCACAGATGTAGAGTATAAAATACTGCAGATAAACCAGTACAACGTATGTAGGAGCATTTGATTTATCTCTGTATCACCTGAGGCTAGTGACTTTACTGGGTATATGTAAGGGTTTACAACCACTTTTACCCCTGCCTTAAAAAGAGATACCTGCATTTACAAATAAAAAGCCAATTCCACCCAAAATGTGAAAGTCACACAAATGTCAGTTGCCAAATGACGATGCAGTGAAACTGCTTCCTATCCAGCATGACAGGCAGTGTTTGCGCTTTTCAGTGCCCCGTTCTCAGAGCCCGCAGTTCACTCAGGACACACTTGCAATGTTTGGCATCCTATATGAATCTTCAGATTATTTCTGAGTGCCCTGGGAGATCTAAGCCCTGTCCCCCAAACCTATTGATGACCAAAGGTAATGAAAGGCCTCATCTGCCATCTAGCATGGTACAGGGACAGTACAGTGCACCTATATGCAAGCGTTTATCCAAATTTACACAATTAAGTGTTCCAGATTTTGTGATTAGTGCAGCGAAGGGGACAGTTTAATAGCTTTTAAGAATCCACAGGTTTAACTATTTGGTCAATTATGCTAACAATTTACTGCAATTAAAAAATCAACAGCAATGCTCATATGTATTCACAGTGATTATAATGTGCATATTACCTTTTTTGACAATTTTTTCCAAAACATTGAAATAATTCTTCTGTGCTGCACCACTCAGTGATGTAAGCTGAGACTTTGCTATCAGCTGGAGCAGCTGTGGGTGGAGAGAAGACTATTAAGAGACAGATAAATCATTTTACCCATTTGTAGAGACAATTTCAAATGAAAGGACATGCCCATCCCCTGGGCTTGGACACCCAACACAATTCTACACTGCGCCAAATAATTAAAGGAAAAAAACGTAATCAGGAGTCAATTAAACTCCTGGGATATTGACAAGGTCAGTTAAGTAGCAGAGGGTTGTTAATCAGTTTCAGCTGCTTTGGGAGTTAATGAAATACAGGGGCTTAGATGGGCAACAATGAGACAACATCCAAAACAGAATGGTTTTACAGGTGGAGGCCATTGAAATTTTTTCCCTACTAATTTTTCTGACTATTTCTCACTAGTTTTGCATTAGGCTAGGGTCAGTGTCACTACTGGCAGCATGAGGCGATACCTGGACCCTATAGAGGTTGCACAGGCAGCCCAACTCATTCAGGATGACACATCAATATGTGCCATTGCCAGAAGGTTTGCAGTGTCTCTCAGCATGGTCTCAAGAGCATGGAGGAGACAGGCAGTTACTCTAGGAGAGCTGGACAGGGCAGTAGAAGTCCTTAACCCATCAGCAGAACCAGTATCTGCTCCTTTGTGCAAGGAGGAACAGGATGAGAACTGCCAGAGGCCTACAAAATGACCTGCAGCAGGCCACTGGTGTTAATGTCTGACCAAACAATCAGACTTCATGAGGGTGGCCTGTGGGCCCAACAGAGCACGATTGGCATTTGCCATTGAACACAAGCATTGGCAGGTTCGCCCACTGGCGTCCTGTGCTTTTCACGGATGAGAGCAGGTTCACCCTGAGCAGGAGAGACAGACGTAAAAGGGTCTGGAGAATGTTATGAAGCCTGTAAAATTGTTCAACATGACCAGTTTGATGGTGGGTCAGTGATAGTCTGGGGAGTTATATCCATGGAAGGACACACAGACCCCTTCAGGCTAAACAATGGCACCCTGACTGCCATTAGGTATTGGGATGAAATCTTTGGAACCATTGTCAGACCCTACACTGGTGCAGTGGGTCCTGGGTTCCTCCTGGTGCACGACAATGCCCGGCCTCATGTGGCGAGAGTATGCAGCCAGTTCCTGGAGGATGAATGAATCGATACCATTGAATGGCCCCCACGCTCGCCTGACCTAATTCCAATAGAACACCTCTGGGACATTAGGTCTTTGAATTCAGCCCTCTGTAGCCTGATAATTTTCTTTCACAATATTTTTATTTGAATAAAGACAAACTCATAAAGCAGTAAACGGATGCCAAGGCCAATGGCGGACGGTAATTTGAGGAAAGGTTACATACATATCACAGACAATTAGGCCTCATACATAGCGTATCCTGTAACTTCAAACAAAGATTAAAAAGGTAGCCAGGTAAGGATGTCTCGGTACCTTTACGGTCTATGGAGTAATAAGTCATATATAGTTCTCAATGGTCAGAACCTAGAAGGTATGCCAAGTCGCAGGAAAAAAAAGAAGGAGGAGGAGAGAACAGAAAAGAAGAGTAAGAATAGAAGACAGAGGAAGAGCGTGGTGAAAAAGAAAAGCCGAACCCCGGGGAATCCATGGCCACCACCAGTGGGCTGAACAGAATTTTGCTATAAATCCAGAAAGCGGGAAGGTGGATTCCTCGCTGGAAACTGGTCCAGCCAAGGTTGCCAAAATTTGTCTCTAGTATCTGTGAATATTGCCATAAGCTCCACGTTTGTCAGCGTACCATGCACCTGTCGCTTCACCTCCTCAAAAGAAAGGAGAGGCGTTTTTCACACCATTTCAATGGTTTGTTTCGTAGCCATTCAAATATGTTTTGCAAAGATACGTTCACATTTTGTTAACTCCAAGATGGGTTTATGAATTAAAGCTTTCCAGGGGTCCTTGCGTATTTTAGAACGAAAGAGCATATTGACCAAAGTGTACACCCGAATCCACAGCCTTTTAACTTTGGGGCCTGTCCACCATATGTGCTTTATATCGCCCTGATCAGAACAACCTGGAAAACTCAACGCTGGGTAGGTCGGGAGGCATTTTGCAATTCCCACTGGGGTGTAGTACCATCTGGACATAACCTTTAAAGAATTCTTTTGTGCTAACATTACGAGAGGACCGAAAAAGGGCTTCGCCCATCTTGGACCAGTCCTCAGGGGATTTAAGGGCTCCCAAGTTTGCCTCCCATCATACACAGTAGGAGGGGGTTTGAGTGTTAGAGGCTCCAATAAGAGAAGAATAAAGCAACGAGACTAGGCCCCGAGTAGTCGGTTGAGAATGGTATCTGGTTTCAAACGCAGTCGAATGTCGGGAACTGTCATAATTTCTAACCAGGGAGTCTAAGAAGTGGTGAATATGAAGATAACGGTACCTCTCTCTCTCTATCCGGAGCTTCACAAGTCTCCTGAAGCTGTTGAAATGTGTATATCCCTCTGGTAGTAAGAAAGGAATGTACTGTCCTCAGGCCCTTAGAGTGTCACCAATGAAAGCTGTGCTGGTCATCTAACCCTGGAGGAAACCATGGACAATTAAAAATCTCCAAAAAAGAGGTAGGCGAGGTGAGAGTAGCCCCGCAGAATATTTAACCGAATCCCAAATCACTAGCGAATGAGACAGAATAGGGTTTAAAGGTTTAGGATGGAATGGACCAAACCAACTACACGTTTCTGTCTGTTTAGCACCGCCTGATTCAATCTCCGTTTGGTTGAACCCCAAACAAAGTGAAGAATATGACGTTGTAAAGAACGCAAAATATGTGGGGGGACCAAAACAGGCAAGACCCGAAAAGCGTACAGGAGTTTCAAAAGAAGGGTCATCTTGATCACGTGGATGCGACCCCACCATGAGATTATTAGACTTGTCTCATGATTCCAATAAAGGGGTGAGTGATCATTAGCCATATATAATGTACAGTAAGTCAAGGTTAAATTGATCCTGAAATAGGGAAGAGAGGACGACCACTGAGAATGAGAAGTTAGTTGCCAAAAGGAGCATTGAACCAAGTCTGATAGCGAGACATTTAGTGTATACACACACACACACACACACACATATATATATACATATATATATATATATATATATATAATATATATGTAACTCCACATATACTAGCCCTGGCAGATAATGCTTCTATGAAATGTACACAAACTACATTTCATGAAGTGCGACTTGACACTCTGGCACTCAACATCAAAGTCACATCACAGTGTTGCAGGAACATTTGTGTGTTAAAAATTCCAGTGGTTAGGGTTAAAGGCTAGAGGTAATCATTAGGGTTAGTGTTTTAACCGTTAACCCTTACCCTAGCCCTCAACCCTAACATGCGACTCTGGACACACAAGGTCCCTGCACTCTTGATGCTACTTGAGTGCCAAAAAGTGTAAAGTCACACTCCATGAACAGAACTGTCATACTTTCCTATTAGAAAAGAAATTGCAAAAAGCATCAAATACGCATATTTGCAATTTTGGTGAGGGTCTATTGAAGTCTATTACACGAAATAGAGGCAAAACACAATTTGGTGTGGAAAAAATGTCCATGACCCTTTCCAAAAAAAAAAAAAAAACAGGCACCAAGACTGCTTCAATGGTTTAGCTAAATAGTAAACCATGTTAAATGGACTGTAGTGCGTTTCTGTAAAAAGCACTAACATAATGCATGGGTGTGAACCAAGGGTAAGTGCACATCCCAAAATCAGTTTAAAAAACAGGTGTACCTGACTAGGACTTGGTTTAGAGCTATTCCTTTCAGCTCCCATAAGTACCAAACCCTGAAGCCCTCCACTCTCCAAGCACCTACATGGTGGCTTCATATTGTAATGTTAGGTGCAACACATGTAGGCTATTTAGGCAGTACTGCCATCAGGTGCATGTTCACAAATATGTTCTGGCTCTGCTTGTGTCCGCCATCATCTCCATTTTGTGAGTCGGTCCTTGCTTGCCCTTTCCTCTTAGACTTGTCAACTAAAAGAGACCCTACCAGGAATGCAGGAATTATGATAAGATGGTGCAGAAGATCAGATCAGTGTGCATGACGACATCAAAAAATGACCCAGAGTAGGGTCTCTACACCCCCAAATCAAGAGGTGCCTATAGAGGTGGCCTGCACATTTTATTGTGAGGTCTCCTGGAGTCTCTCCACGAGATGTTCCAAGCATACCTGATTGGGAGAAGAACATGCTAGAGTGAGCTTATCTGTCTCCAAGTTGGGCATTTTCCACCAAAATAGCTGCACAATGTGCATTGCACCATAGGGGTGTCAAATCTAGGCTGCCCTTCCCAGATTGCTGTTCCCTAAACAAATTGATAAATATTCAATCTTCAAGTACAATCAACTTCACATTAAGGAGCTTCCTACTATTACTTCCTTCAAGATATTTTACAAGCCTCTCTCTTTCTATGAAATTCTTAAATTACAATACATTGAAAATTGTTTTTATAGAATTGCAAAGCATTAGAGCTCATCAGGATTTTTGCTTGAGCAATTGGAGGTTTTTATTTTTTTAATGCCAGATCATCCCTATAAATTGACGTCTTATGAAAGCAATGCATATACCACATTTCCAAGAATTTAGGAACGGGGGCTGATATGTTTTTTTTTTTCAACCTTATGTTGATAGAGCAGAAGGACATGCACAGTTCAAATTGATTACAGCTTTCAAAACACAGGCCAGTCTGTCATCCCATAACACTCTCCATCCTAATGTGGATTTGACACCCCTTGGCTTTAACCATACAAGCATATACAGTACATGTTAATGACAAACCCAGAGACAGAGAGAAAGCTGCTGACAAATTTGCATGACACTGGGCATTTGCAGACTTAATGTGTAGCAACTTTCATAACAATTATGTATAGTTTACAGAGCTACACTAGAGAGGGGTACAATTCAAGAGGGCTGGCTGGATTGATTCAATAACCCCCAGACACAGAATAGGCATACACAGACAGGTGAAGCTAGAGCTGGGCTTTAAAAGCCAGACAGCACGGATTGGAACTCCCCTCCCAAGCCTTCCTGAAAGTAAAACACATGCGACTCATCCTTCTATGAGAATCACTTTAAGGACAAAAAGTAAAAGCAGTTAAAATTATGTTTATCTATGACAAATCATCAGCATGATCATTGATAAAATACAGAGCAATAAAACACTTACTCTGACAACATAATTAAATTTCCGGATATCCTGAATTGCACTTGAAAAGTCTAAACGATTAAATGCTTCACCCAAGGTGCAATAGCCATGTCTCTGTCACAGAAACAAACAAATAAGTCAGATTTTATATATATATTGTAACAGTATGCAGCAAATGATAACCCTTTCTTCACATGGTTAACTGAGGCAAACAGTGGATTTGTATACTGCACTCCAAAATCAACTTACTGTATGGATTGAGAAACATTAATTTTATTCGTTTTTTTGAAGATTTTTTTTTTTTTTTTTTTTAAATCTTTGTCCTCCAATATAGTCACAGACAAGCTCCTTGGTCCAATAAAAAGATTCCCTTGGCATAGTGTTGCAGGCACCAACACTGCTTCAATGAACTGCAGTTTGCGTAATTACACAGATTTTCATATTCATTTCACAACACAGCTGTAAATAAGCCTCTAGATCAGGGTGGACAACCTCAGCATAGTTGTGCTGAAGCACATATTCCCATAAGCTACAACAACTGAAAGCCACAGACATGAATACTGGAGAGAGGGGTGATGGGATTTGTAGTTTCAACACAAGCTGGAATGCAAAGGTTGCTTACCACTGTTCTAGATAGTTGCTGTTTTTGATTAGAGCTTAGCATCTGCCAGCTTTAAAGTGGTATATTCCTTCCAGGTTCACATTGAGAATTCAATTCCTGGCTGAGATTACTTCAATATATTCATTGTTTTGGGTGGTTGAATGATGCAGCTGCCTGCCTGGATTGACAACTTTGTCAGCTTTTAACTAGATTGGTGGAGGTGTTTTGTAGAGGTGTTTTGTAGAGGTGTTTTGTAGATCCTTAAATTTGAATTTTTTTTTGTATTTTTGCTTAATCAATAAAGTACTTATATTTACTATACCAGTATTCCCTCTGTGATGCAACTCTTGAGGTCATCCTCTTTATAGGAGATGCAAAATTAGGCTAGAGGTGAACACTCTAATTGTGAGTGACGGTTTTTGGCCAGGGCTAATGGGAATTCATTCTCTCCCGGCCTTTGGAGAGGTTGAGCTGCACCTTTCTTTTAGGTCTATTAATACAGCTTAAAATGGTAAACATAAAAAGTTGTCATATTTAACCACTTCCATACCGAGTCATGTAAAATGACGTCGGCAAAGTGGTTGTCTAGATCCGGGCCGCCGTCATATGACGTCGGCCCGTTCTAGCTGCTACTGCCCGCCCCCGGCGGCGCGCAGCGGCGCGATCAGGGATGAGGCTCGTCCCTCGGACATAGCCCATCACTGATCAAGGTAAACAGCCAATAGAAATTGGCTGTTTACCACGTGATCGGCTGTGTCAATCACAGCCGATCACATGAGCGGCTCCAGCACGAGCCGCTCGTTCTCTCTGCAATGCGCGCCCCCGGGGGCGCGCAGAGCAGCGATCGGGGACGAGGCTCGTCCCTCGGACAGAGTCGATCCCCGATCTAGGTAAAGAGCCAATGAAATTGGCTCTTTGCCACGTGACCGGCTGTGTCCAATCACAGCCGGTCACAAATGTCAACAGAGAACACGGTAACTAGCTGTCACCGTGTTCTCCTCCTCACACACTGATCCTGTGTGAGGAGGAGATTGTGGTAACAGCTAGTTACCAACTACAGTGCACCCTAAACACACTGATTGCCCCCCCCCCCAATAAAGAGCACCTGTCACTAGCCCATCAAAGTACCCGAGTACCTGTCATCAGGTACTCAGATGACAGGTACTCGCGTACTCTGATGGGCTGGTGACAGGTATTCGGGTACTCTGATGACAGGTACTCAGGTACTCTGATGACGGATACTCTGATGACAGGTACGCGGGTACTCTGATGACAGGTACTCGGGTACTCTGACGGGTACTCGGGTACTCTGATGACGGGTACTCGGGTACTCTGATGACGGGTACTCGGGTACTCTGATGACGGGTACTCAGGTACTTTGAGTACCTGTCATCAGAGTACCTGAGTACCTGTCACCTACCCATCAGAGTACCCGAGTACCTTCCACCTGCTCATCAGAGTACCTGACGCCTGAAGTACCCAAGTACTTGCCGCCTGCTCATCAGTACCCATCACTACTCATCAGTACTCATCAGTACCTATCACGTATCAGTACTGATCATCAGTACCCATCAGTACAGTATCACCTATCACCTATCAGTCAGTGAGTACTACTCATCAGTACCTATCACCTGCCTGTCACCTGCCCATCAGAGTACCCGAGTACCTGTCACCTGCCTATCGGAGTACCCGAGTACCTGCCACCTGCTCATCAGTACCAGAGTACCTGTCACCTGCCCAACAAAGTACCCGAGTACCTGTCACCCTTCATACAGCCACCATGTCCAAGTCCAAAAAGGTTTATATACGTCGTCCGTTTAAACCTAAATACCGGTGTTATGGCAGCAGATAGCTGCCATAACCCTGGTATTTTTTTAAACGGTGGACGGTTGGCTTTCCGATAAGGGTGGTCCCAGCGGCGGATTCGCCGTGGGATCACCCTTCCGGGATGGCGGAAGAGGCGCCCCCCCCCCCCTCCCGACGCGTTCCGGTCCTTTTCCCCGCTTACCGGACCCGCCGGCAGAGGGGAAAACGATCCGGTCCCGAATCCTCACAGACAGGATGTCGAGTGAGGGCAAGCTTGCCCTCACTTGACTCTATGGTCTTGGAGGACCGGAGCTACGGAAAATGTTGTTGCCTAGCAACCGGTTTAAAGGTCCTTTTTTTTTTTTTTTTCATTTTATATTATAATTATTTTTTTTTTTTTTCTATCTTTTAGTGTACTTGTGAGATCTGAGGACTTTTTGACCCCAGATCTCACAAAAAAGAGGTCCTGTCGTGCCTATTTCTATTACGAGGAATATTTACATTTCTTTTAATAGAAATAAAAATGATCAATTTTTTTTTTTTTTTTTTAAACGGTGTAAAAATAAAAAATAATAAATAAAATAAATAGTAAAAAAAAAAAAAAAATTAAAGCGCCCTGTCCCCGTTAGCTCGCGCACAGAAGCGAATGCATACAGAAACCCCGCCCACATATGTAAACGGTGTTCAAACCACACATGTGAGGTATCGCCGCGATCGTTAGAGCAAGGGGAATAATTTGAGCCCTAGACCTCCTCTGTAACTCAAAGATGGCAACCTGTAGAAATTTTTAAATTGTCGCCTATGGGGATTTTTAAGTACCAAAGTTTGTCACCATTCCGTGAGCGTGCGCAATTTTGAAACATGACATGTTGGGTATCTATTTACTCGGCTTAACATTATCTTTCACATTATGGAAAAAAATTGGGCTAACTTTACTGGTTTCTTATTTTTTAATTAAAAAAAGTGAATTTTTTCCAAAAAAATTGCGTTTGGAAGACCGCTACGCAAATACGGTGTGATAAAAAATATTGCAATAATCTCCATTTTATTCTCTAGGGTCTCTGCTAAAAAAAAATATATAATGTTTGGGGGTTCTAAGCAGTTTTCTAGCAAAACAACTGATTTTAGCTTGTAAACACCAAATGTCAAAAATAGGCCTAGGCAAGTGGCTAGGATGCATGATGATGCTCCTTGGATGTTCGGCCCCTCTATATGGCTAGGCTGTGAAAAAGTCTCACACATGTGGTATTGCCATACTCAGGAGGAGTGGCAGAATGTATTTTGGGGTGTCATTTTTGCTGTGTACATGCTATGTGTTAGGAATAACCTATAAATTGACAACTTTGTGTAAAAAAAAAAAAAAGTTTTCATTTTTTTCCCACATTTTCCAAAAACCTGTGGAAAAAAATGATATGTTCAAACGACCCATTATGCCTCATAGAATATACTTTGGAGTGTTTGCTTTCCAAAATGGGGTCATTTTGTGGACTTTTCCATTGTATTGGTGCTCTAGGGCCTTGAAAAGTGTGATAGGTAGTAAGAAAGTTTTATGTGTATTTATGCTCCTAGAACGCCTGAATGTGCTTCTTGGACGTGGAGTCTCTTTTTGTGGCCAGGCTGTGTAAAAGTCTCACACATGTGGTATCGCCATACTCGGAAGGAGTAGCAGAATGTATTTTTGGGTGTAATTTTTGCTGTGTACATGCTATGTGTTAGAAATAGCTTATAAATTGACAACTTTGTGGGAAAAAAAAGAAAAAAAAATTTTTTCTTCATTTTCCCAAGAATTGTGGGAAAAAATTACAACTTCAAAAAACTCACCATGCCTCTTACTAAATACCTTGGACTGTCTACTTTACAAAAAGGGGTCATTTGGTCGGTATTTGTACTGTCCTGACATTTCAGGGCCTCAAGAAAGGAGATAGGCAGTCAGTACATCTGGTGTGATCAATTTTCAGTAATTGGTACCATAGCTTCTAGACTCAATAACTTTCACACAGACTAAATAATATACACTAATTTGGGTTAATTTTACCAGAGACATGTAGCAGTATACATTTTGGCCCAAATGTATGAAGAAAAATTTATTTTTTGCAAAATTTCATAATTGAAACTAAAAAAAAGTGTTTTTTTTTCAAAATTTTTGCTCTTTTTTTGCATATATCACGAAAAAAAAAAACCCCAGTTGTGATCAAATACCACCAAAAGAAAGCTCTATTTGTGTGAAAAAAAATGATAAAAATTTTGTTTGGTTATAGTGTAGCATGACTGAGCAATTGTCATTCAAAGTGTGAGAGTGCTGAAAGCTGAAAATTGGTCTGGGCAGGAAGGGTGTCAAACTGCTCTGTATGGAAGCGGTTAAAAAAAAAAAAAAAAAAAAAAGTTACCTGATTAAAAAGCATAAAAAAATAAAAAACCTCAAAAAGTACTGAAGAAAAAAAAAAATATATATGTGTTCCCTTCAAATGGATAGATTATATATCTCTACATTTGCTGATAAAAAGGATTCAACCATACCCGACACATGTGGGAGATTTATATTCACTTTAGAATCAAATAGGTTTTCACCTCATTTACACTATAGTTTGTTAGTTGGCTTCTGATGAGACCAAATCCTTGGCTAACTGAATTAAAAGCATACAGGCAATATAGAAGCTCTGGATTTCAAGTTTACTTTTACAGCTATTGAATAATGGCTTGCCATATATACAGCTTATTTTGAAACACCATGCTTTTTTTCATACGGCCTTGGATGCAAAGGTGCCTTTAGCACATGCATGGCTTTTAATCCCCAGACAGACAGTTAAAGCGGAGTTCCACCCATTTTTAATAGGTTGGAATATATAGATGTATGTAATCCCCTTTAAAATGGCTTTTACCAATGGAAACTTTTTTTTTTTTTTGCTAGTAAATACCTTAATTTCGGCTTTATTCCTCCTCTCCTCACTTCCTGGTCCGATCAGCGATGACATCATTCGGCGATCTGCAGTGTCTGCTGGGATGTATTCAATTCCAGAAATCTTGCAGTAGCTGTATCTGTACTGAGCCGTGCCTGCCCCGCCTCCTCTCATTGAGTTGCATTGCATGAATGTATTAAGGCTGTTCTCTGCCCCGCCTCCGCCCGCCTCCTCTCATTGAGTTGTATTGCAATACAACTCAATGAGAGGAGGCGGGGCGGAGGCGGGGCAGAGAACAGCCTTAATACATTCATACAATGCAACTCAATGAGAGGAGGCGGGGCAGAGAACAGCCTTAATACGTTCATACAATGCAACTCAATGAGAGGAGGCGGGGCGGAGGCGGGGCAGGCACGGCTCAGTACAGATACAGCTACTGCGAGATTTCTGGAATAGAATACATCCCAGCAGACACTGCGGATCGCCGAATGACGTCATCGCCGATCGGACCAGGAAGTGAGGAGAGGAGGAATAAAGCCGAAATTAAGGTATTTACTAGCAAAAAAAAAAAAAAAGTTTCCATTGGTAAAAGCCATTTTAAAGGGGATTACATAGATCTAAAGTTCCAAAAATGGGTGGAACTCCACTTTAAAAAAAAAAAAAAAAAAGTTCCTTAAACTGACACAGTACTTATCAGCTGGTAAGCAAAGGGACAGCAGCACCTTAGGTGGGGTACACACTAGTAGAAAATCTGCTGAAAATTCCCGTCCGAGGTAAAATCGTACGATTTTCGCCTAATGTGTACACAACTTTCAGCAGACGATGCCGACATTTTCAACGAAAAAAAAAAAAACGGAGGGACAAACACCGAAATTTTTATCGTCCGTCCCCAGACGACCAATTTTCGTTTAATGTGCATGCAGTACGTCCGCGAAAAATCGGATATGAACGACCGCGCATGATCTGAAGTTGCTGACGACCCGGAAGTCTAGGAACAAATGTCCCAAAAAAAAAAAAAACGGACGAGAAATTTTGTGAACATTATGCACTGTCAACTAAAAACGGTTATGACCACTGAGCACGAGAGAAAAAAATTGGAGGATATTTCGTCCGATTTTCGTCAAGTGTGTACGAGCCTTTAGTGTAGATACTGCAGAGGTGTCCAAACATCTCAGTTAGCTCCAAGTGCATTCTGGGGACCCAAAAACCTAGGGACATATCATATGTCAAATATTAAACTTACACTAGGAGGCTAGTGCTTGGCTCACTCTCAACTATCACATCAATGGGAAAACACTGAAACAGAAAAGGTGAAGTGCCAAGCACCAAATTCATAGTAGGAAGTTGGTGTTTGCATTGGTAATTCATTGGCTTTCTGTGGCTAAAACGTAGTTATAATGTGGTTTTAAATTTAGTGGCACAAAAAAAAAAAAAAACATACAGGGAGATTGTGCACAGTGACCCTAAATAACATGCTGTTTACATTAGACATTTCTCCCAAGTATTCCACCACCTGCTGTGGCCACTTGTAAACCCCCTAAAGTACAAACCAGTCATGTGATGCAACTCCATGGTTGTGGAGGGGGGAATAACACTGACATTTGCCCACAAATGTGCTGGGCCTCTCAGCGACTCCTGCATGAGATAGCCGGAAGTTGGACTCTGAGCTCTTCTCCAAGCTTTCTGCTGCCTCATGCAGCAAGCCTCTAGTTGGTTAGAGTATTTACTGAAAGAGATCGGATGTACAAGACACTCAGAGCATATACATGAAGGGTTAACCTAGGGATGCATAAGAGGTGCTGTAGGACTTAAACACATCACCTCTGTATCCCATCTAAGGGACATGAAACATACTGCAGCTAAGGGAATGGGCAGAGCAATTTAACCTTTGTCCGTTTTCTGTCCCTTAAAAAACAGGCAGAACTTTTTTCCTGGTTTAACTGTTATGAAGTGCACAGTAGAATTAAAGTCGATATTGCTTAGTGGTATCCATATTTAAAATTATGCAAACAAAAGTGAACTGTAAAACCTTTTTGTTTCTAAAATATTATAACCACATTTCTTGCTAGTCAATTAATTGAATAATCTTGACTGATTTGCAGCACTTGAACACACTGAATAACCGTGACCAGTTTGCAAGGTTCTAGTGGTGTGGGCATCACAATAAATTTTATCTTCTGGTGCCAGCTACTCACCCTTGCTCTACAGACATTTCTTTTGGCTGCTGCATAATATACTTACTTCTCGTGTACTTCCTTTCTGAACATAAATCCATTTATCGCGATAGAAATCTGATGAAAGAAAAGAAAAGCTGCACTATACAAACAGAAACTGCAAACACAAAACCCTCTAAAAATGTTCAGTACTTAGACAATGAGGGGCAGGACTAGGAACCACTAATGTGCGCTGAATGCAAATGTGTTGACATGAAGCTTGCTGATAGGAGGAGAAAGCAGAGTTAACAAAAGGGATGGCCTCATCAGTACTGGCCTTAAAGAGCTTATTCACAATGGTCTCTTTTTATGCAGCAAAGCTCAAAAAAGCATTTCAGGTAAAAATACCATTAATTCGAAGGAGGCAGATTCACAACTAATCACTGCAGTTTAGTGAAAAGGGAAACTAAACAGGACCGGTCACACCAACAACTAAACAGTGTAAACACAGCCTCACTGTTAAATCAGAAGGCTTTGAGGGGTGTGAGGGAAAAGGAAGGATATTACTATACTGTGTACCCTACATCCGGATAGTTTCTGTGTAGTTTAAAAATCAGTTTCATTCAAGGCAGAAAGTACAGCTAAGGTTGTACTTCCAGCGCTGCGGCTCTCATTCAGGAGAAAAAAAAAAAAATGTTTACCCTTTCCTCTCCCCTTGCCCCAAGTTCACAGAGACAAGGCTTTCTGTGAATGGACAAGACCTGCGACTCTCAGGAGTTAAGGATTTCTGTACTTTATCTGCTCCTCCCTGCCCCTTGTTAATTCCTAGAAATCCAAGGTGTTCTGTAACAGAATACAAGGCATTCTGTGAATAGACAAAGGGAGAGGAAATGGAGAGTAAATAGGATCCTTTTACTTTGAGAGCCGCTGCTGCAATAGCTGCAGTGGAGGAAGTACTGTACTAGCTGTACCTTCAGGCACGACTGAAACTGGTTTTACACTACACAGCAGTGATCCAGACATAGGGTATCATCCCATCATTTTGGATAACTTTTTTCATACACAATATATGACAAAACCATTCTGCCTGGAGTACTACTTAGGCTCCATGCACACAGGGCATCATAAAAACGAGCTCCAAAGCTGTTTCTTGACGCCAGGAAAAAGCAGCTGTAAAAACGTGTTTTCAGTAGCTTTTTCCATTTGGAGTTATTGCACGTTTGGCCACATCGCTTTTAGCAGCATTTTTTCTGCCTCCATTCAAAATCAATGGTTCTCTATGGGAGCCTATTGATTTGAATGGAAGGCGCACCGCAAGTCGGATCAGGATGATCCGACTTGCGGTGCGACTTGCGCTGTGAGAATCTTGAGGGGGAACTCCTTGCCAAAATGGGGAAAATACCGGCGTGGGGTTCCCCCCCAGGTTCCAAACCAGGCCCTTCGGGTCTGGTATGGAATTTGAGGGTAGCCCCACGCCGAAAAAACGGCGTGGGGTCCCCCCCCAAAATCCATACCAGACCCTTATCCGAGCATGCAGCCCAGGAAAGGGGAGGTGACGAGCGAGCGCCCCCACCCCCCCGGACCATACCAGGCCTCATGCCCTCAACATGGGGGGGGGGTGTGAGACATCGGTGACATAGGGGGTGGGGCCTCCCAGTGACGTCACCAGGAGGCCACGCCCCTAATGGCTATATAATAAGCTGCAGAGACTGGCATAATCACGGGGACAGTGTCGAAGGAGGACCGGAGGAAGAAGACGACCAGAGGAGGCAAAAGAGCAGAAGGGCAAAAGAGCAGAAGAGCAGAGGGGAGAAGAGCGGAGAGGAGAAGACCAGAAGAGCGGAGAGGAGAAGACCAGAGCGGAGAAGACCGGATAAAGATTTTTAATAAACTTTTCAAAACATCTCCTGTCATTATTTACATACACTGCCTTTTATGGAGTGAATGGGTAGGGGTACAATGTACCCCATACCCATTCACATAGGGAGGGGGTCCGGGATCTGGGGGGTCCCCTTGTTAAAGGGGGCTTCCGGATTCCGATGAGCCCCCTGCCTGCAGACCCCCCACAACCACCGGCCAGGGTTGTGGTGATGAGGCCCTTGTCCTCATCAACAAGGGGGCAAGGTGCTTTGGGGTGGGGTGGGGGTGCAGAGCCCCCCCTACCCCAAAGCACCCACACCCCCCCATGTTGAGGGCGTGTGGCCTGGTATGGTCCGGGGGGGCGCTTGCTCGTCCCCTCCCCTTTCCTGGGCTGCATGCTCGGATAAGGGTCTTGTATGGATTTTGGGGGGGACCCCACGCCGTTTTTTCGGAGTGGGGCTACCCTCAAATTCCATACCAGACCCGAAAGGCCTGGTTTGGAACCTGGGGGGGAACCCCACGCCGGTATTTTCCCCATTTTGGCGTGGAGTTCCCCCTCAAGATTCTCACAGCGCAAGTCGTACCGCAAGTCGGATCATCTTGATCCGACTTGCGGTTCGCCTTCCATTCAAATCAATAGGTTCCCATAGGGAACCATTGATTTTGAAAGGAAGAAAAAAAAAAAACGTATAAACGTGGCTTAACGCATGTTAAGCAACGTTATTCAGCCTTTAGCAGCGTCAGACGTTTTTACAGCTTGACGATGCAGCTCCAGAATGCACTGGTCCTGGGTTTTTTTTGCAGCTATTAAACGCCTATGCCACTTGGAGCTCCTAAAAGCTCTATGTGTGCATGAAGCCATAGAATAACATGGATGGGCTTTCTGCAGCTGCAAAAAAAAAACGTCTGACGCTGCTAACAGCAGCTCCAAAAACGTCCAGTGTGCATGAAGCCTTAACTGTAATCAGAGTCATCAACCTGGGTGTTCTGTAAGAGGGGATTTGTAAATATCAGGAATAGATAAACAGAAATATAAATACTCTGGCAGGTTAAACAGCAAATTGCCTGGATGTCAGCTTTAACACATGCATGCACTTACACTGTGTCTTTGCAACATTGTTAAATTCCTCCTTTTCCGATTTGTTAGCAGAGAATGCACAATTTTCAGGTGTGTACGGTTCTTGATCATCTAGATTTAATCTGGGGGAAAAAAAATAGGAATAAGAGACTAGACTCTATAAAATCAGTATAGCTACTGTAAATCAGCAAACACACTTTAAATTTAAATAGGTCAATTTAAGTCAGTCATATCCAAAGTCCGACCCATGTATCAGTTTAATACGGCTCAGTGAATCTGAGCGCCGCTGGGATGTCTGGCTTTGAAACGCCCCGGGAATGCACATCCTCAGTTGGCAGGGGTCGGCAAGGTGTCCGCTCACTGACAGTGGTGTCCGTGAATGGTCCTTGCTGGGTCCGCCTCTGACCTTTCGCAATGTCTCCGAGACTTGTCACATCCCCGCCCTGATGCAATGGCTGGGGGGCGGGGCCTCACCGCCTCCCTCGACTGCTCCTGAGTCCCGCTCAGCTCTATCTGGCCAGCGCTGTGCACAAGTGAGAGACATGCGACTGCTCAGTGCGGAGTGATCTATGGGCCCTGGCTGGGGGGAGGGACTGAGCCCGGAGGAGTGGACTAGTCGACTGCACTGTAGCGCCGCCACCAAAGCGCGGGAGGATTTGAACTCTGTAGGAATAAATTCTTCAGCAAGGCCAGGGGGAGTCCGGGGACTGTCACTGCCTGGAGACAAGCTGGACCAGAGGACTCGAGACAACAGCCTAAAGGTAGGTGAAGTAAGAAGAGAACTGTCTTGAAGTAAAGACACAGAGTCACTCACTAAAGTACTCACTAAAATCTTAGTTAATGTCAGTTGGTTTAAATCGGTTATAAATATATTTGGACACAACATGTATACTTGGTGTTATGTTCCTGTTAATATTTTTTTAACTTAAAAGTTGATAGACAACCTTTATTACCAATAATATGTAATGTACTTTACAATGTTTTCCAGACATACATTTCAGCTGCCTGTTTTTTTTTTTTTTCCCATCTGGCCTTCAGATTTAAAAGACAGATTGATTTAACACCTGTTTAGATTTGTCATGCAAATAGTTTGCAATAAACTTTGCATAAAATAGTTAATTTGTATTTAATGGTTCAAAATGTCAGGCAAAATTTTAATTGTTCAAATGTCAGGCAAAATGGTAGGCCCTCACGCATATTCACTTCATCTAGTCTGGCCCTCTTTGAAAAAAGTTTGAACACCCCTGATTTAAGTGGTTGTAAACCCTCACATACGCTGCATTGTCAAAAGTATTGGGACGCCTGCCTTTACATGCACAAACTTTAATGGCAGCCATGTCTAAGTCCGTAGGGTTCAATATTGAGTTGGCCCACCCTTTGCAGCTATCACAGCTTTAACTCTTCAGGCAGGCCCGTGTGTTGCTGGTGGAGTGAAGGATGGCCCCACTTTTATGGTTAAGGGGAATATTACCTATGACACTTGTCTTATAAAAGTACCCTGGATTTGCTTTGGGATTGCCTGCCTCATATGGACAGCCTATTATGCTAAGGCTCAATTACCATCGCTACAGAATGTGAGAGTGATGTCCCCACAATACGAATATATTGAGCTGTATGCTAACTATTGATATCCAAAGGATTAATGAAACGCTATAGTGGATTCATATCGGTGTAGTCATTTCAGTCTGGAGCGGTTTCCATCTATTGGCCCAGGTGTCTGCCCTTCAGCGCATGTGGTCGGTCTGATCTCTGATGCAGTGGAAAATATCGGTCTGTTTTGGTCTCTCTGGCCCTGAGAAAGTCTTGCTGCGAAACGCATCGGCTTGCTGGGGACCCCTAGACCGTGCAATACAGAGACCACTAACATCTATTGATACAGTAGTATCGGCACTCCCAATTGGGAGCATAGTTCTACACATGCGTTTTTTTCTTGTGTGCTCTTTTTAATATAGGTCTATGGGATTTTATTCTTTTTGATTCAATAAAACATGTATTTTATGCAACAATTGCGTTAGAGTTGTGATCCTCCCCTTCCCGTTGCCTCCACAAAGCCCCATCTTTTTCTTTCCTTTTTTTGATAGCTTTAACTCTTCTGGGAAGGCTGTCCACAAGGTATAAGAGTGTGTCTATGGGAATGTTTGGCCATTCTTCCAGAAGTGCATTTGCGAGGTCAGGCACTGATGTGAGAAGAGAAGGCCTGCCTCGCAGTCTGGACTCCTAATTCATCCCAAAGGTATTTGATTTGATGTCAGGACTCTGCAGGCCAGTCAAGTTCCTCCACCCCAAACTCACGCATCCATGTCTTTATAGACCTTGCTTTGGGCACAATCATGATGGAACAGAAAGGAGCCATCCCCAAACTGCTCACACACATTTGGGAGCATGAAGTTGTTCAAAATGTCTTTGTATGCTGATGCTTTAAAAATTATCTTCATTGGAACTTAGGGGCCAAGCCCAATCCCTGAAAAACAACCCTTCAGTTCTAGGTCACACGCCTTTCAAATCCATGCCATGCCATTTCTTCTGAAAATACATCTCATCGAGCATGGTGATCTCTGTTAATTGCTCTGCCCGTTTGGGTCTGCGTCACATCTAATTAGGATTTAACGCTCAGATTCAGGGACTGTGGGATATGTAGTTTCACAGGAAGTGTAAGTTCTTAGACTGTAGACAGAGGTCATGCATTACCCTGTGCAGTGCCATGCCACACGCCCCAGGTTTGAACAAAACCTCCTGTGACTGGAATGTGAAGATTTACCTTAATATAGGCTGTGCATACAGTCAAACAAAGGTCACCATGAAACTACATGATCAATGCACATCTTATGTAGGTGAAAAAGTGCAGGTAGGAAGGTTTAGAATGCCTTAATATTATTGAAATGATAAAAATGGATGTTTGTGTACTTACAGCTGGAGATTAAGGTTGTTTTCTTCAAGATCATCTCCACAAAACTCCCATCTTTTCCACCCCTCTTCAGTTTTTATCCAGGTCCAGCCCGGAGAACGCCAGTCTTGACCCAAAAATGGCATGACTGCCCTGCTGATCAGAGCAATAGATTAATAAAACATCCTTCTCAAGCAGTCATGTTATAAGGGATTACTAACGGGTACGCTTTTACAGAGCAATCACAAAAATAAACAACGTATAAACCAATTTAATTTTACTATGTTATCAGAGCGGTTGGTATCACTATATTCCTACCGACACACTATCCTTTGCTTGTGTAGGTTATACAGAATTACTTCATTTACACCCTTGTTTCATGTTGCCCTGAGTGAGAGAGATGTGTGATATTACATGGCTAGCACAGCCAGAAGTCTGAGGTACCAAAGTTGTTTTAACAGTTTGGGAGTCTATTGCCAAGTTGAAATAAGCTCAAGCCATGTAACACAAATGTAATAAAGCCAAAATATTTCCAAATAGTTCAACTATTTTAAAAAGCTAAGTGGGAACGCAGATATATATATATATATATATATATATATATAAAAAATCATAATGTTTTGTTAAAAATTGGGGTTCCAGACTTTAATTTTTTTTTTTCTTGAAAAGCAAAAATAGGCTTGAGTTTATACAAAAAGTGACACTATCAAGACTGATTTACTGGAAGAGTTGAGAATGTTCACACAATCGATTGATCATCCCCTTTAATTATCCAATCATGTGAAAAGCAAATTCATTTTTTCTTATTTTATCTGCACACGACTGGATATTTGAAATTCATTGTGTGAAGATTCTGAACATGCTTTAGTAAATCAGCTTAAGTTCTACATACATCTCTATGCACAGCTTAGTTAATGTAACCTGTTACATTAAAGTGGTTGTTAAATCATTGAGTGTTCTTGCTACAATATCCTGTTAGTAAAATGATGTGCCCCAGTGCATGAGTTTTTTTAAAAAAAGAAGCCAATATATACCTTATTTTATAGCGCCGCTCACGTGATCGGCCACCTCTCTCTCGACCTGACTGTTACAGTGGGTATATATATATATATATATATATATATATATATATATATATATATATATATATATATATATATATATATATATATATATACATACACACACACACATACATACATACACACACACACACACCAGCAAAAAAAAGTCGCCACCTAGAATTAACTATGCAACTTACTAAACTAAAGCATGCAGTAACTATCCTATTGGACAGTTACTGTATGTGCCCATAGAATGAGGTCAGCTGACTACCTGAATATACTGAATGACCAGGTTAATCCATCAATGGATTTTTTCTTCCCTGAAAACAAGGGCATATTCCATCAGGCTCAAATTGCGAAAGAGTGGTTCCGGGAGCATGAGATGATATTTTCACACATGGATTGGCCACCACAGATTCCAAAACTTAACCCCATTGAGAATCTTTGGGATGTGTTGGAGAAGGCTTTGTGCAGTTTTCTGACTCTCCAATCATTTGGTGAAAAATGAATGCAACACCGGACGGAAAAAAATCTTGTGACATTGCAGAAGCTTATCGAAACAATGCCACAGCGAATGCGTGCCGTAATCAAAGCTAAAGGTGGTCCAACAAAATAGTAGAGTATGACTTTTTTGGCCGGGCAGTGCATGTATATATTTAGGGTTACAATTGGTTGTAAAGCTCAGACATGAAATATGAACAAAGCATATCCCTCCATAGTGTGATAAATTAAGAGCACTAAGGGTAACTTCCGTCTGTTCCTACGTTCCTGTTATCAGCATAAATCACTTCTGACACCAAGAGAAAAAATGGTGACACGGGAAGGACCTCCAGCAGCTAGACAGCTTCAGCTCTGTTCCTGTGTGAAGGGGGTGTGTCCCTTCCCTCCAATCAATTCTCAGAACTCTCCTTACTGAGCTCTGCACAGTGAACAGCTCTCTGGCCCCTTTTTTATGACAGCTCAGACAAGCTCTATAAATTCAGCACTTTGACCAGATGTAGAGAAGAGAAGGCTGCAGATAGACAGGTACAACTTATGTAGGAGGTTTTGTTTTACCTCTGTATCATCTGAGGCTAGTCACTTCACTAGGTATAAGTAAAGGCCCGTACACACGTACCGATCGTCGGCATACAAACGTCGGCGGACGAAAGATCTGCCGATTGTACGCGTGTTAGTATGGTGCCTCCGACAGATGTCTGCGCACAATCCGCGGACAAAAGTCTTTCTTGCAAACATGAAAATTTTTGTCTGCGGACACCAGAACGGACGATTGTTCGCCTGTCAGTACAGAATTCGGCCGACAGATCGCAGATTTGCAAGACTGGGCATGCTCAGAAAATTAAAAACACAGGGAAAGTTAACCATTACATGACATCACTTCTGCAGTCAGCTGAAGTCTGCAGACAAAATTCTTGTGCTGTCTTTGCACTTTTCAACAGACACCGACATCCCGGGGAGAAAAGACGAACATTTGTATGCCGACCATCGGTACGTGTGTACGGGGCTTAAGGGCTTACAACCCACTTTAAGGGCCTAGCAGTAGGGATGCACAAGGATGTTGAGATTAGGGCCGACACCGAGTATGTTCATGAGTACTCGGGAAATTGCTCCTGCTACCCATACTTTGCAGTGCAATTTGCATCCATACAAAATGATTGAATGCTAATTGCACTGCAAAGAATCGTACGCGATCATGAAGTGCAGTAATAGGAAGTTTAATAAAATGTTCTAACAACTTACAAAGTAAATGTTTAGTCAAATTCATATCTGCAGTGTCCCCGTCCCACCGATGATAGCAAATTACGGCCGCAGGAGGTGCTCACAGGGCTGGAGATGTCTGCTGGTCCGCCCCCAAGCTGACATTAATTTTGCCGTATACCCACAGGAGTCCCGAGACTTCTCCCCCAGCCCTGTGAGCAGCTCCGGCGGCCATGGTGGGACGGGGACAATGCAGATATGGATTTGACTAGATATTTACTTTGTGAGTGGTTATAACAGTTTAATAAACTGCCTATTGCTGTACTACTTGGTGCTTCACCTTTCTTTACTGGGTTCACATAAACAGGAGTGGTGGGTGAAATCGCATGTGATTTGAACAGGAATGCATTCCTGATCAAAATCACATGTGATTCTTTGCAGTGAGATTTTTTTTTTTTTTTTTTTTATGTCCCTGGAGCTAAATTGCTTTTGTGTTCAGAATTTGGGAAAGGTGCCCATTATGGAGGTAATATGTGGTGAAATGTTCCATATATGGTCACAAAATCTGTACAAAAAGGTTGTAATGGCTTCATATGATATTGTGCAAGAGGTTCATAACTTACAGCCATATCTAGGCTCTGTTAATAAACAACTAGGCAACTATGATTGTACTGTTAATATTCCTTGTAATGACAGATGGGTTAAAGCAGTTCAGTCATCTTTTGAAAAATGATAACACGCACTTAGTTTATTGTAGCTACAGGACTGCTGCAATTTAAGCCTCAATACTGGACCCAATGAGATTCTGAAAATTTTAATTTTTTTTTTTTTTTTTTTTTTAAGTGTGCTATCCCTTTCAAATAATTTTTTTTTTTTTTTTTTTACACAACTCAATACCTTAATTTAAGAAAACACACATTAGTGCACATAATTAATACAAATAGATAATTGGTGAATCCATTTTTCATACTCGTATACCCAAACAATATACAAAAAAAAAAAGTGCAAAATCAATAACCATTAAAAAAAAAAAAAAAAAAAATGTATCAGCAAATTACACAGTCAAAGTTCAGATCAGATAAATTCATAATCCTCCATCATAAAGTGTCCATGTGGCTGCAAAGTAATCTGTGCTCCAAAATATAGAACAGTGCTCCGTATCTCCACAACAGGTGTCCTCTGGGATTGAAGGCTGGATTATTCTGTACATGATTCTGCACTTCCGCCGGAGGCCGCTTCTGCCGTGATTAATCACAGCACAGCAGGTGCCGGGCACTGGATATCGTTGGCACCCGTCGATCGTCAGAAAAGCACACAGAACAGAGAAATATGTATCTAAACAAGGCAGATCTCTGTTCTGACAGAGGGGAATAGGAGGATGGATTTTGTGTTCCTGCAAAATATAAAATCCATCTCTTCACCTAGTGAAAGCACTACAATGTGTCCACAAAAACACTGGCTAGGCACACAATTAACCCTTCGATCGCCACTGATTTAAACCCCTTCCCAACCAGTGTCACTGATCACCGTTTTAGGGTCACTGCTTCCCGCAAAATGTCAAAGTATCAGGTAGTGTTCGATTGTACACTGCAATATCAAATATTGCAGTCCCACTATAAGTCGCTGATCACCGCCATTACTAGTATAAAAATTCCATAAATATATACCATACCTGCAGACGCTGTAACATTTGCGTAAACCAATCAATATACACTTATTGGGATTAAAAAAAAAAAAAAAAACATGTAGCAGAATACATATTGATCTAAGTTTATAAAGAAATATGATGTTTCTTCTATTTTTATTATTGGATATGTTTTATAGCAGAAAGTAAAAGATTGTTTTTTTTTCAAAATGGTCAGGTTAATTTTTTTGTTTATAGG
Organism: Pelophylax lessonae; assembly: GCF_965119305.1. Lineage (NCBI taxonomy): Eukaryota > Metazoa > Chordata > Amphibia > Anura > Ranidae > Pelophylax > Pelophylax lessonae. Next base: position 164,998,094 of record NC_138770.1, on the reverse strand, counting down.
GCAAAAAATAAAAACAGCAGAGGTGATCAAATACCACCAAAAGTAAGCTCTATTTTTGGAAAAAGGGACACATTTTGTTTTGTGTACAGCATCGCACAACTGCACAGCTGTCGGTTAAAGTAACGAAGTGCAGGATCATAAAAAGTGGCCTGGTCATGAGGGGGGGGGGGGTAAATCTTGCAGAGGTCAAGTGGTTAAAGTAAGAACATTCACTTTTTAATCAAAGAAGAATGTTTATAATACTGAACTATGAGGCTTCTCCTTTGTGCTTAATGCATATAGTTGCTGGAGAGTTTTGTCTGGGGTGAAGGCTAAGGCATGTGTTCTTGCTGTGGAGACACCACTGCTGTATCTTACTTACGGAGGTCTGATGAGAATGTTTGCCATCCATGGGGAGTAGCACATCGCAGAGAATGCATTTAGGCTTTAGAACTACTTAAAGAAGAAGTAAACCCTCCTCTGACACTTTTACCTATAGGTACTGTAAATATCTCCTAAACATGTACCGTTTAGGAGATATTTACCTTAGATGCAGCCAGTGACGTCACTGGTGCATGCGCTCTGAAGGAATGGCCGCTGGTGCCGTTCCTTCAGAACTCCATGCCGTGACTGTCGGCTCCCACGCGCGTGCGCGGGAGTGATGTCACCGTGGCTCCGGCCAATCAGATGGCCGGATGCCGCGATCCCGGAAGACGGGCGTCTGGACATGTCGCCCGTCATACAGCTAAGTGGGCGGCACGGCGGGGGCTCGTTCTAAGGCAAGTATTTCATAATGAGCTAGTATGCAATGCATACTAGCTCATTATGTGTTTCTCTTTCAGGGTGAAAAAAAAAAAAAAAGGGGTTTACAACCTCTTTAAAGCCTGCATGCAAAAATGCCCCCCCCCCCCCCCAAAAAAAAAAAAAAAAAAAAAGCGCAAAAGATGCCCAAGACGATTGTAAAGTCGGTTTTTTATTTCTAATAAATAAATTATACTTATCTGCTCTGTACAGAGGTTTTGCATGGAGCAGCCAAGATACCCTTCTTCTCGGGTCCCTGGCTGGAGCTCCTGGCCCCTCCCCCTGTTGAATGCCCCGACAGCAAGCAACTTGCTATGGGGGCACCTGGGCCAAGCTGTAGCTCCGTGCATCCATTCAGACACTGAGCCACGGTTAAGCCTGCCCTCCTCTCTCTCCTCATTGGCTAACTAAGTTTCGCTGACAGCAGTTCAGAGCTAATGGCATCGCTGCTGTGGCTCAGACAACCAGGAGGGAGAGTCCAGACAGCGGAGGCATTCATGGACATCGCTGGTACGAGATGGGGCTTAGGTAAGTATCAGGGAGGCTGAGGGAGGCTTTTTACCTTAATGCATAAGGGAAAAAAAAAAAAAAACACTTCTGACTTTACAACTCTAACTCAGAGCCTCAGAAGTGCATTTCCCTAACGTTGGACCCCCCAATTCTACCTTACAATGGGGAATAAAATAGCAGTTTTATAGTGCAGTAAAGTGTTCATACTACCAGTCTCTGCTTACTCCACCTGTGAGGGATGAGAACCCCCCCCCTCATTGCAGAGTGAACATGATCTTTGGGTGGGAAAAGGGGAAGCCAGAATTAGGAAAATCCTCAGTCTCTTCCTTTTTCCCCTTAAAGCAGAATTAAAGCCAAAAGCAAACATGTATTATTCTGCAGCTTACCAGTTCTTAGATGTGAGGGCTGTATTAGTTTTCCATTCAGGCTCTTAGTCTCTTCTATATTCACCTGATGATCCAGCCTGTAAGTCTGCTGTTTTTCAAAAGAACACTTCTGCAGTTTAGAGTGTTGGAAGAAACCATTTACCACTGGCAGGAGTGCTCAAAATGATCAGCTTTTATTAATGTAAAACCTTTATCCCAAAAGAGAGTAAATATAAATAATATATAATCTGCCTATTAGCTGAAGTTTGGCTTCGGTGTGTCAGTGTATTTAAACCTGCTAGCCCAACACTCCTCTCACCCCAGACTGACAATGCTAACTATCCAAAAGGTGCCCCCTGTGCTCCTTCATACAGAGTGGAGGCACTTTAATACAAGAAGTGCGGTACTGGCCAGATCACCAGGCAAAAACTGAGGGGGGAAAAAGCGGAATGCAGGCAGCACATCTGACTGTTAAGCTGCAATATATCACATTTATGGTTTTGGGTTGAATACTGTCTAAAGCCTCGTACACACGCAACGAATTTCCGCTGACCGGTCGTCCGTCTTTTGTCCAGAGTGGTGTCTGTTGGTTGGAATGTGCTCTAGACTGCACATGAATTTTCCCGCACGACAGAATTCTACTTCAGAAGTGATGTCATGTGTTGGATTGCTTTCTTTGTGTTCTTTCATCTCTGAGCATGCCCAGTCTTGCTCATAAGATTTTTCCCCATCAAAATCTGTAATAATGAGATGAAAATCGGACGTTGTTTTGACGGTCGACAAAAATGATATAGCCTGCACACCAGGATTTTTTCGGCCCAAAAGTCGGAGTCTGCGTGAAACACACAAAAAGGTACACGCACTTTTAAATATGCAGCTGCAGGGAACCGCATGGACTTTTTGTGCCAGCGATGGCGCTGCGGAATGAGATGCGTTGGGGTGCCATTCAGAATAAGCAGTGCGATTCGGCTGTGGGTGATTATATTGACTCCCCCACCTACAACCGGAATGCATGGCCAGCATTAGTGCAAACCAAGCCGTATAATATAGCTGAATGCAAAACTTCTTTAGATTTAGAGGGGTTAGAACCCCTGGCGGTTTTGCTGTCTGTGTCCCTGTTAGGCTACTTATTCTCGGTTTGTCCTGCTGGCTGTTATCAATGAGAAAGAAAATCCCAAAATTATGAATGGTCACCAGAACAGGAATAGATGGGAAATCTAGTTCTGGTGACTCACTTATTGCTTACTTCCTGTTTTGGCTATGGGACATGAAGTGAAGGGAAACATCCCAAAGGAAACGGGGGAGGGGGGGGGGGTATAACCCCACCATTGGAAGAAAAAAAAATAGGTTTTGCCTTTAATACTTGTAATATCTGCATGTCTGACAATTCCGAGACTAAGGGTGTCATGGAGGGGAGTGAAATATTCTAGCCCCCCGTTACTGGGCACAACAACCTCAGAGCACTAGATGAGAGCCAACAGGGGCCCCCCAAGTACAATGTTACTTCATGATGAGACAGCACAGTGTGATCGCTGACACTCACTCCTCTCCCCACCATCCCCTTACCTGCACTCCGCTTTCTCTTCCGCACATATAATACCTCCTCCTCTTGTTGCCGGAAGTCTGTGTCACACAATATGCTAATGCCGCTATCCCCGCCCATTCTTGCGTCCATTGGTTGGCAGAAAGTGACGCACCCCGGTCACCCGCGAATATTCCAGAGCCCAGAGCGGATTGGCGGAGAACAATGGTCAGGTGACTCAGACCACGTGTGTTTGTTTTGATTCTTCCATCCCCGAGCGGCTGACGTGGCACGGAGGGAGGAGCAGGCGTCATGATGAGGACTTTCATTACCGCCCACAGCAGGGTGATGAGGAACATCCCTGCTCTACAGCTACAGCCTGTGATAGGGCGATGCTGGGTGCACTGTACCACCCAGACTGGCGAACATTAATGTAGCTGAAGCAGAGAACGCTGTGCATACATTACAGCTAAGGAGGAGAAAGACCACCCAGATAGCGGGCATCCCAACCTGCAACAACTCATTTCAGGGAGGTGGAACTTCGCCCCCCCCCCCACTAATTTTACACAGCTAGAGGATAATCAAATGAAATGGAATCAGTATACAGAGATTTACTTCTTCTGAGAGATATTAACCACTTCTGCCCCCTTAATGACCAGGCCATATTTTGCGATTCGGCACTGCGTTACTTTAATGGACAATTGCACGGTTGTGCGACGCTGTACTCAAATGAATCTGATGTCCTTTTTTTCCCCACAAATAGAGATTTCTTTTGGTGGTATTTGATCACCTGTGTGATTTTTATTTTTTGCGCTATAAACAAAAAAAGCGACAATGCTGAAAAAAAAATAAATATATATATTTTTCACATTCTGCTATATAACATTCCCAAAAAAAATAATTTTAAAATTCAAAATTTTTTAACATTGTAGACCAATTTGTGTTCTGCTACATATTTTTGGTAAAAAAAAAATCGCAATAAGCGTATTTTGATTTGTTTGCCCAAAAGTTATCGCGTCTACTATGGGAAAAATTTGTCATTTTTATTTTTTTACTAGTAATGGTGGCGATCTGCGATTTTTTGCGGGAGTGCAACATTGCGGCGGACAGATCGGACCCCTGACTGACATTTTTGACACTTTTGGGGGGACCAGTGACATTACTACAGTAATCAGTGCTAAAAATATGCACTGTTACTGTAATAATGACATTGGCAGGGAAGGGGTTAACAGTGTGGGTGATCAAGGGGTTAAATGTAAACCTGGGGGCATGGCTTGTGAAATGATCATAGAGACCTGTGATCCTATATAGAAGGATCACATGGGCTCTATGATCATTCCAGAGAGAAGAATGGTCAGCTGTGTTTACAACAGCTGCCCTTCCTCTCTCAGCGGGGAGCGATCGCGGGTGTCAGGCGGCAATCAGAGCCGCCAGCCCCGTGCATCAGCTTCTTCGATGACCGGGGGGCAGGAGCGTGCCGGCGATGCGCGCTCGCCCCCTAGCTCCCTGCACGCGACCGACGCATAACTACGGCGGTTCGCACAGCAGCGGCTGCCTGCCGCAGTATAACTGCGGCGGGTGGTCGTAAAGTTGAAGCCTACAGAGGACAGGTAAGCTAATGCTGGTGAATATATATGTGTATATGGGGTGGGTGTGGCTGCGTTTAAATTTGCATCCAGCCCAGCCCCCTGCCGTGTCAAATACCAATTAGTGGGCTTAGGAATCAATGTATGTGTGGCTGAATAGGCTCTGAGAATTCCAGGTGTGACTAGAGACCGTACACAGCTTACAGGGCTGGCATCCAGGGTTATCCCCTGCAGATGGGTCACGTCTGTTGGTGATCAGCTGGTGCGGAGTGAGTATCAAGGTTCTGAACGGGGAGATGCCTGCAAATTACTAGGCACCTTCCCGTGTGGATCGTGTTCACATTGCCAGTACATCGATTGGCGAGGCTATTTATGTTTTCCTAATGGTCGGCTATTCCATCCCAGACATTGTGTTAATTGCCAGACCACAGGGGTGGTGTACTTAACGCTGTGTGAATGTGGTTTCTTTTACGTTGGTAAGACTATTCAAAGGTTTTGCCAGCGCATATATCGTCATGTTTTTAGCATACGACGCAATGACCCGGATCTCCCCTTGGGGCGGCATGTCACATGTATCCAAGACGGCATGTTTCCCCATATTTCTTTTTTGGCGTTGGATCGGATCCACCCCAGCCCATGGGGAGGAGACCTCAACAAGCTCCTCCTACAACGTGAGCTGCAGTGGATTTTTGATCTAAACGCTACCTCCGATCCAGGACTCAACGAGGCCTTTAACTTGAAGCCATTTCTTCATGGGTTCACATCAGGAGGGTTTGAGCGAGACTTGTATATATGATATACAGCGGCAGCTTCCCGCAAATCGCTGTACCTGTACGGCGGTTCGCGGGAGCACTCCTGGGGGCGCCCCACCTCATTCCCCAGTGGGGAAGCTGATTCACAGGGCCGGCAGCCACGATTGCTGCTGGGCACCCGTGATCGCTCCCAGTGGAGAGAGAATGGCGGTCTGCTGTTGTAAACACAGCAGACCGTTAAGCTGGATACACCCTATACAATTGTCTTTAGATTTTTTCCTTTAGATTTACCAAAACCATATAATAGGTCAAATCTAAACATTTTCAATTTGAATGCAAACAGGCAGGCCCTTGCACTACATAGTTGAAGGTAAATCTAAAGGAAATCAAACAACAAAAGTTGTATAGTGTGTATCACGCTTTAGTCTCTCAGGAATCAATACAGAGCTCCTGTGTTCCTCCTATTTAGGAACACAGGTCTCTGTGTTGATTCCATAAGCCCATCCCCCTCACAGTTAGAAAACACCCCCTAGGCCAGTGATGGCTAACCTTGGCACCCCAGATGTTTCGGAACTACATTTCCCATGATGCTCATGCACTTTGCAGTATAGATGAGCATCATGGGAAATGTAGTTCCAAAACATCTGGGGTGCCAAGGTTTGCCATCACTGCGCCTAAGCTCACATTTAACCCTTTGATTGCCCCTGGGTTACCCCTTCCCTGCCAGTGTTATTAGTACAGTAACCGTGCATATTTTAGCACTGATTACTGTAGTAATATCACTGGTCCCCCCAAAAGTGTCAAAAATGTCAGTAAAGGGTCCAATCTGTCCGCCGCAATATCGCAGTCCTGCTAAAAATCGCTGATTGCTGCCATTACTATCGTAGTAAAAAAATAAATAAAAATGACATCTTTATGTAGACGCGATAACTTTTGAGCAAACCAATCAAAATACACTTATTGTGATTTTTTTTTTTACCAAAAATACATAGCAGAATACAAATTGGCCTAAAATTATGAAAACATTTTGTTTAAATTTTTTTTTTATTGGGAATGTTATATATCAGAAAGGGAAAACTATTGTTTTTTTTTTCAGAATTGTTTGGGTACATGACCGCGCAATTGTCCATTAAATTAACGCAGTGCAGAATCGCAAAAAATGGCCTGGTCATTAAGAGGAAAATCTTCCGATCCAGAAGTGGTTAAGGGAGTGGAAGTGGCACACATCACTGTGGTGGATGATTGTTAGTGTTAAGCCCCGTACACACGTACCGATGGTCGGCTTACAAATGTTCCTCTTTTCTCCCCGGGATGTCGGTGTCTGCTGAAAAGTGCAAAGACAGCACAAGGACAGCACAAGAATTTTGTCCGCCGACTGCAGAAGTGATGTCATGTAATGGTTAACTTTCCCTGTGTTTTCTATTTTCTGAGCATGCCCAGTCTTGCAAATCTGCGGTCTGTCGGCCGAATTGTGTACTGACAGGCGAACAATCGTCCGTTCTGGTGTCGGCATACAAATATTTTCATGTTTGCACGAAAGACTTTTGTCCGCGGATTGTGCGCAGACATCTGTCGGAGGCACCATACTAACACGCGTACAATCGGCAGATCCTTCGTCCACCGACGTTTGTATGCCGACGATCGGTACGTGTGTACGGGCCTTTATAGTACTAGTTTGTTACACCTTTTTCATCACGTTTGATAGGACCTTTTTTCTAAAGTTTTTTTTTTTTGTATGAGATTCACATTTTCTATGGACACTTAGTAATTTTTATGGACATTTTATTTTTATATTCTTTGGGTACTCCTGTTGATGCACATGTTGATGTACTTTACTGCGCTACTGTGAAATGTATGTTTTTGGATTGTAATGTATATTTTCATTTTTTGTTCATTGTAAAAAAAAAATCATTAATACAAGGGTGGTACCTTAAAGTCAGAGAGGCTCAGGCCTCAAGTTTTTTCTGGGTGGTAAGGTGGTCATAGGTAGAAGCATAGGGAAGTCCTGGTTTTTGATAAAATCTTGAAAATACAGGCTCATTCTGATGGGCAGAAACAAAATCTTCAATTAAATGCACGCTGCACATGCAGTGCTTCTGGAAAGTATTCACAGCGCTTCACTTTTTCCAGGTTTTGTTATGTTACAGCCTTATTGCAAACTGGATTAAATTCATTATTTTCCTCAAAATTCTACAAACAATACCCCATAATGACAAGGTGAAAGAAGTTTGAAATCTTTGCAAATTTAATAAAAATAACAAACCAAAAAAAACTACAGGTACATAAGTATTCCCAGCCTTTGCTCAATACTTTGTTGAAGCACCTTTGGCACCAATAACAGCCTTTAAGTCTTTTTGAGTATGATTCTACAAGCTTGGCACACCTATTTTTGGGCAGTTTCTCCCATTCTTCTTTGCAGGACCTCTCAAGCTCCATCAGGTTGGATGGGGAGCGTCTGTGCACAGCCATTTTCAGACCTCTCCAGAGATGATCAATTGGATTTAAGTCTGGGCTCTGGCTGGGCCACTCAAGGACATTCACAGAGTTGACCCAAAGCCACTCCTTTGTTATCTTGGCTGTGTGCTTAGGGTCGTTGTCCTGTTGGAAGATGATGAACCTTTGCCCAAGTCTGAGGTCCTGGGCACTCTGGAGCAGGTTTTCATCAAGGATGTTTCTGTACATTGCTGCATTCATCTTTCCCTTGATCCTGACTAGTCTTCTAGTTCCTGTGGCTGAAAAACATCCCCACAGCATGATGCTGCCACCACCATGCTTTACTGTAGGGATGGTATTGGTCTGGTGATGAGTGGTGCTTGGTTTCCTCCAGACATGGCGCTTGCCATTCAGGCCATAGAGTTCAATCTTTGTTTCATCAGACCATGCAGAGATGGTTGTTCTTCTGGAAGGTTCTCCTCTCTCCACGGAAAAACTCTGGAGCTCTTTCAGAGTGACCATTAGGTTCTTGATCACCTCCCTGATTAAGGCCCTTCTCCCCCGACTCAGTTTGGCAAGGCGGCCCGCTCTACGAAGAGTCCTGGTGGTTCCAAACTTCTTCCATTAAGCAATGATGGAGGCCACTGTGCTCATTGGGAGCTTCAATGATGCAGAAATTATTTTGTACTCTTCCCCAGATCTGTCCCTCGATAAAATTCTGTCTCGGCGGTCTTCAGACAATTCCTTGGACTTCATTGCGTGGTTTGTGCTCTGACATGCACTCTTAACTGCGGACCTTATATAGAGAAGGGTGTGCCTTTCCAAATCACGTCCAATCAACTGAATTTACCACAGGTGGATTCCAATCAAGTTGTAGAAACATCTCAAGGTTGATCAGTGGAAACAGGATGCACCTGAGCTCAATTTTTTGTGTCATGGGAAAGGCTGTGAATACTTATGTACATGTGATTTTTTTTCATTTTTTTTATTTTTAATAAATTTGTAAAGATTTCAAACAAACTTCTTTCACGCTGTCATTATGGGGTATTGTTTGTAGAATTTTGAGGAGAATAATGCATTTAACATAGGCAATGTTAAACAATAGGCTTTAACATAATAAAATGTGGAAAAAAGTGAAGCGCTGTGAATATTTTCCGGATGCACTGTAGTTTTGTGCGCAACTACTATAGTAATCAATGAGCCTATACACACAGTTGCACCTTTCTGCAAAAATGTGTACTGCACTTAGCTGCACAGAAAAAAAGCAGGACACCTCTGCATCCAGGGCTGCACAGAGCCACTGAACTTTTGTTCATAAACTTGCCTAAACACGTATATTTTGTGCAGGATTTTCTGCCAGCAAGAAACTGCATTCATGCAGAAAATACACATATGCTTGTGTGAATGTGTAAGATTCTGATACCTCTGGTACCCTTATTTTCCATTTTCTTTCAATATGCGTCCCACCTTTCTAATTAGGTGGTACGCATACACCTTTAAGACGGATGACGTCATCGCCGAGCGCCGCAGAGCGGCTATTTCAACCGCCGGCGTTCTCTCTCACGTTGTTCGTTCAACCTGCCTGTGTGTCCACATGCTTACAAGCTTGTCTTGCTGCCGGAACCTCCAGCTATTCTCTTTTACTTGGAACAGACCGGAACCTCGCTACTGATCCCTGTATCTCGCTACTGGATCACTCCCTCACTACTGGACCCTTCTACTACTAACCTTACTAGTGATAAGTACCCCACAGGGGAATCCTCCATAACCTTACTTACACTATCTACCTCTGCACATTAAGGACTGTTACTATCTATGCATACTTATTCTATCATCTGCACTGTTACATAGATTGCTAGCTCTTGAGTCTACTACCATCTATCCTTGCACTGGGTTAGTCTATCCTGTATTTGTCATCTGCTGTCCTTACCACCTGTTACCATACTCGATTACTAACCTATCTGCATTCTACCTAATACCATCTAATACTCTCCTGAACATTTCTATCAAGTGCTTACCATCTCTGTCACTGTTCACACCTGTCCCTTCAGCACATCATCTTCATACTATTATATACATCCTATCACTCCAGGAACATCTTATTGAGTGTGTATATCTGTATGCTGAAGCTGACAGGCCCACAGTGATGAGTCTGGAGAGTTGGATCTGGTTATTCAACACATCTCTATATGACTACTGAGTGGAGATTCTGCAGCTGCAAATCCAGCCTACTACAAAAACGCAGGAGCGTTACAGAATGGACCCTAAGGGATTGGTTAGTAAACAAAGAACAAACGACTATAAAAAGGACTTCAGCCATAAGTATTTGATCCCCTGCTGATTTTGTATGTGTGCCCACTGACAAAGAAATGATCAGTCTATAATTTTAATGGTAGGTTTATTTTAACAGTGAGAGACAGAATAAAAATATCCAGAAAAACACATTTCAAAAAAGTTATAAATTGATTTGCATTTTAATGAGTGAAATAAGTATTTGATCCCCTATCAATCAGCGAGATTTCTGGCTCCCAGGTTTCTTCTTAAAGAGAGTGCTCTCAGCTTGTTACCAGTATAAAAGACACCTGTCGACAGAAGCAATCAATCAGATTCTAATCTCTCCACCATGGCCAAGGCCAAAGAGCTGTCCAAGGATGTCAGGGACAAGATTGTAGACCTACACAAGGCTGGGATAGGCTACAGGACCATTGCCAAGCAGCTTGGTAGGAGGGTGACAACAGTTGGTGCGATAATTCACAAATGGAAGAAACACAAAATACCTGTCAATCTCCATCTGTCTGGGGCTCAAAAAAAGATCTCACCTCGTGGAGTTTCAAAGATCATGAGAAAGGTGAAGAATCAGCCCAGAACTACACGGTAGAATCTTGTCAATCATCTCAAGGCATCTGAGACCATAGTCACCATGAAAACAATTAGAACAGCCCTCAGTATCTTTTATCACAGCCTAAAGGAAAATTTCTTGGATAATGTCCAACGACAGGGTTCTGAGATTTGAGAGTGTCTGGGAGCCATGGGCGCAAGTTGCACGTATTCCATTATGAATACAACTCCTACAAAAGAATTTAAACTTTCCCGGTGACGATCCTTACTCTTTTTCTCCTTCCTTTACCCACTCCTCTGCCCCTCCACACTCTTCTGTACCCCTTTCCTTTTCCCTTCTTGTCTCTTCCCTCCCCCTTCTTTTTCTCTCTTTACTTCCATCTCCAACCCCTCTCCCTTTATCCCTCCATTGCTGGATTGGCACTCTATGAGCAGCTATTACTTATCCTGATGGTGCGGGACCCAGGCTTTCATATGTTTCGCAACCTAACCACGGTGCATGGGCCCTGGTTCCAAACCGTTTGCGATACTCCTTTATCATACGGGATTGCTCGTGGGGGACTTTTGCTTTTTGCTCTATGTTGTTCATCCTATTGAGCCACGGCATAAGCTACTCCTTTTTTTCTTCATTTGTTAAATGATTTGTATGGATTACGTTATTATACTTTCGAATGTGACATCTTCTGATATCCTCTGTATTCGGCATTTGTTGGTTTATTGAAAAAAATAACTGTTACTTCAATTTCTTACTGTTTTCAACAAAACAAAATAAAAAACGATTGAAAATTAGAAAACAATTAGTGACACACTACGCTGTGAAGGACTGAAATCTTGCAGTGCCCGTCTGAAGTTTTCTAATGAACATCTAATTATTCAGAAGAGGACTGAGTGAAAGTGTTGTGGTGAGATGAGACCAAAATCAAGCTCTTTTACATCAACTCAACTCGCCGTGTTTTGAGGAGGAGGAATGCTGCCTACAACCCCAAGAACACCATCCCCACCATCAAACATTGAGGTGGAAACATTATGCTTTGGGGGTGTTTTTTCTGCTAAGGGGACAGGACAACTTCACCGCATTAAAGGGATGATGGACGGGGCCATGTACCGTCAAATGTTGGATGAGAACCTCATTCCCTCCTAAGCCAGGGCATTGAAAATGGGTAGTGGATGGGTATTCCAGCATGACAATGACACAAAACACAAGGCCAAGGCAACAAAGGAGTGGCTTAAGAAGGAGCACATTAAGGGCCTGGAGTCTCCAGACCTTAGTTCCAAAGAAAATATGTGGAGGGAGCTGAAGGTTCGAGTTACCAAACGTCAGCCTTGAAAGCTTAATGACTTGGAGAGGATCTGAAAGGACAAGTGGGACAAATTCCCTCCTGAGATGTGTGCAAACCCAGTGGCCAATTACAAACCCGATTCCAAAAAAGTTGGGACACTATATAAATTGTGAGTAAAAAAAAAAATGGACTAATTTACAAATCTCATAAACTTATATTTTATTCACAATATAATATAGATAACATATCAAATGTTGAAAGTGAGACATTTTGAAATTTCATGCCAAATATTGGCTCATTTTGGATTTCATGAGAGCTACACATTCCAAAAAAGTTGGGACAGGTAGCAGTAAGAGGCCGGAAAAGTTAAATGTACATATAAGGAACAGCTGGAGGACCAATTTGCAACTTATTAGGTCAATTGGCAACGTGATTGGGTATAAAAAGAACCTCTCAGAGTGGCAGTTTCTCTCAGAAGTCAGGATGGGCAGAGGATCACCAATTCCCCCAATGCTGCGGCGAAAAATAGTGTAGCAATATCAGAAAGGAGTTTCTCAGGGAAAAATTGCAAAGAGTTTGAAGTTATCCTCATCTACAGTACATAATATCATCCAAAGATTCAGAGAATCTGGAACAATCTCTGTGCGTAAGGGTCAAGGCCGGAAAACCATACTGGATGCCCGTGATCTTCAGACCCTTGCATCACATACAGGAATGCTACTGTAATGAAAATCACAACATGGGCTCAGGAATACTTCCAGAAAACATTGTCGGTGAACACAATCCACCGTGCAATTTGCCGTTGCCGGCTAAAACTCTATAGTCCAAAAAAGAAGCCATATCTAAACATGATCCAGAAGCGCAGACATTTTCTCTGGGCCAAGGCTCATTTAAAATTTAATGTGGCAAAGTGGAAAACTGTTCTGTGGTCAGACGAATCAAAATTTGAAGTTCTTTTTGGAAAACTGGGACGCCATGTCATCCGGAGGACAAGGACAACCCAAGTTGTTATCAGCGCTCAGTTCAGAAGCCTGCATCTCTGATGGTATGGGGTTGCATGAGTGTGTGTGGCATGGGCAGCTTACACATCTGGAAAGGCACCTTCAATGCTGAAATGTACAGTGCCTTGCGAAAGTATTCGGCCCCCTTGAACTTTGCGACCTTTTGCCACATTTCAGGCTTTAAACATAAAGATATAAAACTATAATTTTTTGTGAAGAATCAACAACAAGTGGGACACATGCATGAAGTGGAACGAAATTTATTGGATATTTCAAACTTTTTTAACAAATAAAAAAACTGAAAAATTGGGCATGCAAAATTATTCAGCCCCCTTAAGTTAATACTTTGTAGCGCCACCTTTTGCTGCGATTAAAGCTGTAAGTCGCTTGGGGTTTGTCTCTATCAGTTTTGCACATCGAGAGACTGACATTTTTGCCCATTCCTCCTTGCAAAACAGCTCAAGCTCAGTGAGGTTGGATGGAGAGCGTTTGTGAACAGCAGTTTTCAGTTCTTTCCACAAATTCTCGATTGGATTCAGGTCTGGACTTTGACTTGGCCATTCTAACACCTGGATATGTTTATTTGTGAACCATTCCATTGTAGATTTTGTTTTTTGGATCATTGTCTTGTTAGAAGACAAATCTCCGTCCCAGTCTCAGGTCTTTTGCAGACTCCATCAGGTTTTCTTCCAGAATGGTCCTGTATTTGGCTCCATCCATCTTCCCATCAATTTTAACCATCTTCCCTGTCCCTGCTGAAGAAAAGCAGGCCCAAATCATGATGCTGCCACCACCATGTTTGACAGTGGGGATGATGTGTTCAGGGTGATGAGCTGTGTTGCTTTTACGCCAAACATAACGTTTTGCATTGTTGCCAAAAAGTTTGATTTTGGTTTCATCTGACCAGAGCACCGTCTTCCACATGTTTGGTGTGTCTCCCAAGTGGCTTGTGGCAAACTTTAAATGACACTTTTTATGGATATCTTTAAGAAATGGCTTTCTTCTTGCCACTTTTCCATAAAGGCCAGATTTGTGCAGTATACGACTGATTGTTGTCCTATGGACAGAGTCTCCCACCTCAGCTGTAGATCTCTGCAGTTCATCCAGAGTGATCATGGGCCTCTTGGCTGCTTCTCTGATCAGTCTTCTCCTTGTATGAGCTGAAAGTTTAGAGGGACGGCCAGGTCTTCGTAGATTTGCAGTGGTCTGATACTCCTTCCATTTCAATATTATTGCTTACACAGTGCTCCTTGGGATGTTTAAAGCTTGGGAAATCTTTTTGTATCCAAATCCGGCTTTAAACTTCTCCACAACAGTATCTCGGACCTGCCTGGTGTGTTCCTTGTTCTTCATGATGCTCTCTGCGCTTTAAACGGACCCCTGAGACTATCACAGTGCAGGTGCATTTATACAGAGACTTCGTTACCCACAGTTGGATTCTATTTATCATCCTTAGTCATTTAGGTCAACATTGGATCATTCAGAGATCCTCACTGAACTTCTGGAGAGAGTTTGCTGCACTGAAAGTAAAGGGGCTGAATAATTTTGCTTGCCCAATTTTTCAGTTTTTTATTTGTTAAAATATCTTATATATATTGTTAAAATATATATTGTTTGAAATATCCAATAAATTTCGTTCCACTTCATGATTGTGTCCCACTTGTTGTCGATTCTTCACAAAAAATTAGTTTTATATCTTTATGTTTGAAGCCTGAAATGTGGCAAAAAGTTCAAGGGGGCCGAATACTTTCGCAAGGCACTGTATATCCAAGTTCTAGAACAACATATGCTCCCATCCAGACATCGTCTCTTTCAGGGAAGACCTTGTATTTTCCAACATGACAATGCCAGACCAAATACTGCATTAATTACAACATCATGGCTGCGTAAAAGAAGGATCCGGGTACTGAAATGGCCAGCCTGCAGTCCAGATCTTTCACCCATAGAAAACATTTGGTGCATCATAAAGAGGATGATGTGACAAAGAATACCTTAGACAGTTGAGCAACTAGAAGCCTGTATTAGACAAGAATGGGACAACATTCCTATTCCTAAACTTAAGCAACTTGTCTTCTCAGTCCCCAGACGTTTGCAGACTGTTATAAAAAGAAGAGGGGATGCCACACAGTGGTAAACATGGCCTTGTTCCAACTTTTTTGAGATGTATTGATGCCATGAAATTTAAAATCAACTTATTTTTCCCTTTTTAAAATGATACATTTTCTCAGTTTAAACATTTGATATGTCATCTATGTTGTATTCTGAATACAATATTGACATTTGAAACTTCCACATCATTGCATTCTGTTTTTATTCACAATTTGTACAGTGTCCCAACATTTCTGGAATCGGTTTGTACAAGAAACATCTAACCTCTGTGATTGCCAACAAGGGTTTTGCTACCAAGTACTAAGTCATGTTTTGCAAGGGGGTCAAATACTTATTTCTCTCATTAAAATGCAAATCAATTTATAACTTTCTTAAATGTGTTTTCTGGATTTTTTTTTTTGTTGTTATTCTGTCTCTCACTGTTAAAATAAATCTACCATTAAAATTATAGACTGATTATTTATTTTTCCGTGGACAAACGTACAAAATCAGCAGGGAATCAAATATTCCCCCCCCCCCCCCCACTGTATGCTGTGGAGGTGGTGGGGTAATAATTAAAAAACTAGAACAGTTTAAAAAGTAGAGGTACTATGGCTCCATCTAGTGGCTAGTGGGCTTACAAAGTGCAATGTAAATTGGTCTTCTTGAAGTGCAAGTCAGGAGAGTTTTATGTCCAGTCTGGTTTTACTTTGTTTAAAAGGTGATTTTCCAGATGTGGATACCTTCATGTAGAATTCCCCATTTTTTTTAGGAGCTTCAGACCTGCACTTAGGTTGGAAATTGCATATGTTTTCCTGTGGCAATTAATCAGTTTAGTAGGGTAGCCCAATTTATAAAAACTTTGTAAATGGTAGAAGATTTTTCCCGCTTTTGGTTGTATGTTGGGGGAGGTCAGCAAATAAGGTGATTTTAGAATATTTCCTTAAAAAATAATGGAATTTTTTTCAGCAGAATTTTTTTGGGACATCTCTAGATAATAATTTCAGTTTTTGCATTTCTATTCTAAATAGAAATGAATGGCAAAACATTAGTGCATACATATAAAAACATTTATACTGTAAATACTCCCCCCCCTTTTTTTTTTGGAAAATTATTTTAATTGAAAAATGTAACATATAGTACCGTATAATACCGTGCCTATTGGGCATGCCCAGGCTCATGCATAGTACAAAATACAGCAAAGTTGTCAGGGTCCGGACTGGTAGCAGGAGCGATGCAGGGAGTGGATCCGCTGTGTCAGTGAGGGATTGGCGTGGACCGTACCGGAGGATCGGTTCTAAGTAGTTACTGGTTTTCACCAGAGCCCGCCGCAAGGCGGGATGGGCTTGCTGCGGCGGTAACTACCAGGTCGTGTCCTCTGGTAGCGGCTCAACCTCACCGACTGCTGATATAGGCGTAGTACAAAAGGGACAGGCAGAGGCGTAGTCAGACGTAGCAAAGGTCAGGGCAGGCAGCACAGGTTCAGAGGCGATAGTCGTTAGCAAAGGGTTCAGCAACAGGCAAAGGATTACACAAATAACGCTTTCACTAAGGCAACAAGGCAACAAAGATCCGGCAATGGCTGGAAGGGGCAGGTCACTTATATAGGAAACAGGAAACATGTCACAGGAAACAGGTCACAGGAAACGGGTCACAGGAAACAGGTCACAGGAAACAGGTCACAGGAAACAGGAAACAGGTCACAGGAAACAGGAAGGGAGGTTTGGACCAGGCACCAATTACTGGTGCACAGGCCCCTTAAATTTCAAACGACCTGCGCGTGCGCGCCCTATGGTGCAGGGGCGCATGCTCCGGGAACCATGTGAGCGGGGAGCGGAGGAGGGAGCCGGAGCGGGCACAGGTGAGTGGATCTGGAACGAACGCTGCGAGCGCTCCGGTCCAGAAGCAGGGACCGGAGCGCTCAGCGTTACAGTACCCCCCCCCCTTTGGTCTCCCCCTCTTTTTGGTACCCAGAAACCTGAGGATGAGGTTACGGTCCAAGATATTCTCCTCTGGCTCCCAGGATCTCTCTTCAGGACCGCAGCCCTCCCAGTCCACCAAAAAATATCTTCTCCCCCTGACCAATTTAGAGGCCAATATCTCCTGAACGGAGAAGACATCTGAGGTACCGGATACAGGCGTGGGAGGAAGATTCTTGGGGGAAAAGCGATTAAAGACCGCAGGCTTGAGGAGGGAGACATGAAAACAGTTGGGAATTTTAAGGGAGGGAGGGAGATGGAGTTGGTAACACACAGGATTGATCCTCTTCTTGACCTTGTAGGGTCCCAAATAACGAGGACCAAGCTTGTAACTAGGAACCCTGAAGCGGACGTACTTGGAGGAGAGCCAAACTCTGTCCCCAGGAACCAGGACAGGAGGAGACCGACGTTTCTTGTCCGCTTGGATTTTCATGCGGGATGAGGCCTGTAAGAGGGACAGGCGCGTCTCACGCCAGATGGCAGAAAAGTCTTGCACCAGGTCATCCACTGCAGGTACACCGGAGGAGGAGGATAACGGCAGAGGAGGCAGAGGATGACGACCGTAAACCACGAAGAAGGGAGACTTGTTGGTGGCGGAAGAGTCTTTGTGGTTATAGGAGAACTCCGCCCACGGGAGGAGGTCGACCCAATCGTCTTGACGGGAGGAAACGAAGTGGCGAAGGTAGTCGCCCAAGATTTGATTGACCCGCTCTACTTGTCCGTTGGTTTGGGGGTGGTATGAAGAAGAGAAATCCAGCTTGATTTTAAGCCGTCCACAGAGAGCCCTCCAGAACTTGGACACAAACTGGACTCCTCTATCGGAGACAATATGTGAAGGCAGGCCGTGTAACCGGAAGATGTGTCGGAGGAAATGCTTGGCCAACTGAGGTGCGGATGGTAAGGCTGGCAACGGGATGAAGTGCGCCATCTTCGAGAAGCGATCTACGACGACCCAAATTATCGTTTTCCCGTGAGATGGTGGTAGGTCCGTAACAAAGTCCATCGCGATATTGGACCAAGGGGTCTCTGGTATGGGAAGTGGCTGGAGAAAGCCGGCGGGTCTTTGGCGAGGGGTTTTGTCTCTGGCACATACAGAGCAGGACTGTACAAATTCAGAGATGTCCTTCTCCAAGGATGGCCACCAATATCTCCTGGAGATAAGTTGTAGAGTCTTTCGGATGCCAGGATGTCCTGCGAGAAGAGAAGAATGTCCCCACTTAAGAACCTTTAGGCGAAGACGGGGAGAAACATAGGTCTTTCCGGGAGGGAGGTTACGCAAGTCTATAGGTGCCACGGTGACCAGACATTCTGGGGGCACAATGTGCTGTGGCTTGACTTCCTCTCCTGTGACATCAGACGAACGAGAGAGGGCATCGGCCCTGAGGTTCTTGCTCGCTGGACGAAAGTGGATCCGGAAGTTAAATCTGGCAAAAAATAGAGACCAGCGAGCTTGGCGGGGATTTAGTCTCTGAGCAGACTGGAGGTAAGATAAATTTTTATGATCCGTGTAGATGTTCACGGGATGTACCGATCCTTCCAGTAAATGCCGCCACTCTTCCAAGGCCAGCTTGATGGCGAGTAATTCTCTATCCCCAATAGAATAATTTCTTTCAGCGGGAGAGAAAGTCTTAGAGAAAAACCCGCAAGTAACCGACTTGCCTCTCGTAGTCTTTTGCATGAGCAAAGCACCAGCACCAACAGAGGAAGCGTCTACTTCCAGGTAGAACGGCTTAGTAGGATCCGGTCTGGACAGAACTGGGGTGGTGGCAAAGGCAGACTTAAGAGCGCTGAAGGCCTTCTCGGCCTGGGGCGGCCAAGATTTCGGGTAAGCCCCCTTCTTGGTTAGGGCTACAATTGGTGCCACAAGGGTGGAGTAATGCGGGATGAACTGTCTATAATAGTTTGCGAATCCGAGGAATCGCTGGATGGCAATAAGGCCAGAGGGACGAGGCCAGTCCAGGATGGCAGACAGTTTGGCAGGATCCATTTGTAGTCCCTTGGCAGAAATGATGTAGCCCAGGAAGGGAAGGCTGGTCGAACAAACACTTTTCAAATTTAGCGTAGAGACGGTTCTTTCTGAGACGGGAGAGTACTAAGCGGACATGAGCACGGTGTTGATCCAAGTTAGTAGAGAAGATGAGGATGTCATCCAAATAGACCACGACACAGGTATAGAGCAGGTCTCGGAAAATGTTGTTAACGAACTCCTGGAAGACCGCTGGAGCGTTACAAAGCCCGAAAGGCATGACTAAGTACTCAAAATGCCCGTCTCGGGTGTTAAAAGCCGTCTTCCACTCGTCACCCTCTCGGATGCGAATAAGGTTATAGGCCCCTCTGAGATCCAACTTGGTGAAGTACTTGGCGCCTTGTAACCGGTCAAAGAGTTCCGTAATCAGGGGAAGAGGGTAACGGTTCTTTACAGTAATGCTGTTGAGACCCCGAAAGTCTATGCAAGGCCTAAGGGTACCGTCCTTCTTCGCAACAAAGAAGAATCCTGCTCCGGCAGGAGAAGAGGATTTCCTGATAAACCCTCTCTGCAGGTTCTCCTGGATATACTCTGACATGGCTAGAGTCTCTGGAGGGGAGAGAGGATAGATTCTTCCCCTAGGCGGCGTAGTGCCAGGTTGCAAGTCAATGGGGCAGTCATATGGCCTATGTGGAGGCAACACCTCTGCCTGTTTCTTGCAAAAAACGTCTGGAAAATCCGCATATGGTTCAGGCAGACCAGGAGGAGGAGAAATAACAGGTGCAGACTTGACTCGTACCGACTTGAGACATCTGCCGAAACAAGCCGAACCCCAGCTTCGAACCTCTCCGGAGGTCCAATCCATAACGGGACAATGGCGCTGGAGCCAGGGCAGACCCAAGAGGAGTTCTGAGGTGCAATGGGGTAACACAAAAAACTCCAATCGCTCAGAATGCAGGACTCCGATGTCCATCTGGAGGGGTTCTGTACAGAACTGCACCATACCGTCGAGTCTCTCTCCATTAACTGTGGAGATGAAGATGGGCTTCAGTAAACGAACCACAGGGATGTGGAACTTGTTCACCAGCGAGGTGTCGATGAAGTTACCGGCTGAACCGGAATCCAGAAAGGCAGAGGCAGCAAAGGAGATCTTGGCAGACACGGAAATCCGCACGGGTACCGTAATGCGCGGAGAGGAGGTATTCACACCTAGCAACGCCTCTCCCACGTTGACTAGGTGCGAGCGTTTCCCTGACGCGGTGGACAGAGAGGACAGTCCTTTAGAAAGTGCTCAGTACTGGCACAGTACAAACAGAGGTTCTCGTCTCTACGGCGGTTCCTTTCTTGCGTGGTCAGGCGAGACCGATCCACCTGCATGGCTTCCTCGGCGGGAGGCCCAGAAGAGGGTTGCGGTGGAGGCTGGAAGATAGACGCCAGACGAGGAAAGCGTCTGGGACGAGCACTTCCCTTTTCTTGTAGCAGTTCCTCTCGTCGCTCAGCAAAACGCAGGTCAATCCTGGTGGCCAAATGGATGAGGTCACTCAGGTTGGTAGGGACTTCTCGTGCGGCCAGGACGTCCTTTATGGCGCTGGACAAGCCTTTCTTAAAGGTAGCACAGAGCGCCTCGTTATTCCAGGAGAGTTCCGAAGCCAGGGTGCGGAAACGGATAGCATAGTCTCCGACAGAGGAACTCCCCTGGGACAAGTTCAATAACGCAGTCTCTGCTGAGGCAGCCCGGGCTGGCTCCTCAAAAACACTCCGGAATTCCACAAAGAAACTCTGGACACTGGCAGTGGCAGGATCGTTGCGGTCCCAAAGTGGTGTAGCCCAGGCCAGGGCCTTCCCCGAAAGCAGGCTAACGACAAATGCCACCTTGGCTCGTTCCGAGGGGAACTGGTCAGCCGACATCTCCAGGTGAAGGGAGCATTGGGATAGGAATCCGCGGCACAACTTGGGATCACCATCGTACTTGGCCGGCATGGACAGACGGACTCTAGAAGTGGCGGCCACAGGCTGCGGTGGTGAAGCAGATGCAGGCGGTGGAGGCGGCTGCTGCTGTGCTGGAAGAAGCTGCTGCAGCATGGCGGTCAACTGTGCCAGCTGTTGACCTTGCTGAGCGATCTGCTGCGACTGCTGGGCCACAACTGTAGTAAGGTCCGCGATACTAGGCAGAGGCACATCAGCGGGATCCATGGCCGGATCTTACTGTCAGGGTCCGGACTGGTAGCAGGAGCGATGCAGGGAGTGGATCCGCTGTGTCAGTGAGGGATTGGTGTGGACCGTACCGGAGGATCGGTTCTAAGTAGTTACGTAGCAAAGGTCAGGGCAGGCAGCACAGGGTCAGAGGCGATAGTCGTTAGCAAAGGGTTCAGCAACAGGCAAAGGATTACACAAATAACGCTTTCACTAAGGCAACAAGGCAACAAAGATCCGGCAATGGCTGGAAGGGGCAGGTCACTTATATAGGAAACAGGAAACATGTCACAGGAAACAGGTCACAGGAAACGGGTCACAGGAAACAGGTCACAGGAAACAGGTCACAGGAAACAGGTCACAGGAAACAGGAAGGGAGGTTTGGACCAGGCACCAATTACTGGTGCACAGGCCCCTTAAATTTCAAACGACCTGCGCGTGCGCGCCCTATGGTGCAGGGGCGCACGCTCCGGGAACCATGTGAGCGGGGAGCGGAGGAGGGAGCCGGAGCGGGCACAGGTGAGTGGATCTGGAACGAACGCTGCGAGCGCTCCGGTCCAGAAGCAGGGACCGGAGCGCTCAGCGTTACAAAAGTAAAACCAAAAACAAAAAAGTATGCTCAGACCACATGAGCAGAGTAGATCACAAGGATTAGATACACACCATACAGGACTTAGGATCGTAGAAGGATGATGAAGATAAACATCCTCCCAAGGCTTAGTCCCCTAGTTGAGTATCAAACATAGAGCACATACATGAAATATTACAAGACTAACATGCATATCACCCACTGGTAGTCACATCAAGTTTAGGGATCATTTCAATCCTATCTTGATATGAGGAATTGTATTGGGAAATTACCAGAGATTTATAGTAACTAAGTAGAACTACTTCACTACTGTACTTAAGTACCGAAAGGCAGTATCTCTACTTTCCTAGAGTAGAATTTGTTTCTCCTACTTCCACTTTTACTTCACTACATTTTTTCGATGATTTCAATACTTCTACTCTGATATTTTTTTTTTTGTGCTGCATAGTTACTCGTTACAATTATAAAAATTACCACTGCCAGAACAGTAGATGGCAGGTTTCATGAAGCTCAAAACATGTGTATTTACAGCGCATACGAAAATAAATGCTACTGTATGTATAAATAAAAGCTGCATTTGAAATAATAAAAAACAATATGATGTTCAAACTTTTGACTTCTTTCTTTAATAACTACATAACACAGTACTTGTACTTTTACTTTCAGTACTTGAGTAGCAATTTTTTTTTTCAAAACTACTGGTACTTTTACTTTCAGTACTTGAGTAGCAAAATTTTTAAAAAACTACTTGCAATACTTAAGTACAAAAAATGTTGAATACTTTAGTACTTCTACTCAAGTCACTTTTTGATTGAGCACTTCCACTTCTACTCAAGTCACTTTTTGATCAAGCACTTGTACTTTTACTCAAGTATGGGTTTCGAGTACTTTATACAACTCTGGAAATTACAATTTCAGTCCTGTCTGATGTGGACTGGCTGGTCACTGGGAAGTTTTCAATGGAGTGATGTGTGAGGGAGTCCTGTGCAGCCTGTGTATAGGGGCCTATCACCTGTAAGGTGCTGCTGTCTCCTTCGCCCTTTTTAAATTCCTGTTTAACAGGGTTTATGTGTGGATGGAGTGTCAGGTGGAGATGCCTCCCCCAATGGTTGCTGTGTTTCACCAGGAGGTGTATGGGCCAATTGCTCTAACATGCCAGTGTGCCTGCTGTTAGATGAGGCAGTTCAGAGCTGGGAACCACAAGATGATCAGCTGATCCCCTCGGCAGAAAATGTCTGTTTAGACGACGTGAATGCACGTCCCAGGGCTCGTGCTGACGTCACCCACGGTTTGCTGTATTACTACAATGCGCTACCCATAGGAAGTTCTGTAAGTATTTTTTTGGCATATATTTAAGTGATATTAAAGTCTTGTTTTTTTTATGTTTAAAAATACCAGATATGTCATACTTACCTGCTCTGTGCAGCTGGTTTTGCACAGAGCAGCCCAGATCCTCCGCTTTCCAGGTCCCTTGCTAGTTCTCCAAGCCCCTCCCTCCTGCAGAGTTCCCCGACAGCAGGCAGAATGCTATGGAGTAACCTAAGCCAAGCCACTGCTCTGTGTGTCCATTCAGACAGAGCTGTGGCTGGGCCCCATTCCCTCTCTATCCTCATTGGCTCACTGACTTTAATTGAGAGTAGCAGGAGCCAATGGTGCCCATGCTTTCATAGCCATTGAGGTGGGAGAGTTCCCACAATTCGTGGCTGTCGTGCAACATCACTGGATTGAGATGCGGCCAGATACGTTTTAGGGGGACTGAGGGGGCTGCTGCACACTGAAGTTTTTTTATACTAATGCATAGAAAGCATTTAGATAAAAAACCTTCTGCCTTTAGAACCACTTAAATAAATACCTAGCGGTACCATTGGAGGCTTCTATGCTTTTCTTGCCAGGCTTAATTGCGGAGCAAGAGAGAGAGATCCTTGTGGAGTCTTCACTGGAGGTGCTGCATGTGTTCCTGTGCTTGAGGATCCATTGACCAAGACCCACTCAGCTTCATGCTTTTTAATGTGTGTCACCGGCGCCAAACAAATAGAGAAAATACACCTAATATGTGGTTTGCTGCAGCTAAAGTGACTGCACTAAAAAGTGAAAATGTATACCAAATAAATCTATAGGTAGCTGCACTAAACAATGCATACATTATTAGTGCTCAAATCAACATGTAACACAAATATCCAAACAATAAAATTCAACACCACTAGTGACATGTGCCAAACCAAAAATTATTATTATTATCAATGTAAAATGTCCATTAACAAAGCCACGCCGTGCCAGTAGTGATATCTTGCATATAATGGCTTATATGGTGATTCACCCAGGTTTAACGTGCCTATTTCCACCACCTTCCAAATTTCACACTCACCAAATGACAGTGTAGTTAAAGCTTGCTCAATTTGTGGATCTTTAGTCCCTTATTTGGATCTTTCTTTTTTGGTCCCAGGTATATACAACAATGTTCCACCGGATTCTATAGTCCCTTCAACAAGCCCCCTCTCATACACTCATGAAATCAGATAAATAGCCATCATTGCACAACATCCAAATTTATTTAGGAAAAATCCATAAAAAGTAGTTACACTCACATGTACAAGTGGAAGTAGCGTCCGCGTCGCTCCACTAGCCTCAACGTGTTAGATGTGTGCACAATTATTGCAAAATGCGCTGAGGCTGACATTACTTTCAGTTCCTGACCTGCATTGAAACTGAGGCTTGGATCGCACGCTGCTTCCATTGGACAGAGCGGTGGTTAAACAGGCTTAGTGGACATCAGGGGTCGCAAATCCACTAACGTTTCACGCCATTTCAATGTGGCACACATTGGAAATCTATCTTTGGTATCTGTTCAAGTTCTAGAACGGGTTAAACCTCCACCCAGGTGGGGGGGATGCTTTTCGCCTCCTGTGAAAAAGGGAGGTGTTCTGGATATACAGACTCCGAACTAGGTTGCCAAGTGGACTTAACTTTGAATGGGATGTTACCCATTTCTATTTGTAGTCCTCTTCGCGATCATTGTAGGATAGCAGGAAAATCTGCATATATCTCTTTCTGGTTTGATCCCCTGTTGTAAGGATGCGCATGTACTGTATATGTATGCTCATATTCCCGTTTTTCCATATCTCCTAAATACATAGAATCTTTTATATTTTACTACATATTTTTGACATTACATTTTATGGATTAGGCAATATATATATATTGGTTCGTATCATTAATATAACATATCAGTAACATTGCCAATATTGCCAACTTCACATAAGGTCTAATAGCACAGTTTAAGACTTTTTGGTCTCGTGCATCATCCCCCTTTTTTATGTGTTTGGCTATTTATACCCTCTTTAGGATTATGTCAGGAGTTTGGGATATATGAGTATATGCATGTGTATCTATATATCTGCTTCTTGATTCATGTGTGTATAATTATTTATATAATTATATTAACATTTACATATGTTTCTATTTTTTCTTTTCTTTTGATATATGGTTTTCTTTTGATATAGGTTTCGCTGTTTACTAATATATATTCTATATGATTGGGAAGAGTTAATATGCCTTTTTCTGTGATAAGATGTCATCAGATTGTTCATCGTTTGGCCGATATGGCCATCTCAGCATCTATAGACTACACTTTTTTCTGACATTTTTTCTGACAATTTTTCGATATATTTTCGATATTTTTGGTGTCATTTATATGTTATGTTATTATAACATACATATGGTACTGGTTATTTCATTATTAATCTTTTGATTTAGATTTTCTGGATTTGGAATGATTATTCATCCATATTGGTTTGATCGGCCTTTCTTTCTTTTTTCCTCCTTTTTTTCTTTTTTTTCCTTTTTTTTTTCTTTTTCTCCCCGTTTCTTTATCTTCTTCTTCAGTGTCCACTCCTTTGGGTTTAAAGTGACTATGTATTTGTACCTTTTATATGTTTCATATAATGGATATATATGCATTATTATAATTTATTGTTATACTATATATGCATCGTATGTGCTATTTAGCCAGATGTGGATGCATGAGTGGATACTGCTTTAGAATTTTGGTGCCATCATTTATGACCATATGTGGGTTATTTTTCTAAATGGTATATACAAATCCCTCCAGGCATACAATTTTCATTGCAGTATATAGGGGAGTATTTTTCATTCAATTTTTACTTTTCCTTTTTTTATTTCCCCATTATTATTTTTCATTCATCGTGTTTTCTTCTCTCTCTCTCTTCTTCTTTTTCCTTTTTCTTTTTTCTTTTTCTTCTTCTTTCTTTTTGTTTCTTTATTGTTTTATTATTTTACTATGTGTTTGTCTATCTGTCTTTCTTTTTCTTTGTATTCATGTGGTATCCACCTTTCTATTGTGGATTGTTGCCAATTTTACTTTGCTAGTAATTAGCATTCATGACTTGCAGCCTCTTGTCTTATTAACGGAAATTGGCTTTTAGTCTGCAGGCCCACTATTTAGGCAGTGTTCCCACATGTATTCACATGGTTATGACTAAGCGAATTTTGTTTTCGTGAAACGCGTCAACTGTATTCACCTTCTGTCTCTGATGTTTGTCACTATGGACGTTTTGGATCTCCAATAAAAGGATTTTATTCATTTTTTGATACTTTCTATCAGGAGTGCGGTTGCTTTTTTTCTACTTTTATTCAGGCTTAGCGGATTGCTGGATAGACTTAGTGCCGGTCCAAGGACACTTGTACATGTGAGTGTAACTACTTTTTATGGATTTTTAAATAAATAAATTTGGATGTTGCGTAATGATGGTTATTTATCTGATTACATGAGTGCATGAGAGGGGAGCTTGTTGAAGGGACTGTAGAATCCGGTGGAACATTGTTGTATCCAAACATCATCTCTTTGGCTTGTTACGGATGCTGGGTCTTCTAGGTTCTTGATTGGCTGGTGGAACTGATGCAACTCCTGCACAGGCACACCTGAGTTACTTAAGTCCTGCACTGAGGTGTGCCAAGAATGTACACTGAGCTGTGTTTTACCCCACCATGGAAGCATCATTTTATGGGCAAAGCCATTATTACTTTTATCAGTTTACTAGGACCCAGTGACTTTTCGCAAGCTCAGCCTCAAGCTGTTCCTGTATTCCATGTCATTCTAGTTAGAATAAACTGACAGGGTGCTTTCCCATTAGTATTATGACAGGCCTGAAAACCTCATACCTTCTTTTTCTAAATGTACCGGTGACAAGCTGATGACAGCTGCATTGTACAGATATACCTTGATTACCAACCTTATATATCAGCCTTTTTACCTATAACTTAAGAATATAAAATAAAATAATTTAAATAAGTAAAATTTATACTATCAATTTCTATTCAAATACCTTACATTTAGGGATTACAAATAGTAATTATAAGGTAAGAATTTCACTGTGTTTTCTTACAGTTCATTTAGGACAAAACAATGTAACCCAAAACCCAGCAATCACATTAGAGAGCAAGAATTGGGTATTTGTCTTTTTGACAGCCTATACTCTATATGTAAAAGAAGAAAGGAACACCTGTTTCCTCTTACTTCTGCTCTGTGTCAAGATCTTTCTTAGTTTGTCAGAACTAATAGAATAGCTGGGGGAAGGCGGCTTTTTAGCATTATGATGGGAGGAAATGAAAAAAAAAATTAGATGACTTAGAAGGATTTGCTCTACGGTATCAATCTCTTGTATATTCGAAAACCATGAATTTAATCCCTCTCCTGTTCAACGCAAGCCCACCCAGTCTGACCACAGTGAACTGTTGTTCGCAGTTTTATTGCTACCTACAATTAGTGGTGTAATTTAGGCTGCATTTTAAATGTTCCTAGGAATTTTTTTTCGGCAGCATTTCCTATAAAGGCTAAGCCCACCTTGGTGACAAGTAGAAAAAAGTAGTGTTTTTTTCAGTGCCAGTTCCATTTTTCTACAACAAAGGAATGCATGAGCGAGTGTAGGAATGTAACAGCCAAAGTCACAGCTAAAATCTGCCAAAGGCATTTGTATTTCTGTCTGTCCACTCCTGAGATTAATGGCCGGAATACACGATAAGAATATCGGACGAAAATTTCCGTTCAGCGAGCGATCGGCCGATATTCTACTTGTTAATGTCCAGCCATCAATGAGCGATATCGATATTATGAACGAAAAATACCGTTTGAAAAACCCGAAAAATTCTGTCGTCTCGTTTGCGAAAGAACGATATTCTATACGTTGATGTTGAGGTCGTTCAATTCAACCTCATCACGCATGTCCGAAATATTTCCCCGGAAATGTTTGTTGACCCGGAAGCATTGTACCATGTCAAGAAGTTTCGTAAACACGAATGAAAAAGCTAAAGAAGTCCTCTCAGCCAAGATATAGCATGAAATGTCAAATAGACATATGTCATGTATTTTTTTAGCAAATCTATTGGTAAGGTATTCCCTATTTAAATTGTTAAATGGACTTTTTAAAATAAAGCATTAATCAACATTGTCCGATATATATTAAATGCATGATAAATTCCCAAAGAAAATGTAAAGAAGACACCGTAAATGCGTAAACAAATTTTTTTATTGATTTTGTAATCAAAAAAAAATATATATTTATATATCATAAAAAACATAAAGATGTGTGTTTTGTATAAATAATACAAAAAGATATTTGACAGATGTTCACATAGTGCCAATGGAGACAAAACATACACAACAAATAACAGGTTGCCAAATAGTGCAAATTGCCCATATATGCAAGTGCAAGCATGATCAATGGGAAATGGACTTATAGTGCAGGAATTGAGTATTTGTAGGTTGTCCTTGCAGGTCACTGTTGTGACATCTGTATGTCATAATGCAACATAATTTTAAAATATAACAGCCACTGAGAGGTAAGGGGGAGCAAAATCCAAATCAAAGACTTTTTTCAGATGATTATAATTGTTCAACAGTATGCATCAAGGACACTGGAAGACTGTAGACTATAATAGGCAACCACTGTATGAAGTAGTCATGTGCACATTAGTTTTCCCCTTCCCTCCCCTCCAAAAATGCAAGAACACAGAGGAGGAGCCTAGGCCATGCACCTACAGAAATACAAGAATAAGCACATCTCTTGTGTACTTATTAGTAGGGTTGAGCGGACACCTAGATGTCCGTGTTCGACGGGTTCGGCCGAACTTTAAAAAAAAGTCCGGGTCCGTGTCCCGGACTTTTACCGAACTTTTCCCGGACACCGAACCCCATTGAAGTCAATGGGGACCCGAACTTTAAGGCACTAAAATGGCTCTAAAACACCAATGGAAAGGGCTAGAGTGCTGCAAATGGCAGCAAAACGTAGTTAAGAGCATGGCAAGTGCTCTGCAAACAAATGTGGATAGGGAAATAACTTAAAACAACAAAAAAAAAACAGAAAAATAAAACAATGTTCTTCATCTCTGAAGGACGAGGCCCATATGGAGTAGGAGGGAGGTTGAGGTGGTGGTGGATGTGGCGGTGTCATAGGCGTGCGCACAGGGTGTGCCTGGTGTACCTGGGCACACCCTAATCACCTAGGGCACATAGCATTATCGCTCTGTTTGCCAGTGAGGAGATGGGAAAGATCTCCCTCGCACCTGCTCTGCTCTATTTCTCTTTGCCAGCAGGGAGAGTAATGTATCGGGGCCATGTACATGTAGGCAAACACATGCATGTGTATTTCAACTTTGAGGTGCACACCCTAATGCAATAGGCTGCGCACACCTATGGGCGGTGTAGGTGGAAGCGGCGGTGGAGGAGGACCAGGGCCGGATTAAGAGCATCATGGTCTTGGTGCTGAGGATTTTGAAGGGCCTTAAGGGCCGTGCCTTAGCATGCACCCAGAGGAGGAAGGGTGCAGCCATGCATGCCTAATTCAACATGGGATGCTGTCTCTGAAGCCCATAAACACATCCATGCATCGGCAACTGTCCCTCCTTGTCCGGCCTTCGCGCTGTGTGGGGAGGTTCTGAGGGTGCTGCCTGGGGAAGCGAGCATAGAAGCCAGACTTCTGTGTTTACAAGTGACAGAAGAGCGGTCACAGTGAATATGGCCAACCCGGGGCCTATATAAAAGGTAGGGGCCTGCATGGAGCTGCAGCTCCAATAGCCCCTACGTTAATCTGGCCCTGAGGAGGAGGACGAGGTAGCCAACACTGCTTCTTTTCACAAATTTTAAATGAGGGTACACCCCAAAAGAGTGAGAAAGAGCAAAAATGGAACAATGGCTGGGTAAGGTCGGTATCCATTGCTATTCTGCACAAGGTACGGAAAAGTCCCGTGGGATCCATGCCTGGTTCATTTTAATGAACGTGAGCTTGTCCACATTGTCTCTGGACAGGCGGCTGCGCTTGTCTGTTATAACACCCCCAGCCGTGCTAAATACCCGTTCAGATAATACACTGGCTGCAGGGCACGCCAGCACCTCCAAGGCGTAAAGGGCAAGCTCAGGCCATGTGCCCAATTTGGAGACCCAGAAGTTGAAGGGGGCAGACCCCTCATTCACTACATGTAGGCGTGTGCACACATACTGCTCCACCATGTTGGTAAAATGCTGCCTCCTGCTAAGACGTTCCATCTGAGCTGCTGGTGCTGCTGTTTGTTGTGGCGTGCTGACAAAGCTTTTCCACATTTCGGCCATGCTAACCCTGCCTTCTGAGGTGCTGGCGGTGCCCTGGTTGAGTTGGCGACCTCCTCCTCCTCCTCCTCTGCCTTGTGCTTCCACTGTGGCCCCGCTGTCAGATGGGAATGCCAGCAGCATGGCGTCTACCAGCGTGCGCTTGTACTCGCGCATCTTGCGATCGCGCTCCAGTGAGTGAATTAAGGACGGTACGTTGTCCTTGTAACGGGGATCCAGCAGCGTGGCCACCCAGTAATCAGCACAAGTTAGAATGTGGGCAACTCGGCGGTCGTTGTGGAGACACTGCAGCATGTAATCGCTCATGTGTGCCAGGCTGCCCAGAGGCGACGAAAGGCTGTCCTCTGTGGGAGGTGTATCGTCCGTGTCCTCTTTATCCCCCCAGCCACGCACCAGTGATGGCCATGAGCTGGCCTGGGTGCCACCCTGCTGTGAACATGGTTCCATCTCCTCCTCCAGCTCCTCCTCCTCCTCATCCTCCTCATCCTCCAGAACTGTGCCCCTGCTGGACAATTGTGTCCCTGGCGTTTGTGTGTGCAGGAACCCACCCTCGGAGCCCCTTGCAAATGACTGCCCTGAAAGCCTTTGAAATGTTACCTCTTCATCCTCCTCCTCCTCCTCCTCATCCTGTGCCACATCCTCTTCCATCATCGCCCGAATTGTTTTTTCAAGGAGGCATAGAAGTGGGATAGTTAAGCTGAGAACGGCGTCATTGCCACTGGCCATGTTGGTGGAGTACTCAAAACAGCGCAACAAGGCACACAGGTCTCGCATGGAGGCCCAGTTATTGGTGGTGAAGTGGTGCTGTTCCGCAGAGCGACTCACGCGTGCGTGCTGCAGCTGAAACTCCACTATGGCCTGCTGCTGCTCGCACAGTCTTTGCAGCATGTGCAAGGTAGAGTTCCACCTTGTGGGCACGTCACATATGAGGCGGTGAGCGGGAAGGCTGAAGTTACGCTGCAGCCCTGCCAGGCGAGCAGCAGCAGGGTGAGAACACCGAAAGTGCGCACAGACGGCCCGCACTTTCTGCAGCAGCTCTGACATATCGGGGTAGTTTTTAAGGAACCTCTGCACCACCAAATTCAGCACATGCGCCAGGCAAGGGATGTGCGTCAAACCGGCTAGGCCCAGAGCTGCTATGAGATTTCGCCCGTTATCGCACACCACCAGGCCGGGCTTGAGGCTCGCTGGCAGCAACCACTCATTTGTCTGCTGTTCCATGCTCCTCCACAACTCCTGCGCGGTGTGTGGTTTGTCCCCCAAACAGGCAAGTTGTAAAACTGCCTGCTGTCGTTTAGCCCTGGCCGTGCTGAAGTTGGTGGTGAAGGTATTACGCTGTCCGGATGAGGAGGCGGTAGAGGATGAGGTAGCGGAGTAGGATGAGTTAGGAACAGGAGGCAAACTGAAGCGCCCTGCAATCCTCGGTGGTGGAAGGACATGTGCCAAATTGCTATCCGCCTCAGGCCCATCCGCCACTGCATTTACCCAGTGTGCCGTTAGGGAGATATAACGCCCCTGACCGTGCTTACTGGTCCACGTATCGGTAGTTAGGTGGACCTTGGCACAGATGGCGTTGCGCAGTGCACACCTGATTTTTTCCCCCACTTGGTTGTGCAGGGAAGGGATGGCTTGCCTGGAAAAGTAGTGGCGGATGGGCACGACGTACTGTGGGACAGCCACCGACATAAGCTTTTTAAAACTGGGCGTCTCCACCAGACGGAATGACAGCATTTCAAAGGCCAATAATTGTGAAATGCTGGCATTCAGGGCCAGGGATCGCGGGTGGGTAGGGGGGTACTTCCTCTTCCTCTCAAGTGTTTGGGAGATGGAAAGCTGAACGCTTCCACGGGACATTGTGGAGATGGTTGTTGGTGACCCAGGTGGTGGTGTTGCTGACAGATCGTCTGTTTGCGGGGTGGCAGGTGCCGGTATGACTACAGAGGTGGCTGGAGCGGCCGAGACTGCAGCAGAAGAGGAAGCAGGATGAGCCAGAGACGTTTCTTGGTTTTGAAGGTGTGTACTCCACTGCAGCTCGTGCTTTGCACTTAGATGCCTGATCATGCAGGTTGTGCTCAGGTTGAGAAGGTTTATGCCTCGCTTCAGGCTCTGATTGCACAGGGTGCAAACCACTCGTGTCCTGTCATCAGCACATTTTCTAAAGAACTTCCACGCTAGAGAACTCTTTTGAGCTGACTTTGGTGCGCTCGTTCCCTTGCTGCGTTGGGCAGTAGCAGGCGTAGTGTCTAGGGCACGGCCGCTCCGCTTCTGCACCCTGCTCCCTATTCTGCTGTGCTGGTGGCTCTGTGCGACCACCGCCTCTTCCTCCAAACTACTCAGGTCACCTGCATGACCTTCATTCCATGTGGGGTCGAGGACCTCATCGTCCTCCACATCATCTTCCACCCAGTCTTCACCCCTGCCCTCCCTGTCGGTCTCCACAATGCTGAACGCCGCAGCAGTTGGCACCTGCGTTTCGTCATCATCGGAGACGTGCTGTGATGGTCCTTCCATGTACTCATCTTGAGAAATAAGTGGTTGGGCATCGCTGCACTCAATCTCTTCCACTTCTGGGGCAGGGCTAGGTGGATGGCCCTGGGAAACCCTGCTGACAGAGTCCTCAAAAAGAATAAGAGACTGCTCTATGGCTTGGGGCTCAGACTGCTTGCCTGATTTGCAAGGGGGTGAGGTGAAAGACGGTTGGACATTGGCTGCAGGTGCCAACTCTGACCTTTCTGCAGTAGACTGGGTGGGAGACAATGTGAAGGAACTGGAGGCACTGTCAGCAGCAAACCAATCTACTATCGCCTCTCTGTGTTCTGGCCTCATCACTTCTAGAGGCGTATGATGCCCTACCAAATACTGATGCAGGTTCTGTCGCCTACTCACATTTGAGGAAGGTGTTTCACTTGTGCGTGTAGCTGGCACAGATCGACCACGTCCTCTCCTTGCAACAGGAGCTCTAGCAGCAGCACCACCACGACCCAGGCCACGGCCCCTATTTGACGCTCTCCTCATATTTCTGAAATTTAAGATCTTGCCCTAGAAAGGTCTTTATTGAATAGCGGAACAAAAGAACAACAGTATCGCACGGGTGTATCTCACAGTCAAATATGCAAACTATGCCGCAATTTAATGTTTTTTACACCAAAAGGGTGTGTATTGAATAGCGGAATAGGATAAAAAACTGTGTATCTCACATGTACAAACACAGACTAGGCCCGATTAAATTTTTTCCTACCCTAAAGGGAGGATGAGGAAGAGGAGTATGGAACAGGCAGCAACCTCAAATCTTCAGAAGTATGAGATGAACCCCAAAAACTTGGAAAGGTGGATCTCACACGTACCGACACAGACTATTCCGCAATTTAATTGAGCCACAAAGGTTTTTATTGAATAGCGGAATAGGAAATATGATCAAAAAAAAGTGTATGTTTTTCACACGTACAGAAGCACACTAGGCCCCAATTACTATTGTTTGTACACCTAAAAGGATGGATGAGGAGGAGGAGGAGGAGGAGTATAGAACAGGCAGCACCCTCAAAGCTTCAGAAGTATGAGATGAACCCCAAAAACTTGGAAAGGTGGATCTCACACGTACCGACACAGACTGTTCCGCAATTTAATTGAACCCCAAAGGTTTTTATTGAATAGCGGAATAGGAAATATGATCAAAAAAAAGTGTATGTTTTTCACACGTACAGAAGCACACTAGGCCCCAATTACTATTGTTTGTACACCTAAAAGGATGGATGAGGAAGAGGAGGAGGAGGAGTATAGAACAGGCAGCACCCTCAAAGCTTCAGAAGTATGAGATGAACCCCAAAAACTTGGAAAGGTGGATCTCACACGTACCGACACAAACTATTCCGCAATTTAATTGAGCCCCAAAGGTTTTTATTGAATAGCGGAATAGGAAATATGATCAAAAAAAAGTGTATGTTTTTCACACGTACAGAAGCACACTAGGCCCCAATTACTATTGTTTGTACACCTAAAAGGATGGATGAGGAGGAGGAGGAGGAGGAGTATAGAACAGGCAGCACCCTCAAAGCTTCAGAAGTATGAGATGAACCCCAAAAACTTGGAAAGGTGGATCTCACACGTACAGACACAGACTATTCCGCAATTTAATTGAGCCCCAAAGGTTTTTATTGAATAGCGGAATAGGAAATATGATCAAAAAAAAGTGTATGTTTTTCACACGTACAGAAGCACACTAGGCCCCAATTACTATTGTTTGTACACCTAAAAGGATGGATGAGGAGGAGGAGGAGGAGGAGTATAGAACAGGCAGCACCCTCAAAGCTTCAGAAGTATGAGATGAACCCCAAAAACTTGGAAAGCTGGATCTCACACGTACCGACACAGACTATTCCGCAATTTAATTGAGCCCCAAAGGTTTTTATTGAATAGCGGAATAGGAAATATGATCAAAAAAAAGTGTATGTTTTTCACACGTACAGAAGCACACTAGGCCCCAATTACTATTGTTTGTACACCTAAAAGGATGGATGAGGAGGAGGAGGAGGAGGAGTATAGAACAGGCAGCACCCTCAAAGCTTCAGAAGTATGAGATGAACCCCAAAAACTTGGAAAGGTGGATCTCACACGTACCGACACAGACTATTCCGCAATTTAATTGAGCCCCAAAGGTTTTTATTGAATAGCGGAATAGGAAATATGATCAAAAAAAAGTGTATGTTTTTCACACGTACAGAAGCACACTAGGCCCCAATTACTATTGTTTGTACACCTAAAAGGATGGATGAGGAAGAGGAGGAGGAGGAGTATAGAACAGGCAGCACCCTCAAAGCTTCAGAAGTATGAGATGAACCCCAAAAACTTGGAAAGGTGGATCTCACACGTACCGACACAGACTATTCCCCAATTTAATTGAGCCCCAAAGGTTTTTATTGAATAGCGGAATAGGAAATATGATCAAAAAAAAGTGTATGTTTTTCACACGTACAGAAGCACACTAGGCGCCAATTACTATTGTTTGTACACCTAAAAGGATGGATGAGGAAGAGGAGGAGGAGGAGTATAGAACAGGCAGCACCCTCAAAGCTTCAGAAGTATGAGATGAACCCCAAAAACTTGGAAAGGTGGATCTCACACGTACCGACACAGACTATTCCGCAATTTAATTGAGCCCCAAAGGTTTTTATTGAATAGCGGAATAGGAAATATGATCAAAAAAAAGTGTATGTTTTTCACACGTACAGAAGCACACTAGGCCCCAATTACTATTGTTTGTACACCTAAAAGGATGGATGAGGAGGAGGAGGAGGAGTATAGAACAGGCAGCACCCTCAAAGCTTCAGAAGTATGAGATGAACCCCAAAAACTTGGAAAGGTGGATCTCACACGTACCGACACAGACTATTCCGCAATTTAATTGAGCCCCAAAGGTTTTTATTGAATAGCGGAATAGGAAATATGATCAAAAAAAAGTGTATGTTTTTCACACGTACAGAAGCACACTAGGCCCCAATTACTATTGTTTGTACACCTAAAAGGATGGATGAGGAAGAGGAGGATGAGGAGTATAGAACAGGCAGCACCCTCAAAGCTTCAGAAGTATGAGATGAACCCCAAAAACTTGGAAAGGTGGATCTCACACGTACCGACACAGACTATTCCGCAATTTAATTGAGCCCCAAAGGCTTTTATTGAATAGCGGAATAGGAAATATGATCAAAAAAAGTGTATGTTTTTCACACGTACAGAAGCACACTAGGCCCCAATTACTATTGTTTGTACACCTAAAAGGATGGATGAGGAGGAGGAGGAGGAGTATAGAACAGGCAGCACCCTCAAAGCTTCAGAAGTATGAGATTGTGTTCACTGTACCCCACAAAGATTGTGTTCACTGTACCCCACAAAGATTGTGTTCACTGTACCCCACAAAGGTTTTGTTCACTGCACCCCACAAAGATTGTGTTCACTGTACCCCACAAAGGTTTTGTTCACTGCACCCCACAAAGATTGTGTTCACTGTACCCCACAAAGATTGTGTTCACTGCACCCCAAAAGGATTGTCTTCTCTGCACCCCACAAAGATTGTGTTCACTGTACCCCACAAAGGTTTTGTTCACTGTACCCCACAAAGATTGTGTTCACTGCACTCCAAAAGGATTGTCTTCACTGCACCCCACAAAGATTGTGTTCACTGTACCCCACAAAGGTTTTGTTCACTGCACCCCACAAAGATTGTGTTCACTGTACCCCACAAAGGTTTTGTTCACTGCACCCCACAAAGATTGTGTTCACTGTACCCCCAAAGATTTTGTTCACTGCACCCCACAAGGATTGTTTGTCTTCACTGCACCCCACAAGGATTGTCTTCACTGCACCCCACAAGGATTGTCTTCACTGCACCCCACAAAGATTGTGTTCACTGCACCCCACAAAGGTTTTGTTCACTGCACCCCACAAAGATTGTGTTCACTGCACCCCACAAAGATTGTGTTCACTGTACCCCACAAAGATTGTGTTCACTGCACCCCAAAAGGATTGTCTTCTCTGCACCCCACAAAGATTGTGTTCACTGTACCCCACAAAGGTTTTGTTCACTGCACCCCACAAAGATTGTGTTCACTGTACCCCACAAAGGTTTTGTTCACTGCACCCCACAAAGATTGTGTTCACTGTACCCCACAAAGATTGTGTTCACTGTACCCCACAAAGGTTTTGTTCACTGCACCCCACAAAGATTGTGTTCACTGTACCCCACAAAGGTTGTGTTCACTGCACCCCACAAAGATTGTGTTCACTGCACCCCACAAAGGTTTTGTTCACTGCACCCCACAAAGATTGTGTTCACTGTACCCCACAAAGATTGTGTTCACTGCACTCCAAAAGGATTGTGTTCACTGCACCCCACAAAGATTGTGTTCACTGTACCCCACAAAGGTTTTGTTCACTGCACCCCACAAAGATTGTGTTCACTGTACCCCCCAAAGATTTTGTTCACTGCACCCCACAAGGATTGTCTTCACTGCACCCCACAAGGATTGTCTTCACTGCACCCCACAAAGATTGTGTTCACTGTACCCCACAAAGATTGTGTTCACTGCACTCCAAAAGGATTGTCTTCACTGCACCCCACAAAGATTGTGTTCACTGCACCCCACAAAGATTGTGTTCACTGTACCCCCCAAAGATTGTGTTCACTGCACCCCACAAAGATTGTGTTCACTGTACCCCACAAAGGTTTTGTTCACTGCACCCCACAAAGATTGTGTTCACTGTACCCCACAAAGATTGTGTTCACTGCACTCCAAAAGGATTGTCTTCACTGCACCCCACAAAGATTGTGTTCACTGTACCCCACAAAGGTTTTGTTCACTGCACCCCACAAAGATTGTGTTCACTGTACCCCACAAAGGTTTTGTTCACTGCACCCCACAAAGATTGTGTTCACTGTACCCCCCAAAGATTTTGTTCACTGCACCCCACAAGGATTGTCTTCACTGCACCCCACAAGGATTGTCTTCACTGCACCCCACAAAGATTGTGTTCACTGTACCCCACAAAGATTTTGTTCACTGCACCCCACAAAGATTGTGTTCACTGTACCCCACAAAGATTGTGTTCACTGCACCCCACAAAGATTGTGTTCACTGTACCCCACAAAGGTTTTGTTCACTGCACCCCACAAAGATTGTGTTCACTGTACCCCACAAAGGTTTTGTTCACTGCACCCCACAAAGATTGTGTTCACTGTACCCCACAAAGATTGTGTTCACTGTACCCCACAAAGGTTTTGTTCACTGCACCCCACAAAGATTGTGTTCACTGTACCCCACAAAGGTTTTGTTCACTGCACCCCACAAAGATTGTGTTCACTGTACCCCCCAAAGATTTTGTTCACTGCACCCCACAAGGATTGTCTTCACTGCACCCCACAAGGATTGTCTTCACTGCACCCCACAAAGATTGTGTTCACTGCACCCCACAAAGGTTTTGTTCACTGCACCCCACAAAGATTGTGTTCACTGTACCCCCCCAAAGATTTTGTTCACTGCACCCCACAAGGATTGTCTTCACTGCACCCCACAAGGATTGTCTTCACTGCACCCCACAAAGATTGTGTTCACTGTACCCCACAAAGGTTTTGTTCACTGCACCCCACAAAGATTGTGTTCACTGTACCCCACAAAGGTTTTGTTCACTGCACCCCACAAAGATTGTGTTCACTGTACCCCACAAAGATTGTGTTCACTGTACCCCACAAAGGTTTTGTTCACTGCACCCCACAAAGATTGTGTTCACTGTACCCCACAAAGGTTGTGTTCACTGCACCCCACAAAGATTGTGTTCACTGCACCCCACAAAGGTTTTGTTCACTGCACCCCACAAAGGTTTTGTTCACTGCACCCCACAAAGATTGTGTTCACTGTACCCCACAAAGATTGTGTTCACTGCACTCCAAAAGGATTGTCTTCACTGCACCCCACAAAGATTGTGTTCACTGTACCCCACAAAGGTTTTGTTCACTGCACCCCACAAAGATTGTGTTCACTGTACCCCCCAAAGATTTTGTTCACTGCACCCCACAAGGATTGTCTTCACTGCACCCCACAAGGATTGTCTTCACTGCACCCCACAAAGATTGTGTTCACTGTACCCCACAAAGATTGTGTTCACTGCACTCCAAAAGGATTGTCTTCACTGCACCCCACAAAGATTGTGTTCACTGCACCCCACAAAGATTGTGTTCACTGTACCCCCCAAAGATTGTGTTCACTGCACCCCACAAAGATTGTGTTCACTGTACCCCACAAAGGTTTTGTTCACTGCACCCCACAAAGATTGTGTTCACTGTACCCCACAAAGATTGTGTTCACTGCACTCCAAAAGGATTGTCTTCACTGCACCCCACAAAGATTGTGTTCACTGTACCCCACAAAGGTTTTGTTCACTGCACCCCACAAAGATTGTGTTCACTGTACCCCACAAAGGTTTTGTTCACTGCACCCCACAAAGATTGTGTTCACTGTACCCCCCAAAGATTTTGTTCACTGCACCCCACAAGGATTGTCTTCACTGCACCCCACAAGGATTGTCTTCACTGCACCCCACAAAGATTGTGTTCACTGTACCCCACAAAGATTTTGTTCACTGCACCCCACAAAGATTGTGTTCACTGTACCCCACAAAGATTTTGTTCACTGCACCCCACAAAGATTGTGTTCACTGCACCCCACAAAGATTGTGTTCACTGTACCCCACAAAGGTTTTGTTCACTGCACCCCACAAAGATTGTGTTCACTGTACCCCACAAAGGTTTTGTTCACTGCACCCCACAAAGATTGTGTTCACTGTACCCCACAAAGATTGTGTTCACTGTACCCCACAAAGGTTTTGTTCACTGCACCCCACAAAGATTGTGTTCACTGTACCCCACAAAGGTTTTGTTCACTGCACCCCACAAAGATTGTGTTCACTGTACCCCCCAAAGATTTTGTTCACTGCACCCCACAAGGATTGTCTTCACTGCACCCCACAAGGATTGTCTTCACTGCACCCCACAAAGATTGTGTTCACTGCACCCCACAAAGGTTTTGTTCACTGCACCCCACAAAGATTGTGTTCACTGTACCCCCCCCAAAGATTTTGTTCACTGCACCCCACAAGGATTGTCTTCTCTGCACCCCACAAAGATTGTGTTCACTGTACCCCCCAAAGATTTTGTTCACTGCACCCCACAAGGATTGTCTTCACTGCACCCCACAAGGATTGTCTTCACTGCACCCCACAAAGATTGTGTTCACTGTACCCCCACAAAGGTTTTGTTCACTGTACCCCACAAAGGTTTTGTTCACTGCACCCCACAAAGATTGTGTTCACTGTACCCCAAAAAGATTGTGTTCACTGCAGCCCACACACAGAAAAATGGATGTGGATCACTGACACCTGCCTATCTCCTATCCCACACCACACAGCAATATCGATTGTAGTTTGTAGAACACACTTTCCCTAAAATTCAGCAGACTCTGTCCCTAACAGGATTGAGAAGAGATCGTAGATCAGGAGAATTAAGTGCAGACCCCACCCCACACAGCAATATCGATTGTAGTTTGTAGAACACACTGACCCTATAATTCAGCAGACTCTATCCCTAAAATGCCTACAACTCGCCCTGTCTAAACACTCCGACCTGTCCCTCAATTCTATCCGGACACAAATGGTTTTTTCTCTTACGTCCTCCGACAGTCGCCGCCTCTTCATATTCGTCACATATGGGGTATTAGACTTTGCTCCGAAGGAGTAGCTAGGCAACAGAATATGTTAACAATAAAGCTTTAACATATCCCACCCTCAAGGGGTGGTCCCCTCAGTCAATACCCTCCTACTTCCTGCAACCATATCTCAGTTTTAATGTCTAGCTTGTCAGGAGTGGCTGGCTCTCTCTGTGCTGGGACTTTTTGTCCCAGACTCTTTCTTCTTTTTGATATTTTGTTTGAGTTTTCTCTCTACCTTTACTTAGCTGTTATTTTTGTCAGCATTAGTTAGTTCTTCGGACGAAGAGGATCATGCGGACTGGGTCTCGGGCTGATCCCCCTGGTCGCAGGTCGTGGGTCAGTGGCTTCCCAGTCTGCCATCGAGCGTTCAGCCAGGTAACGCTCCTGGCACGGTGAACGACCCATCCCTGTTCGGTGCAGGGATGATTGGTGAGGTGGCTACCTCACCGGACGCTGTGCGGTTTCTGAACCGCCATTGTGTGCGTCTTGAATTGCGACTCTCCCTGCCTCATGTGCAGCGGCTTGTTCGCCTGTGCGGGTTCCCCACGCCATGTGAGGTAAGTGTATCTATGTGGGGACCTGTCTGTCTGGGGGGGGTCTCAGTCTGGGACTGTGTAACCTGCCTTTAATCACACTGCTTGTCTCCCTATATCTCGGCTGCATGCTGTGGGCTGCAAGGGGGGGGGGAGCTGTATGACACTGAGTATGTCAGGCTGGGCAGTGTGAGGAGCTGTGTGCTGTGGGGCATGTTTTTAATGGCATGTTGGGGCATATACAGCGATCGCTGCGGCGATCTAACATGTATCCATATTATGGGATAATATTGTGTGTGATTTTATGCACTGTGGAGCGGCGATTTCGGCGCCAAACGGCGCCATTTTACCGGCGCCCGCTCCGGCCGCATGGTTTACATGCACGGCGGCCATTTTCTTGTAGCCTCCATAGGCTTACATAGAGCGCCCTGGCAGCATCACTTCCTCTCTCCTGGAAGCACCGATCGAGGCAGCAGCAGCAGCGGAGTCTCCTCAGGTTTTATCCTTCTATTCCTGTGTTCCATTGCCTGTATTCAGTCTGTATATTCCCTGTGGGGGTCTCATTGTGCCTGAGTGTGGTGCGGTGGGCTGCGCTTGCCGCGCTTGCTGTAAGGGGGCAGTTAACCCTTGGTTGTCTGGCATACAGGGGCAATGGATTCTCAGGAGGGCAAGTTTCCCACAGTATTGGTGGAAAGCCAGGGGACCGCTGTTTCCCCCCCAGGGGGGGATTTGGCCACTATTGTGGCTGGCCTTGCTGCACAGGTGCAAATGCTGGTGGCTGCTCAATCTACTAAACGGCCCAGAGTTGCTCTGTCCTCTGATTCTGAGGGTGAAGGTGATGGGGCTGTTCTGGCGGGGACCCCCCTATCGGGGTCCCGCTCCTCTCTTGATCTAGTGGGGTCTGAGGTAGAGGCTGAAGTTGAGGGGGTTGATAATTCTCCCCCTGGCTCGCCTGAAGAGCTTGCAATCATGGATGAGTTGATTGCTTCCATTAAGCAGACGCTACGTTTGCAGGACGAGGTGTGTCCCCCAGCTGCCTTGGCGGCTTATGGGACGCAGAGAAAACGCAGGACGCCGCAGGTTTTTCCCTGCAATGCTGATTTTCAGCGCGCTGTTAAGGACCAATGGCGCGATTTGCGCAAGCCTTTTGCGGTACCAAGTAAATTTAAGCTGCGTTATCCTTTCTCGCCTGCCACTGATGAACGGTGGTGTGTGCCTCCGCCAGTGGATCATGCTATTGCGGTTTTGAACAAAGCCACTGCGATCCCTGCAGAGGGATCCCCTGTTTTCCGTGATGCCACGGATAGGAGACTGGAGTCTCTTGCCCGTCATACTTATTCTGTTACGGGTTCTATGCTTAAGGCTCTGTTTGCTTCTCTCATGGCGGCCCAGGCGATCGCAAGTTGGACGCAGATGCTTAGGCGCGTCCTAGTGGCCGATTCGGCCTCGGCGGCGACCCTGGATATGGTGGATCAGATCCACCAGGGTGTCATGTATCTGTGTGATGCGGACCTGGACCTGATTCCGTTGGCCGCGCGTGTGCACAGCGTGGCGGTGTTGTCTCGCCGCCTGGTTTGGTTGAAATGTTGGTCGGTGGACCAATCTTCACGTAAAACCTTAGCCAATCTGCCTTATGATGGGTCTCGCCTTTTTGGGGAGTCCCTGGATGTGTTGATTAAGGGGATTACCGGGGGTAAGAGCACTCTCTTGCCCCATTTCCCCAAGGCTAAGGGGGCTTCTGGGAAGAAGCATGCTCATTTTCGGCCCTCTCAGGGGTCCTTTCGTGCCTTTCGGCCGCACTACAAGGGCAAACCGTTCAAGGGCCAGGGCTCTCAGAAGAAACCCTGGTCTGGGAAACAGAAGTCCGGCCAATCCGGACCTGCGGCCCATAACAGTTCGGCCTGAAGGGGCGCCCTCACCCAGTTTTGGGGTGGGGGGACGCTTGCTCGGTTTTCTTCAGCCCTGGTTGGCCCGTGTGCGGGACAGATGGGTTCTGGAAATCGTTCGATCTGGTTACAAGATCGAGTTTCTCTCTCGGCCAGAGAGCAGATTTTTTCCCTCAAATCTACAACTGTCTCCAGAGCGCCTGCGGGATCTGCACCTGGCGGTGCGGGACCTGAGGGCTCAGGGAGTGGTGGTTCCGGTGCCTCATCGGGACAGATTTCGGGGGTTTTATTCCAATCTGTTCACCGTGCCCAGAAAGGAGGGCAAGGTTCGTCCAATTCTGGACTTGAAAGCTCTGA
This sequence comes from Pelophylax lessonae, assembly GCF_965119305.1. Classification (NCBI taxonomy): domain Eukaryota; kingdom Metazoa; phylum Chordata; class Amphibia; order Anura; family Ranidae; genus Pelophylax; species Pelophylax lessonae. Next base: position 164,954,569 of record NC_138770.1, on the reverse strand, counting down.
ACCGCTCTGTGCGGGTTCGCAAGTTCCGCATGGAATCCCTGCGCTCGGTGGTGGCTGCCCTGGTTCCGGGGGAATTCATGGCCTCCATCGATTTGAAGGATGCGTATCTTCACATCCCCATATTCGAGGGTCATCAGAGATACCTTCGATTTGCCATTGCGGAGGATCACTACCAGTTCGTGGCGTTGCCCTTTGGGCTCGCCTCGGCTCCGCGGGTCTTCACCAAAGTGCTTGCACCGGTTCTGGCATTATTGAGAGCCCAGGGCATTTCTGTCCTGGGGTATCTGGACGACATTCTGATTCGGTCTGCGACCAGTCAGGGTCTGGAGAAGGACCTGTCTGTCACGATGCAAACTCTGCAGGAGTTCGGTTGGACGATAAATGTTCCAAAGTCGACACTGAGTCCGTCGGTTCGTCTTCCCTATCTGGGAATGATACTGGACTCGGTGCAGGCGAAGGTCTTCCTGCCGGAAGACAAACTCAGGACTCTTCAGGAGGAAGTCAGGTCCCTCAGGGACGTTCCGAACTCGTCTCTGCGGACGTGTATGAGATGTCTGGGATTGATGGTCTCGGCTTTCGAGGCGATTCCTTTCGCGCAGTTTCACACGCGGGGTCTCCAGGCGGAGATCTTGTCCAAGTGGGACGGGCGACCTCAATCTCTGGATCTTCAGATCTCGTTGAGTCATCGCACCAGGGAAAACCTTCTGTGGTGGCTCCAGTCCCCGTTGGTGTCCGGGGGCAAGTCGTTTCGTCCGATCTCGTGGACGATAATCACCACGGATGCCAGCCTGTCGGGCTGGGGTGGTGTTCTGGGCGTTCTGTCCGCCCAGGGGACCTGGTCGGAGGGGGAGTCTTCCCTCCCGATCAACGTTCTGGAATTGCGTGCGATAAGGCTCTGTCTTCATCGCTGGACGGACCGGCTGCAGGGCTGCCCGGTTCGGGTGCAGACGGACAATGCCACGGCGGTGGCCTACATCAACCACCAAGGGGGCACCAGGAGTGCCCGAGCGGCTCGAGAAGTGGCCGACATTCTGTCTTGGGCCGAGACTCATGTCCCGGCGATAACGGCGGTTCACATTCCGGGAGTGGAGAACTGGCAGGCGGACTATCTGAGTCGCCAGACCCTGGATCAGGGGGAATGGTCTCTCCACCCGGCTGTCTTCCAGATGTTGTGCGCGAAGTGGGGTCTTCCAGATGTGGACCTGTTCGCGTCTCGCCTCAACTACAAGGTGAAGAGGTTCGTGGCAAGGACGCGCGACCCTCGGGCAGACGCGTCGGACGCGTTAGTGGCCCCGTGGCATCAGTACAGGCTGATGTACGCGTTTCCACCGATTCAGTTGCTGTCCCGGTTCCTTCGCAGGTTACACTCGGAACGCAGCACGGTGATTCTTGTGGCACCGGACTGGCCTCGCCGGTCCTGGTACGCAGACCTCGTGAATCTGGCGGTCGACGCCCCCTGGCGTCTGCCTCTTTGGGACGATCTACTGTCTCAAGGACCGATTTACCATCCTGCTTTACAGTCGCTGGCTTTGACGGCCTGGCTGTTGAGACCGAGGTCCTGAAGGAGAAGGGTCTCTCTCCAGAGGTTGTTCATACCTTGATCAACGCGAGGAAGTCTTCCTCGGGAAAGGTTTATTACCGTACTTGGAAGGCCTATTTTGCCTGGTGTGAGTCCAGGGGGTTTTCACCCCGCACGTACTCGGTTTCCCGTGTGCTGTCTTTCCTTCAGACGGGTGTCGATCAGCGTTTGGCGCTGGCTACGATAAAGGGTCAGGTGTCTGCGCTGGCCGTTCTGTTTCAACGTCCCGTGGCTTCCAACTCCTTGGTTGGCACTTTTATTCAGGGTGTGCGGCATCTGGTTCCTCCTAGGAGGGATCCTTTGCCCCCTTGGGACTTGAATCTAGTCCTGTCTGTGTTACAACGTGCTCCTTTTGAACAGATCAGGGAGATATCGTTGTCTATGTTGTCCAAAAAGGTCGCCTTTTTGGTGGCGATCACTTCGGCTCGCAGAGTGTCGGAACTGGCGGCTTTGTCCTGCAAGTCTCCGTACCTGGTTGTTCATTTGGATAAGGTGGTCTTGCGACCTAATCCTTCTTTTCTGCCGAAACGAGTTTCGGAATTTCATCTTAACGAGGATATTGTTTTGCCTTCGTTGTGCACGAAGCCTAAACATCCAAAGGAGGTGAGACTACATTCTCTGGATGTTGTTCGGGCGATTAGGGTTTACCTTAAATCGACTGAGTCTTTTCGAAAGACGGACTCCTTGTTTGTTCTTCCAGAGGGTCCTCGGAAGGGCATGGCGGCTTCCGCCTCTACCATTGCCAAATGGATCAGGCAGACCATTGAACAGGCCTATGCCTTGCAGGGGAAGGTTCCCCCTGTGCCTGTGAAGGCGCACTCTACTAGATCTCTGAGTACGTCTTGGGCCTGTCGTCATGGGGCTTCTGTAGCCCAGGTGTGTAAGGCGGCGACTTGGTCGACCGTACACACTTTCACAAAATTCTACAAAGTAGATGTTCAGGCATCGGCGGATGCTTCCTTTGGCCGCAAGGTTCTTAGTGCGGCTGTTCCCTAGGGTCCCTTGTTGGGGACTCCTGGCTGTTGGGATAAGTTTTGTATCCCCTGGTTTTTTGTCTTTTCCTGGGTTGTTGCTCCTGTTGAGCACTTATTTTTGCTGTTGCCCAGCTGGTTTCCTTCCTTTGGTAAGGTTCCTTTCTTTGATGTGGAGACTGCGTTGCCTTTCGGCGCGGATGCGTTTCCCACCCCTCATGTTTGCACTGCTTTGGGACGTCCCCATATGTGACGAATATGAAGAGGCGGCGACTGTCGGAGGACGTAAGAGAAAACGGAATTTTTGTAAAATCTTACCTGTAAAATTCCTTTCTCTGAGTCCTCCGACAGTCGCCGCCCCCGCCCCTCTTTTGGGGTTTGAATGTATACTCTACTGCTATTCCACTAAAACTGAGATATGGTTGCAGGAAGTAGGAGGGTATTGACTGAGGGGACCACCCCTTGAGGGTGGGATATGTTAAAGCTTTATTGTTAACATATTCTGTTGCCTAGCTACTCCTTCGGAGCAAAGTCTAATACCCCATATGTGACGAATATGAAGAGGCGGCGACTGTCGGAGGACTCAGAGAAAGGAATTTTACAGGTAAGATTTTACAAAAATTCCGTTTTCCTGCCTATCTTTCCCTAATCAGCAGCCAGCACGTTGATGTGTGCTCTGTCCCTGATCTAAGCAGCATAATGACGCCGCTGCGGCTGCCTCGAACTTATAAAGACTTGGTCACATGCTTCAGACGGCCAATCACAGCTACTGAGACATTTGCAGGCATGGCTGGGATGGCTTAAGGCACACCAGTTAAACGATTGTTGATTGGCTGTTGAAAGCCCGCCATGAAAAGAGCGCCAAAGCATGCAAAACCCGGAAATAAAATGACCGAACACGGATTTTTACCCGAATATACAGTAAAGTGTCCGTGTTCGTGTTCGGGTAACAAAAATCCAATTATTCGGTACGAACACGAATAATACAGTCCGTGTTCGCTCAACACTACTTATTAGTGCATTCTAAGTCACACAAAAAAAAGGTTAGCACGCTCAATGGGAATTGGAGGCAATGCTGCTTATGTAGTGATAGGGACATGTGATCCACCTGTCATTACGTACACCAGCAACAACACAGAGGAGGAACTTAGGCCATGCACCTACAGAAATACAAGAATAAGCACATCTCTTGTGTACTTATTAGTGCATTCCAAGTCGCACAAAAAAAAGGTTAGCACGCTCAATGGGAACTGGAGGCAATGCTGCTTATGTAGTGATAGGGACATGTGATCCACCTGTCATTACTTAACCTCAACATGTTTAACGTTAATTTTCTATTAAAACTTTTTAATAGGTTATGTAACCAAAAACATAACAGTATTTTCGATTACACTCAGTCCAAAACCCACCATAAACCAAAGTATTTATCTAGACCTTGTTCAATATATCAACACAGTCCTTTATTCTTTGTTGCATAGCTGTGAGTGAACTTTGCAAGTCTTCCATTGATGCGCAACATTTCAGCAGCTCAACAGTAATCTTCGCTGCAGTAGCACTATCCAACAGCTGACCTAATAAAGGAAAAATTGATTATTTAATTATTTGATAAGATATATGTGATGTTGCACATTCATTACATGTTTATGTTAACTACGTACGCGTACTTGACACAGCATCTCTTGATGTCTCTTCTGAACTAGTCCCATCTTTGGAATCATCGAAGGAGGCTTCATGTTCTGTAACATCGTCATTGATTTCTAGTACAATAGGAAGGTCATGATCAACACATAATCTGTCATTGTTGTCGTTGTCTTCCTGGTGTAATTTTTTTATGCCCATGCGGTATATGTTTTGTGCCTATTGGAAAGTAATGGAAATAATGTAAAAATTGACACACACACACACAACACAGCACATACTGTTTCAGTGCAATCATATAATTTTAAATACAAAGAAATTACAACAAAATGCAAGCTTTTAGACATCTATAAACTCCCAATGCATCTCAACTTACCTATCCTTCCATGTGTGACAAACATATCGTCCTCCAGAATATCACACTCTTTTTGAATGCTTGAAACAAATTCTGCAACGTGCACTGATGAGTGACATATTGATTTATCTGTAGAATACTGCATTCCTTCATTTTCAATCAAAGTTGAAGGCATATTTTTATTATTCGGTCCTAGAAAAAAAAACAAGATACATGACATGCAAACACAAGACCATAAACACATAATAATATCAAAAAAATCTCAAACTGTCAGGTATACTCATTGGAATGTTTAGCTGCGATATTGAAAGAAGACAGTACCAAAAAAACATTCAAGGAGAATATTTGTACATTATTCACCTGCATTTCTATGTGCCTCTGTATCAGGGGTTGAACTAACAGTAATGTCTTCTTTTGTCAATTCCTCCGTATTTAGCATGGCTGTAGACTCCTCAGATGCTGACAAACGTGACATCTTACTGTGGAAGCGTGCTTGCCTCTTGGCTATGTTACCTAAAAAACAAATATATATGTATTTTTGGTTTTAAGGTTAAAACAACAATTGCAATAAAACAAATCATATACACCCATGACAATCTTATATATTCATGGTCTAATGCATTAAATGTGATACATAAATCTTCATATGTCTCTTACGTTTTCTGATTATCTTGTGTATTCTTGAAAGTTGGTCCTGCTCCCTGTGTTTCAGATCTGACCACCTTTTGCGCAGCTGATCTTTTGAACGTTCAATGCCATGCTTCTGTGAAATAGCATTAATGACTTTATCCAGGATCTTGTCTTTCCTCAAGTTGGGCCTAGTGTAGTTGCTGAACTTTCCATCATAGTCATTTTTTTCCAAAATACGCACTAGCTCCACCATTTCACCTCTGCTCATTGGTGTTGCCTTGATTCTCTTCCTATGGTCGCTTCTGTGTTCCTTCCTGGTCCCCTCTATATCCCTCCTGCTGTGTAACGAGCGCTGCATCGTGCGGAAATAGTTGTGGCGCACTTTGTAGCAGGGAACACCCACATCCGTACCGGACGATACTGCCGAAAAACAGGGTGGAGCGACGCAACCACGCATGCTCTGTAGCAAAACAGCGAACGAACTGTGCGGGCCAGCTGAAGAGCGTTCCGTGTTTGTGCCAGACAAAATCGTCAGAAAGAAGCTTTGCAAACGAGCACACCGTCACGGCAGAAATATCGTTGGTCATATTATTCGCGCGAGTATTTGTCGAGAACAGCTGGTAAGCTATTGTGTATTTGTTGTGCATTTATTGGTGCTTGCATCATGACCTATTCAATTAAACATATACATGACTTTTTTGTCTTTCAGAGGTGATGACTGATAAATTTACCTCACCTGAATTCCTTCCACTGTTTATAGACATGTATAAGGAAATGCCATGTCTATGGAAAAGCAAATCAAAGGAGTACTCCGACCGCCAAAAGAAACATGAGGCCTATGTCAAGCTGGCAGAGCTATGCACTGCTGTAAATGCTCATGCAGATGTTAAGTATGTTAAATCCAAGATTGCCAATTTGAGAACTGTGTTTAAAAAAGAGCTGAACAAAATCAAGGAATCACAAAGGTCAGGAGTCGGTGTGGATGATGTGTATGCCCCCAGACTTTGGTATTTTGACAGTTTACGTTTTCTAACTGATCAGACCGAGATGAGAAGTTCTATCAACACGATGACTTCAACTTCATCAGAGCCCATATCAGCAGGAGAGGAAGATTTGGATGACCCCAATGCTTCACCAATGATCCCGGTAAGCGTGTTTATTCTTTTACCTTACATCTCTTTAGCTGTTGATCTTCTGACACAATTGAAAGAACAAAGTTTCCACTCAATTTCAAATTTGGAAGAATAGGATAGTTTTAAAAAAGTAAAGTTTAGTAAAGTAAAGTTTATTTTATATTTTTATTATAATTTTGGAATATTTTATAGGAAAGCCCTACTGATGAATCCTTTACTCCATCTCCCTCAATAATTTCACCAAGGATACCTCGTAAAAGGAAGAATATAGATGATGCAACGAATAGATTCTTGAACCAGGCCACAGCCGCTCTGCAAAGTAAAACTGATTATTGCGATGCCTACGGAATTTTGACAGCTAATAAAATAAGGAAGATGTCAGAGGAGCAACGGCAGTTTTTTGAGCCATTGTTGGTGCAGTTATGCAACAAAGGCATAAAGGGGGAACTAAACGAACATACATTTCTTGGTGATAATCAAAGAGCGCGTATGATGCCTACTCCTCATACTCCTCATACTCCTCATCATCATACTACACCACCGGCACCATATCAGAACCATCAGGGTACTCCACCAATCCATCAACAACAAAATGCTCCATGGTCTTATCCGACATCAGAAAGATCTGCATGGGGTTCAGATTATAATTACACTAACCTGTAAGTTGTCTGTCTAATGTGTTCATTACCTGCTGGTCTGTTGACATCATGTTTTTTCCACATATACTTGATGAAGGTTGGTTTATTTCAAATATACTTTATATAAAGGATTGTTTGTACAGTTTATTTTTTTATGTTAATAAAAAAAATTTACAGCTGATATGTGGTGTTTGTGCTGAATATTTTCCAGTTTAACCCGTTTTGAGTCTTGCTACATTCAATAAGATGATATGAACCTATAGTGGTATGTACAGAACATGTCATTAACATTAATTAAATAACCAGACGCAAAATAATGAACACCAATAGGTAACGTTTAATTTCTAATGGAATAACTGACATAAACAAAACGGTGTAGCATTTTATCAAGATTTTTTCATGATGCAGAAATTGTTTAAACCGTTCGAAAAAACTATATGTCACCCTGCCACTCCACAGCGCCACTTCCAACAAAGTAGTTCATATAATCCACTCGGTTTTGCCTTGCTGCATGTGTTGCTAACCTGGGGTGTGAATGTCCAATTGATGTAAGGGTGTCTGCAGTATCACGTAAATCGGTTTGCACAGATGAACTTGCCATTGGTTCACATCTTTCGTGATCTGCTCCTGTATGTGCTCCAGATGATAAATATTTTGATGCATTACGCCTAAGGAAATTGTGGAGGATGCAACAGCAAAGCACAACTTGATCAATTTTTTCAACTGACAAATTGATTGTTGTCAGGAATATGCGGAATCGATTCGCCATTATTCCAAAAGCATTCTCAACTACACGACGTGCCCTTGAGAGTCGATAGTTGAAAATTCTTTGCTCTTTAGTGAGACTCCGGAAAGGGAATGGCTTCAAAAGATGATCTCCCAGGGCGAAAGCGTCATCAGCAAGAAATACAAAGTTTAAATTTTCGAGCGTTTCCTGCGTTGACGGCAAATTTAGGGTTCCATTTTTTAGACGGCGGTAGAACTCAGTTTCTTCTATAACCCCTCCATCGGAGTTCCTACCATTCTTACCAACATCTACAAATATAAATTCGTAATTGGAATTCACAACAGCAAGAAGGATAATGCTGAAAAACCCTTTATAATTATAGTAGAACGATCCGGATTGAGCAGGGGGTGCAATCCTGATATGTTTTCCGTCAATTGCTCCGCCACAATTTGGGAAATTCCACTTTTCTGAAAATTCGGTTGCAATTTTCATCCACTCCTCTGATGTTCCTGGAATCTAGGTATTAATGAACATAAATAGTTGTATTATATTGCTAGACAATTAATTGATTTTATAATCAACTAGACATTCATATTTATCATTCTACATATGAAATGAACTAGATAATAAGTAGCAAACAGGTATAGCATGGAGAATAGATGAGAAATTAATACAGAAGATATGTAGAGGGTTTGACAGTAGGTTAATATCATAAATGTGTATTACCTTTATGTAATCCTTTTGCAGGACCCTGATGATTGCACTGCAGGTTTCAGGAATAATCCTTCCTAGTGATTGGGAGGATATACCGGTACTGTATTTGAGGTCCTGTAGGCTTCTTCCAGTGGCTAGGAACCTCAGAGTGGCAATAAGTCTCTGCTCAGCAGTGATGGAGTCCCTCATAACTGTGTCTTGTTTCCTGATATGGGGACCAATTACAGATAATAAATTTTGGAAACAAGCATCAGACATCCTGAGGTAGTTCCTGTAGTCATCTGGATTGTTCTCCTTTAGCTCTCTAATCAAGTCAATATGAGAATATTGATCCCTGTTCTGCAGCCATTTCTTTGTCCAAATTCTTTGCTTCCTTGTGCTCTTTTTTTGGTGTTTATGGATGGCTAAAACACCAAGTGCACTGATGTAAATTTTCTTATTCTGGGCCTTATCCATATTCTATATCGCCCGTTCGTGAACACGAACACTAACCGACGAACGCACGTGTGTGATATAGAGGTATATATGTATATATACACACGGCTATATTAAATTATGCCTGTTAACGTTGGTCCCACGCTCGTTCGTGCTAGGCAGTCGTTGGTGCTCGGAGGAAGTGCTTGGCTCTTGGTGCTAGGAGGAAGTGCGTGTCTCTAAAAAGGTCACACGCACATTACATCACTTCCGCTTTAACGTGCAACGTGCGGATTACGTATCTAATCGATTGGTCTGTAACGTTTTTTTTTGGATCGTTGATGTTGGCAACGTTTTCGACCGACGAACGCTGTTTCGATAGTCGGCGGGCACCGGTCAGGCGATATTCGGGCCGTGTATGTTGGCAACGTTTTCGACCGACAAATACTTTTTCAAAAGTCGGTGGTCGAATGATCGGGCGATATTCTTATCGTGTATTCCGGCCATTACACAGCTCTGCCACCCAACACATCCATTGAATTAAAACAATACTAATTTAAATGGCCCAAATAGTTACACAAATCTTTGGTCCCATGACAGGCTGGGTCCTGACTATTCCTTCTTCTGGTTTTCTTATTTCAGGTGCCCATGTCACAATCTAGTGACATGGACACTTCCCATTGGTTATTCATTGACTGGGATCTTTCTGGGTCTTAAAGACTCCAGCAGTGACGTGATAACATCATGATGATAAGCAGCCACTAAATTGGTCAGTGGGGGGCCCAGACTGCAGCTGTGAGACATTCATCTTCACTTCTGGAAGAGGTTCTATGGAGAGTCATGTGACAGTAAACACAGGCGAGTAAAAAATGGCTTTGAAAGGGTTTTCTTTATGTTATGGGTAGGTGGGAGTAGATTAGCAAAACTGTTTTAGCAAAGAGTGCAGAAGGGATTGAACATTGGTCACCTTTTTATTGTTGTCTGTCTACCCTTTGTGTTGTTTATGAGGTAACGTCCATTAGAGGGTACCCTGACAACAGTACAGACATATCTGCAAACAGAAGAATATTTAGAACCATTGATAAACAGCAACAAAGAAAAATTCCCAGCTCAACTTACCAGCCGCCTTTGGCTGGCGGCTCACGGACACAGTAAGTGCCGTGTGTTATCCCGGCTGCCGAGGGAGACTTAAGAGGTCTGCAGTCAGTGACAGAGCCGCTGCTTCCTGTATAGTTCCGGCTCTGTCACAGGGAGAGTGATATGAAATGCGCTCCACCTGTGACAGAAGCCATACAGGAGGCACTGCTCTCTACTGCAGCCGCTGCTTCCTCCAACATTACCCGCCAGCAGTACCCACCAGCATTACCCGCCAGCAGTAACCACCAGCAATACCCACCAACAGTAACCACCAGAAGTATCCACCAGCAGTAACTGCCAGCAGTACCCGCCAGCATTACCCATCAACACTACCCACCAACATTACCCGCCAGCATTACCCACTAGCAGTAATCGCCAGCAATACCTGCCAGCAGTAACCGCCAGCACTACCCACCAGCAGTACCCACTAGCAGTAACCACCAGCATTGCTCGCCAGCAGTACCCACCAGCATTACCCACCAGCAGTAACCGCCAGCAGTAACCACCAGCATTACCCGCCAGCATAACCCACCAGCAGTACTCACTAGCATTACCCGCATTACGTCGGCGCGGAGTGCCATTTCCCTGAAATGAGTTTGCCACCTTACTGAAATGAGTTTTTGCAGGTTGGGATGCCTGTGTAAGCTGCAGAGGCCATTTTGTGACACCCCAGTATTATCTGCAGTCCTAACTCTAAATTTTGAGAGCCTCCATAGTAGGAGCACATATATATAATAATAAATAGATTGAGGGTAGGTATGCCTGGAGGGAGTCCACCCCTCCTTAAAGGCACAGGGGGGGACTGGACACTCAGCAAATAGCACAATGGCAGCGAAGGTGTCAACCAATATTTGGCCTTAAGTGCCGGTTCACACTTATGCGCTTGCGCTTGCAATGCGAATTTGCAGTGCGAGTTTCCCTTGTGTTTTTCAATAGTACCAGCGCGATTGTAATGAAAATTTTATTGCGTTGATTATGTTAATTAAGCTCAGGAGGGGTGGAGCTGAGGGGAAAATCAAACACAAAATAAAAATTCGCACATAAGAATTCGCACATATCTGAACTGATAATGCGAGTCCAGACCGATTTACATTGATGTCTATGGAGACTAAATTCGCAACGCAACTCTGTAAACTCGCACAAGACCCTTTTTATCATCGCATCACATTCGCATCTGGATCGCAACGCATAGATGTGAACGAGTGTCACGAATTCAATGAATTTTGTAAATGCATGCGATTGGAGACTATTTAGAACGCATAGCATTCGCAGTACAAGCGCATAAGTGTGAACCGGCACTAACAGCAAGGAGCACATCGAAAGCATGGCAAACAAAAACAAAGAAAAATTCCCAGCTCAACTTACCAGCCAGCCTACAACAAACCAAATTGTCTGCACCTAAATAAATAATTGCTTCATAGGAATCTTGTCAAAGATTCAAATGGAATGCCAAAAAAAGAGTGCCTCATTACTACAGCACAACAAAGCCAAGAAAGAATCACAGCCTAGCCTCAGCAAAGTACTGGTCGTGTGTCATCCAGGGGGAAAAAACCCACACCTCACATCCCAGTATCCACCATATGTCTTTGAGAGTGGCCTTAAAGTCCATACATTTAAAGCTTGTGTAGCACCCTCCTAGGTAGGTGCTAGGTAAAGCATAGAGTGGCCTTGTCTGCTTATCAGGAGGGTCTGATCTGTTAGTTAGCCTGTCACATGCTTCCAGGTGTGACCTGTTGAGTCTGGGGAGTCTCCCTACTGTATCCAATGAGGGACCTTGTTGGACAGTGGAGGAAACCTAGCCAATAGCACACCAGGGTTTATGACTGTCCCAGTGGGTGGGCATTGCTGCAATGCATCCTGGGATTTGGAATAAATCCGGAGGGGGCATGTGACAGGGTGTCTTTCGGTGGGAGCAAAGTCCCAGGAGGAGGAATGCATGTTACAAATGACCCTGGATGTAATCTTACAGCTTCTACATACAGTATATTTGCAAATATATGCAAAAAAACTTGTGCTTTAGAATTATGAAAAGATTAATCAGGTCCTCTTTGTTAACCGGTAAAGCATATAATCTATATTTTTCTTTCATCAGGTTGACACTTTGTATAATCATGCGAAAATGTACCTCGAATATAATCATTGTGTATTATCTTCATTTAGTTATGATATCACATTATTTTCCCCAATAGTGATTCTTTAAAAACTGAAATAGCTCTGTAGTGTTTTATAATGTTAACATATTTTAATATTAAAGAAAATGTTTTGAACAAAACAAGCAGCAGTCAATGCTCAAAATTATGGTTCACTTCTCAAGAGTAAAGTGTAATCAGACAGCTTTTGTATATACACTATGAAGTAGTACTAACTATTTAACACTAGATGGCGCTAGAAAACCTCCAAGGTACTCTGCAACAGATTTGTAGCCCAAACCATGACATTTCTCATCCCTAGTCCATGAGATTGTTGCTCAATTTTGCTAAGTCTAACAAATGTTTACATTTGGCTTCTGCCTGTGTTACCATAAATGGGGACATGAACTACCAACTTCAGCTTGTCCACACTTTTGGGAATCATTGCCATAAATACAACAACTGAAAAACAAATAACAAATATGGAAATACATAAACAGCTAATGACAAATACACTTAAATCTAATTTATTAACAGACACAGATAAAATTCACTTCATTCTGGCTATCTTGATTGGCAGGCCTGGAGTGACTTTACTTCTGTGCATGGAAATGAATCCATCCTGGCATCATGACCAGGTGCAAAGTGTGTAGGACCTTCTGGAGGTGGTCAGGTTGAGGGGTTCTGCATATGTTCTTTGACATAACATCGCCAAGAATTTGCTACAAATTATGTACAAATATCTAAGTAAAGTTGCAGTAAACCTTTCTAATGAACGCAGCCTCCTACAGATTAAACATCAGGGTTCACGTTAGAAAACATGCTGCAATTAACAGATTTATTGTAGAGACTTCTAAAGGCACATCTAAGGATATGCTGAGGATGCTGTATTTCATATAATCATCTAATGCCTTGTTTCCACTGAGTGGTACGGTACGGTTAGGTTCAGTACGGTGCGGTTCGGAGCGGTACACCTTGTGTTTCCACTGCCAATAGTACCCTTTCATGATAGGCGTGGTGTAGCAGGAAAGCTGTGATAGACAATTCTCTGTCAACCAATCAAAGTTCTGCAGAGTGTAGCTCCACCCTGTTGGTACGGTACTAATGTGCTTGGTACCCCAACGAAAGGGTCCCAAAAAAGTGGTACGCTACGGTTCGGAATTAGGGTACCATTCACAATGGAAACGGCATAAATAGCGTACCGTACCGAACCGAACCGTACCAGAAAACTCAGTGGAAACGGGGCATTAGGTCCCTTTCACATAAAAGGTCTGTTTGAAACATAGAAAAGTGACAGCAGAAAGGAGTCAATTGAGTCTGCACATTTTATTATTTATTTTATTTGTTTTTTGTTAACTTTTTTGTCTGAGCAAAGATCTATGTTTGTCTCAAGCATGTTTGAAGCCATTTACTGTTGACTGTCTCACTACCTCTGCTGGTGGTTTATTCCAAGCATCAACCACCTTTTCAGTAAAAAAAATACTTTCCAAGATTAGTTTTGAACTTTCCTCCAGTTAGTTTGAGGTCATGTTCTCGTGTTCTTGAACCTTATTCACCCCCTTGATGATCAATTATTCACCCGTATGGACTGGCGGGTGTACACACACTTGTTTCCTACCTCAATCCAGTCCATTAAAAAAAGCAGATGGGATCCATCTTCCTCCATCTAGGCGGATCGGATCGGAGGGCAGTCAGGTGTAAATGGACAGCGGAGTCCATTTACTCCTGGCCGCACATAGAGCAAAGTGGGCTTTGTCCGGCTCCGCTCTGAAGAAACTGAGTGGACACAAATGTGTTATCCACCTGCTAATCAAAACGGAGTCCCCCTCGTGTGAAAAGGGCCCTATTCTTTAGAGCAGGGCTTCCCAAACTTTTTTGGGCCGAGACCCACTTCTGAATACAGTTATTTTTCAGGACCCACTTGCTGGTGCTATATAAATGCATATAATAATAATAATGCATATTTTAAAGGGAGGGGGGATATTAAATTAAAAATATCAATTTACTACTTTTCAATGTATTATTGAATACACTTGCCAGATGTGAAGGGTCGGAAACCTGTGGCATATAAGCAGAGTTGTAAGTAATCAGCACCCTCATAGACAGTATAAGGCAGGCAGAGGACAGAAATCAACCACCCCAGGAAAGTGATCAGCAGGCTATATGGCACTCACCCTCCTTCCTCTAACAGCCGTCCACAGTGAAGGTGAAGCCTCTGTTTGCCCTTTCCAGGGCCCAGCACACCTCACCCAGAGTCTCCATGATAAGGAGCTCTATGCTGGTCTTGGTGTCCTGGCTCTTCTCCTTCAGATCCTCTACTGGGGTCACAGAAGCTGCCATGAACTCCTGACACTGCCGAGCCACCTGGTCATCCGATGACACCGAGGCTGCTGTCTCTGCCTGCTATAGCTGAGAGAATCCTGCTGCCAGTCTAGCCACCACCGCTGCCGCCAGAAGGCCCGAGGAGCTGGCTCTGACCCCATGAACATAGCCTACATAACAGCCCACATATGTACTCACTGATGCAAGTATCTTCCTCGCGGGAAATGCAGACCAGCCTCCATAAACTGCGTGGGTGGGGTCCTGAATCCATCGCGATTTAACTGCTCTGGCTCTTTGTAATTTGCGTGGGCTCGCACAGCACAATTTAGGCGGGCCCGCTCTCAGTGATTTCTGGCTCAGCATGACCCACTCAAACACAGCTCGCAACCCACCACTGGGTCCCGACCCACAGTTTGGGAACTCCTGCTTTAGAGCACACATCCAGATGGTTGCTGGAGATGAAGAAATTCACTGTAGTAGACTGCTACATGCAGTAAGCAATGGTCTCTTCTGAGAACTGCTAAAACATCTTGCAGTCTAAACTAACACAGGGAGGCGCTCACTCACCCCCTCTACCAATTTGAAAACCTCTTGATTTTCTCAGTGAATGCAAAGTGTTCTCTCATTGGACAAGAGGGGGAGGATGACATCATGATCTCCACCTTGTGCAATCAAAGAACACCTTGTGGTCATTGAAGATATACAAGACATTCTCAGAATGTTGCCAGTGCCAAGCAAGCAACCCTCTGTGTTCAGATGGCAAACTGCTCAAGCAGCACCTGGAAGAGACCAGTGCTGACTGTATGCAGCACAGACTACTGAAGGGTTTTCTGCATGCCCAGCAGCCCTCTGGATGTCAGATATAAAGAGATAGATGTAACCAAGCTGGACCAATGGAAGATAAAAAAAGATCATTCCTGGAGTTCAGCTTTAAATAAAAGGTACAGCTGTCCTTTAGAAAATGGTCTAGGCAACACTAGGGGGCTGGCCTTGTGCATTCACACTTAAAGCGGAGTTCCGGCCACGAAAAAATGTTTTCAATAAAAATACCCCCGGGACAGTCAGGGCTAGTACATTCCACAATGGATAGCCTCTGAACTGTCCCGGGTCGCACTTACCTGCAAGAAGAAATACTTACCTTTTAAAATTTCTTCTCCAGCGCTGCCATCTCGGATGTGGGCAGCTGAAGCCAGCGCGTCCTCTTCTGTGTCCTCTTCCGTGTCCTCTTCTCCCAGAATGCGCCGCCACCGGCCCCGCTCGTCACATCCGGTGTGGTGTCACATCCTCCACAGCTTTTGGGCATGCCCAGAAGTTGTTTAGCAGGGAATGCGGCGACGCACCGGAAGTGACGAGCGGGGCCGGTGCCGGCGCATTGATTCCTGGGAGCGATGACGTTCAGCTCCCAGGAATCAATGCAAAGAGGAAGTGACGACGTGGGCCGCGGCCGCAGAGGGAGGAAGTGGAAGAAAGGTGAGTATATTTTTCTTCAATAATAAGTAAGTAAATAAAAAAAAAAATCGTAACTATCCATTTATTTTACAGGTGACCAAAAGCAAGCGGATGGCCCAAAATCGACTATGTCGATTTTGTGGCCGGAACTCTGCTTTAAAGTGGTTGTAAACTCTTACATATACCCAGTGAAGTGACTGGGTAAGGAGAGCTCTGAGAGCTGATAGGAGAGACGGGACCCCACCATCCCCTTTCACACAGCACACAGGTACAAAGCTGGGGCTGCCTCCCAGCTGGAGCTCCCTCCCCTGTCACATTTTTTCACTTGGTGTCAGAAAAACTATTCAGAAGTAATTCATGCTGATAGCAGAGGAACAAGGCAGCAGACAGAAATTCCACTTAGGGCCCTTTCACACAGGCATTCTGATCTGATCCGCCTGTCAGTTTTTCAGGTGGACCGGATCGAATGCTCCATGCAGCCCTATGGAGCAGCGCATGTCAGTGGTGACATCTCCGCTGACACCCGCTGCTATCCGATCCGGTCTGTGAAATTCGGACAAATGGAAACCCTATTTTCCATCCGTCTGGCGGATCGGATGAGAACGGACAAACGGTCCGTTCTCATCCAATTCCCCCATAGAGAAGAATGGGGACCTGACAGCTGTGTCTCCGCACACAGCTGCCATACGCCTGCTCAGCGAGGGATTGGCGGATCGATCCCCCGCTGAGAAAAACGGAGTCCGCCTGACGAACTCCGTGTGTGAAAGGGGCCTAAAACCTGGAAGCTGCTTGCTTTCTATGCACAGCTGCACCAGATTTTGCACTCTCTAGTTTTAGTAAATCAATCCCTTAGTGCTCTTAAAGTGATTGTAAATGATCATCTTGTAAAACAACCCATTCAGTTTAAAATAGAAGTAAAAGGCAAACATTTTTTGTATAGATATAAAAAAAAACATTATAAATATTTTTCCCCCCTTTTTATTAATGATACGAGTTGTGGGGAAGAGGAGTCGCAGCAGCATACCTAGCTTCCCAGTGAATGGGACAAGTGATTGGAGGAGAGTACACCGAGTTCCCAGGATAACCAGAGAACTGACCACAATGTGTTCCCCTGCTTAGTTTGGTCAGTTTTTAATAGGAAACCAAGGGGACTAGCAGGAACACCAGGGATTTCACATAAAGAAAGAAATAAAGAGAACAGGGTACTTTCTCATACAAGTACCTGGTACAGCAAGCACACATCAGGAATATGAAGTTTTGGGGTAAAAACACTTTAATTGAGACAAGTACACAATATAGAGGGAAATGCTTTGTTTATATTTCATGTCTGAGGTTTACAACCACTTTATTTTCCTTGTTTTTTTTTTGATTTTTTATTTATGTGGCTGGTAGTATTCAATGTGTGGTCTGTAACCAAGCTCAGGAAACCCATAAATAGTGTCAGTTTTTAGTACATTGAAAATATTTTTAGTATATTTTAAATATTCCAAATGGAACATTTACAAAATACAATATTTGGCAAATGTATGTATTTTTTTTATTTCCTAAAGAAATGTGTGCGCTTTGTAAGATGTTTGACAGCAGAGAAGTGTAAGGGAAAGCTTAAAGGGTAACTCCAGTTTTGTGTGAAAAAAATAGCAAAGAAAAAATAATATAGCGTATACCATGGGTGTCCAACCTTTTGGCTTCTCTGGGCCACATTGAGTGTAGAGAAATTTTCTCGGGACGCATATAAAATATATACTATAGTTAAGGTATATAAGTAATAAAACGCTGCCGTGCCCTTCCAGTGCCGCCACGCCCTGTCCCCCAGCACTAATTTAACACAACTAGAGGATGATAAAATGAAATGCAATCAGTATATGGAGGTTTACTTCAGGAGGTATTATAGGAACACTCTAACCACCATGACCACTTCAGTGATATGATGGTGGTCGGAGTCCGAAACACTGCACATGCCAGGATATTTACAGTTATGTGTTGGGGGCTAGTTGCACCCCTAGCACATATGACTTAGGCAGCCAGAAAATGTCATGTCCTTATTCATACATGTATGAACAAGGACATGACATATTATGACAAAACAAAACTAGTTATTAAAAAACATATTGCAACAATTTACACACGCTAATGCACATACCTTTTCTACTTATTTTGTAGACTGCTGGTGCGGTTACTGCTGGCGGGTACTGCTGACGGGTAATGCTGGTCATGTGGGTGCTGCTGGAGGAAGCAGCAGCTGCAGTAGAGCACAGAGCCGCTGCTTCCTGTATGGATTTCATATCACTTTGCCTGTGACAGAGCCATAACAGAGCCAGAACTATACAGGAAGCAGCGGCTCTGTCACTGACTGCAGACATCCTAAGTCTCCTGCAGCAGCCGGGAGATTGCACGGCACTTGCAGTCTAAACAGTGCCCATCCAATGCAGCCTCACCAGTGCGTGCCCATCCAATGCAGTCTGCAATGAAGAAAGAGGAGAGCTGCTGGATTACACAGAGCGGGGAACTCCTGCTTACCCGGCAACCGCTGTCATACGAAGTCCTGCCTCTTGGACCGGCTCCTATGATAGATGTCACCAATGTGCTGTCTATCATTGGAGCCGATCCAGGAGGCGAGGCTTCATATGACAGCGACGGCCAGGTAAGCAGGAGATCCCCGCTCTCTTTGTAATCCGGCCGCGCTCGTCCTCCCCTCCCTCTCCTCCAAGGCAGCCTCCGCCTACAGTTAGTTGGAAGCTGCTGTGGCCTGCCCCTGACTCGACTTCCTTCCTCCCCAGCAAAAAAAAAAATTCAGGGGGCAGTGGGCCGCATTGCCTGTGGTTGGACATGCCTGGCGTATACAGTTGCGACACAAATCATATTGTAATTGAATATTATTAAAAATGACCTTTCCTTTTCAATCTGCAGCCACTGTAATTTTCTGAAAATGCAATGCAATATGGCTTCCTGGAGTTGTTCTGTACACGGAATGTATACTGACCACACCCCAGAAACATAATTTCCTACTTGTGTGATTGGCTCATGAATTTTCCCAGAAGTCTACATTAAGATACAGGTCAGATTTCTGGCATCCCCTACAATACAAATTTCATTTTTGGTGAGATACTCCCAATAGGAACATGTCTAAAGGGATGCAGGCCCAACAGCTTTCCTTATCAGTGCTCTGCAGCTGCACAGCTGATTGATAAGCATGCAACCACTCCCATTAGACTCAGCACAGAGGAACAAACAGTGATTTCTTCAGAAAAACAAAAAGGTAGGACTCTGCAACAAAGGTTGTTATAATATACATAGATCACCCAGAAGGGAATGTTTTTTTTCTCGACAATAGTGGAGTTACACTTTAATGGATAGTACACTTCCAGCTATAACATGCTACATAGGAGGAGCGCCCATAGACAGAACGTAACATTCAGATTTGTTCATATATCTGGCGGAAGAATGGAGACGTCTTCATTTAGTTGCTCCCCGGAAGCTATAATAGAGCTATGTTATTTGGTTAATGGTACTCAGAAAGAACAGAACCTGCATTAAGTATAACATATGAGATGTCACTGATGGATGGAGTTTTAACTCTTTCTGTGAACTTTGATGAGACAAATTGAAATGGATTCTGCCCTAACATTTAACTTACCATCTGCTTGACTGGAGATATAGGCCAAGAGCCGTTAGGCTTGTGCTCACAGAAATTAGACACATAATCAGCGATACAGAGTGTGTCAGCTGTTTATTTATGTTAGCATCATGTGTACACTGCTTCTCCATCTGTGGTACAAGCAATGCATGATTCACTATCTTCATATAGTGTATATACAGTATCTCATGAAAGTGAGTACACCCCGCTTTTCAAAAGATGTTAAGGGCCTCTCAAATTTTTCCAGAGCTGGTAGAGATTCAAAAAAATGTCGGAGTTGCATAGCTTCCCATAGGCAAAGACCATATGGTCCTTCCTTCTCTATTAACTTAAATATTGGGGGCCACCTCCGCTGATTTATATATGCTTTAACATCATCTTGTCCTGTTTCCCTTATTTTTTTAAAATGTTGAATGTTTAATCCAGGTACAAACTCTGGATTCCCCAAAATCGGATACAGTGGGGATTCTGCTGTGGTAAGACATTGTCTCAGGGTCTGCTGGTGACCTATTTTTAGCGTATTTCCTATTAAAGGGTGTGTCCTCAGGGTTTTAGGAAGTATCTTATAACACCAGATCGCTCTTTTTAATGTTACTGACATCTGCGCTTGCTCTAATTGGACCCATCTTTTTGAATCTACCTGATGCCACCAATCTAATATTCGATTCAAATGAATAGCATGGTAATATCTACGTAGGTCAGGCACTGCTAACCCCCCCATATATAAAACGTTGAATACACCTGTAAATCAACCAAGATTAGGATGGCTAGAAAAGTGGAAACAAGAATTCAACATAGAAATAACAGAGATACAAAGACAGAGAATGTTTAGGGCAATATTCAGACCAACAAAATGTACTAAAATTCAAGAAATAAATTACAAGATTCTAACTAGGTGGTATAATACACCAGATAAGTTACATAAATGGTACACGCAGGAGTCGGACAGGTGCTGGAGGTGTGAAGAAGGAGAAGGCACATTGTTTCACATATTTTGGACCTGCCCGGAGATAAAAAAATATTGGATAGAGATAGGACAAATAGTACATAAAGTAACAGGGTATAAAATTGAGGAAGATGCGGCTTTCTGTCTATTACATATATCGGAGTGGCCAGTAGGGAAATATGAAAAAACAGTTTTGCCTCACATGATGAACGCGGCCAGAGCGTGTATACCTTTATTTTGGAGAAAAAGACAAGCTCCGGCGGTATTTGATTGGTTTAGAAAGCTAGAATATATCAATAAAATGGAAGATCTAGTGCTTTCGGCACAACATAAACAGGATCAATATAAAATGGTATGGAGAAATTGGAACCTGTTTATGGGCTCAGAGGAGGGGAGGCAAATGTTAAGGTCTCTACCTCAGAATGAGGAAATTATATGCTAGACTTGGAGGAGAGGGGAAGGGGGGAGTTCCTATAATTTTTTTTTTTTTCCCTAGGTTTCTGTGTTGAGGGGGAACGATAGTGGAGTATGTTGGAGGGGAAGAATGGGATTGAATGGGGAGTGTTAGGAATGAGAGGGGTGGGAGGGGGGGGGAGGGGGTTTTAGGGGAAAAGGAGGAAAAGGGAAGATATGGTGAAGAAGATAAGGGGATTATAGATGAATTCAGGACCTAAGTAATAATTGAGATAAGAATATAAGGAAGGAAGGTAAGGATAAAATGAATAGGAGCAAAAAGGAGACTTGCTAACTTGATATTGCCTTGCCCCAGGGATAATACTGGTTGAGTGATAGTAAATGTCTAGATTGGAATTTACAGAGGAGTAGAATAGTCCTCTGAGATAAGAAAAGCCTAAAGTGTATGATGATTTGTTAGAGAATCAACCTTGTTCTTTGTAATACAATGTACATGTAATGATTTCCCTTGAAAACAAAATAAAGAGATAAATATAAAAAAAAAAAGAAAGTGAGTACACCCCTCACATTTTTGTAAATATATTGGTATATCTTTTCATGTGACAACACTGAAGAAATGACACTTTGCTACAGTGTAAAGTAGTGAGTGTACAGCTTGTATAACAGTGTAAATATGTTGCCCCTTCAAAATAACTCAACACACAGTCAATAATGTCGAAACTGCTGGAAACAAAAGTAAGTAAGTGACAATGTCCAAATTGTGCCCAAAGTGTCAATATTTTGTGTGTCCACCATTATTTCGCAGCACTGCCTTAACCCTCTTGGGCATGGAGTTCACCAGAGCTTCACAGGTTCACAGGCCATTGGAGTCATCTTCCACTCCTCCATGATGACATCACGGAGCTGATGGATGTTAGAGACCTTGCGCTCCTCCACCTTCCGTTTGAGGATGCCCCACAGATGCTCAATAGGGTTTAGGTCTGGAGACATGCTTGGCCAGTCCATCACCTTTTACCCTCAACTTCTTTAGCAAGACAGTAGTCGTCTTGGAGGTGTGTTTGGGGTTGTTATCATGTTGGAATACTGCCCTGGGGCCCAGTCTCTGAAGGGAGGAGATCATGCTCTGCTTTAGTATGTCACAGTACATGTTGGTATTCAAGGTTTCCTCAATGAACTGTAGCTCCCCAGTTCCGGCAGCATTCATGCAGCCCCAGACCATGACACTTCCACCACCATGCTTGACTGTAGGCAAGACACACTTGCTATTATACTCCTTACTTGGTTGCCGCCACAAACGCTTGACACCATCTGAACCAAATATGTTTAGCTTGGTCTCATCAGACCACAGGACATCCAGTAATCCATGTCTTTAGTCTTCTTTTCTTCAGCAAACTGTTTGCAGGATTTCTTGTGCATCATCTTTAGAAGAGGCTTCCTTCTGAGGCGACAGCCATGCAGTCCAATTTGATGTGTCTAGCGTATGGTCTGAGCACTGACAGGCTGACCCCCCCCCCCACCCCCACCCTTCAACCTCTGCAGCAATGCTGGCAGCACTCATATGTCTATTTCCCAAAGACAACCTCTGGATATGACGCTAAGCATGTGCACTCAACTTCTTTGGTCGACCATGGCGAGGCCTGTTCTGAGTGGAACCTGTTGTGTTAAACCGCTCTATGGTCTTGGCCACCGTGCTGTAGCTAGGTTTCAGGGTCTTTGCAATCTTCTTATAGCCTAGGCCATCTTTATGTGGAGCAACAATTCTTTTTTACAGATCCTGAGAGAGTTCTTTGCCATGAGGTGCCATGTTGAACTTCCAGTGACCAGTATGAGAGAGTGAGAGCGATTAACACCAAATTTAAAACACCTGCTTCCCATTCACACCTGAGACCTTGAGTTATTTTGAGGGGACATCAAATTTACACTGTTATACAAGCTGTACACCCAATACTTTACATTGTAGCAAAGTGTAATTTCTTCAGTGTTGTCACATGAAAAGATATAATAAAATATTTACATAAATGTGAGGGGTGTATTCACTTTTGTGAGATACTGTATTATCTCTGTCATGTGCAAGCCACCACTGCTGTACCACACTATTCACACTTGCATTCTGAAGAAATATTAACAGTCCCTTACAGCAATATATAATATGATATACAAAGTATAATATATACATCATGTGAATCTGTCTTATTTTAGGATGGATTATGGTGTTGCACAGTGAACACTGCAGAAAATAATTTTCTGTTTCAAATTAGGAAAAAGATCCCCTTTTTTTGGTGTAAAGTACTTGAATAGTTAAAATACGTCTTTTCCACTCCCCTGCTCATCCTAACTCCAGAAATGCTGAAGAGACCACTATTCTGGGATGCCACAGTGGGTGATCATATGACAGAGGGCATTGACATTTGGTCATAGGCCTTGCAACACTAGGGTCCACTGTTCAAATTCCAACCAGGACACTACCTGCATGGAGTTTGTTTGTTCTTGCTGTGCTTGTTTGCATGCAATTCCTCCAGATACTTTGATTACCTCCCCCACTCTAAAGATATGCTGCTAGGTTAATTGGTTCTTGTGTAAATTTGCCCTAGCATGTGTGTGCATTTATGTATGCATGGCGGATAGGGACCTTAGACAGGTCATAGACGGAACAAATTTCTTTCCTGCAACCATAGGTGGCAGGTAAGAAAAATTCTCAATTCCCCCATCAACACAGTCTGTTTATGGGCGAATTCCTCCTGGAGGAATACAGTGGTTATTGCTAGCAGCAATAAATCCAACAGACTGCTTGTACCCATCAGTTGATCGATCAATCAACTTAGGTACATTCAGCCTGCCCATATATGGTTCAAATCTCGGCCGGTTCAGCAGCACCAGATTTGATTTTAAATCAGCTGATTCTCTTCTTCTGTGAGGATTACATGATTTCTTAATGTGGAATCCCAGATAATCGGTTTTTCCAGCCTAGGTAAACAATTTTAAACTTCTGCTGCCATTCCTCAAATTTAATACTGTCTTCTGCCTAAACAGTTTTTCTTGATATGGGTGTCCGTTTATGAAACCGAGATGAGCAGCGATCCTGATGATCGCAGCTCATCACAGATCATTATCGGTTTATGAAACAGAGATGATCGGGGGAGAACATGTTCTCCGCTGATCATCTCTGCACACAGAGAATCTGTCAATGACTGACACAGAAAAGGGCAGTTTATGAAGCTGCGATCTCAACACTTCACTGGCGATCTGTGCCAGGATTCACACTTCCAGATTTACCAGCCCAGAGGTGGAGAATCTGGGAGAGAAGACAGAATCCCAAGAGAACTGAGGGGGAAGAAGGAAGATTATTGAATACCTTCTTCCTTGATCGAACTCATACATATTATATATATATATATATATACATACACATACACACGCACACACATGCATACATATATATATATATATATATATATATATATATATATATATATGCAGTGCCTTGCGAAAGTATTCGGCCCCCTTGAACTTTGCAACTTTTGCCACATTTCAGGCTTCAAACATAAAGATATAAAACTGTAATTTTTTGTGAAGAATCAACAACAAGTGGGACACAATCATGAAGTGGAACGAAATTTATTGGATATTTCAAACTTTGTTAACAAATAAAAAACTGAAAAATTGGGCGTGCAAAATTATTCAGTCCCTTTACTTTCAGTGCAGCAAACTCTATCCAGAAGTTCAGTGAGGATCTCTGAATGATCCAATGTTGACATAAATGACTAATGATGATAAATAGAATCCACCTGTGTGTAATCAAGTCTCCGTATAAATGCACCTGCACTGTGATAGTCTGAGGTCTGAACAAGGAACACACCAGGCTGGTCCGAGATACTGTTGTGGAGAAGTTTAACCACTTCCCGCCCGCCCTATAGGCAAATGACGGCGGGAATGTGGTTGTGTTATCCTGACCGGACGTCATATGACGTCGGCAGGATAACACAGCTCTGGGCGCCCCCCGGCGATCGGTGATGCGAGGTGTCAGTCTGACACCCTGCATCTCCGATCTCGGTAAAGAGACTACTGACGTAGCTCTTTACCATGTGATCAGCCGTGTCCAATCACGGCTGGTCACATCGTAAACAGGAACAGCCGTTGATCGGCTTTCCTTAGTTCGTGCCTGACAGGCACGAGTAAAGGAGTGCCGATCGGCGGCTCCCCTGACGGGGGGGGGGGTCGGCACTGGTAATCAGATCATTGATTACCAGTACAGACCCTCGGGGGGGGATGCCACTAGATCCACCAGGGATGCCCACTATGACCCCAGGGATGCCCACTATGACCCCAGGGATGCCCACTATGGCCCCCATTGCCCTCCCCATCAGTGCTGCTCGCCAGTGTCCTCCCTATCAGTGCTGCCCACAAGTGCCCATCATTGCCATCCTTTAGTGTCGCCCACCAGTGCCCATTATTGCCCACCAGTGCTGTCTATCAGTGCCCATTCGTGCCCATTAGTGCCGCCCGTCAGTGCCGATCAGTGCCCACCAGTGCCGCCTATCAGTGCCCATTAGTGCCCGTCAGTGCCACCTATCAGTGTCCATCAATGCCGCCTATCAGTGCCCAGCAGTGCCGCCTATCAGTGCCCACCAATGCTGCATATCTGTGCTACCTATCAGTGCCTATCAGTGCCGCATATCAGTGCCGCCTATCAGTGCCACCCCATTAGTGCCACCCCATCAGTGCCACCCCATCAGTGCCTCCTCATCAGTGCCTGTCAGTGCAGTCTCATCAGTGCTCATCAGTGCAGGAAAAAACATATTTATTTACAAAATTGTATAACATAAACAAAAAAACTTTTTTTTTTTTTCAAACTTTTCGGTCTTTTTTTATTTGTTTAGCAAAAAGGAAAAAACCCACAGGTGATCAAATACCACCAAAAGAAAGCTCTATTTGTGGGGGGAAAATGACATAAATTTGGTGTAGGTACAGTGTTGCATGACCGCGCAATTGTCATTCAAAATGCAACAGCGCTAAAAGGGGGAAATTGGCCTGGGCAGGAAGGGAGGGAAGTGCCCTGTATTAAAGTGGTTAAAGCCGGATTTGGATACAAAAAGATTTCCCAAGCTTTAAACATCCCAAGGAGCACTGTGCAAGCAATAATATTGAAATGGAAGGAGTATCAGACCACTGCAAATCTACGAAGACCTGGCCGTCCCTCTAAACTTTCAGCTCATACAAGGAGAAGACTGATCAGAGATGCAGCCAAGAGGCCCATGATCACTCTGGATGAACTGCAGGGATCTACAGCTGAGGTGGGAGACTCTGTCCATAGGACAACAATCAGTCGTATACTGCACAAATCTGGCCTTTATGGAAAAGTGGCAAGAAGAAAGCCATTTCTTAAAGATATCCATAAAAAGTGTTGTTTAAAGTTTGCCACAAGCCACCTGGGAGACACACCAAACATGTGGAAGAAGGTGCTCTGGTCAGATGAAACCAAAATCAAACTTTTTGGCAACAATGCAAAACGTTATGTTTGGCGTAAAAGCAACACAGCTCATCACCCCGAACACACCATCCCCACTGTCAAACATGGTGGTGGCAGCATCATGGACAGGGAAGATGGTTAAAATTGATGGGAAAGTGGATGGAGCCAAATACAGGACCATTCTGGAAGAAAACCTGATGGAGTCTGCAAAAGACCTGAGACTGGGACAGAGATTTGTCTTCCAACAAGACAATGATCCAAAACATAAAGCAAAATCTACAATGGAATGGTTCACAAATAAACATATCCAGGTGTTAGAATGGCCAAGTCAAAGTCCAGACCTGAATCCAATCGAGAATCTGTGGAAAGAACTGAAAACTGCTGTTCACAAACGCTCTCCATCCAACCTCACTGAGCTCGAGCTGTTTTGCAAGGAGGAATGGGCAAAAATTTCACTCTCTCGATGTGCAAAACTGATAGAGCCGGGGTCCTCAATAGGCGGACTCCGGGCCGCCTCCGGACCCACACGGATTAAAATATGGACCGCCGAAGCGGTCTGCTTCCTTCTGTCTCAGCAGGGGACAGAATGGAGAGGATCGGGAGGATCGGAGTGGCTGTGTTTAGCGCTGCATGATTACAAAAAGCCGAGTACGGATGTCCTACAAAGTCCCGCCGGCTCTGACCTATGATAGACAGAACACTGGTGACATCTATCATAGGAGACGGTGTCCAGGAGGTGGGACTTTGTAGGACATCCTCTCCGTCGAGTAAGAAGAACTTGTACTCTGCTTTTTGTAATCATGCAGCGCTAAACACAGCCACTCCGATCCTCTCAATTCTAACCCCCCCGCTGATGACAGAAGGAAGCAGACCGCTTCGGCGGTCCAGATTAATGGGGGCACGCACACTGGTCACTGCATTATTGGGGGCACGCACACTGGTCACTGCATTATTGGGGGCACAAACACTGGTCACTCTGCATTATTGGGGGCACGCACACTGGTCACTCTGCATTATTGGGGGCACACACACTGGTCACTGCATTATTGGGGGCACAAACACTGGTCACTCTGCATTATTGGGGGCACGCACACTGGTCACTCTGCATTTTTGGGGGCACACACACTGGTCACTCTGCATTATTGAGGGCACACACACTGGTCACTCTGCATTATTGGGGGCACACACACTGGTCACTCTGCATTATTGAGGGCACACACACTGGTCACTCTGCATTATTGAGGGCACACACACTGGTCAATCTGCATTATTGGGGGCACACACACTGGTCACTCTGCATTAATGGGGGCACGCACACGGTCGCTCTGCATTAATGGGGGCACGCACACTGGTCAATCTGCATTAATGGGGGCACGCACACGGTCGCTCTGCATTAATGGGGGCACGCACACTGGTCAATCTGCATTAATGGGGGCACGCACATGGTCGCTCTGCATTAATGGGGGCATGCACATGGTCGCTTTGCATTAATGGGGACACGCTCTGCATTAATAGGGGCACACACATGGTTGCTCTGCATTAATGGGGGCACGCACATGGTCGCTCTGCATTAATGGGGACATGCTCTGCATTAATAGGGGCACACACATGGTCGCTCTGCATTAATGGGGGCACGCACATGGTCACTCTGCATTAATGGGGGCACGCACACTGGTTGCTCTGCAATAATGGGGGCACGCACATGGTCACTCTGCATTAATGGGGGCACGCACAATGGTCGCTCTGCATTGGATGGGGGCAAGTTTTGGGGAATGCCTTTTTTTGTTGTTGGCGTTCTGTATTTGGAATTTGACGGTCACTTTTCCGGACCTCGGACTGAATGGAAAATTTGTAAGTGGACCTTTCAAGTTTACATTTGAGTACCCCTGTGATAGAGACATACCCCAAGCGACTTACAGCTGTAATTGCAGCAAAAGGTGGCGCTACAAAGTATTAACTTAAGGGGGCTGAATAATTTTGCACGCCCAATTTTTCAGTTTTTTATTTGTTAACAAAGTTTGAAATATCTAAGAAATTTCGTTCCACTTCATGATTGTGTCCCACTTGTTGATTCTTCACAAAAAATTACAGTTTTATATCTTTATGTTTGAAGCCTGAAATGTGGCAAAAGGTCGCAAAGTTCAAGGGGGCCGAATACTTTTGCAAGGCACTGTGTATATATATATATATATATATATAAATAAAATGTATATATATATATATATATATATATATATATATATATATATATATATATATATTTTGTGTAGGTGGACTAAATATTTTATTAACATAAGGTGGGGGTCTCCTCTGGGAATGCTTGTGTATTCAGCAGTGATAATTTACCACTGCTTAATAAACAGGGCCCCAGAGTGTTTCAGTGATTTTCTCGTACTGTAATCTCGCTATATCTCACGAGATTACAAGGGGCCCATTCACTTTTACACTGATCTCGGACGTTTTCAGAGGAAAAACTACTCCTCTGTTCTCCCTGTGTGAACTGAAGTTCTCCGCTTCATAAACAGGATGCCAGAGGAGATAATTTTCCTCTAGGAACTGACGAGAAGTGAACTGAGAAAAAAATTCTCAGTTTCATAAACTTACACCTTAGTCAAGTAAAGGATAAGGATGAAATCCTCTGTTGGGTTTTCATTTGTAGCCTGTGTCCACACTGGGAAAGTGATGAAAATTCTCTACAGCAGGACTGCAAAAAAAATGTTTCCATCAGTAAGATTATTACTTTAAGACTACATTCACACTTCAGCATTTTGCATCACGGGCAGATGTGCCACGATTTCAAAGCACCGATGTGTGAATGACACATTGCGGGACTCACATTGCCACCGGGCACTCGTGATCGCTCCCCGTGGAGACAGAATGATGTTCTGCCGTTGTATACACGGCAGACCGCTGTTTTGTCAGGTATGAACACAGGGATCCTGTGTTCCTCTTATTTAGGAACACAGGTCTCTGTGTTCTTGCAGCAAGCCCATCCCCCCACAGCTAGAAAGCACCCCTAGGGACACACTGAAACCTTTGATTGCCCCTAGTGTTAACCCATTCCCTGCCAGTGTCATTAGTACAGTAACAGTGCATATTTTTAGCACTGATTACTGTAGTAATATCACTGGTCCCCCCAAAAGTGTCAAAAATGTCAGTTAGGTGTCTGATCTGTCTGCCGTAGTGTCGCAGTCCCGCTAAAAATAGCTGATCACAGCTATTACCAGTAAAAAAGATAAATAAATAAATAAAAATGACATAAGTCTTCCCCTAGTTTGAAAACACAATAACTTTTGCACAAAACAATCAATATACACTTATTGGGATTTTTGTTACCAAAAATATGTAGCAGAATACAAATTGGCCTGAAAATGATAAAATTTTTTTTTTTTTTTTTTATCGGGAATGTTATATAGCAGAAAGAAAAAAATATTGTTCTTTTGTTTTGTTTTTTCAGAATGGACGCTTTTTTTTGTTTATGGCGCAAAAAATAAAAATCGCACAGGTGATCAAATACCACCAAAAGAAAGCTCTATTTGTGGGGGGAAAAAAGAACATTGATTTTATTAGGGTACAGCGTTGCACGACCGTGCAATTTTTAGGTAAAGTAGCGCAGTGCCGTATCGCATAAAATGGCCTGGTCATTAAGGGGGTACAGTATATCCTCACAGTCCAGAAGTGGTTAATATTATTTGTTTCTTCCTGTCCCAGTGTCAATCTATCACCTTTTTTCCTTTTTGGCTGTCACAGGGACAGGAAGTGAAATGAAATTTCCCTAACAGTGTTGCCTGGAGTTAGGCTTTAAATATCCAGTATTTAGTCAGTGTTATCCTAGGTAATAACTATAGCATGCATTTTGTTGTAAATTAGAGTCACAGAGGGACCAGGAAACAAAAATATTGTAAATTGTAATTATAATGTTCTTTCTATTGCAGAACAGGAACAATCGACAATTACACTTTCTGAATACCCTTGGATAAGTGATGTTATGTTCCTGATTTTGTATTGAATGCTGATTGTTTCCTTTGTGATAGAGAAGCAATAATTACACTGTTGCTTCGCGTTGTTGATATTGCTACAATTATTTCCGGACTGAAAGTTCAACTGCAAGTAACTAATGGAGATGGATATTTTATAGCATTTACATGATTCGAAATTCTATGAAGATAAAATAAATGTATGATGGTTTTGTTAATATTGTCATAATCTCCTTTAGATTTTATTGTCTACAGTTTTCTGAAGAGTACAGCAAGGTCTTTATTTCACTGGTATTCACATCACTTGGCAGACAAAGGTTGGTCCAGACCAGTGTTTCCCAACTGGGGTGCCACCTAGGTTTCCCTAGAGTGTTCCAAGCATAGAACCCAGATTGCCCTGCATCAGCGCTACGAGGTGCCATGGTGTGGACAAGCCAGCCACCAGCACCATAATAACCAATGGTGCTTTAGGGCCAGCACACAGGTGTCATTCGTTGCTATGGTCATGGCAGTCAGCTCACTTGCACCATAGCAATATTTGACTCTGAACCAGGGCAGGTGGCTTGCAGGGTTGCCCCCAGAATTCAGGAGAAGACAATAGTCCACATCTTCCAGACCTCCTCCAACTTTTGCCCTCTGCTGCACTGCTGGAACCTATAGTAGGGCTCTGCTGTGAAGAGGGAACTGTGTGATTTGAGAGCTCTTTGAAGAGGGAAATCTAGTTTGATGTATGGATTCATTTATAGGGGCGACTCTAATGTCATGGTGTCAAGCAAGGTTTAGAGCTCAATGTTATTAAATCCAAAGAACTGTCTGCCACATCCCTTAAGATATGTAGAACCAAAGAAGGAAAATACCCCTACTGTGACTTTATAGGCAGTAGGTACTGTAGATAAAGTAATAATAGTAAAGGATATAAAATCAAAATGTTTTATTCAAATGTGATATAAAAGCGATACAGAGATAAAGAGAAGAATTTATCACGCTAATATGAAAGAGAAAAAATCTCCTAACTCCACAATTGACCAAAATTGCATAGAACTAAAAAAAAGCACTGCACTTATGTATTTTAGTTACTGTATATAAAAGTGATAGACATTACAATACAAATTTAAGAGCAATAAGAAACTGATCATTCAGTATTGTACCATTGGCTTAATCAGGGAACCCCGGGTGGGTCTCAAAGTGTAGATGCCCAACCCTACATAGGGCTAACACTGACATATCCAACATGTTTCAGAACGTAATAAATTCCTTCTTCAAGGGAAGATGGGAGCAAGGTACTGAGGTCTATAAATACAATGACAAACAAATGAATATATACAAATCTTTAAGTAACTAATTCGTTTATATACAGAAAAATCCATGAAATACTCATGGCAAACATTATGTACTCACACTATATGATTAGGACAAACGAAAATGGCCATTATTATATAGAAACATGTCCCATTGTAACCATGCTTTCATAAGCCACCCCAGAATAAGGGACAGTATGTCCCAAGGTGGTGGGTGGAGAGGAGGGGATGTTAATTTGTGGGTGCTGTGTGGTTCCGCCGAGCTGGCACTCACAAGGATCAAAGAAATAGGAAACCAATCCTAGAAAGGAATAAAAATATTGACATCTAAGTATCCATAAGTAGATAATACCCCATGCAAATTTGGGATGGAGCGTCATACTTCCCATTAGTGCATACCAGTGAATGCACCATCAGATGAAAATTAAGATGTTTCATAATGGAAAAATGCCTGAGTAGGCGTACTTACATTAGTGCAGCGCAAATATATGGAGATACAAAAAAACAGTTATTGATATATCCAAGTCCACTCATACGGAGACAAATCTCCAATACATCATAGAGCAGAAATATAAGACTGCAATCTGTAAAGTGCAAAATGATACAGACAGTCCTTTCATGGGTATTGAGAAGCGGAAACCAAGTGCTGATGGCAAATTCATGCAATAAATGGTTTAGGTGCTCTTGACGTTCTACCACCAAGGCATTCTCTGCCTCTCACCTTCATATATAGACCCTACAGGGCCAGCCAGCGTTAAACCAGATATCCTGATACTGACACTTCTGATCTCCTAAGGGTACATGGTTTGTAATGATTTGGATAGGTTGAAGGTCAAAAAGCTTATGATCCTCAGTATATTAAAAGAGGTATCCTGTCTCTGGAGAAATGGAGTGATATCATCATCCATCTGGCAGACAAGGGTGGAGGTCTTGTGGTACCGAGTGGGACCTACTATAGAGAAGAGATGTCCAGGCTTCTCAGTGATCAGAGAAGAGTACTTACTAGATCCTCCCAAGAGATCCTATGTTAGAGTATAAAGAGGAGTCACATGCTCTGATCACTAGAGGGGGGAACAAAATGGAGTCCTTAATCATAAAGAGGCATTATATCTGGACCCACTTTTCTGTAGAACACCTATAATATATTGCCTACCCAAAGTACACAAGAATTCAGAGAATCCCTCGGGTCGCCCAATAGTATACAGGATTGACTCCGTCTCAGCCAGGTTAGGACAATATATTGATCATTACCTTCAACCCATGGTACATAAAACAAAATCTTATCTCAAGGACACAAAACATATTATACAGATATTGAACACCTTATCAAGTTCATCAGCCTGTATAATGGTCACGGCTGACGTCAGATCATTGTACACCATTATTGGGCATACAGATGCCCTGGAGGCTGTTAAATGGTCTTTATTCGACTCTGAACTTTCCAGAAGGCATAAGAGGTTTTTATACAGAAGTTTGAACTTCTGTTTATGTTAAAACTACTTATGGTACAGTCACCGATATTATTTGTAGACCAGAGGAGTAGCAATGGGGGCTAGGTTTGCTCCCAGTGCGGCCAATTTATTTATGGCCCACTGGGAGGAGGACACTGTTTTTCGTGATGCGCCCCCTCAGTTGACTTGCTACAGGCGATATATCAATGACTTGTTCATGGTCTGGGAGGGAGACATGAGTAGCCTCCAGGAGTTTATGAATAAAATGAACAATAATGATAAAAACATCACTCTTACCTGGAATATAGAGAGAGAGAAAATTGTATTCCCGGACCTGGAGATTTACAAGGAGGAAGGTCGGTTTAAAACACGGAATTATTTCAAACCGACTGATCGTAATGCCTAAATCCCATTAGACAGCTGTCACCACAGGTTGTGGCAGTGTAATATCCCTCAAGGGCAGTTTATGCATCTTAGAAGCATCTGAGGTATTGGCAGACAGGTTCTTAGAAAAGGGTTACCAACAAAATTATATTGGTAAAGAATTGGAAAATTGGAAAGTGGAAAGTTGGAAACACCGACAGGGAATCCCTATTAAATAGTGAGAAAACCGAAAGAGCCAATAGTGATTTTCGCTTTGTGCTTGATTACAACAGCATAAAAAAAGTTGAATGAATTATTGGGAAGCATTGGGATATATCCCAAATTTGTGTATAGAAAAGCACCCTCCCTAAGAGATAGCTACGGAAGTTGTAGATCCCCCTGTTAGCAAAGAGAACCGCCTCTTCTCATTTTTGTCGGGCTTTTATGCATGTGGTAAATGTGCAACATGCAAAAGCTGTAAAAAGAACATCAAAAAGAGAAAGGACTTTATCTCTAAGACTACACAAAAAAATCTATAAAATTAAAAATCTTATTACATGTGCTACGCAGGGAGTGGTGTACATTGTGACGGTGGCGGGTATCAGACCCCTGGCCTTCTCATCCAACTCGTGACCAAGGACCAGGCAATCTCACACCTTGCAGTCACTTGCGTAACAATGCCACTCTCAGCCGCACACCACAATCTAGATGCCAGCAGACTGAAAGCGATTGTCACCGAGCTAATTAAACAATTAACCCTTTCTCTGCCACCACCGCTTCGTTTGAGCCCAGCAGACGCTCGTAATTTTAGAAATACCAACTATGACTTTAGAATAATCATCTGTAACACGTGCTGTCACAGCAGACAGGAGTGTCCAGAGGATTTATTCTACACAGTAGCGCTCTTTCAAGAGGCAGGTTCTTTGGTTAGCTTGCGTTAAGAGCTTAGAGACAAAATTAACACTTTTCAAAATAAGGTTTAATTATAAAAAAGGTTAAAATTGGTGCAAATAAAAATATTTACAGAAAAATGGATTACAAAGAAATAGAGACACAATTCAGCAATTTAGAAGAATAGATAAAGAATTAGAAATGAAAATACTTGCAGCCAATGTCCTTGTATTATCAGAGTTCCAGAAGCTGAGCATGTGTGATCGGTTCTTCCCTTGAGCGATGTTACTGCTTCATGTTAAAATTAGAACTGAGAGCTCCATCAGCTTCTCTCTTTTTCTCTGACCCGCAGGGGGTGTCACCAGAGGTCCTTGACCAATAAACACAGGTGCCATGGGTGGCTCATAAACTGCTAAGGGACCTCCCGTTTAGACATATTTTATAACAGAATTCATATCTTGAAATATATAATGGTTACATTCTTGAAACTGATATTTTATTGTGCGGTATTGAATTTTACATCCATGGACACCAAACACAGGTTATCTCGTAATAACCTCTGACCGTAAGGCATCTGACCGCTAGCTTGTCTTCCCTAGGAGCGAACGTGATCATGTATGATCTTAATTCGATCAGTATTTTATTTGGCATTCAAATATATACTTTCTAGAGACATACCTTGTTTGGGTTTACAATTATGAATTTGTGTGTGAATGTATTACAGTTCTAATGACCATCTGGGTGGAGTGTTATTTACGACCCAGCCTGGTCAGTCTTAATGCTTGCTCGTTTATGACCCGGCCTGTACATCTGCCAGACTTCCTGTCTACTGAGATAACAGCTCTATTGAAGCTCGCATACTAATGTTTAGTGACCCAGGGAGTTAATTAGCTGGAGGAGAGAGAGGGGGGGGAGGAAAATATCTCTGAGTACACATTTGCTTGCTAGACTGTGTTACTGGACAACATGGATGCCCATGGTGACAAAATGGTGTCCCGGACTACAGTACATCAGACGAACCTCACAAGCACTCCATGTACGTGTTGGGGAACACGTAAATAACATTAAAAAGGGCCTTGTTACTCATAGCGTATCCCAAAATTTTAGAGATTGTCATCAGAGAAATCCAAGCGGTTTGAAGTTCTGGGGTATAGAAAAAGTGAACTGCCACTGGAGAGGGGGAATTTCATTCGCCAACTTAGCCGCAGAGAGTCCTTCTGGATATATGAGGTCAAAGTTTTGACTCCATTGGGACTCAATGTGGACTTCAATTTAAATTGCTTTATTTCTGAAAGATAAATTATGCATTATTTTGGTTCTCTTTATTAAGTGTATTTTGCGGTTGTGTGCTTTTTAACTATAAGTTTTTATTATTTTAAAATATTTTGCTGTATATAATGTTTTTGAAATATATTTGCAATATGTGTTTGGCGTGTTGCTGTCACCTGGTGGTTATTATTGAGATGGCTGGGTTCACTGTTGACAGTATCAGCATATGATTGCATGGATAATATAAGTTGATGGTTTTGTAATAATAGTCTGTCTCACATTTTTTTGTGATTCATCTGCAGTATTCTATCAGGACTCCCCGTTACTGCTTAAATTTGTGTGTATGTACATATGGTGACCTTTGGAGTACGAGGGGTGTACCCGTGGTCTTTTCCTTTGAAGCCGCTATTTGCTGTAATTGGTTTAATCCACCGCCATTGACAGCTGAAAGTTCATTCTGAGCTAATGGGAGGACCACGTTGCCTAGGGAATGAGTGACGCCCCTGTCAACATAAGGGCGGAGTTGCTGCAATAAAAACGAGGTCCGTGAAATTCTTCCCGCTGACGAAGTCCTGCCCACTCAAGGACGTAACGCCTACGGGGGGGGGGGGGGTGAGTCACGTGACCGCAGCCATCTTGGTACACAAGAGTAAAACAGGAACACGCCGGCGCACACCCTGTTCATTTGTCTGAAGCCTTTTAAATATCTTTTCATGTGAGTGCAATAATTACATTTAATAAAAATCCTTCAAAATATATTGAGAGCATTAGATCTTTCTTTTCCCCCCTGCATATGAGTATTGCGAAGGAGACCTGGGAAAGCTACCCTTAGGAGATCAGGAGTGTCAGTGTCAGGATATCTGGTTAAACGCTGGTTGGCCCTGTAGGGTCTGTATATGAAGGTGAGAGGCAGAGAATGCCTTGGTGGTGGAATGTCAAGAGCACTTAAACCATTTATTGCATGAATTTGCCATCAGCACTTGGTTTCTGCTTCTCAATACCCATGAAAGGACTGTCTGTATCATTTTGCACTTTACAGATTGGAGTCTTATATTTCTGCTCTATGATGTATTGGAGATTTGTCTCCGTATGAGTGGACTTGGATACAATACATCAATTACTGTTTTTTTGTATCTCCATATGTTTGCGCTGCACTTTTTATTTAATTTCTCATGGAGGCTTTAAGTGAATGCAGTTGAGTGTTCAGCTGCATATCTTTATATGGTGTAGGGTAAGGTTCAGTGCTGAATATTGTCCCATTCATACGTACTTACATTAGTGGATCACATGAGTGGTTCCAAGCTGTCGCCAGGATGGGTATATTTGTGAATCTAACAATGTGGGAAACCCTCCCAAAAATATATATGTGCCTGGGGGGGGGTGTGTGTGCTGAGGGCCAATTTGTTGGCACTCCCCATAAACCATTTACGGAAGTAGGTGGACTGGTGGCAATAGAGGGCAAGTGCATACCTGGGGGGGGGGGATACGCTGACTGGCTCACAACACCCGAGACCCCCCGCCTCATATTACATTCCGAAACATGTTGAATATGTCAGTGTGAACCCTATGTATGGTTGAACATCTACACTTTGAGACCCACCAGGGGCTCCCCGAGTGAGCCAATGGTACCAGTGTACAATACTGTATGGTCATTTTCTCATTGTTCTTGCATTTGTATTGTGATGTCTATCACTATTTTATCACATTTGAATAAAATATATTGATTTTATATCCTTTACTATTATTACTTTATCTACCTACTGCCTATAAAGCCCCAGTGAAGGTATTTTACTTTTTTTTTCTAATGTCATGGTGGGCCCCTGATGTGAAGGGGTGACTTTCTCACTGGATGGACTTCTGAAGGGTACATCTGATGTAAAGTTACTTTCATCAAGGCAGTTGTATGGATTGTCTCAGACTCATGTTTTCCATTAATAGGTAACATTTAAGTTTTTTAGACTAGGGTGTCTCAAGATTTTGTATACTTTCAAAGAGTGCCCCAACTAAAAAAAGTTTGAGAAATGCTGGTCTAGACAATAATGACACTCCTACAGTGTGATTCTATAACAATCCTGTGAATTATTATTTAGTGAATATGCCAATTACAAGCAGCATATTCATTGGGCTAATAATCTGGGCACCAGTTTGGTGTTAGTGTTCAGTGCAGAGCTTTTAGCTCCATGAATAGTGAAAAAAACATGATCCTTACCACCCCATACCTATAAGTTCACTTAACCACTACAGTTAAGCCTTAACACTTAGCCTCATCTTAACATTTAACCTAACAATTGCTTTGTGCCTCCTAAGTACGGTGCATTGAATGGCAGCCCAGTGCATACTATAACATAGCGGTCAATGCACCTGCCCTGGTGCACATCACAATGTACATGCTGTGTAAAAAACAATCAAATAGATGGATTGTGGTGCGTTGGCAACAACAAAAAATGGGGTGGCTTGACACAATGCACAATATCATACCACAACACACCACTGTGTGTGAACACCACCTAAAACCTATCCTGACCAAAACACTGATATGCAAGTGTTGACTTATTATCATTAGGAAGGTATCATATCCATCTCTAACTAATGCCACTAGCAACTTACCTAAAAGAGCATTAGGTATGACTGTCATAGTAGGGCAGAGGCATCTTTAATGTGCAAGCTGTAAATGACAACCTGTCTTTTCCTTCTTTGAGCTTTACAAGAGGTAGCACAGCAACACCCAATAGGAGGATAACCAGGTCTTTGGGGACAGACTGCGCCACTGCGGCAATTTTTGTTGATCTTGTACCAGTGAGTTGTTCATATGTTGAATAAGCAGTGATTTCAAATCCAAGGGTTGTTTAAAGCAACCCTGTAACTAGAGTAATAAAAATTAGTAATAAAAATTCTTGACTTTGGTTGGGCATTGCGGTGAATTGTGGGATACCAGCGGCACCTGTAGCAATTCAAGAGAGAAAACAGTTTGACTCATTGTCTGAGTGAGAGGTAAATATTCACCTTCTTTTAAAGGTTGATTTGGATTTTATTTATTTTATTTTAAAACAGGGTAGCTTTAACCCTTCACCACTCTAACCCTTAGTTTGAACTTGAATTCTAAACTTGCCTTACGGCAAGGTTTGGAAATTGTGTAGCAGAACCCAGGAACCTACTGTATATAGATGTAAATGTCAGCGCTTAAAAGCATTAGTAATTCATGTCTGATAGTTCAAGTACTGATAGTTGAAACACACCCTTCAAATGCTTATTACCCTACTGCTTTATCATGAAAGATCCAAAACCTCGCTCTCAAATGACGCTGCAAAACCATTTGCCACCCACTTACAGTACATTGACTGCTAGCGGCCAGCACAGCAGCATACTGGTATGTCATAATCCACTTCTTGGTTTTCAGGCGCACATGCATGCTCCCCCCGCTGATCTGTGTTGTGATTGGACACAGCATTAGTTTGTCAGCGGGTTACAGCCAATCATTTTGGCTGTATATCTGCTGATTGGCTCTGGCCAATTATAGCACAGAAATCTGTATTTACAAACACACAGAACAGGGCTCTGGCTGTTTCTTCTTCCTGAAACTCTTGAGTTCAGGGAGAAAAGACAGCCAGATCCTGTGAGTAAAAGCAGTACACATACACTTGTTAGGTACACAATTAACCCCTTGATTGCCCTTCTAATCACTCTGTCGCACATTAGTTTCATTAGTACCGTGTACAGTATTATCACTGATCACAGTATTAGCAAGCAACGTCATTGTCATTCAGTGTCCTTTCCAGCCAGTGTCAGCACCAGATTGTCCGCCACACTATCACAGTCACACTGGAGGTCGCTGATCACCACCATCACTAGTATAGTAGAAAGGAGAATTAACCGCGCTAGAGGAATAAAATGAACAAGCAGCAACTTCAAGTGTGACCACACCCTAAAGAAATTTGTAAATTAAGTTGCGCTAAATGTGATCTATGGAGGTATAAAGTCCACAAAGTCCCAATATTGATGACAGATGAACAGTATCCTGGATATGATCCTGAACCCGACTCCCTTAAGAGTGTATGCTTACCAGAATAAGGTAAGAGTGAAGCGGATATGCTTTATCTTGTCACTTTGATAGAAGATCCAGGCCTGTGTGAGCAGTGAACTCGGAGGTCATTGGATCATGAAAAAAAATGTAAACAAACGCAATAGCGTAAAACCCAACAACTATGTCTAATTATCACCTTGAGTGTGACTTAAATTAGAAATTGGGAAGTGTGTAATTAGAACTGCCACCAAGGTAGCTTAGTAAAAAGAAAATTTGAGGGATAAATACCCCTACCAAAACAAATACGGGTAGGTGCAAAAAATGTTCCAGTTAGAGTTGCCTCTTACCAGACAAAAATGTTATAAAGCCCAAGTGAGAGAAAACAATATTGAAGATGTGTGTTGGACCATCACCAGCTAGATCAGCCTCTTACCAAATAAAAGTTAAAAGCAACTGTGTAGAAATCAATCCAAGTGACACAGGATACAATGCCAGAGAAATACCAATAGGGGTCGCCTCTTACCAGATGGTAAACTCAACCAAGCTTGTATGGTATTCAATATGCAGGGTCCAAACATGAAATATGGGACAAGTCCTCGCAATCAACCATGGATTGCCCAATCCATCTGCTCCAGGAGAACAACATTTTTGTCTGGTAAGAGGCAACTCTAACTGGAAAATTTTTTGCACCTACCCGTATTTGTTTTGGTAGGGGTATTTATCCCTCAAATTTTCTTTTTACTAAGCTACCTTGGTGGCAGTTCTAATTACACACTTCCCAATTTCTAATTTAAGTCACACTCAAGGTGATAATTATACATAGTTGTTGGGTTTTACGCTATTGCGTTTGTTTACATTTTTTTTCATGATCCAATGACCTCCGAGTTCACTGCTCACACGGGCCTGGATCTTCTATCAAAGTGACAAGATAACGCATATCCGCTTCACTCTTACCTTATTCTGGTAAGCATACACTCTTAAGGGAGTCGGGTTCAGGATCATATCCAGGATACTGTTCATCTGTCATCAATATTGGGACTTTGTGGACTTTATATCACTAGTATAGTGTCTATGTGTAAATGTCAGTATATAGTTTGTAGATTCTATAACTTTCACACAAACCAATTAATATACACTTATTGGCATTTATTTTATTTTTTTTTTTTAACCAAAGACGCATAGCAGAAAAAGTTTTGCCCTAAATTTATGAAGACATTCGATTTTATTGAATATGTTTTAAATGGAAAGTAGAAAATATTGTTTTTTTTTCAAAATTTTTCGTTTAAATAATAAAAAAACCCAGTGGTGATCAAATTCCACCAAAAGAAAGCTCATCTGTGTGAAAAAAAATATACAAATTTTGTGTGTGTTCAGTGTTGTATGACCAAGCAATTTCCAGTTAAAGTAGCACAGTGCTGAATAGCAAAAATAGGCCCTGGTCATAAGGGGGTAAAAGCGCTCTGCGTATTATGCAGTCCTGTGCCCAGGGCTCTGTGTATTATGCGGTCTTGTGCCCAGCTCTCTGTGTATTATGCAGTCCTGTGCCTAGAGCTCTGTGTATTATGAAGTCCTGTGCCCAGCTCTCTGTGTATTATGCAGTCCTGTGCCCAGCTCTCTGTGTATTATGCAGTCCTATGCCCAGCTCTCTGTGTATTATGCAGTCCTGTCCCTAGAGCTCGGTGTATTATGCAGTCCTGTCCCTAGAGCTCTGTGTATTATGCAGTCCTGTTCCTAGAGCTCTGTGTATTATGCAGTCCTGTTTCTAGAGCTCTGTGTATTATGCAGTCCTGTCCCTAGAGCTCTGTGTATCATGCAGTCCTATGTCCAGAGCTCTGTGTATTATGCAGTCCTGTGCCCAGCTCTCTGTGTATTATGCAGTCCTGTCCATAGAGCTCGGTGTATTATGCAGTCCTGTCCCTAGAGCTCTGTGTATTATGCAGTCCTGTGCCTAGAGCTCTGTGTATTATGAAGTCCTGTGCCCAGCTCTCTGTGTATTATGCAGTCCTGTGCCCAGCTCTCTGTGTATTATGCAGTCCTGTCCCTAAAGCTCGGTGTATTATGCAGTCCTGTCCCTAGAGCTCTGTGTATTATGCAGTCCTGTTCCTAGAGCTCTGTGTATCATGCAGTCCTGTTCCTAGAGCTCTGTGTATTATGCAGTCCTGTTTCTAGAGCTCTGTGTATTATGCAGTCCTGTCCCTAGAGCTCTGTGTATCATGCAGTCCTATGTCCAGCGCTCTGTGTATTATGCAGTCCTGTGCCCAGCTCTCTGTGTATTATGCAGTCCTGTCCATAGAGCTCGGTGTATTATGCAGTCCTGTCCCTAGACCTCTGTGTATTATGCAGTCCTGTCCCTAGAGCTCTGTGTATTATGCAGTCCTGTTCCTAGAGCTCTGTGTATCATGCAGTCCTATGCCCAGCGCTCTGTGTATTATGCAGTCCTGTGCCATTTGCTAATAAAAAAAAAAATATGTCCCCGGATTTCATTTTAAAACTCTGGTCAACTTATCATAAGTGAACAGAGATACATTTGTATATTCATTTCTACATTCTCCTGGGATCTGTGTTATTTTTTTTAATAACTTTAAAACAGAAAGAGTACTGTAACTAACCACTTTTTGTTTACAAGTTTAAATCAGTATTTTTTGCTAGAAAATTACGTATAACCCCCAAACTTTACACATTTATTTTTTAGCAGAGACCCTAGGGAAAAAAATGGCGATCGTTGCAATTTTTAATTCCACACGGTATTTGCGTAGTGGTTTTGCAAACACAATCTTTTGGGAAAAAATACACTTTAATGAATTTTAAAAATATTCATCCTATTTTTTTGTGTAATGTGAAAGATGATGTTTTGCTTAGTAAATAGATACCTAACATGTCATGCGTTAAAATTGTGCACGCTTGTGGAATGGCGACAAGCTACGGTACTTAAAAATCTCCATAGGCGGCGGTTTAAATGCCTTTACAGGTTACCTGTATACAGTTACAGAGATGGTCTAGCACTAGAAATATTGCTTTCGCTCTAATGCTTGCAGCGATACTTCACGTGTGGTGCGAAGGCCGTTTACATATGCATGTGCGACTTACGTATATGTTCACTTCTGTGCGCAAGTACGAAGGGGGCGCTTTTTTTTTACACTGTCCCTTTTATTTTTTTTATGAGCACTTTTTTCCTATTCCATAGAATGTAAACATCCCATATAGATATTAGAGAAAATAATAGAGATAAGGATAAAATGTCCTTTTTACGGAGAGGTCTGGGGTCAAAAAGACCCCAAATCTCTTCTTTACCTTTAAAAGAAAAAGATGAAATAAATTAATCTTTTGCTTTAAAAAAAAAAAAAAAAAGCCTGGTATTAACCACTTCAGCCCCAGAAGATTTTACCCCCTTCCTGGCCAGGCCCTATTTTGCGATTCTGCACAACGATACTTTAACGGACATTGCGCGATCGCGCGACGCTGTTCCCAAAAAATTTACGTCCTTTTTTTTCCCACAAATAGAACTTTCTTTTGGTGGTATTTGATCACCAGTGCGATTTTTATTTTTTGGGCTATAAACAAGAAAAGCTACAATTTAATACAAATATATATATTTTTCACATTCTGCTATATGACATTTCCAAAAAAAAAAAAAAGTTTAAAAATCAAAATGTTTTAACATTTTAGGCCAATTTGTTTTCAGCTACATATTTTTGGTTAAAAAAAAAAAAAAAATCGCAGTAAGCATATTTTGATTGGTTTGTGCAAAAGTTATCGCGTCTACTAACTACGGGAAAGATTTATGTCATTTTTATTGTATTTTTTTTTTTTTTTTTACTAGTAATGGCGGCAATCTGCGATTTTTTGTGGGACTGCGACATTGCGGCGGACGGATGGGACCCCTAACTGACATTTTTGACACTTTTGGGGGTACCAGTGACATTACTACAGTAATCAGTGCTAAAAATATGCACTGTTACTGTAATAATGACACTGGCAAGGAATGGGGTTAACAGTATAGGTGATCAGGGGGTTACATGTGACGCTTGGGGACTGATTCTAACTGTGGGGGGTGTGGCTTCTGAGATGACCACAGAGACCTGTGATCCTATGTAGCAGGATCACATGGGCTCTGTGATCACCCTAGGGAAAAGGACGGTCGTCTGTGTTTATAATGGATGACCGTCCTTCTCTCTCAGTGGGGAACGATCGTGGGTGTCAGGCGCCAATCAGAGCCGCCTGACACATGCATCGGCTTCCCCGCTGACGAGCCGGGGCGGGAGCACGCATGTACATGTACGGCGAATCGCCCAGGAGTGGCTGTCTGCCGCTGTATATCTTCGGCGGGCGGGCAGTCGTAAAGCAGTTAAGTAAGGGCAGGGATCCTCAAACTACGGCCCTCCAACTGTTGCTGAACTACACATCCCATGAGGCATTGTAAAAACTCTGACATTCACAGACATGACTAGGCATGATGGGAATTGTAGTTCCTGAACAACTGTAGGGCCATAGTTTTAAGACCCCTGTGTAAGGGGGATCCCACCCCAAGGGTACTCTATACCAGATATTCCATGTGTGAAACATGCAGACAAACTGTCAATAGTGAGAGCTTGTTGTTTTTAATATGAAATGTTAATTTAGAGTACAGCAAATCATTAGCAAAACAAGGACATAGACAAGAAAAACATAAAACTAATGAACTGTCATCCAAGATAAATGTTGCTAATGGCTTTAAACCTGCAGAGACTCAGCAGCAAAACCAACATGGTATTGAGAGCACAGGAAGGTGTGGTGTATTCCTGGCCATATTAAACCTTCTCAGATAATTCTGTGGAATGTAG
This sequence comes from Pelophylax lessonae, assembly GCF_965119305.1. NCBI lineage: Eukaryota > Metazoa > Chordata > Amphibia > Anura > Ranidae > Pelophylax > Pelophylax lessonae. The sequence continues at coordinate 164,910,182 of NC_138770.1, read as the reverse complement.
ATGTTCTAAAATGTACTCCAAGAAGCCAATTAACAATATCATAACAGCATAATCTTTCTCCAAAAAAGAGGGTGTGAGACACACAGCTTAAAGCATTACTTCCAGTAAAACTAATTTCCCAATAATAACTTTGAAATTTTGCAATTCATTTGTCAATGTAAAAATGTATACAATGGTGCAATATGCAAATCGGGCTTAGAGAACCTGTTTGGTTCACTTCTCACTAGTTTTAGAGGCACAGCTTAGGGTTGCCAAGCCTGAAATCACCGATAAACTGTAAGAAGTAATTGAAATGGTGTAACAATCCGCCATTGGATGCACTTTGTTTACAGGTCATGGGCATTTCGTTGCTTTTCTGCTCCCGCTGAGCATTGGAGGTTTTCTAGATCTGTAGGTTCACCTCCACCATATGCATTACAGTATGGTTTTACTACAAGCAGGGCCGGGCCTACCATGGGTCCCGCTGGGTACATTGGACCCAGGCAGAACTTTGAGAGGGGCAGCAAGTTGACTCCCAAGATTTTTTTCCAGCAGTTTTGTGTGTCATCAGTTTGCAGGGCGTTAAAGGAGGCATTTCCCCATCTCATACTGCCGCCCATAGTGCAAACTTATGAGTATGAGGAGGCAGAGTGTCTCCTCCTGGGAACGTCCCTCACATAATTGTGGTGTGCAAAATGACGTCAGACATCAGCGCACTACATCTCACGCAGGGCAGGCTGGATCTTCTAGGGCAGGGGCCATGGCAGACACAGGAGTGACAGGAGGACAGACAGTGGGTGTTTGGTGGACCTGTTTGGTGGACTGGTCCGGTGGTGAGTTACTGTATGGAAGAAGATAAAAGTATTTATAATATTTTCAAGATTTTATATATAATTGATGTGGGGGCTTTTTAGTAGGCCTGATTTTTTTTTTTTGGGGGGGCAGCATTTTTTTCTTGGACCCAGGCAGAACAATGTCTTGGGCCAGCCCTGACTACAAGCTCACTTCTTCCAAACATTCCTCAGCACTGCGGGCATGGTTGGGCTGCAATCTGCACACCTGGTTTCAGCCAATAGGCTTTAAAGTGAGATGGGTGATTTCAGCCTTAGTATCCCACTGTCTCCATTTAGCCCTAGCTCCAAGGTTTTTGTTTGCCGTTTGCCTGTCTGTATTTTGAAATGCTTTTGGTTATGAGTTGAACTATCTATGGATTCTACTTCTACCTGAAGCCTGTCCTAATCTTCTGCGTGTTATAAAATTACATGTGTTTGCAGCCTGCCCTAAACTGTATTTTTTTTTTTTTAATTATGCTTGCATGCTGCCCACTTTGACCTCTATCCTGTCAATATTTGGTTGGGCACTACCTGCACGGAGTTTGCATGTTCTCCCCGTGCTTGTGTGAGTTTGTCCTGAGTACTCCAGTTACCTCCCACACTCCAAAGTCATGCTGGTAGGTAAAGTAGCTTCTGTCCAAATTAGCCATAGCATGTGTGTGCATGTATGCATGTGAGATAGGGAGCTTAGATTGTAAGCTCCTTGAAGGCAGAGGTGGATGTGTGTGTATATATATATATATATATATATATATATATATATATATTTGAGTGTATCAGCTCTAGGAGCAACATTCCTCATCCACATCCTCAATTACGACCATGTACATTAAAAAGGGTTAGAGGGAATACCCCCTACCCACAAACTAGGACTTGAATGGATGTAGGATTGTCACATGAAGATGAGCACATCAACAAACAGCCATTAGTATAAAAAGGTAAATTTTATTCACATTTATACAAAGATAAAAATTCTCCATAAAAAAATTCATAAAAATACAGAAAAAAATGTATCATGTGGCTCAGATAAAGCATTGTGTAATTGCACAGTTAATAGACAGATATATTCTGAAAGCCCAACGCGTTTCACAAAACATTGTTCACATATTACTTCCTCAGGGACCCTCAGTATTAATTAGATTGCTTTGTGAGCTTAAAGAAAAAACAAATAGATCTATATAATATATATATAAAGTAAGGTCACATACATATATATGACTGTAAACAGACTATGCTCACCAACTCCACTAGGTAGCAGTCCCTTAGTCGTTTAAGCATATGCGGAAACAAAAAAGTGGTGGATGTGTAGTTTGTTTGCCCTACATTGTAGTGATAGGTTCAGGTATCGCGGCTCCAGTTTGTAGTGTTGTGGTTGATTAACTCCCCTATAACCATGTACTAATTCAGCTACCCTGTCCCTATTTGCTAAAGGGGCTGGAAACTCGGTTCCGGGTCACAAAGCATCCAGTGCATGCCTCTCCATTTCCTCTGTGTTATATTACAAATGTTGGTGTCCTAAAATGATGAAGCACTGCACAGGGAGCTCTCTGTTATTTTCTCTGCCTGTTTGTGTCTATTTCAGATCTAGTTATTGTTTAGCTCTCACCTGCAGAGCATTAGACTATAGAGGATTCTGAGATATGTTGTTTCTTCACAGAAAGCACCATGAGCATTACCAAGTGCAGTGCCATGTTTTTACACAAACAGAAACTTCTGACATAGGAATGGAAAGATTTACTTTACTACAGGCAGGGCTTTTTTTTTCAGAGAATAGGTGCAGGAACTCCCCTTTTTCTGAGTTACCCCCTTGTCTCCGCCCCTACCCACCTCCAAGCACCGTACCTTGGTTCCACCCCCTACCCACTTCCCAGTACTGCCTCTAGGGAATACAGAACCAAGTAAAATTTACGGTATTAAGTAATTTGTATGGAATCTGTTAATGATAAAAAGAAAAGCAGTAAAATAGATTCCCTGCAGCCAGCAAAAATAGATCCGCCAGCAAAAATAGATCCTCCAGCAACAATGGACCACCTGCACCAGAGGCGTAACTAGAACCTTCAGGGCCCTGATGCAAGAAACCATGAAGGGCCCCCCAGACCCCTGGCCGGGGCCCTTACCTTCAAGCCCAGGGCTCTTCCCACTAATCCTGGGGCTCTTTACACTCGTTGCATGGCCTTTTATTACGGTCCCGCAGCAGGATTCTTTCACAAGTTCTGCAGTGGGCCCCCTTCCTGCAATCTTGGGGCCTCCCCACAGTGGTGCAATGCCAGGGTCCGGTCGCAAGTGTGACCTTTGCAATCCTGGAAGTTTACCCACTGGTTTGCTACCGGGCCCCCTGGAGCATGGGGCCCGGTAGCGATTGCAACCCCTGCAACCCCTGTAGTTACGCCCCTGACCTGCACTAAAATACCCCCACTAGCAACAACATATCCCTCGCAGCCAACATAAGCAGATCCTCCAGCAGCCAGCAACAATAGATCCCCCCAGCAACAATGGATCACACACAACAATAGACCTCTGGCAGTAACAACAGATCTCCCTGCAGCCAGCATCAACAGACCTTCCAGCAGTCAGCAACAATAGACCTCTCCCTCAACAGTAGATCCCTTCCAACAACAGCTGACCATCCAGCAACAATAGATCCCCCACCAGCAACAACAAACCACCCAAGGAACAATGGATCCTCCATCCCCCTGCAAAACTATATCCCCTCCAGGAAAAATAGATTCCCCAGCAGCCAGAATCAATAGACCCTGCAGCACTCCTTACCATTGCATACATTTAGTGCTGGAGGTGCAGGAACTGCGTTCCCCCGCGTTCCTGCTGAAAAAAAGCCCTGACTACAGGCAACAAATTACGGCAACAAATACCCCCGTGAAACGACATAATCAGTGTGTGGTAATTTGATGCATTCTTAAATATTTGTAACTTGGTTCTCTTCTAGTCCAGACTTGAATTTATTCCATCACTAAACAGATGATGCCAGTCTGCCAGGGTATTTTTCCTATCCCACATGATAGTTACATATGAATATCATTAATAACATGTTAATAATACAGCAAGATTGTTGCATACTATATAAATCTGCAATATACAGTCCTCATGGACAGTCTGATTGTAATGATGCAGTGTCTGTAAACCTAGGTTTTACACATATGCAGTGCGGGAAAGTCAGCGATCCCTGCAAGTTTCCCACACCGCATTGCAATTGCACTGTTTGCGATCCGCAAAAAAAAAAAAAACATAGGGATTGGCAACTTTGACACATTTCCAATAACACAAGGGCAGCAGGTATTGTCTTCTTCTAACCAGGAAGGGTGCTGTAAATGTCTGATTGCATATGTTTCAGTTAGGCACCATGCTGCTCCTGCGGTGGTGATGTTACTCGCAGGAAACTGAATGCTTGTCTCAAAGCCTGGTGGACACTTTAGGGTGGGGAGATGTCCAACTGCCCAAAGATTTTATGTACAACAGTGAGCATTTCATTATATAGCCTACATTTTTGATAATGGGAAACATTTGAAATACATTCTTAAAAATAATCCTGTATTTTTTTCTACCTTTTTTTCTTACTAATAAATAGCAAGAGCTATTTCATTTTCCCTTTTCTTTGTAAATTGCTGAAAAGCTGATTCTATCTATCATCCCTCTATTCTGCCATCCAGTTTACCTTCGGTCTGTCTATCCATTTAATATACCTACTTTCTGTCTGTTTCTCTGTTTGTTCATCCATCTAAACTACTACTGTATCTGTCTGAATTCAGTTTAAATGTGCCCATAAAGAGCCTCAATTAACATACACTATATTGTCAAAAGTATTGGGACGTCTGGCTTTACACTCACATGAACTTTAATGGCATCCCAGTCTTAGTTCATAAGGTTCAATATTGAGTTTGCCCACCCTTTATAACAGCCTCAACTTTTCTGGGAAGGCTGTCCACAAGGTTTATGAATGTGTCCTTGGGAATGTTTGACCATTCTTCCAGAAGCGCATTTGTAAGGTCAGGCACTGATATTGGACAAGAAGGCCTGGCTTGCAGTCTCCGCTCTAATTTATCCCAAAGGTGTTCTATTGGATTGAGGTCAGGACTCTGTGCAGGCCAGTCAAGTTCCTCCACCCCAAACTCACGCATCCAATTCTTTATGGACCTCACTTTGTGCACTGGTCCAAAATTATTTGGCGGAGGGAGGATTATGGTGTGGGGTTGTTTTTCAGGGGTTGGGCTTGACCCATTAATTCCAGTGAAGAGAACTCTTAAGGTATCAGCATACCAAGATATTTTTTGACAATTTTTATGCTCCCAACTTTGTGAGAGCAGTTTGGGGATGGCCCCTTCCTGTTCCAACACAAAACAAGGTCCATAAAGAAATGAATGAGCAAGTTTGCGGTGGAGGAACTTGACTGGCCGGCACAGAGTCCTGACCTCAACCCCAAAGAAAACCCTTGGGATGAATTGGAGTGGAGACTTCAAGCCAGACCTTCTCTTTCAACATCAGTGCCTGACCTCACAAATGTGCTTCTGGAAGAACAGTCAAACATTCCCATAGACACACTCTAAAACCTTGTGGACAGCCTTCCCAAAAGAGTTGAAGCTGGTATAGCTGCAAAGGGTGGACCAACTCAATATTGAATCCTACGGACTAAGACTGGGATGCCATTAAAATTCATGTGCGTGTAAAGGCAGGTTTCCCAATACTTTTGAAAATATAGTGTACCCACATTATTATTAAATTCACATCTATGCGTTGTAGTGCGAGGAAGAGCAGGTGCATTTGCTTACACTGTATATTTGCGTTAGGGTGCCATTAAGATTATATTGCAATGACCCTCAATGCACAATAATAGCAAGATGTGAGTTACAGTAACACAGGTTTATTGGGAGTTACTAAATCCAGCCATTGTCTGTGACTGTTTGTTGGTCTGTCCATCCATCCACTATTTGTCTGTCTTTTTTCATATTAAAGCCCAATCTAGAATGTCCAATTTAAAATACAAATTATGTGACCTTATTCTTTCAACCCATATTAATACATGTCAGCATGTGCTCCTTATGTTGTATGCATTCAAAAGCATTATCTCAATGCACAGAAAAGTGGTGGATAGTTTATGAAAAGACCATTGTGTGGCATTATGTCATCTGTAAAAGCACATTGCATGTATGTCCTAGAATAACCTCTCTCATAAAGCCATTAATTCTTCAGTTCCGATGACTGTATCTAAAGCTGTAGACATCCGTGTAGAATAAACAGAACTGCCATTTCCAATTATTTGTCACCTAACCAGAAAAAGACCGGAGGGGGCAAAAAAAGCACCTTTGTTTTACAGAATGTAATAAGCCAGGACTGGTGTCCTTTCTGCTACCTTCCCTGAGGATCAGTGTGCTGCTCTGTGATATCCCTGCTAGTGTTACATACCTTCCTCTTCCCTCTCTAACCTGCTCACTGACTGCCTGCAAATGTCACCACCAGTTTATGTGCCAAATATCTACCTGGTTAATGGAGGTTCATTTTTATGATATGCATGTTTTCTGCATGCCATAGTTCATTGCAGAAATGTAAAAATTATTCACCCCCCCCCCCCCGGGTCTTTACTAGAGATGAGAGAACATCTACCAGGGATACTAAAATAGGAGGGTGGGATTTGGCGAGACTGGCAGTCAAGCTAAAGCCTCGTACACACGCAACGATTATCGGCCAACCGATCGTCCGACTTTTGTCCAAGTTGTGTTTTGTTGGTTGGAATGTGCCTACAAAATTCTACTTCAGAAGTGATGTCATGTGTTGGCTTGTTTTCTTTGTGTTTTTTCTTCACTGAGCATGCCCAGACTTGCTCATCAGATTTTTCCCTGTCGAAGTCTGTACTGACTGGGGGGGACACCCAAAGGATTGGGGGTTGTCCCACCCTGACACCCTGAACATGTATACCCACCCTGAACATGCAAATCTAAAGCTGGTGCTATATATAACTACAGCGGATAGCGCACACATGCTACAAAGCTAAAGCTGCCCATACACATAAGGATAGACAAATACTTAGGTTACATTTACCATCCAGATGAAACCATCTACCTACACCTGTAGAGCACTTTTTGATGGATGGACTTGGGTACAATCAGCCTGCCCATACATGGCCTGAATCATGGGCAGTCCCTGGTGAACTGGCCACAGAATTCGGAACCGTCTATGTCCAGCTTTGACATCTTTCCACAGATCTCTTGATGCAATATACAGGACAACAAATCCCAAACTGGCTGCTACCAAACTAAACTGTAATAATTTCCATGTATGTGCACTGGACTGCTGCTACTACTACTGGACAAATTGTGTTCTCTTTGTAGTTTAATATTCAGAACCTAACAATTAGGAAGCATGAATATTACTCAATTAAAAATGATTTATGGAAAAAATAGAGATGATTTGGTTACTGCTTAAAGCCCAGCTTGTTTTTTTCACTGCCGTGATAAAGATGTGTGCTGTATGTACCCGAATGTACTGGTAATTGTAGTTCCCCAGCACAGACCAACAAGATGGTAATTGATACTCTCACCTTTTTATTTTTGACATGCCATTTTGAGAAAAAAAATAAAAATACACCTTATTACATGTAGAAGTTTATGCAAAAAGTAACCTTTATAATTGTTTACTGAAGGATCTGTGATTGGTTGGGAAAGTGACATTTAAAACACACAGACGCACATATAAACAACTTTTCCCCTGTACCTGTATGTAATGTGTAAAGCATTTCCCAGAACATGACAACACTGCTTAAGTGTAGATCATTTCTGAACCAGACAGTCTTGACAGTGTCTAGGAGTATAATAGCATTGAACACAAAGACGGTACCTTCTATTATGCACCTTTAATGGTTAGATGACATTTTGTCTGAAGATCACACAGACTGAACTATTTTTAGAGCCGTGAGCACCTGCGTAGATGATATATGTGCCATACAGGAGACATCTGGTAGGAAACAAAATCTCTTTATTCACAGGTAGAAACGACTGTGTCCAGACCACAAACAGCATTAGGTCAACATAACAAAGAGAAAGGCATGTGAAATGGCCAGATATGGCCATTTGGTGATATAAGTTTACACTGGAGACAAGTCCTCGAAGGTTAGAAAACACAATTCAGCCTTTTTAACTTTTTATTTTTTTTCCATTTAAAATTTAACTCCAAAATATTATTTGTGGTTTAGTATGCAGCGAAAAGCATAATTAGAACTTCTGTCTGATTTTTTACTTTCTATGTCCTCCCCACTGGGAAGATTTCTCCTTTTTCTGTTCCAGAATGGCATCATGAAGTGAGAGATCATTTCTGAAAAGTAAGAGGAAACACCATCTTTAGCAGTTGTCATGAACATAGGAGCCCCCATTGGAACATTTCCTACCTTAGGCTGGCCATACATGGTTCGAACCATTAAAGGTCAGGCTAAATGTATCAAATTGATCGATCAATCAACTTGGGTGCAACCAGCTGGCCAGATTCTCTTACGATTATCGGTAGCGGCTTCTTTAGCCACTAGAGATAATCACTGTCTTTTCCCGGTGGGGATGGCTTCCCCTGCCCACCCCTCCAGGAGAAGACAATGGCCCGGCAGGAGGGATTTCCGCATCAACACTGTCTGCACTGTTTATGGCCTGCAAGACAAAATCAGAGAAATTCTCAGCTCAGCTCACCAACCAGTCTGCTTACTAACCAAATTTACCTGTCTAACAGTATGCATTAAAAACAGATGTTACATTTTTTTCACGTGCTCCTTGCTGTGAAGGCCAGTTATAGGTGGGGGCAGGGGCCATTTTGTATGTTACTATTTATGGACTGCCTTAGTTTTTGTCCTCGTTGACAATAATCTTGAGACAAAGTGGGGGTTAGCATTTTTTGCAAACTGGACATAATCAACAATAAATACCTGACAGAGATTCTAACTAGGGATGAGTGACAGACATGTACTAATGCCAAAAAAAAAAGAAATTACCATTCAGCAGAGAGGGTCTTCCAATGCAGCTTAAAGGACAACACTGAAAATACACAAAAAAACTTTAAATAACATGCCAAGGGGATGCCTTAAAGCCACACATCAAATTAAAGAATGTTATCTTTAAAAGTGACATTTAAAGAGGAAGTAAACTTCATATTTAAAAAGTTTGCTGATAGGCAGGGTAGCTCAGTGAACATTTACGGCCCCAATCTATGCCGCAGCGATGTGAGTCCCATGTGCATACGCCGGAGTGATGTCTTCACGGCCCGGCCTATCAAATGGCCAAATGCTCAGAACCCGGAAAGAAGATTGGGTGAAGATTGAAGCGCCAGGGGCCGGCCGGATCAATCCCACCGCAGCAATGGAGGGCACCTTTTGACAGGTAATTCTGCAATAATGTACTGATATGTTGTGCATACTAGCGCATTATGGCATAACCCACCTGAGGGCCCTTAAAAATAAAATTATATAGTGCTACGGGGTGTGGGGTTCCCCTTAAAATAATTTCTGTACCCTTATCCAAGTATGCAACCTTGGTGGCCAGGAAAGGGGGGGCAGTGAATGTGCGCCCTTCCTTTCTGAATTAAAAAGCCACATGCCTTTCAATATTGGGTAGTACCTTGTCCTAATGTTGAGAGACAAGGGCCTCTTCCCCACATTCTGTCCACCAAACCCGATGTGGGGGTTGTAGTTGGTGACTTATGCCCCTTTATAATAAGCGAACTCTTAGATATCCAACCTCCTAAGAGAATGAGTATGTTGACAGTACATTAGTAGCCCTCAAAACGTATTCTCAAAAAACATAGTGCAAAAAAAAAAAAAAAAAAAACACAGCACCGTGAAAAAGTAATTTAGGAAAAGTAAAATATAAACTGTTGAAACTGTAAATCCATCATCAATCATGTCACCCAGCAATGTAGAACTATTATCTGTCATGATGACTCTCTGCCTGATGATGTTTTCCTGCCACCACAATGGCCTTCTGCTTGACATTGTTATTCAACAAAAATTGGTAATGTCATACTGGGGCGGCACCAGAGACATCAATCCATGTAGAAAGCGTGCCTCGTCCGTTTTGAATAGTCTAAAAAATATGTGTATGTATGGACTTTAGTGGCACATAAAAATAGAAAAAATCATCTTGTAAAATCAATAATTTTTATTACAAAAATACTAATATTAAAAACATAAGGGGGAATACCCTAGAATGCATGATATACAATCAGCATATACATAGTATTTTCACAGATTTATGCGAATAGTGTGTAACAGCATAGTACAGACAAATACGAACTACCGCTAGTGTAACATAGGACAGTAAGAATGATACTTGATAGCGCTATTCAAGGCAATGTACTTCCATATGAAAGATGTTATCAGACAGTGGTTTTGAGTAGTCGGTTATGTCCGTAGTTTGACGTCTGTTAATACATTTTAGGCTTCAGACTCAAAGAGCCTAAAATGTGTTAACAGACATCAAACTACGGACATAACCGACTACTCAAAACCACTGCCTGATAACATCTTTCATATGGAAGTACCTTGGCTTGAATAGCGCTATCGAGGAGAGTTATCATTTTTACTGTCCTATGTTACACTAGCGGCAGTTGGTATTTGTCTGTACTATGCTGTTACACACTATTCGCATAAATCTGTGAAAATACTATGTATATGCTGATTGTATATCATGCATTCTAGGGTATTCCCCCTTATGTTTTTAATATTAGTATTTTTGTAATAAAAATTATTGATTTTACAAGATGATTTTTTTCTATTTCTATGTGCCACTAAAGTCCATACATACACATATTTTTTTGACATTGTTACTCAGTCACAGTCCCATTGGTAAATGATACATCCCCGGCTTCTAGAATGTAAGCACACCATTTGGTCAATGATATCACTCAGGTAACCAGATGGTTTGTTTACATACAGCACTCAGAGAACTGTCATGGGGCGGTGAGTCATTGTGGTGGTGGGGAATCTTCATGGGTAGACAGGTCATCATAATTGATGATAGATCTACATTGTTGGATGATGTGATTAATGATGAATTTTTTTTAGCAAATATTAATTTTTTTAAACATTATTTTTTTGTTAATAATGGTGTTGATGTGTTTATTTACTTTCCTATATCTTTTTTGGGGGGACAGGTGGCCCTTTTTTCTCAATATAGAGACAGGTTGCCTTGTAATGGGGGGGGTCACCTTGCAAGGTACCTTCCCAATGTAGAAAGGAATGTGGCCTGGTACAGGAAGGGGGGGTGCGTGCTCACTGCCCTCCATTTCCTGGCCACCAAGGCTTCATGCCTGAAAAAGGGTCTGGTTTAAATTAGACAAGCGGTTTGTTTCATTCCAAATCAAAATTCGGACAAATGTTTCGTTATTCGGAAATTTGGATGTATCTAAATTACTAAATTACAATAGTAACAAATTTAAACGAATCCGAAATAGCGACCTGGAATTCTGACTTTACGAAATTAGATTCGAAAACAAATTAGAATCTAATTCGAAAACAAATTTGACTCAAAATCAAATTTGAAAAACTTAGAAATCGATTTTCTAAAAAGAATACATTAAAACAGACTATAAAATAATAAAGCAATAGAATAAAAATAAAAGAATAGTAAAGAATATAATAGAATTTAATGGAATAGAATAAAATAAAATATGACTGGCTTCTAAACTCGAATTTAAAAAGAATAGATAAGAATAGATTAGAAGAGAATCCAAAACAATGGAATCCAAAATAATAGAAAATAAGACAACAGAATAGAATAGAAAAACAATAGAATAGAAAAAAATATAAAGAATCTAACCATCTTCAGAAAGTCACATTTCAAAAAGAATGAATTTGAATAGAAAAGATTAGATTAGAAAATAATTGAAAAACAATGAATACAGAATAGAATAAACTAGAAAGAATATAACTGTTATATTCTTTCTATTTTATTTTATTTTATTCTATTGATTTTCTATTCTATTCTCTAATTTTCTCTTCTATCATTTTCTATCCTATTCTTTTCTATTCTATTCTAATCTTTTCTATTCGAATTTGAATTTATACTATTCAAAATTTGAATTTCGGAAGATGGTTATATATTCTTTCTTTTTTATTCTATTCGGATCTATTGTTTCTCTATTCTTTTCTATTCTAGTCTCTTATTTTCTAATCTATTCTATTCTAATATTTTCTATTAAGATTCAATCTATTTCAAATTTGAATTTCTTAGGATGGTTATAATATAACTATCTCCTGAAATTCAACTTTTGAATAAAATGAATTTGAATAAAAAAGATTAGAATAGAATAAAAAAGAGTAAAATAGAAAATAATACAAAAGAATAGAACAGAAAAGAATAGAATAGAAAAGAAAAGCAATAAAATAAAATAAAAAGATTATAACAGTTATGCCACAACAACATCTGTCACAGTGTACCACCAGTAGCCCATGAACATCTGTCACAGTGCACCAATGCGCCATCAACATCTGTCGCAGTGTGCCAGTTCCCCATCTACATCTGCCACAGTGTACCAGTGCGCCATCTATATCTGTCACACTGTACCAGAGCCCCCATCCATATCTGTCGCAGCATACCAGTGCTCTATCTACATCTGTCAAAGTCTACCAATGCGCCATCAACATATGTCACGGTGTACCACCAGTGCCCCATGCACATCTGTCACAGTGCACCAGTGCCCCATCTATATCTGTCACAGTGTACTATTGTCCTATCAACATCTGTCACAGGGTACCACTAGTGCCTCATGCACATCTGTCATAGTGCACCAGTGCCTGATCAACATCATTCGCAGTGTACCAGTGCCCCATCAACATCTGTCACAGTGTACCAGTGCGCCATCAACATCTGACACAGTGTACCACCAGTGCCCCATCAACATCTGCCATAGTGTACCATTGTCCTATCAACATCTGTCGCAGAGTACCACCAGTACCCAATGCACATCTGTCACAGTGCATAATAGAATCCAAAACAATAGAATACAAAATAATAGAATAGAAAAACAATAGAATAGAATAGAATAAAATAGAAAGTTTGACCGTCTTCCAAAATTTGAATTTCAAATTGAATAAATTTGAATATGAATAGAAAAGGTTAAAATAGAATAGAAAATGATAGAAAATAATACAAAAGAATAGAACAGAGAAGAATAGAATAGAAAAGCAATAAGAATAAAAGAGAAAGAATAGAACAGTTATGCTCCATCAACATCTTTCACAGAATAGAATCCAAACCAATAGATTCCAAAATAATAGAAAATAATAAAGTAGAGAATAAGAGAATAGAATAGAAAAACAATAGCATTGAATAGAATAGAATAGAAAATAATAGAATAAAATAGAAAGAATATAACCTAACCATCTTCAGAAATTCGAATAGAAGGAATTTTAGATTAGACTAGAATAGACAAAGAAAAAGATATGATCTGAGGTATACGTTTTTTAAGTGACAAACCTCCATCCCTAGTAAACGTACAAAGAGAAAAACAATAATCGTGGGACTTTAGATGAGGTAACTCACTTAGTCGATATCAAGATTATATGAAATCTCAGAAGAATAAATAATTTATAAATAGTTTATTAGATATTTCATAATTGACACAATTGTATAAAATATACCATACACAAATGGAGAACTAGATATGGAGTAAATAAATTCCATATATAATTACATTTCATGCTATAATAATAAATAAATGCATCATAAAATTCATATATCATACACAACATATCGTCAGTCTCCAAGTGGTGTGTCTTCATATCTATAAGCTCTACGCGTTTCGTGGTTCTCTGTCCACTCGTCAGGAGCTAATTAAAAACGATATCTGTAAATGTAGACTAGTATTAGAATACAAAAAACTCACATATACAGAAGGAATATAACAAATTGCTCCAAAAGTATAAATATAAATGGGATCCAGCTACTTACAAATGATAACATAAGTAACCCAATGAATATGGGAGGAAATGAGACCACCCCAAAAGCAACTGTCTCACCCGGGGCTTGAGGCGGGAGTAGGCCGAGGTCAACACGAAGGGAGGGGAGATGAGGGGTGGAATGGCCCCACTGTGGGGGCAACTTATGACGCCTCGAAAGTTTCCAGAGGTTGTGAACACACATAGTGGCCAAATACTCTAAGAAAAAAATATAATAAATAATTAGAATATATATTTAAAAATGTATGTAATCAAGTGAAAGGGTATCTGGTGGTATGCGCTGAACAAAGCCAGGTAATCTTCCATAGAGTAGAAAAAATATTATATATGTTTGTATGAGCACCCATAGTATATAAGATGGGAGTAAAGTGAATAGGGAGTGCCAGGGTAAAGATGAAAATAAAACAGGATGAACCTAAACAGAAAAAGAGAAGAAAGATGGAAGGTAGTAAAAACATACCAAGTGCCCAAAAAGTGAAAGTTAAACAGTGAAATTGTGAAAGAACACTGAAGTTTACAAATAGAATAGAAAAGAGAAGAATAGAAAAGAATAGAATCGAAAATAAGAGAATAGAAAAGCAATAGAATGAAATAAAATAGAAAGAATATGGTCGTCTTCCTAAATTCAAATTTCAAAAATAATAATTTAGAATTAGAATAGAATAGATTAGAATAGAATTTAAAACAAAGGAATCCAAAATAACAGAATATAAAAGAAAAGGAAAGAAAGAAAGAAAGAAAGAAAGAAAGAAAGAAAGAAAGAAAGAAAGAAAGAAAGAAAGAAAGAAAGAAAGAAAGAAAGAAATAGAATAAAAAGAAGGCAACCATCTTCACAAATTAAAATTTTGAAAAATAATGAATTTGAATAGAAAATATTAGAATAGGAAATTAATAGAAAAAAAATGAGTAGAAAATAAGAGAATAGAATAGAAAAACAATTAGTATAGAATAACATAGAACAGAATATAACAATTATATTCTTTCTATTTTATTTTACTATATTCTATTCTATTGATTTTCTATTCTATTATTTTGTATTATATTCTCTTGTTTTCTCTTCCTTTCATTTCTATTATTTTCTATTCTATTCTTTACAATTCTATTCTTTTCTATTCAAATTCATTCTATTCGAAATTCATAAATAAAAAGAATAGTAGCGCAAAAAGTCACTGGATGTGGCTTTTAAAATGTAAAACAATAAAATCATACATAAAAAGGGTGTTACTAAAAACACTCTCATAAGGGTATAAAAGTCCTTTAAAGTCCATAGACCGTCCAGGAATGAGTGATGTTACTACTGGATCACCTTCTTTGTCCACCACCAAGTGTCACACCAAGGGGTGAGACCCTTAGATTAATGCTTCAATTGTGCTTATTGTCACTATCTAGCTTGATTTATATATGAGCATCTCTGTGTCCTCTGTATGATAGGTTGAACATTGTTGGCGCTGTTTTATTTTCTAGCAGTGCCTTAATGGTTGTCCCCATGCAGAGGATACCCGGAAGTGCGATGTGTTTGTTTACTTCCGCCGCTGTGAGTGCTGGTTATCTTCCGGCCGTTCCACCGCTGTGCTGATTGGTCGCGGTGCGTTCCAGCGGAGGTATTTAGATGGTGGATGGCGACGTCTGGTCACGCCCCCAGTTGAAGTCGGAAATGACGAAACGCGTCGGGGCGTGACCAGACGACGCATCCGACACCACGTGGCACGGAAGAGAACCCACCCGGAAGTATCGGGGTTGGCGTGGAGTCAACCCGGGTGATTGTACGAGTGTGGATCCTTTCCTGGCCGCTTTTGTTACTACTTAGAAGCCTGATTTTTTCCTACAAATGTAAGTGCAATCTATCTTTCAATAAAGCTGAGTTTTACAATACTTCACTATTGGGGTTATTTTGCCTTGCATGTGATCACTATGCTGAGGGACACTTGTGGAAAGGAGGTCTGATTAAGTGTGTGCAGCGGTGACATATCCAGGTCGTTTGTCTACACCCATCATCCGTATCTTGGATATCTGCTCATTTTGCTCTTGTGTGAGAACACCTGAGCCACTTTATCTGGTGAGTTGCCATTTCTGCTGACCCCTTGGTGTGACACTTGGTGGTGGACAAAGAAGGTGATCCAGTAGTAACATCACTCATTCCTGGACGGTCTATGGACTTTAAAGGACTTTTATACCCTTATGAGAGTGTTTTTAGTAACACCCTTTTTATGTATGATTTTATTGTTTTACATTTTAAAAGCCACATCCAGTGACTTTTTGCGCTACTATTCTTTTTATTTATGTTTTCCAATATATATCGTTATTTGGTGAAGTAGCAGCAGTTTTGTAGTTTTAGCAGTTAATGAACTGACTCCTCCAACAAGCGCAGAGATATCCTGTTTGACAAATTTGTGTCCAGATATATACTTTATTGGTCTTTTTTTACTCACTTTGCAGCTATGGAGGCAATCAAATTTCTAAGTACTAGAACTTTGGATGTTAAAAGTATTTTTTCTGTTAATAATACTTTACCCCCAGTGGATGAGGATATCAGTGTAACACTGAAGACACTATCTCTCACTTTGGAAAAACAAGTGAGAGCATGGTGGGATATCACCACCCTGGAGGCTTATATAGCAGAGGGGATCATTAGTCGGGGTCTCCGATGGGATGTAGCACCACAAGATGGTCTAAACGATGACCTCTCTGTGACAGAGTGGTATGACTTTTTCCATCGAGTGGGGCTCGACCTACAGTCTTTGGTTTTGAAAAGAAAGAAAAGGAAAATGGACCTTTTGAATAAAAAGATCCAGGATCTACAAACTAAAATAGAAACCAAAAGTGATTCCCCTGAGGTGAGAGAATTTAGTAATAACACCAAATCTAAATTAGATAAAATAGATAAAGAAACACACCTCAAAAAGGTTAAAAAGTTCACCAGGGACAGACAGGACTTTAATAATGGTCAGGTTTTTTGCTGGCAAGCAACGTTACCAGGACCCATTCCTGTAGAAGCCCCGGCAAGAGAGGAACCTATGGAGGCTGTGAGTAATGGAGCTGTTGGCGGTCAAGGACCTGCTCCCTCAAACCAGACCCCAGTGGTGCGCCCTAGGGCAGGTGTATCACATATTCCCATTAGACCTGTGCTAGAATGGACAGGACCCCCTATTAAGGGTACTAATAGGGGAAATAAAACCAAGAGGGGTCTGTCAAGAGGGAATTTTCAGGGAACTGGGATCCCCACCCATAACCAATACCAGGTCCTTGCCAACAGATCCAATGGAGGGACAGAGGACACTGGCCCAAAGACCCCCTCAAACCCACCCAGGCAGCCTTTTTTGGGGCGGGGCAGGGGCAGGGGGAGGGGTCGGAATCGACCACACAAATATCCACAACCCGACAGGCAACTGTTCCGAGAAAATCCGCGCCCCGAAGAGGAGTACGGGCCGGAAGAAGGATACAGTTCCAAAAAAAGAAGGAGAGACTGGTAAACGAGGGAATATTTAACATAAGCAGTGTAAGTTTAACAAAAAGTGAACTCCACATTCTGGACCAAGGGCTTAAATGTGCCCCCAAAAGACCTGTCAATAAGTTCAACACTTATATTGACATACATAAATATATAAGAAAAGTGAATCTAAAGAAACACTTTTTAAACAATCCCATTACATCTATCAGTAATAGGAGTAGTGGAGGGATGATCAATAGTGGATTGCGCAATAAATCTACTTTTAATCCACCGGTCAGTAACAACCACTATGTGGAAGTATTTAAGAGTTTAGTTCTGCGTGATCTACAATCCTTGGAACCTGGGTATGAGGTCAGCAAGAAGTACAAGCATATACATGAAGGCCTTGATTCATTGGAATCTCGTAAAGAGATCATCATCCGCCCTGCCGATAAGGGTGGTGGAGTGGTAGTCATGGATAAATGTTTTTACCATGACCAAATTAAAACCATGTTGAGTGACACCTCCACTTATACTAAATTATCTCGAGATCCCACGAACGATTTTGTGGCAGACTTAAAACGTCTGGTAGAATCAGGCTTTAGGGATGGCGTTCTAACTAAGAAAGAACGCAATTATTTAATACCCAGTGCTTGCCGCATCCCTATCCTGTATACGCTTCCCAAAGTCCACAAGGACGCAACCAACCCACCTCCACGCCCAATTGTCAATGGGATTGGTTCGGTGAGTGCACGTTTGGGCCAATATTTGGACCAGTTCCTACAAAAGAGTGTGGTCAAGACAAAGGCCTTTTTGAAGGACACTGCTGATCTTCTCCTCGTGCTGGATGGTGTTGTGCTGGGGGAGGACTCGTCGGTCTTTCTCGTCACGGCCGACGTGTCGTCCCTGTACACCATCATCCAGCACGAGGATGCCCTGTTATCCCTTAACTGGGCACTCAGTCAAAGGGATGATTTGCCTAGGGAACAAAAAGTGTTCATTGGCAGGGCTTTAGATTTTTGTCTGAGCCATAATTATTTTTGGCATCAGAGCAACTTCTTCAGCCAAAAAACAGGTGTTGCTATGGGCGCTAAGTTCGCTCCGAGCCTGGCAAACTTGTTCATGTCAGAGTGGGAGGACAAGTTTGTTTTCAATCAACATCGGCAGGAGCTATTACTGTACAGGCGCTTCATAGATGATATTGTCTTCATCTGGCAGGGATCAGAGGAAGGTCTGATTGGCTTTACGGAACACCTTAATTCCAATCAGAACAATATCAAGTTAGATTTCCATTATAGTCTGAACGAAATTAACTTTTTAGATGTAATAATCAAGAGAGAGGGTGAGAGACTCACTACTAAAGTTTTTTTCAAGACCACGGACAGGAACAGTTATTTGGCGATCCAGAGCGGACACCATCCGAACTGGCTCAGGAATATTCCGAGAGGCCAATTTGTCCGTGTCAGGCGTAACTGTACCTCTGTCACTGACTATATGGAGCAAGCAGAGGTCTTGAAGGACAGGTTCATTGCCAAGGGTTATGATGAATCTTGTCTGGATAGGGAGATTATTAAAATCAAGAATGCTCCCAGACCTCTACAGCCTTCAGTGAAACCTGTAAATGCTAATGATGATCCCAAACAATGGAGCTTTCTGTCAGATTTCTCCAATGACTATAAAAAGCTAGAGGAGATCTTTAGACAGCATTGGCCCATCTTACAAATGGATAGAACTTTAGGTCCAGTTCTTCCTGCTAAACCTTCATTTATTTATCGACGATCCCCGAATTTTGGTGATCAGATCGTCAAGAAGGTACTAGACCCCCCGAATGTCTCTTTTTTCCCAGACATGAAGGGTTTCTTCACCTGTGGCAGATGTAGGGCCTGCTCTTTTACACCTACCAACTTCAGGAGAAGAGAATCCTTCACAGTTCCCGCAATTGACAAAACGTTCAAGATAAAAAGCTTGATCACATGTGACACCACACATGTGGTCTATGGATTGATGTGCCCCTGCAAGCTGGTGTACATAGGCCGCACCAAGCGGGCCTTAAAGGTGAGAATAGGTGAGCACATCACCAATATCTTGAAAGGTTTGCGAGAACACAATGTGTCCGCTCATTTCCGAAAGTTTCATCAGAGGGACCCAAGGAGTCTTCACTTTTGGGGGATTGAGCGTGTTACCCCGTCGTGGCGGGGTGCGAATTGGGTGAGGGAATTGTCCAAGCGTGAGACCAAATGGATTTTTCTCACCCAGGCCCTCGCCCCGATGGGGTTAAATATAGAATTGGATCTGAATTGCTATATTAGTGATTCGTGAGACTTTTTGTCTAGATCCTTTTCTTTCATTCTTTTTACTATTTTTTGGGATCACTCTCCATGTGTGTGGGCCCCAGTTTACTATTGGGTTGTGGATTATCTTCACTATCACCAATGTTTGGTGTTAGTGATTTTTCATTTAGCTTTACTACAATTTTATATGGGTGTGACTTTGTAGTAATATTTTTTATATTAGGGTGTTATTTTTGTATATTTTTGTATATGTGGGTTTTTGTGATATGGATCATTCCATATAAACATATACTGATTCGTTTTATGCATTTTTTTATGCTATTTGTTATGTGCTCAATTGCTGATATTGTACTATGTGTGTTATGCGGCTGGCAATGCACTGCAGACTTAAGATCGGCACAGGGGAGACCCTTAGATTAATGCTTCAATTGTGCTTATTGTCACTATCTAGCTTGATTTATATATGAGCATCTCTGTGTCCTCTGTATGATAGGTTGAACATTGTTGGCGCTGTTTTATTTTCTAGCGGTGCCTTGATGGTTGTCCCCATGCAGAGGATACCCGGAAGTGCGATGTGTTTGTTTACTTCCGCCGCTGTGAGTGCTGGTTATCTTCCGGCCGTTCCACCGCTGTGCTGATTGGTCGCGGTGCGTTCCAGCGGAGGTATTTAGATGGTGGATGGCGACGTCTGGTCACGCCCCCAGTTGAAGTCGGAAATGACGAAACGCGTCGGGGCGTGACCAGACGACGCATCCGACACCACGTGGCACGGAAGAGAACCCACCCGGAAGTATCGGGGTTGGCGTGGAGTCAACCCGGGTGATTGTACGAGTGTGGATCCTTTCCTGGCCGCTTTTGTTACTACTTAGAAGCCTGATTTTTTCCTACAAATGTAAGTGCAATCTATCTTTCAATAAAGCTGAGTTTTACAATACTTCACTATTGGGGTTATTTTGCCTTGCATGTGATCACTATGCTGAGGGACACTTGTGGAAAGGAGGTCTGATTAAGTGTGTGCAGCGGTGACATATCCAGGTCGTTTGTCTACACCCATCATCCGTATCTTGGATATCTGCTCATTTTGCTCTTGTGTGAGAACACCTGAGCCACTTTATCTGGTGAGTTGCCATTTCTGCTGACCCCTTGGTGTGACACTTGGTGGTGGACAAAGAAGGTGATCCAGTAGTAACATCACTCATTCCTGGACGGTCTATGGACTTTAAAGGACTTTTATACCCTTATGAGAGTGTTTTTAGTAACACCCTTTTTATGTATGATTTTATTGTTTTACATTTTAAAAGCCACATCCAGTGACTTTTTGCGCTACTATTCTTTTTATTTATGTTTTCCAATATATATCGTTATTTGGTGAAGTAGCAGCAGTTTTGTAGTTTTAGCAGTTAATGAACTGACTCCTCCAACAAGCGCAGAGATATCCTGTTTGACAAATTTGTGTCCAGATATATACTTTACTATTCGAAATTCAAATTTTGGAAGATGTTCATATATTCTTTCTATTTCATTCTATTCTATTGTATTGTTTTTCTATTCTATTCTTTTCTATTCAATTCTATTATTTTCTATTCAAATTCAAACTCATTCTATTCTAAATTCGAATTTCCGAAGATGGTTATAAATGTTTTCTATTTTATTCTATTTTGTTCTCATTTTCAAATTGTCAGACAGTCAGTATCAATAGCATAATGCAACAGCTGCATTTAAATGGAAAACAAATCAAATTTGAATGCATTTTCGAATTTGAATACCGATTCGATAATTTTTTTTTAATGTGGTCAGATTTTTTTGAATTTTGAAACAAAACGAATTCCAAAAACGAACGAAACAAATGTAACTAATTTAACAAAACAAATTTATTTTACCACTTGCCGACCGCCCCATGCAGATTTACTGCTGCAGGGCGGCTCGGCTGCATATAATCACGTAGCTCTACGTGATTATGTGCACATGGTTTTGGTGGCAGTAATTAGACACAGCGGGAGCCAGGCCGCGGGAGGAGCAAATCATCCCTGATCCCATGATCCTTAGTTCCTTCATTTTCTTGAGGAGACACAGACAGACCCCCGCTCTGCTCTATAGGCCTCCCGGCCGCCTATAGACTCCACCGTCCCTTTTACACCGGACTATCCTCTGATCCAGTCTGCCCAAACTGGAGAGGACCAGAACCGACCCTACCATGGATCCCGCTGGGTCCATTGGACCCAGGCGGCACATTGAGAGGGGTGGAAAATTGGCGCCCAAGATTTTTTTCCAGCAGTTTTGTGTGTCATCCAGGGACAGCCGCTCCACTGCCCGGCCCGTCTTCTTTTGCTCTGTGAGGCCAGGCACTGAAGACTGTGGCAGCACTGGGAGAGAGCAGCAGAGATATAATATGAGTTAGTTCTGTGTGACAGGACACAAAGGGTGTCCATCATTTTTTCTAGTAGTGGCTGCTGATCTGCTGGATTATGCCATTATACTACCATAGCCTGCCCCTATACTGCTCTAGCCCATCCCTATAATTCCCCAATCCTGTCTATATACTACCCTAGCTTTTCTAGGGTAGTATATAGACAGCTAGGGTAGTACATGGGCAGGCTATACTACCCTAGCCTGCCCATATACTACCCTAACCTGCCCATATACTACCCTACCATGTCTATATACTACCCTAGCCTATAATTTTGCACAAGGTGCTGTTGCATACAAATCTGACGCGCTGATTAATGCTATTTTAATTTTAACTATCATGATAGAAAATAATGGATGTGGGGGGCCTTTTGGTGGGTGTGATTTTGGGGGGGATAAGGGGGCGGCATTTCATTCTTGGACCCAGGCAACACAATGTCTTGGGCCAGCCCTGGAGAGGACGCAATCCTCCATTTATTTAATTGGGCCTGATCGGACCCGGAGGCTGAAAGCGCTGATCGGGAGCCGATCGGCAGACCTTTTTTGGTCATGCCCCTTTGACAGAAGCCAAATCCAGTACACACAGGCCGAATGTCAAGGAAAGGAAAAGGGTGCCTCTGAGTGCAGCTAGTGATACTTTATTGCACACACAAAATTAGCAAACTTACAAGATGAATTGGATGTATCGTCATGGCTCCGGGTCACTTTCTGATCCTGCGACACGTCCCTCCTATGACTGTCCAGCACCAGGGAGATGACCAGGTTTGAGCGATGGAGCGCATGCCTTGCCCCTGAACCGCACCGGGCATGATGGCGTCGGGGGCAGTAACGCGTTTTCGGAGCATGCGCAGTTGTGCTCCTTCGTCAGACCATTGGGCCAACAGGCTGAATGTCGGACAGTTTATATTAAACCGACCGGGACATTCGGCCTGTGTGTACTAGGCCTTACACAGGAAAGGCCCACTTCTCACCCCCTTCTCTGGAGCAGTTAAAGTAATGTTGTCAGTACTCTAAGGTTGATGACGCACAGGTGATTTTTCCACTAGTGATCCTGCAGCTTCCAATTAGTCAAAACCGACAATGGCAGGATTGCTAAGAGGCTGCCTGTTTTGTCCCTATAATATTGTATCTGTCAGCACCATCCATGGGAATGCATTGACCTTCTGATCATGTCCACCTGAAGAACTGACAGGTGGATCTGATCGCATCGCCCATGTGAAAAGGCCCTAAACATTATTTACAATTTTTTTTCCACAACCAACATATTTACATTCCTTATTGCATACATTAGACGCTACTTATGTAAACCATTGCTGCAGACAATACAGAGTCATGTACACAGTGTTGAGAAACAAATATTTCTAGTTTCCATGGGAATGGAATGCTTTGAAACTGTCTACTTTAAAATAACTGTGGACTTGTAACAACTAAATATTTCCTCCTCGGCTCACACCTTTACCTGGCACCGCAGGGAACAGGCTGATGGGTCTCATATGGCACAGACATCTTTTTATGGTCTTGTTTGTGTGACTTCAGCCTTAGATATTTACTAAAATTAAGAGTACATGGGATGCCAGAAGCATCAAAACCCCCAGATGTTATATTGGTTACTATGGTGGCTCAGTGACAGCTCAGTTGTATCATCCGAAGAAAGCACGGCTGCTTCTTGTACAGTTGAATTTTTTAGTGCTTGGTGTGAATGTGCCATTTTGCAGAAAGCTGTCATTAAAATGTTCCTTGCAGTCACTTAATTTAGCATACATTTACTGAGCGGAGTATCTTTTCTGACAGCTGTACCCTGTGCTTGGTAGAAAACAGGTTCCTTGTCACTTGTGCCACATATGAAGCTGATAAGAGAGAGATTTATTCTGCTGGCATTGAAAATGAATGGAAAATAGCAGTATGAATAGAACTTATGATGATATCCTGTGGTCACAAGCATTTACAGTTCATATAACCCATGTCACCACTTCACAAGTCATTTTAGAAATTAACCACTTCAGCTCCGGAAGATTTATCCCCCTTTCTGACCAGGTAGTTTTTGGCGATACAGCACTGCATTGCTTTAAATGACAACTGTGCAATTATGTGACGCTGTACCCAAATAAAATTGATGTCCTTTTTTTTCCCACAAATAGAGCTTTCTTTTGGTGGTATTCGATCACCTCTGCTGTTTTCATTTTTTGCACTATAAACAAAAAAAGATCGACAATTTTGAAAAAAAAATATTTTTCACTCTAAAACATACCCAATAAAAAAATGTAAAAAAACGAATTTCTTCATCAGTTTAGGCCAATATGTATTCTGCTACATGTTTTTGGTAAAAAAAAATCACAATAAGCTTATATGGATTGGTTTGTACAAAAGTTATAGTGTCTACAAACTATGGGATAGATTTATGGGCTTTTTTTTTTTTTTTTTTTTACTAGCGACTTTTAGTGGGACTGCATCATTGCGGCAAACACATCTTACACTAAGTGACACTTTTTGGGGACCAGTGACGCCAATACAGTGATCAGTGTTAAAAAAAGCACTGTCACTGTACTAATAACACTGGCAGAGAAAGGGTTAACATTAGGGGTGAGAAAAGGGTTAAATGTGTTCCCTGGGAGTGCTTGCTAACTGTGTGGGGGATAGTTTAACTAAAGGAAGACAGAGAACTGTGTTTCTGCTTAGCAGAAACACAAGATCTCTGTCTTCCCTACTAGCAGAACGGCAATCTGCCTTGTGTCCAATCACAGCGCACGCGCCCCAGAGCCAGTGAAAAAAATTGACGTACAGGTATGTCATTTTGCACTTAAGGGCTGCAGTATTTGTACATGGGACGTTCCTTAAAGTGGTAGTATACTGCTTTTTTTCACTTTTAAGTACAGGTAAGCCTATAATAAGGCTTACCTGTAGGTACAATTAATATCTCCTAAACCGGCACGGTATAATGGTATAATGGTATAATGGTTGTAAAGGCACAAGGTTTTTTACCTTCATGCACTCTATGTCCACTAGAGCCTTGCCTCTCCTGGGACTCGCACTCCTGATTGGCTTTTGGCTGGCAGCAGCGGGAGCCATTGGCTGTCAATCACAGCCAGTGAACCAATCAGAAGACAAAGGCGGCAGGGCCGCTGCGGCTCCGTGTGTGAATGGACACACAGAGCCGCTGATTGGGAGCATGCCTGCTTGGGTGCCCCCATTGCAGGCTGCTTGTTGCGGGGGCACCCGGCAGGAGGGATGTGCCAGGAGCATCTGAGTGGGATCCGAGAAGAAGAGGATCCGGGCTGCTCTGTGCAAAACCAACTGCATAGAGCAAGTAAGTATAACATGTTTGTTATTTTAAAAAAATGTGATGCATACTAGCTCATTATGCCTTTGTCTTGCAGGGTTTTTTTTTTTTTTTTAAGTATACTACCGCTTTAACCCCTTCCGTACCGCGTCATGTCAAATGACGTCGGCACAAATCCTTTCTCGATCCGGGCGGACGTCATATGACGGTGCCCGGATCTCCCCGCTACTGCGCGCCCCCGGGGGCGCGCAGCGCGGCGATCGGGGGTGAGGCTTGTCCCTCGGACTGAGCCCAACCCCGATCAAGGTAAACAGCCAATGAAATTGGCTGTTTACCACGTGATCGGCTGTGTCAATCACAGCCGATAACATGAGCGGCTCCAGCGCGAGCCGCTCGTTCCTTCCTTAATGCGCGCCCCCGGGGGCGCGCAGCGCGGCGATCGGGGACGAGGCTCGTCCCTCGGACAGAGTCGATCCCCGATCTAGGTAAAGAGCCAATGAAATTGGCTCTTTACCACGTGACCTGCTGTGTCCAATCACAGCCGGTCACAAATGTCATCAGAGAACACGGTAACTAGCTGTCACCGTGTTCTCCTCCTCACACACTGATCCTGTGTGAGGAGGAGATTGTGGTAACAGCTAGTTACCAAGTACAGTGCACCCTAAACACACTGATTGCCCCCCCCCCAATAAAGAGCACCTGTCACTAGACCATCAAAGTACCCGAGTACCTGTCACCAGCCCATCAGGTACTCTGATGACAGGTACTCGGGTACTCTGATGGGCTGATGACAGGTACTCGGGTACTCTGATGACAGGTACTCGGGTACTCTGATGACGGGTACTCGGGTACTCTGATGACAGGTACTCGGGTACTCTGATGACGGGTACTCGGGTACTCTGATGACAGGTACTCGGGTACTCTGATGACAGGTACTCGGGTACTCTGATGACAGGTACTCTGATGGGCTGGTGACAGGTACTCGGGTACTCTGATGATGGGTACTCGGGTACTCTGATGACAGGTACTCGGGTACTCTGGTGACAGGTACTCGGGTACTCTGATGACAGGTACTCGGGTACGCTGATGACGGGTACTCGGGTACGCTGATGACGGGTACTCGGATACTCTGATGACGGGTACTCGGGTACTCTGATGACAGGTACTCGGGTACTCTGACGACAGGTACTCTGGTACTTTGAGTACCCGTCATCGGAGTACCCGAGTACCTGTCACCTACCCATCAGAGTACCCAAGTACCTGTCACCTACCCAACAGAGTACTCGAGTACCTTCCACCTGCTCATCAGAGTACCTGACACCTGAAGTACCCGAGTACTTGCCACCTGCTCATCATTACCCATCACTACTCATCAGTACTCATCAGTACCCATCAGTACCTATCACCTATTAGTATCAGTACTGATCATCCGTACCCATCATCAGTACAGTATCAGTATCACCTATCAGTATCAGTACTACTCATCAGTACCTATCACCTGCCTGTCACCTGCCCATAAGAGTACCCGAGTACCTGTCACCTGCCTATCGGAATCGGAGTACTCGAGTACCTGCCACTTGCTCATCAGTACCAGAGTACCTGTCACCTGCCCAGCAAAGTACCCGAGCACCTGTCACCCTTCATACAGCCACCATGTCCAAGTCCAAAAAGGTTTATATACGTCGTCCGTTTAAACCTAAATACCGGTGTTATGGCAGCAGATAGCTGCCATAACCCTGGTATTTTTTTAAACGGTGGACGGTTGGCTTTCCGATAAGGGTGGTCCCAGCGGCGGATTCGCTGCGGGATCACCCTTCCGGGGTGGCGGAAGAGGTGCCCCCCCCCCCTCCCGCTGCATTCTGGTCCTTTTCCCCGTTTACCGGACCCGCCGGCAGCGGGGAAAACGATCCGGTCCCAGATCCTCACAGACAGGATGTCGAGTGAGGGCAAGCTTGCCCTCACTTGACTCTATGGTCTTGGAGGACCGGAGCTACGGCAAACGTCATTGCCTAGCAACCAGTTTAAAGGTCCCTTTTTTTTTTTTCATTTTATTTAATTTTTTTTTAATTTTTTTTTTTTATTTTTTCTATCTTTTAGTGTACTTGTGAGATCTGAGGACTTTTTGACCCCAGATCTCACAAAAAAGAGGTCCTGTCGTGCCTTTTTCTATTACAAGTAATGTTTACATTTCTTGTAATAGAAATAAAAATGATCAATTTTTTTTTTTTAAAAAACAGTGTAAAAATAAAAAATAATAAATAAAATAAATAGTAAAAAAAAAAAAAATTAAAGCGCCCTGTCCCTGCGAGCTCGCGCGCAGAAACGAACGCATATGGAAACCCTGCCCACATATGTAAACAGTGTTCAAACTACACATGTGAGGTATCGTCGCGATCGTTAGAGCAAGAGCAATAATTTGAGCCCTAGACCTCCTCTGTAACTCTAAGATAGCAACCTGTAGAAATTTTTAAAATGTCGCCTATGGGGATTTTTAAGTACCAAAGTTTGTCACCATTCTGTGAGCGTGCGCAATTTTGAAGCATGACATGTTGGGTATCTATTTACTCGGCGTAACATTATCTTTCACATTATGGAAAACAATTTGGCTAACTTTACTGTTTTCTTATTTTTTAATTAAAAAAAGTGATTTTTTTCCCAAAAAATTGCGTTTGGAAGACCGCTGGGCAAATACGGTGTGATAAAAAATATTGCAATAATCTCCATTTTATTCTCTAGGGTCTCTGCTAAAAAAAATATATATATAATGTTTTGGGGTTCTAAGTAGTTTTCTAGCAAAAACAACTGATTTTAGCTTGTAAACACCAAATGTCAAAAATAGGCCTAGGCAAGTGGCTAGGATGCATGATGATGCTCCTTGGATGTTTAGGCCCCTCTATATGGCTAGGCTGTGAAAAAGTCTCACACATGTGGTATTGCCATACTCAGGAGGAGTGGCAGAATGTATTTTGGGGTGTCATTTTTGCTATGTACATGCTATGTGTTAGGAATATTCTATAAATTTACAACTTTGTGTAAAAAAAAAAGTTTTTATTTTTTTCCCACATTTTCCAAAAACTTGTGGAAAAAAATGACATTTTCAAAGGACCCATAATGCCTCATAGAATATACTTTGGAGTGTTTGCTTTCCAAAATGGGGTCATTTTGTGGACTTTTCCATTGTATTGGTGCTCTAGGGCCTTGAAAAGTGTGATAGATAGTAAGAAAGTTTTATGTGTATTTATGCTCCTAAAACGCCTTATGGTGCTACTTGGACGTGGAGTCTCTTTTTGTGGCCAGGCTGTGTAAAAGTCTCACACATGTGGTATCACCATACTCAGAAGGAGTAGCAGAATGAATTTTGGGGTGTCATTTTTGCTGTGTACATGCTATGTGTTAGAAATAGCTTATAAATTGACAACGTTTTGGGAAAAAAAAAGAAAAAAAAATGTTTTCTTCATTTTCCCAAGAATTGTGGGAAAAAATTATAACTTCAAAAAACTCACCATGCCTCTTACTAAATACCTTGGACTGTCTACTTTACAAAAAGGGGTCATTTGGGGGGTATTTGTACTGTCCTGACATTTCAGGGCCTCAAGAAAGGAGATAGGCCATCAGTACATCTGGTGTGATAAATTTTCAGTAATTGGTACCATAGCTTCTAGACTCAATAACTTTCACACAGACTAAATAATATACACTAATTTGGGTTAATTTTACCAGAGATATGTAGCAGTATAAATTTTGGCCCAAATGTATGAAGAAAAATTAATTTTTTGCAAAATTTTATAATAGAAACTAAAAAAAAGTGTTTTTTTTGCAAAATTTTTGCTCTTTTTTTGCTTATATCACGAAAAAAAAAACCCCAGTTGTGATCAAATACCACCAAAAGAAAGCTCTATTTGTGTGAAAAAAATGATAAAAATTTTGTTTGGTTACAGTGTAGCATGACTGAGCAATTGTCATTCAAAGTGTGAGAGTGCTGAAAGCTGAAAATTGGTCTGGGCAGGAAGGGGGTCTAACTGCTCTGTATGGAAGCGGTTAAGTGTGACACACGTTCAGGTAAAAAAAAAAAATATATATATATATATACTGTATATATATATATATATATATATATATATATATATATACATATCTACAGTATCTCACAAAAGTGAGTACACCCTTCATATTTTTGTAAATATTTTATTATATCTTTTCATGTGACAACACTGAAGAAATGACACTTTGCTACAAAAAAGTAAAGTAAAGTAAGTAGTAGTAGTTACTTTTGTAACTATTTTATTATATCTCTTCATGTGACAACACTGAAGAAATGACACTTTGCTACAATGTGAAGTAGTGAGTGTACAGCTTGTATAAAAGTGTACATTTGCTGTCACCTCAAAATAACTTAACACGCAGCCATTATTGTCTAAACCGCTGGCAACATAAGTGAGTACACTCCTAAGTGGAAATGTCCAAATTGGGCCAAATTAGCCATTTTTCTTCTCTGGTGTCATGTGACTCATTAGTGTTACAAGGTCTCAGGTGTGAATGGGAAAAAGGTGTGTTAAATTTGGTGTTATCGCTCTCACTCTCTCATACTGGTCACTGGAAGTTCAACGTGGCACCTCATGGCAAAGAACTCTCTGAGGATCTGAAAATTGAGAAATTGTTGCTCTACATAAAGATGGCCTAGGCTATAAAAAGATTGCCAAGACCCTGACACTGAGCTGCAGCATGGTGGCCAAGACCATACAGCGCCTTAACTGGACAGGTTCCAGTCAAAACAGGCCTCGCCATGGTCGACCAAAGAAATTGAGTGCACGTTCTCAGCGTCATATCCAGAGGTTGTCTTTGGGAAATAGACGTATGAGTGCTGCCAGCATTGCTGCAGAGGTTAAAGGGGTGGGGGGTCAGCTTGTCAGTGCTCAGACCATACACGGCACACTGCATCAAATTGGTCTGCATGGCTGTTGTCCCAGAAGGAAGCCTCTTCTAAAGATGATGCACACGAAAGCCCACAAACAGTTTGCTGAAGACATGAAAGACTAAGGACATGGATTACTGGAACCAGGTCTTGTGGTCTGATGAGACCAAGATGGTGTCAAGCGTGTGTCACAGCAACCAGGTGAGGAGTACAATGACAAGTGTGTCTTGCCTACAGTCAAACATGGTGGTGGGAGTTTCATGGTCTGGGGCTGCATGCCTGCTGTCGGCACTGGGGAGCTCCAGTTCATTGAGGGAACCATGATTGCCAACATGTACTGTGACATACAGAGCATGATCTCATCCCTTCAGAGGCTGGGCCCCAAGGCAGTATTCCAACATGATAACGACCCCAAACACACCTCCAAGATGACCACTGAAACTGCCTTGCTAAAGAAGCTGAGGGGAAAGGTGATGGACTGGCCAAGCATGTCTCCAGACCTAAACCCTTCTGAGCATCTGTGGGACATTTTCAAACGGAAGGTGGAGGAGCGCAAGGTCTCTAACATCCACCAGCTCTGTGATGTCATCATGGAGGAGTGGAAGAGGACTCCAGTGGCAACCTGTGAAGCTCTGGTGAACACCATGCCCAAGAGGGTTAAGGCAGTGCTGCAACATAATGGTGGCCACACAAAATATTGACACTTTGGGCACATTTTGAACGTTTTCCCCTAGGGGTGTACTCACTTTTGTTGCCAGTGGTTTAGACATTAATGGCTGTGTGTTGAGTTTTTTTGAGGGGACAGCAACAGTGTTATACGAGCTGTACACTCACTACTTTACATTGTCACCTAAAAAAGATATAATAAAATATTTACAAAAATGTGAGGGATTGTACTCACTTCTGTTAGATACTGTATATATATATATATATATATATATATATATATATATATATATATATATATATATATATATATATCTGGTTCGGCTCTGCATAGAAACCAATCAGCTTCCAGGATTTATTGCCAATGCTTAACTGAACAACCTAAAGTTAGAAGCTGATTGACTACCATGCACAGCTACACCAGATTTTGCACACTCCGGTTTTAGTAAATCCCCACTGTCTCTAAAACAGTTCTGGCTTAGAGGACCGATAGTTTGATGCTTTTGGTACCTTTGAACTTCTGTCAAGATTGAAGTCTAGTTGAAGTCTAGAGTACTTCCAAAGCCTATAATTGCTTATTCTGTCACTAGGATAAGACATCTGTTTTACTCATATAATAGGATATTTAAAATGTGTAATTCCAGTGGGATTGGGCAAAGTTCTTCACTATCGCTGGAAAAATTCATTATTATTCTGCCTCAGTCAATTCCCTGGAGCATAAATCTCCCCTGTGGATGATACACACCTTTGTACAATAAATGGCATAATCCTGATATATAATACACAATAGTGTACATGAGTGGTTTTATTTACAGAGAATGAATAATAGAAGATTGGCTGTGAATGGGGAGAGGAGGAAACACTTCACTCTTGAATGTGCCACTTTGTATGGGGGCACAAAAGGATCGTTTATCGCTGCTCTCTGACTACTGATGACTTGAGCGGTGTTTGCAGAATAGACAATTCTTGTAATCTCTGTACTTACAACTTTTGTTGTTTTGTTTGAACTCTTGTAAAATGAATTGTTGTTAGCATACAAGTACAAAATACAACAGATTCATTGCTAGAAATTACAAAATGAAGCAAAAGTTAGGATTCTCTCTCTCTCACATAGGAACAGCTCTACTTAAGTAAAAGAGTTTTTTTATAATGAAAATAATTAGAAAATGTATGGCATTAAGTGAAAATTTGCTGTTATAGAGAACAGTTTGAAATGGTGATTGTGTCCAAGCACAACCCTGAAAGATTTACCTTTTTGTCTAGAATTCCTACTGAAAAAAAAGCAAGTGGACTTATCTGTATGTGAGGGTGCCTAGGCACTCCTGTGATTACAGCCCCATAGTTTTATATCTGCAGTGTGAATTCTAAGGCACTGTTGCATCTGTCTGCTAATCAGAGTAGACTAGAAGTGAGATTTGGCGATGTCTCTATTGTGTTGCTCCCTGTTTTTTTTCAAATGAGGTTCTGACATGAGGAAGCAAAATCTGCCACTGCCTAGATGGCCACCTACACACAGAGATGCAGTGTGGAAAAATAAGTGGATTAGTAATGGAAAAGGGGTTAGCTGTGGGGAGACTACAGACAATGCTTGTGACTAGTTTAGTCCTATGTCCTTTTCCTACCTTAAAATGGGAACAGCTTTCAGAGCTCAGTTCCGCTTTAGCTAAACTCCGGACATTTGTGAAAATTACGCCACCCTTCTTTCCCTTAACTAACAGGTTTTATTCCTCTTTATATCTAGGGGGTTAGAAATATGGTAAAATGTTTACATTATTTCTTGCTCTTTACGGGCTTCATCTCCATTGCATAACTAGTCGCCCTAAGTGGCTCCTCAACACTCAATCAGTTGCAGCTTTCCAACATCATCATGTAGAATGCAAGGCCAGTGGTTGTATGTATGTGAGGATGCTGTGGGCCTACCAGGAATGGTAAAGAGTGGAGAAGGGTGCTGGCTGCTGGGAAGGGGGGAAAGTAATAAGATAAATATTTCACAATTTTTTCCCAGAGAAAGCTTCAAATAAATGTGGCAGAATTAAGTATGTGATGAAGAATGTAGATTGAAATAAGAAGATTGCAAATACTAAATATAGCTTTTCTGATGCTATTGCCATTGAAATGCTCCTCCATTCAAGACAGAGCTGATGTTTTTTTCCCCCCAGAAATCACCATTTCAGGAGGTGATGATCTATTGTGCCCCATGTGGCATGCTCTGGTTCCTCTTGTCCACCTCCACATCACTACAGGAGAATGTATTGGTGTGAGGGTGAGCTGGAGAAACTACTGAACCCAGTAGAGGATACTGGAAAATGACAGTCCCGGAAGAAACTTTTTCAGTTAGTTTATTTGCTGCCACATTTATTTAAGGAAGAGTTGCTTTAAAGCTGTACACTTTACAAAAAAAGAAAAATCTTCTCTCTGCAAGGTAATGGCATAATGTGCTGCTAGTATGCACCACATACTGGCAAATTATGAAAGACTTACCTTAAAATGAAGCCCTCCAGCAGCGTTACCACTAACAGGGCTTCCTTCTTCACCTGGTCTTCCTTTCGGTTTTCCGAGTTCTGCCCACTTGAATGGCCAAGCCACGATGACATCACTCCCGTGCATGTT
Source organism: Pelophylax lessonae (assembly GCF_965119305.1). Lineage (NCBI taxonomy): Eukaryota > Metazoa > Chordata > Amphibia > Anura > Ranidae > Pelophylax > Pelophylax lessonae. The sequence continues at coordinate 164,876,841 of NC_138770.1, read as the reverse complement.
CAAGGGAGTTTTGGCCATGGCAGAGAGTTCTGAGCTCATACTAATGGCGTTCCTTCAGAGTGCATGCACCAGTGACATCACCAGCTGCAGAGACACTGAGTATCTGGTAAATGGTGCACATTAGGAGATGTTCCTTGTACCTTCAGGTAAGCTTTTTTCTAAGCTTACCTGTAGGTACAAGTGTCCAATAGGAGTTTATTACCACTTTAAAGAATGTTTTACTAGGAGAAATATGCGGGCTGTGTTTGCTGACTTGTCCATACGAAACCTGTGAATATGATTCCAATCCAGTGGTTTCTGACATAAGGGAAACAAAACTCTGCTACTACCTAGATAGATGCCTACAGGCTGGAGTCCAAAGTACTTTTCTTCAATCACATTTGGGCAAATTAGGCATTGCAATTGTTTTGGGGGCCAAAAATCCCCATTAAAACAACTTAGAAAAAAGTTTCTATTGGACTCAAAATATAGCTCGATGAACAGATTTCAAGTATGATTACAGGCAAAAGTATCTGCTGAATATTTGAGAGGGGCAATGGCTACAGTGCTGTGCTGTATGTCCCCCATTGGAATGCCCATAAATTGGGCATCAGCTTCGGGTGGAGCACAAACAGAAGTAAAAATGTGCTTTTAATGCTCAAGGGAGCTGTGTGATAGATCTCCAGCTGCTAGGAAATACAGTATACAGTGTGGATTACTGAAGGCAAATAGACTGTGTACTTTGCAAGTGCAGTTGCAATCATTTTCCCCAGATCTTAGTGAATGTGGTAAAGCTTCACTTTGTATAGAGTATCCAATTAGGTGCAAGCATTATAAAAAAAAAAAAAAAAAACACAACATATTTACACACGCATGATTGGATGATAGAAATCAGCAGACCTTCACCACATTTACTAAGCTCTGAGGAAAATGAAGGCAACTGCACTTGCAAGTGCAGCTGTACAGTCTATTTGCCTTTGGTAAATCAACCTGAGTCAGAAGATCTATCACACAACCCCCTCAAGGGCTTACCCTCAAGGGCTTACAGTCAGCATTTTGTGATAGATCTTCTGGCACAGTGTATGTTTACTTTACAACTGGCGCTGACAGTTCATGCATAAACTCAATGGTAAACAATCAATCAGCAATACAGGGATGTATGATGGAACTGCAGCTGCTAGTAAACAAACACTGCACTGCAGCACTAACTAATCTTATGCTTGTATCATGAATGGAGCTGTACATTACCCCCCAGGGTACTGAATGGCAGTGCTAATTTCCAATGCTGAGACTAAGGATGAGCACAAATTTGGCCAAAACTGAGCTGAGTTTAAGAATGAACATGGTTTTGGCCCAAACTTGGGTACGGACTGACTGAACCTGGAAGGAAGTTGTCACTCCCATCCGCTGCTGCCAATCAACTGTGGCCAAGGCGTTAGCCGGCCTGCAGCTACACCTGCACAAAGGGTGGGGATGTTAGTGACATCATTGTCCTTAAAGATCACATGGCCATATGAGGTCATCGATGTCACAAGCATCTCTACCCCTTGCACATGTAACTGGGGGGCAGAGAATACTCTGGCTGCAGTTTATTAGGCAGCAGTGGGTGGAAGTAACAACTTCTTTCAAGGTTCAGTTTGATACCAAGTTTGGGCTAAACCCCAGGAGGCCTCCTTAAATGAGGATTACTTTGGATTTTGGTATAGCTGGAAACATCCCCATAAAAAAGAGGGGATAACGTTGAGACCATTTAAATGTATATACATGTGAATAGGCTACTAGAAAATGGCCCTTGGGGGACATCCTGCAATCAGGGTAAGAGTTCTAATATAAATACCTCCAGCAAAATTGCGTTGGCTTCGTTTCCTGAAGACGCACGCCTGAGTTATGTCAGAATCGGCGACCCGACAGATTCAGTAAAGGAAGAGACAATCCATCACCTGCACATGCGTTCCACCGCTACCAGGTTTGCTCATCTGACAGAACACCTGCAGTCAGAAGAAACAGCGGACATCATAGTACACCCAGCTAAATCTGGAATTTCAGTCATTTTAGCAATAAAGTGAGCGTATTTATATAAATATAGTATACTGATGTCTGTGATGCTGTTTGGATGTTTAATTTTGAAAGCCTAAAGGTTTAGCGCTGAGCAGTGCTGGGTGTACCAACATGGCCTCTGCCACCTTCCTACTGCTGGTGTCCAGCTTCTTTCAAAATGTAACATCCAAACAGAATCACAGATGTCAACATACATCAGTTTAGTGCTATAATTACTCTGAAATTTAAAACATAGCTTGGTGTAGTAAGATGTCCGCTGCCGCTCTTTTTTACTTTAGGTGTTCTGTCAGATGAGCAAACCTGGTAGCGGTGGATGCATGCACAGGTGAGGGGACGTCACTTCCATTACCTTTAACTGAGGGGTCGTTGATTCTGACGGAACACCTGTATGAAATGCATAGAAGCTGAGAAGTCAACGTAATTTCCAGTTTCTGATCCTGTACAGCTTCTGGGTCCGTAGAACGCACACCGGGATCAGGGGACATGAGCGGAGCTGATATTCCTATGTGGACTGAAGGAACTGTATATGTTTGCATTCTTTATTTTGGATTGGCATGTGAGTGTATACAGACACAATCTTTTATGCTTGATTTTTAAATGAACGGTATAACACAATATGTCACTTATTGTTGGGATTTCTTTTTGCTCTGGTACATGAGGAATATCTGGACCCACAAAGAGAGGAGAGGAATAGCTGTAGGGATGATTGCTTGTACATCTACAGGTTCACTGATTGCTTGTTGATCTATTAGATCCGGGGAGTGCATTATTTATCAGCACGTGGTGGAGCATGTTTTGGTGCACTGGAAGTAGTTTTTCAGCACCATACTGTATACTTGGTGATCGGAATCACTCATAATGGACTCACATGCACGTTTTAGTTTGTGGATTTGGATTGTATGGACATTTAAATATATTGAAAAAATCCTAATTATGTTATATTACCGTTGAAGGGTTTGTTTACACAGATTTGGGCAAGCACCTCTTTTCTTTCTTATTTAGCTGGGCTAAACCCATGCTTGTTCCTATTAAATAGGTCGCCTTGCTAGGAGCATGGCCAGACAGTGGTGGTGGTGGGTGAGGAGGCTGGGGGTTCTGTTCAACCACCCTTTTTAGCAACTCTGGGGGATTTAATAAAGATTTTAAACATAAAATGATATTTCTAAATATTAATCATTGGTAATGTACAGACTTTCATACCTTTATCATGAAAAAAATGTATGGATAAAAAAGCGATATTTCTATACACAATTGGGATACACTGGGATGACGTCATGCCAGTCTAAAGAAATGATGTGATTTTAAAGTTTCAGCCTATTGAATGTTAGGAGAGATGAAGAGGAGGTAGATTACATGATGTTATGGCAATGTCAGGCCTTGGGGGTATTGTTAAGACAAATTATGGGAGTTCCCTTCTCCACAAGCTCTGACTCATTGTGAGTGCACCTTTCATTTACTAGAAATCATCGTAAATCTTCCATCAGGGAATAGGCCTTGAGGAAATACATACATGCACTGCATCAACCACCGGGCCTTGATATGTGAAAAAGGCACAAATGCTTGAGCATAAACAGTCTGATATTCATGGACCTGCACGTTGCTCCATTATATAAGTAAACTTTCTTCTTATAAGAAAGAGGAAGGAAGAACCAATAACGACGAAATGTTTAATTTCATGATTATATCTATTTATTTTATTAATAGGAAATGGGGGGGGGGGGAGGGAGTACAGTAAAAGGCTCTATGAAGGAAGGCCATCGATATTGACCACAATTTGTTCCCTAATTCTACACAAGTCTGGGTTTGGGAACAGAACTCTTTACTTTCTAATTTGGTCATAAACATATATGATGAAGTATGTTAGGTGAAGACCTTTCACTTTCCAGATTTACATTTACGGTGAGTAAATATCATATTCCCATTGCAGTTTAAGAAAAAAACAAATATTCACTGTGTATGGGTCTGTGGCTAACATTCATTCACATCTGAATAAAATAATTCAGATCCCTGTGTTACCTCTCCTCCTCCGTATCAAAATTAGAAAGAAAGATTTTTTTCCTGTGACTCAATAGGCATTTTTTTATGCATTGTTTATGATGATGATAATGATTAACAGGTGAGAACGTAGAAGACAGTAGCACAGCTTCCAAATAATCTTATAGCAGAGTGGGCATAGAAAACAAATTATTCTGTCTGATTTTACAAGATCAGCTAAATTGTAGCACTTCCATCTTCAGAAGCTGAGACAAAAAAACTTTAATTCCATAAATTTTTTTTAAAAATCACAAGTCATCTGCACACAACAGTGCTGCCCTCTAAGTCTATCTCACCCACTGGTCACCACTCTTCTTCCACAGGAAGAATGCTGCATTGAATTATGCACACAAGACAGAATGTGGGCACACTTTTTTGCGGCGCCCAATGCTCCATGAGAAGAGGAAGGACCCGTTGTTTATGTGACTGGCTGGAAAACATTTAGAATTTAGGTATGAATGCTGAAAATATTTTAATATGTATTATGGTATGTAAAACACTGAACTAAAGTTTAATAAGTAACATTTAAAGAATATCTTTTATTTTTACATTTTAATTTTTATTAATTTTCCGATCAAATTACAAATATTCCAACAACATAACAGAAAAGAAAATCAGTATATCCTATACCCCCCCCCCCCCACTTAATTCCTGACTGCCCAACCCTTCTAAAAATATCACACGCTTCTAAAACGTCCTTCCTATCTTCTTAGCGACTCCGGTATTCCTCCAGATGTTATGATCTCTAGATTTCCCAAATATTTAAATATTCTCTAGTAATTTAAAATCTTTACATTTTTTCAATTTTTTCTGTAAACTTATCAACATAATCTTCATCTCTACTACACATGAACTCCATATCATAGATGTATTCAACTCTCTCACACCATTCCCTGACAGTGGGGGCGTCAGAGTCAAGCAATCTCTTTGGTATCGTACCTTTCGTAGCATTTAGCAGATTTGGGACAAATTAGTTCCTATAGGATTTAAATGATGAGTTAATCTTAACAAGCAGACCCAGGGATCGTCACTCACTTCTTGACCTGTGATCTGGTTGATGAGTGTATTTTCAACCAGGACAACTTGGGGCATGCCCACCATATATTCAGCATTGATCCTAATACCTGACACCCCCTCCAGCAATAACTGGAATTCTCAAGTTGGTTCCGATGGGCTCTGGCTGGTGTAATGTACCATCTTGTTAAACACCTTTAATTCAACTCAATGGTGTTGACATCTCTAGCGTTGCTATGTACGGCTCTCAGCACAGTTTTTACCTTGTGTTCCTCCAAACTAATTTCTATTTCCATCTCCCAATTTCCAATAAAGGGAGGTTTCCCCCTGCTCTCCAGATCGGTCAGCATCTTGTATATCATAGATAACGCATGTCTTACTTTTGTTGAGGGATTACAGAGTTTTTCCATAGGGTTCAACTAATTTTCCGATCTGAGGGGCTGAAGCAAAGATCTTATTTAATGTGTTAATTGCATGTGATTCCACTTACTTAGTGTTTGTTAACTTCCTCAAAGTGTTAAGATCATGAAGTGACCTAATCTTCCCTTTGTGTATTATGTTTTTTACCCGTACATCGCCTAACCCACCCCCAAATTGGTGCTCTAATCCTGGTAAAAACAAATTTGTGCCCGCTAATGGGATTAACAAAGAGTTGTATAACCATCCAGCCTGCCTATAAAAGGCATCCCAGGTTTTGTATGCAATCTTGTTAAATCATATGTTTCCTCGTGTATATCTCTGAACTTTGGTGGAATCCAAATGCTCCTATCTAATTGTGCTCGGTTTAATGAGTTTTCTAACTTTACCCATCTTTTTTTTTAATCTTTTTTTGTCCACTCAATCATCCGTGATATCTTTTTATATCCGGTACCCCTAAGCCCCCTGAAGCCTTATCTCTGCTCAGAGTCACTCATCGCACCCTAGGTTTTTTTCCTTGCTATATGAATTTAGATACCATTGTTTTTATTATTCTAAAGTACGCAGCTGGAATTGCAATAGGGAGCATTTGAAATCTATATAACATTTTAGGCAAAATTATCATTTTAAAAATACAAATTCTCCCCATCCACGATAATGGGTAGATCAAGATTTCCTTATTCTTAGATTTTATCTCTTCCAACATAGGGATATAGTTGGCTAAATAAAGGTTTTCAGGAAAAAGTGTTATATTTATCCCAAGATATTTCAGATTAGATTTTGTCCAAGTAAATGGAAATTCTTTCTGTAATATCTGTTTTTCTTTTTTATTTAATATAATATTTAAGATTTTGGATTTTTTGGGGTTTATCTTAAAGTTAGACAAATCTCTGTATCTTCTTAGTTGTTTAATAATTTGAAAGTCAGATTCTAGGGTTATTGATATAGAATATAATATCATCTGCGTACGCTGCAAGTTTATGTTCATCATGTCCAAACTTCACCCCCATTATAACTACATTGTTCCTAATTGAGGCCAATAGGGGCTCGAGTGATAGGATGAACAGCAGGGGTAACAAAGGACATCCCTGTCTTGTCCCGTTACTCATCTCAAACCCTACTGATAGATTACCATTTAACCTTACTAAAGCGGTAGGATTCCTATAAAGAGCTCCTGTCCAACAAATCATTTTAGGGCTGACCCCTAAATTCTTTATGGTTTCAAACATGAAATCCCAATCCACCCTGTCAAAAGCTTTTTCAGCGTCGAAAGACAACAAGAGGGCCAGAGCTTTCAAGTTTTTAGATCTATGTATTAAAAATTGCATTCTGATACCGTTATCTTTCCCCTCTCTCCTTGGGACGATTCCTGTTTGATCAGGGTGGATCCATTCTGCCATCAGATCTTTCAGACTAGCTGCTTAAATGTTTGCGTATAATTTTGAATCCGTGTTCAACAAGGCTATTGGTCTATAACTGGAGTAGAGAGTTGCATCTTTCCCATCTTTAAGGATAACTGTTATATGTGCGTGCAACAATTCCTTTCTTAATTTCCCCTCGTCTCCAACTTCGTTCATGTAAGTACACAGTTTAGGAACTATTATTTCCCTGAATCTATTGTAATATAAAATAAAATGAACTGCCTGAAAATGTTGTCTTATAACATCAGAGGACTAAACACCCCAGTTAAAAGACATAAATTGTTGGGAAGAACTTAGACATAACAGTGTTAAAATTGATTTCCTACAAGAGACCTATTTCACACAGAACACAAATGTGAAGATATACTGAAAATATTTTCCGACTTGGTACAACGGGGATTCACCTATAAAAAGAGCAAAGGGAGTTGCTATAGGATTTGCTAAAGACGTGAGGTTTTCCCTGAAGGAAAAACTGGTCGATCCGTATGGTCAAAACGTCTTCCTGAATGGACAACTACAGGGCTTAGATGGTACGTTAGCAAATATATACTGTCCAAACAAAAATTCCTTAGGAATAAAAGATTCCTAAGGGGAATTTTGGATAAACTGTCCCATTTTAAGAAGGGGTACTTAATTCTGGCTGGAGATCTTAATTGTTGCATGGATCCATTCCTCGATTGTACGTCTGATGTACGGGCGAAGAATGGATATCAGCTAAGAAAACTCAGAAATAAGCCTTTTAAATGGCAACTTGCAGATGTGTGTAGAATCCAGCACCTGGTAGAGAGGGATTATTCATCCTACTCTCCCATGCACCGGACATACTCAAGGTTGGACTTATATTATTGGATCATAGACTGATAGAGTCAATAGTTAGTACATCTATTGAGGCCCACTTAAAATCTATTGAGAGACCAGTCTTTAAATGGAATTTGCACTTAATCATAAGAGCACAAAAGCAATGCAAATGTTCAAAGATTGTCCAGGATGTTCATACAGACAAGTAGATATATATGTAAGCAGGCAAAATCCAAACAATAATTTAAGAGTCATTGATATCTAAGACGTACAGAAGTGTCATAAAAGTTGCATTTGCATTGCGATTATCTATGTCACTTTATTATATAAAACAAACATGGAAAGGTCTCACCATTCAGCAAGTACCTCATTTAAGGACCTGATCAGATCCAAACATAAAGGAAGCTAAAGAAGCAGGAGGAGCAAAAAAAAAAAAAGTAATATATAGTAATATGTCCCACTGTCGCTTTAATTATCATTTAAAAGCTTGGATTTTGGATTTTGGCAACTGAACTCTGCTATTCATAGGTAGACTGTAGTCAGCAATCAATCAACACAGACATCAGAGGCAGGGGCAGCTTGAGCTCACAAACATCCCCATATGCAGGGGGGGGGGGTACCACTACCGCCAAAAACCGACAGACAGACAGGCATCAAATACTCAAGTGAACTTCAGCTCGTCGGTGTACACTCCTAAGTCATACACCACCATCTTCATCTCCCCACCTCCTCCTCACCCACTCTCGCAGCGGACATGGAATCCCTGGAATCGGGCAGGCGGAAATTTCATATCAGCTGTCACCCGACCAGAGCCAAATTATCTGAGAACGGAGCCAGTGATAAAGGGAAGGGAGGCAATATACAGTCATTGGGGTACTGGAGGCGGTATCCGAGGCAGCAGGGACAGGAGCTAGGCGGCAGGTCAGGAACCGAAGCGGCATGCCGGCTCCTCCCCCCTATGCTGGGAGGTCTAATCTAGAGGAAGGATCTATTTAAAGAATATCAAAGCCCAAGAACTTTTTTTTATTATTTTAATCTGGTAATCCTAACATTAACATACTTCCTGTCCTAGGGTGCCACCCATACTGAGGAGTGCTGTCACCCTAGGACAAGAGGTGTGTTAGGGCTACATAACATTATATTAGGACTATATATTAACTCCCTGTTTTCTCCATAATGGGGGAGATGTTTTGTAGTCCACAAAGAGCAAGAAACAATGCTAAGAGCAGGATACAATGCTAAGGGACACCAGTCCAGAGCAAGAGAGCACAGAAAGTTGTAGGTCACAAGATTTCTAGCTGGATGAAAAGTTTTTTCTTTTTTTTGCACTTGTCATTCAGATATTATAAAGCACTTTCAGTGGTTTATTTAAAGTGGAGTTCCAGCCTGGGGAAAAAAAAAGAAAAGTCAGCAGCTTCAAATACTGTAGCTGCTGACTTTGATTATAAGGACACTTACCTGTCCAGGGATCCCACTATGTCAGCACCCCAAACCAATCCGTCTATTTACACCAGGTGTAGGCGCCATCATCTTCACTAAGGGAAACCGGAAGTGAAGCTTTGTGGGTTCACAGCCTGCTTCATACTGCACATGTGTAGGTCGTGCTGCGCTTTCTGAATGGTCCTGCTGTCTTCTGGGACCCATGTATCTCCCAGAAGGCAGCGGGGGGAAGGAGGAGGGTCTGGACATTTTGTAGATACCCACACAATGGTTGCAGCGATTTTACCAGAAAGTGGGTACCTGAAAGGTGCCAAATGTGGTAGCGGTGGAGGGAGGAAGCAAACAAGTGGAGCTTCCCCTTTTGGGTGGCGCTCCGCTTTAACAGATCAAAATAGAGAAAATCAGAGAACAACAACATCCACACACCTAGGACCCCAAACATTAGAGGGGATTTATTCTTCCAAAGCAAATACACCTTTGCACACTGCTACTGACAAATATTGTAATGTTTCTCTTCTCCCTCAGGTTCTCTCTCTCTCAGCTAATGTAACCCCAGTGGTGACAGAGAGGGGCAGAGGAGGGAAAAACAAAGACGCTGTGCAGGTGCCCTACTTTTTCCTGATCAACCAAAGTCATTGGTTGTTAGGACTCCGGTGGCTGGAAGGTTGTAATTGTGCACAATGAAAACCTGTGACTTTGTGTAATTAAAAGGCAGGCTTCAACCATCCGCTGCATTTTTTGGGCAATTTTTAGGCATTTAGCCAAGGCAACCCTGAAGAAACCTGAAGGCACCCTAGGGTTTCTGGGCACCCTGGTTGGAAAAGGCTGTTCTACTGGCAGGTGTATATCTCCTAAAGGTATTTCTTGCTGGTGTATGTTTTATTGGTTGAGCCAGATAGACTTGTGTCTTTTTTAAACCTGACTAAATATGCATGTGTCCCAGAGGCAGGGCCGGGACAAGGGATGAGCAAGAAGGGTGGCTGCCCTGGGCCCTGTAATATCATGTGAGGTGGTGGTGGTTGGGGGGCACCACAAGGAGATTGGAGGAGGGAATTTGTGTTGGATGGGAGATTCGGGGAGCGGCAGGTGGTGATTTAGGGGGATTTGTGTTGGGAGGGGGGTAGGGGGGTAGAAGATTTGTGCTAGGAGGGGGGATTTGGGAAAAATTTGTGCTGGGAGGGGGAGATTTGAAGTAGTAGGTGGGAGGATTTGTGCCAGGAGTTTTTTTTTGTGGGGGATATTGGGGATTGGAGGGGTAAAGATTTGTGCAGAGAGGGGGGCTTTAAGCAGGGGGGGCAGATTTATACTGGGAGGAGGGGGAATTTATGCTTTGGCGGTAAACATGCAGATTAGTGTTCAGTGTTTTTGTGGGGGGATTTTTGCTGACACATAATTCTCATACATCTTGGGGGGCGGTGCAGTGTGGCATGTTCACTCTGGGCTCTAGATGGCCTTGTCCTGCCACTGCCTGCCTATATCTCCTATAGGTATGTCTGGCTAGTGTATGCTTCCTAGAGGTAATTCTCAATGTAATTCTCAATGGTGTATGCTTCATAGAGGCATGTCTCGTTAGTATGTATCTCCTATAGCGGGCATCACTAAATGGCGACCTACGGTCCGCGTCCGACTGGAGCTACTGCTCTATCTATACCTCCGTGACCACGCCATTTAGCTGAAAATTTTGTCCCCCCCAGCCTCCGCCTCTGTCATTAACAGAGCAGAGCAGATGGTGGGAGGTGGGACAATTCTGGACTGGGGGCTGGAACAGCATTGCATGGAGAGAGGCAGCTGCCTGAATTAACTTTTCACATTAATCAGGAGGTGATTGGGTGCTAGGAGGCGATCCTAGAAACCAATCACCAGCTTGCTAATATGAAAGGTTTACCTGGCAGCTCCCACTCCCCATCCAGTGCTGCTGTGCCTCTTGTGAAGGATGGGGAGCAGGGTCATGTACAGGGGGTCAGTGCTGTGTGTGGGAGGAGGGGGGAGGGGTCATGTAAAGGGGGCAATGCTGTGGGGGGGTGTAAAGGGGACAGTGCTGTGGGGGGGATGTGAAGGGGGCAGTGCTGTGGGGGGGTGTGAAGGGGACAGTGTTGTGGGGGGGATGTAAAAGGGCAGTGCTGCGGGGAGGATATGTGAAAGGAGACAGTGCTGGGGGGGTGACATGTGAAGAGGGACAATGTTGTGAGGGGGGGTTATGTGAAGGGGCAGTGATGTGGGAGGGATGTGAAAGGGGCAGTGCTGTAGGGGTGACATGTGAAGGGGGACAATGTTGTGGGGGGTATGTGAAAGGGGCAGTGCTGTGGGGGGGATGTGATAGGGGCAGTGCTGTGGGGGGGATGTGAAAGGGGCAGTGCTTTGAGGGTGATATGTGAGGGGGGACAGTGCTTTGGCGGTGATATGTGAGGGGGGGCAATGTTGTGGGGGGTATGTGAAAGGGGCAGTGCTGTGGGGGATGTGATGGGGGCAGTTCTGTAGAGGGGATGTGAAGGGGGCAGTGCTGTGGGGGGATGTGAAAAGGGCAGTGCTGTGGGGGGATGTAAAAGGGGCAGTGCTGTGGGGGGGGGGGTGAACAGGGCAGTGATGTGGGGGGATGTGAAGGGGCAGTGTTGTGGGGGGGATGTGAAGGGGCAGTGCTGTGGGGAGGGTATGTGAAAGGAGACAGTGCTGGGGGGATGTGAAAGGGGCAGTGCTGTGGGGGTAACATGTGAAGAGGGACAATGTTGTGGGGGGGTATGTGAAGGGGGCAGTGCTGTGGGGGTGACATGTGAAGAGGGACAATGTTATGAGGGGGGGGTTATGTGAAGGGGCAGTGATGTGGGGGGGGATGTGAAAGGGGCAGTGCTGTAGGGGTGACATGTGAAGGGGGACAATGTTGTGGGGGGTATGTGAAAGGGGCAGTGCTGTGGGGGGATGTGATAGAATCAGTGCTTTGAGGGTGATATGTGAGGGGGGACAGTGCTTTGGCGGTGATATGAAAGGGGGGCAATGTTGTGGGGGGTATGTGAAAGGGGCAGTGCTGTAGAGGGGATGTGAAGGGGCAGTGCTGTGGGGAGGGGGTGAACAGGGCAGTGTTGTGAGGGGGATGTGACGGGGTCAGTGATGTGGGGGGGATGTGAAGGGGCAGTGCTGTGGGGGGTATGTGAAGGGGGCAGTGCTGGAGGGGGGTATGTGAAGGGGGCAGTGCTGGAGGGGGGTATGTGAAGGGGCAGTGCTTTGGGGAAGATATGTGAGGGGGGACAGTGTTGTGGGGGGGATGTGAAGGGGTCACTGCTGTGGGGGGATGTGAAGGGGGCAGTGCTGTGGGGGGATGTGAAGGGGCAGTGCACTGGGGATGATATGTGAAAGGAGACAGTGCTGGGGGGATGTGAACGGGGCAGTGCTGTGGGGGTGACGTGAAGGGGGAAAATGTTGTGGGGGGGGTATGTGAAGGGGCAGTGCTGTGGGGGTGACATATGAAGGGGGACAATAATGTGAGGGGGGGGGTTATGTGAAGGGGCAGTGCTGTGGGGGGTATGTGAAAGGGGCAGTGCTGTAGGAGTGACATGTGAAGGGGGACAATGTTGTGGGGGGTATGTGAAAGGGGCAGTGCTGTGGGGGGGGGTGTGTGAAAGGGGCAGTGCTTTGAGGGTGATATGTGAGGGGGGACAGTGCTTTGGCAGTGATATGTGAGGGGGGGGGCAGTGCTGTGGGGGGATGTGAAGGGGCAGTGCTGTGGGGCGGTATGTGAAGGGGGCAGTGCTGTGGGGGGATGTGAAGGGGCAGTGCTGTGGGGGGGTTGTGAAGGGGCACTGCTGTGGGGGGATGTGAAGGGTACAATTTTGCGGGGGGGGGGGGGGTATGTGAAGGGGCAGTGCTGTGGGGGATGACATGTGAAGGGGGACAATGTTGTGCGGTGGGTTATGTGAAGGGGCAGTGCTGTGGGGGGGGATGTGAAAGGGGCAGTGCTGTAGGAGTGACATGTAAAGGGGGGCAATGTTGTGGGGGGTATGTGAAAGGGGCAGTGCTGGTGAGGGGATGTGAAAGGGGCAGTGCTGGGGGGGATGTGAAAGGGGCAGTGCTGGGGGGGATGTGAAAGGGGCAGTGCTGTGGGGGGAATGTGAAAGGGGCAGTGCTTTGAGGGTGATATGTGAGGGGGGACAGTGCTTTGGCAGTGATATGCGAGGGGGCAGTGCTGTGGGGGATGTGAAGGGGCAGTGCTGTGGGGGGGATGTGGAAAGGGCAGTGCTGTGGGGGGATGAGGGCAGTGCTGTGGGGGGTATGTGAAGGGGGCAGTGCTGTGGGGGATGTGAAGGGGCAGTGCTGAGGGGGGGTATGTGAATGGGGCAGTGCTTTGGTGAAGATATGTGAAGGGGACACTGCTGTAAGGGGGATGTAAAGGGGGCAGGGCTGTGGGGGGGGCTGTGAATGGGTCAGTGCTGTGAGGGGGATGTAAAGGGGGAAGGGCTGTGAGGGGTATGTGAAGGGGGCAGTACTTTGGTGAAGATATGTTAGGGGAGGCAGTGTTGTGGGGGGGATGAGAAGGGGGCAGTGCTGTGGGTGGTATCATGTGAAGGGGACAGTGCTGCGAGGATATGTGAAGGGAGACAGTACTGTGTGTGGGAGGTGGTGATGTAAAAGGGACAGTGCTGTGCGGGGGAAGTGAAGGGGGCAGTGCTGTGGGGATAATATGTGAAGGGGGGCAGTGCTCCTGCCTCCCTGTTTATCATTATCTGGCCTGCAGGTGGTGCTGTGCTGCGGACTGGTGCAGTGCGGGAGCAGAGGCTGAGCAGCGCGGGAGCAGAGGCGGACGTGTGAGAGGAGAGCGTGTGTGAGCGAGCGAGCGAGCGAGCGAGCGAGTGAGTGTGTGATCACCCCCCCCTCCTAAGAAGAGCGGCGGCGGCGGCGAGCGGTGCGAGAACCCCCCCCCCCTCTCCTGAGAAGAGCGGTGCGAGAACCCCCCCTCCCCCCCTCCTAAGAAGAGCGGCGGCGGCGGCGAGCGGTGCAAACCCCCTCCTGAGCGGCGGCGAGCGGTGCGAGAACCCCCCCCCCTCTCCTGAGAAGAGCGGTGCGAGAACCCCCCCTCCCCCAGAGGTGAGAGCGTAGTGTGCGGGCAGTTACAGGTGAGGTAACCCCCCCCCCCCCTGCAAGGGCGGGCAGACAGAGAGAGGGCAGGGGGCCAGAGGAGACGCAAAATACCTGACCTGGACATTGGAAGGGAGAGGAGCTGAGGGGAGACTGATCGGCAGGTGACAGAGGAGGGAGGCAGGAGCCTAAGCAAGTGTCAGGCTTAAAGGGACACACACAGGACTGGTGACTGAGGTTGAACACTGAGGCTCAGTGAGTACCTGGTGAGTATCCTTGCGACTGGGAGTGTCCTTGCGACTGGTGAGTATCTTACCACTGGTGAGCATCCTTGCGACTGGTGAGTATCTAGCGACTGGTGAGCATCCTTGCGACTGGTAAGTATCTAGCGACTGGTGAGTGTCCTTTCGACTGGTGAGTGTCCTTGCGACTGGTGAGTGTCCTTGCGACTGGTGAGCATCTTGCGACTGGTGAGTGTCCTTGCGACTGGTGAGTGTCCTTGCCACTGGTGAGTGTCCTTGCCACTGGTGAGTGTCTTGCGACTGGTGAGTGTCTTTGCGACTGGTGAGCATCTTGCGACTGGTGAGCATCTTGCGACTGGTGAGTGTCCTTGCGACTGGTGAGTGTCTTTGCGACTGGTGAGTGTCTTTGCGACTGGTGAGTGTCCTTGCGACTGGTGAGCGTCCTTGCGACTGGTGAGCGTCCTTGCGACTGGTGAGTGTCTTGCGACTGGTGAGTGTCTTTGCGACTGGTGAGTGTCTTTGCGACTGGTGAGCATCTTGCGACTGGTGAGCACCTTGCGACTGGTGAGTGTCCTTGCGACTGGTGAGCATCTTGCGACTGGTGAGCATCTTGCGACCGGTGAGTGTCCTTGCGACTGGTGAGTGTCTTTGCGACTGGTGAGTGTCTTTGAGACTGGTGAGCGTCCTTGCGACTGGTGAGCGTCCTTGCGTCTGGTGAGCGTCCTTGCGACTGGTGAGCGTCCTTGCGACTGGTGAGCGTCCGTGCGACTGGTGAGCGTCCGTGCGACTGTGAGTATCCTTGCGACTGTGAGTGTGGTGCGACTGACTGGGCTGTGCAACTGAGTGTTGGGCAACTGAGAGTGTTGTGCGACTGACCGGCTGTGCGATTATGAGTGTGGTGCAACTAAATCGGGCTGTGAGACTGTGAGTGTGTGCGACAGGAGTGTTGTGCGACTGACCGGGTGGTGCGACTGGGAGTGTCGTGAGACTGACCGTGCTGTGAGATTGTGAGTGTTGTGCAACTGAGTGTCAAGTGAGTGTAGCGGAACACCAGAGGGTGAGAAGGTAGCGTTAGGAAGCTAGGAAATAGCCACATAGGATAGACTTAAATTACTGAATCCCCATTAGATTAGATTAGTAGGTACAATGCCCGGCGGGTGTGGAGATGCGACTCGGTGTACATCTTGTAATATGTATGCGTTCCTCGGACATGTGATCGAGGGCGAATACAAATGCGCAAAATGTGAGCACGTTGCTTCCCTGGAAGCTCAGGTCCTGAATCTAGGGAAGCAGCTGGCAACACTGAGACGAATGTCCATACCGGAGGAGAGCCAGGATTGTACCAGTCAGGTGCAGACAGGGGCCTGCACAGAGGTGGGCGGAGTATCGGAGGTGCAGGCATCAGAGCAGTCTAGAGGGGTGACAGTTAGGAGGGGTAGAAGGGAACAAGTCAAGGAGGCTGATCCTGGGCTGGAGCACCCCAATAGATACGCCCCGTTGTGTGATGTTGGGGAAACCAGTCAGGGACCAGCATTGCTGGAGCAGAGCGACGCCCCTAGCTGCCAGGGGAAGAACTCCTCCAGTGAGGCTGGGAGAAAGGGAAAGGAAAGACAGGTGCTGGTGGTAGGGGACTCAATTATTAGAAGGGCAGATAGTGTAATCTGTGACAAAGACCGTGTGCGCCGAACAGTCTGTTGTTTGCCGGGCGCTCGGGTTCGGCACATTGCGGATCGGATGGACAGATTATTGGGTGGGGCTGGGGAAGACCCAGCTGTCATGGTACACGTGGGTACCAATGACATAGGTAGAGGAAGACGGAGAGTCCTAAATGATTTCAGGGACTTAGGCGCTAAGTTGAGGACTAGGACCTCCAAGGTAGTATTTTCCGAAATACTACCTGTACCTCGAGCCACACCAGAGAGGCAGCGGGAGATTAGGGAAGTTAACGAGTGGCTGAGGAGCTGGTGTAGTAAGGAGGGTTTCGGGTTCCTGGAGAACTGGGCCGTCTTCTCAGTCGGTCACCGGCTCTTTGGTAGGGACGGATCGCACCTAAATGGGGTGGGTGCAGCCGTACTGGGTGCGAGGATGGCCAAAAAGTTAGAGGGGCTTTTAAACTAGGGAATGGGGGGGAGGGTACAGATGTAGAATTAGCCAGTGGAAAGAAAGTTTCAGAGGGAAGAAATGGGGGCATTAGCGGTAGGGTGTTCGGAGCTCCTATACCCAGGGTGGGTACGGGGAAAAATCAAGAGAGCAGCCTAAAAACATCAAAATTACGTGGCTTATATACCAATGCCAGAAGCCTGGCCAACAAGATGGGAGAGCTGGAGCTGCTGATGTTTGAGGAGGACTTAGATTTTGTGGGGATAACTGAGACTTGGTTTGACAGCTCCCATGACTGGATGGCGACCATTCAGGGGTATTCCCTTTATCGCAGAGATAGAGAAGGTAAAAAAGGGGGAGGGGTATGTCTGTATATTAAGAACAGCATACAGGTAAATATGAGGGATGATATTAATAATGGAGCTATGGATGAGGCAGAATCCCTATGGGTAGAGCTTCAAAGGGATGGCACGGCGGGGAAGTTAATATTGGGCGTATGCTATAGACCCCCCAACCAGAGGGAGGAGGGTGAGGCGGCCCTCCTTTTACAGATAGAATTGGCAGCAAGGATGGGAAATGTCATTATAATGGGGGACTTTAATTATCCAGATATAGACTGGGCAGAAGGAACCGCGCACTCAGCCAAGGCTAGGCAGTTCCTAAATGTTTTGCAGGACAATTTTATGGGTCAGATGGTGAATGCACCGACAAGAAACAATGCGGTACTTGACCTACTGATTACCAACGATACAGACCTGATCACGGATATAGAAATACGGGACAACTTAGGAAACAGTGACCATAGGTCAATAAGTTTCAGTATTAATTACAGTAATAGGAAGCTGAGGGGTAATATAAGGACACTGAATTTCAAAAGAGCCAATTTCCCAAAGCTGCGCTCGCTGCTAGAAAATATCAATTGGGATAGAACCCTGGAAACAAAGAACACGGAGGAAAAATGGGAGTGCTTCAAGAGCATACTAAACAGGGGGATTGGCCAGTGCATTCCAAAGGGAAATAAATTTAAAAGAGCAAAAATAAACCCTGGATGGCTAAACTCCAACATAAAAATGTATATTAGTGCTAAAGAAAAGGCCTTCAAAAAATACAAGACTGAGGGGTCATTGGCAGCATTTAAGCATTACAAAGAGTGTAATAAGAAATGTAAAGACGAAATCAGGGCGGCTAAAATAGAACACGAGAGACATATAGCGGAGGAGAGTAAAAAGAACCCTAAGAAGTTCTTTAAGTATATAAACAGTAAGAAAGCGAGGCCAGAACACATTGGCCCCGTAAAAGATGATAAGGGAAATATGGCCACTGAGGACAGAGAAAAGGCGGAAGTGTTAAATAATTTCTTCTCTTCAGTCTTCACAAAAGAATCGGGGGGCTACATGAACCCAGCTTGTAAGGCCAATAATACACCTCAGAAAGTGCCGCCATGGTTAACAGAAGATAGACTTAGAGCTAAACTAGAGAAACTTAACATAAATAAATCACCGGGACCGGATGGCTTGCACCCAAGGGTTCTTAATGAGCTCAGCCAGGTGATTGCCAGACCATTATTCTTGATCTTTAAGGATAGTTTACAGACGGGTATGGTGCCAGCTGATTGGAAAAAAGCCAACGTGGTACCAATATTTAAGAAGGGGCCGAGATATATCCCGGGTAACTATAGGCCGGTCAGCCTAACATCAGTAGTCTGCAAAATTTTGGAGGGGATGTTAAGGGACCACATACAAGACTTTAGTAATGAAACTGGTATTATAAGTAGTAATCAGCATGGATTCATGAAAAATCATTCTTGCCAAACCAATCTATTAACCTTCTACGATGAAGTGAGCAGCCACCTAGATAAAGGTAAGCCTGTGGATGTGGTGTATCTGGACTTTGCAAAGGCCTTTGACACCGTTCCCCACAAACGATTACTGTACAAACTAAGGAAGGTAGGTATGGACCATAAGGTGAGTACCTGGATAGAGAACTGGCTCCAGGGGAGAGTACAGAGGGTGGTGATTAATGGGGAGTACTCGGATTGGGCGGGTGTGGAAAGTGGGGTCCCCCAGGGTTCTGTCCTGGGACCAATCCTGTTTAATTTATTCATAAATGATCTAGAGGAGGGGATATCTAGTACAATCTCAGTATTTGCAGATGATACTAAATTAGGCATGCCAATATCTTCTATGCAGGATGTGGAAACCTTGCAAGCAGACCTGAACAAAATAACGGGGTGGGCAACTACATGGCAGATGAGGTTTAATGTTGAAAAATGTAAAGTAATGCACCTGGGTGCCAGAAACCAGAAAGCAAGCTACTTACTAGGGGGGGAACCTCTGGGTGAGTCTAGGATGGAAAAGGACTTGGGGGTACTGGTAGACAACAAGCTTGGCAGTGGCATGCAATGCCAAGCCGCCGCAAGCAAAGCCAACAGAATACTGGGATGTATAAAAAAGGGGATTCACTCCAGAAATAAAGAGATTATTCTCCCACTCTACAAGACTCTGGTCCGGCCACATCTGGAGTATGCTGTCCAGTTCTGGGCACCGGTCCTCAGGAAGGATGTGCTGGAACTGGAGAAAGTCCAGAGAAGGGCAACAAAAATAATTAGGGGAATGGAGGACATCAGCTATGAGGAAAGACTACAAGCACTGAACCTTTTCTCTCTGGAGAAAAGACGATTGAGGGGGGATATGATATCAATGTACAAATACTGTACTGGTGACCCGAGCATAAGGAACAAACTATTCAGAGAAAGGAGGTACAATAAGACACGTGGCCACTCACTAAAACTAGAGGAAAGGCGGTTTAACCTTAAAGTGCGTAAGGGGTTCTTCACTGTAAGAGCAGTAAGGATGTGGAATTCTCTTCCACAAGCAGTCGTATAAGCAGGGAGCATCGATAGTTTCAAAAAACTAGTAGATGGACACCTTAAAGACCACAACATACAGGGGTATACAATGTACGATTAAAAGCAAACACACACACGCATTCATAGGTTGAACTGGATGCATAGGTTGAACTGGATGGACTGATGTCTTTTTTCAACCTTACTAACTATGTAACTATGTAACTATGTGCTGTGGTGGGGAAGATGTGAAGGGGGACAATCAGCTGCACACAAAATGAGGTGCTGCATGGAAAATGTGCAGGGGTACCATTGGCTCTTAAACGCACTGAAAAACAAGGTGTGGGTTCCCACACATGGAAATTGCATAGTACAAATGCACCATGGAGTTTTTCTATGCGGCTGCATTTTTAAAAAGGTGCCAGGGCCTTTTCCAAGCAGAAAACGCAGGCACAGCAGCCCATTCAAATAATTGGGCTGTCGTGCCTGCCTGCACACCTGGGCCATCATGTAAAGAATCTGAGTCATAGCACAAAAATGTCATTTGGACCTCTGCTGGAAATTTTGTTTTACTATTCGGGCCGCCATGAATTTTAATTCAATACCCCTGTCCTATAAGTTTGCCTGGGTGGTGTTTGCCTCCTATTGGTATGTCTGGCTGATGTTTGTCATTAAGAGATATGTCTCCCTGATTTATGTCCCCAATAGGTATGTCTGGCTGGTGTATGTCTCCTCTAGATATGTCTGGCTGGTGTTTATCTCCTAGAGGTATCTCTGGTGTATGACACTTACAGTAGAGGTCTGTCTCGCTGATTCATTTCTCCTTTAGGTATGTCTGGCTGGTGTATGCCTCCTATAAGCATTTTTTTCTGCTGTATAATTCTCAGAGGCATGTCCGGCTAGTGTATGTCTCCTAGAGGTATGTATGTCTAGTGTATTTTTCTTATAGGTACAGTACTGTACAAAAGGTTTAAGTGTGAAGAAATGCTGTAAAGTAAGAATGCTTTCAAAAACATATAAATTGTTTGCTGTTATCAATTTACAAAATGCAAAGTGAACAGAAGAAAAATCTAAATCAAATCCATATTTGGTGTGACTACCCTTCAGCTTTAAACCAGCATCAATTCTTACACTTGCACAAAGTCAGGGATTTTGTATGATTAGAGTCAGGTGTATGATTTCCAATTATATCAAACATGTGTTAATGATCATCAATTTCATATGTAGGGTAAAAGACAGTCATTAACTGAAACAGAAACAGCGGTGTAGGAAGCTTAAAGTGATTGTAAAGTCTTCTGTTTTGTTTTAAATAACAAACATGTTATGCTTACCTCCTCTGTGATGTTGGTTTTGCACAGAGTGGCTCAGATCCTCCTCTTCTCGGGTCCCTCTTGGCTGCT
Source organism: Pelophylax lessonae (assembly GCF_965119305.1). Lineage (NCBI taxonomy): Eukaryota > Metazoa > Chordata > Amphibia > Anura > Ranidae > Pelophylax > Pelophylax lessonae. The sequence continues at coordinate 164,856,029 of NC_138770.1, read as the reverse complement.
CCTGGCCCCTCCCTTCTGTCAAGTGCCCCCACAGCAAGCAGCTTGCTATGAGGGTACCCGAGTGGAGCTGCAACTCTGTGTGTCTATTCAGAGCCCCTCTCTTTCCTTATTAGTTAACAGACTTTGACAGCAGCGGGAGCAAACGGCACCCTGCTGTGTCTCAGCCAACCAGGGGGGAGAGTCCCAGAAGGCCGAGGGACTCGTGAACTTTGCTGGACTGAGATAGGCTCAGGTACGTATTGAGAGGCTGAGGGGGTCTGCTCCACACAGAAGGCTTTTTATCTTAATGCATAAAATGCATTGCGATTATAAAACTTTCTGACTTTACAACTCCTTTAAAACCGGGTAAGGAACAGCCAAACTTTGCTACTAAAGTGACGTTGTGGAAGATAGTTTTATATCACAGGTCATGCACCATGGTAAGACTGAACACAGCAACAAGACACAAGATACTGCATTAGCAAGGTCTCCCCCTGGCAAAGATTTAAAAGCAGACAGGGGTTTAGAGGTTTACTGTTTAACCACTTAAGGACCGGAGGATTTGGCTGCTCAATGACCAGGTACAATTTTGCAATTCGGCACTGCGTTAATTTAACAATTGCCCGGTTGTGGGATGCTGTACCCAAACAAAATCAATGTCCTTTTTTTTCCCACAAATAGAGCTTGCTTTTGGTGGTATTTGATCACCTGAGCGTACTATAAAATATCAGTTTCAAGAATGTAACCATTACATACTTCGAGATATGACTTCTGTTAGAAATCTGTCTAACCGGGAGGTCCCTTAGCAGTTTATGGCCCCATTGTCTATTGGTCAAGTATGTCTGGTGACACCCCCTGTGGGTCAGAGAAAAAGACAGGAGCTGATGGAGCTCTCAGTCTCATGTAACATCAAGGAAAGGAACATCTATCCATTGGAGACCGATCACACATGTTCAGCTTCTGGAACTAAGATAATACCAGGACTTTTTGAATGCAAATATTTCATTTCCAATTCTTATCTATTTTTCAGAATTTCTGTATTGTGTCTATTTTTTTGTAACCCATTTTTCTGTAAATATTTTTATTTGCACCAATCTTAACCTTTCTTATAATTAAAACTTATTTTGAAAAGTGTTACTTTGTCTCTAAGCTCTTAAACGCAAGCTAACCAAAAAACCTGCCTCTTGGAAGAGCGCTACTGTTTAGGATAAATCATCTGAACATTCCTGTGTGAGGTGACAGTGTGTGTTACAGATGGTTATTCTAAAGTCATAATTGGTATTTCTAAAATTACGTGCGTCCTCTGGGCTCATTATAACGTAGAGGTGGTGGCAGAGAAAGGGTTAATTGTTTAATTAGCCCGGTGACAATCGCTCTCAGTCTGCTGGCATCTAGATTGTGGTCCCGCAAGCTGGACAATCTGTGTGCCGGGTGCAGCTGAGAGTGGCATTGTTACGCAAGTGACGGCAGGGTGTGGGGTTGCCTGGTCTTTGGTCACGAGTTGGATGAGAAGGCTAGGGGTCTGATACCCACCACCATCACATTTTTCACATTCTTTTATATGAAATTCTCCAAAAAAAAAAAAAAATGTAAAAATCACATTTTTTTTTTTTACATTTTAGGCCAATTTGTTTTCTGCTACATATGTTTGGTAAAAAAAATCGCAATAAGCGTATTTTGATTGGTTTGTGCAAAAGTTATTGCGTTTACTAACTACGGGAAAGATTTGTCATTTTTATTGTTTTTTTTTCTTACTAGTAATGGAATTACTAGTTCTTTCCGGGACTGCGACATTGCGGCGGACAGATCAGACCCCTAACTGACATTTTTTACACTTTTGGGGGTACTAGTGACATTACTACAGTAATCAGTGCTGCAAATATGCACTGTTACTGTAAAAATGACACTGACAGGGAAGGGGTTAACATTACTGGTGATCAGCGAGTTAAATGTGTCCCTAGGGGCGTGATTCTAACTGTCAGGAGGCGTGGCTTGTGAAGTTATCACAGAGACATGCGATCCTATATAGCAGGATCACATAGCCTCTGTGATTACTTCAGGGAGAATGACAGACGGCTGTGTTTACATCAGCCGTCTGTCCTTCTCTCTCTGCTGCGGGAGATCGCAAATGTGGCCGGCGGAGCCACCGGTCACACTCACTGGCTCCCCAGCTAATGAGTGGGGGCGGGAGCGCGCCACGCTCAGCCCCTAGAGTCTCCTGAGCGAGCGACATAACATAACGTCGCTTTGCCCAGGAGCGGCTGCCTGCCGCAGTAAAACTGTGGCGGGCGGTTGTTATGTGGTTAAGCTCTTTTGAAGATGGAGAAAGATGGGCAATGTTGAGGTCCGTAGATACAGTGGTTGGCCAAGGAAACTTAATGCAGCAGATGAAAGATACATCATGCTTACATCTCTTCGACATCGGAAGATGTCCAGCAGTGCCATCAGCACAGAACTGGTGGAAACCAGTGGAACCCAGGTACACATATCTACTGTCTGGAGAAGACTGGCCAGAATGGTCTTCATGGAAGCCATACCTTCGACATGGAAACAAGACTAAGTGACTTAACTTTGCATGAAAACATAGTAACTGGGGTGTAGAGAAATAGCAGCAGGTCCTCTGGACTGATGAGTCAAAATGTTAAATATTTGGCTGTAGCAGGAGGCAGTTTATTTGCCGAAGGGCTAGAGAGCAGTACAATAATGAGTGTCTGCAAGCAACAGTAAAGCATGGTGGAGGATCCTTGCAAGTTTGGGGCGGCATTTCTGCAAATATAGTTGGAGATTTAGTCAGAATCAATGGTGTTGCCCATGCTGAGAAATATAGGCAGTTACTTATCCATGATGTCATTCCATCAGGGAGGTGTGTGATTGGCCCCAAGTTTATTCTGCAGAAGGGCAACAACTCCAAACATGCCATTAATGTCATTAAGAACTATCTCCAGCATAAAGAAGAACAAGGAGCCCTGGAAGTGATGGTTTGGCCCCACAGAGCCCTGATCTCAACATCATTGAGTCTGTCTGGGATCACATGAAGAGACAGAAGGATGTGAGGCAGCCTACACCCACAGAGGATCTGTGGTTAGTTCACCAAGATATTTGAAACAACTTACCTGCTGAGTTCCTTTAAAAACTGTGTGCAAGTGTACCTAGAAGAATTTATGCTGTTTTGAGGGTAAAGGGTGGTCACACCAAATATTGATTTGAGTGTCATTTACTTCTGTCATTTACTTTACAATTTGATACTTCTTAAAAAATAAACTATTAACACTTCTATTTATGAAAGCATTCTTAATTTACAGAATTTTTCCACACTAATCTAAAACTTGCACACAGTACTGTTGTCTGTTTGGCGTATGTTTCCTATTGGTTATTCTGTCTGGTGTATGTTCCCTTTAGGTATGTCTGGCTGGTGTATGTTTCCTACAGGTATGTTTGGCTGGTGTATGTTTCCTAGAGGAATGTATGGCTGGTGAATGTTTCCTATAGGTATGTTTGGCTCAGTGCCATCTTAAGAGCCTTATAGGCCCCGGGCAATGCAGTGCACTGGGGCCCTGCCTACACAATCACCCACGAGAATAAAAATGCAAATTATCGATAAGGCTATATTTATTGGTAGATGTACGTCGGTCGCGCGCAGGAAGCTAGGGGGCAAGCATGCGCTGTAGGCAGCGTGCTCTTGTCCCCACTCGGCAGCGGGGAAGCCGATGCGCGGGTAAGGCGGCTCCGATTGGGGTGGAGAGCACTGGGGGGGGGGGGACAGGGAAAACCAGGGGGGTGGAGAACACGGGGGGGGAGGGTGGAACTGGAAATCACTGAGGGGGGAGCCAGGGAGCACAGGGGGATGGAGAGCACTGGGGGAGTCAGAGAGCATAGGGGGAGATGAAAAGCACTGTGGGGAGCTGAAGAGCACCGGGGGGGCTAAAGAGCATGGGGGGCTAAAGAGTGCTGGGGGGCTAAGGAGCACTGGGGGGCTAAGGAGCACTGGGGGGGCAAGAGCGCTGGGGGTTTAATATCAGGGGGGTGTTTAGAGCAGGGGGGGTGTTTAGAGCAGGGGGGGTGTTTAGAGCAGGGGGGTGTTAAGAGCACTGGGGGGGTGTTAAGAGCACTGGGGGTGTTAAGAGCAGGGGGGTGTGTTAAGAGCACTGGGGGGGGGGGGCTGGAAAGCACTAGGGGGCCAGCAAGTTGTACAGGAGGGGGATGGGACAGCCGCATATAGATGATTTGATCTTTCCATATTCCTCCTGCAGCCACTGAGTGACAGCAGGAGGGAGAGGAGAATCAGCCATTCAGCGGCAGCAGGAGGAATACCGAAAGATGAATTCCTCTATATGCAGCTGTTCCATCCCCTCTCCTATCCAGTCACACACGAGGCAGCTCACCTTCTTCCCGCCGGCCGCCGCCCCCGCGAGCAGCGCTGATTGAAGGAGCTGCCACTGCAGCTGCAACTGTCCTATACGACTACTGAAATACCTCACTACCAGGGGGACCCGAGCCACACTTCTGAGCACAGAAAGAGGAAGGCCGCCATCCTATGCGTACAGACATATGCTGTACACACTAGGTGCCAGGTCAAATCTGCACTTTAACAAGTGAGTGTATTTTAAACATTTTATTTAACAAACAAAAGAGAGAATAAAAAAAAAAAGCAGCAGTCTCATTACCTTCCCGCTGCGGCCGCACACAGAACATGAATGGAGGAGGTGGGTGGAGCCATTCTAGACACAGGCGGCACAAACTGGTCTGGGGGGCTAGACCACCAGCTAAATTAAACTGGGAGGGGACAGATTGGGGTAAATTGCCACCCTGCGTGGGGTCCCTTGGAAAGTGGGGCCCCCGGGGCAACTGCCGGGCGTGCCCATTTGGAAAGACGGCCCTGGTCTGGCTAGTGTATGATGCCTGTAGGTATGTCTGGCTGGTACAGTATATGTTTCCTAGAGGTATGTTTTGGCTAGTGTATGCTTTCAGTAGGTATGTCTGGCTGGTGTATGTTTGCTATAAGTATGTCTGGCTGGTGTATGTTTCCAATAGGTATGTCTGGCTGGTGTATGTTTCCTATAGGGAAGGTCTGGCTGTTGTATGTTTCCTAGAGGTATGTCTGGCTGGTGTATGTTTCCATTAGGTCTGTTTGGCTGGTGTATATTTTGAATAGGTATGTTTGGCTGGTGTATGTTTCCTTTAGGTATGTCTGGCTGTTGTATGTTTCCTTTAGGTATACCTGGCTGGTATATGTTTCCTATTGGTATTGCTGGCTAGTGTATGATTCCAATGTGTAAGTCTGGCTTATGAATGTATCCTATAGGTATGTCTGGCTGGTGTATGATTCCTGTAGGTATGTCTGGCTGGTGTATGTTTCCTGGAGGTATGTTTGACTGGTGTATGTTTTCAATAGTTATGTCTGGCTGGTGTATGTTTGCTATAAGTATGTCTGGCTGGTGTATGTTTGCTATAAGTATGTCTGGCTGCCTGGTGTATGATTCCTGTAGGTATGTCTGGCTGGTGTGTGTTTCCTAGAGGTATGTCTGCCTGGTGTATGTTTCCTAGAGGTATGTCTGCCTGGTGTATGTCTCCAATAGGTCTGTATAGGTCTGTTTGGCTGGAGTATGTTTTCAATAGGTATGTCTGTCTGGTGTTTATTTCCTAGGGGTATGTCTGGCTGGTGTATGTTTCCAATAGGTATGTCTGGCTGTTGTATGTTTCCTATAAGTAGTCCTGGCTTGTGTATGTTTCCTAGAGGTATGTCTGGCTGGTGTATGTTTCCTTTAGGTATGTCTGGCTGTTGTATGTTTCCTATAAGTAGTCCTGGCTTGTGTATGTTTTCTAGAAGTATGTCTGTCTGGTGTATGTTTCCCATTGGTATTTCTGTCTGGTGTATGACTCTGTTAGGTATGTCTGTCTGTTGTATGTTTCCTTTAGATATGTTTCAGTGGTGTATGTTTCCTGGAGGTATGTCTGGCTGATGTGTATTCCCAAGAGGTATGTCTGGCTGATGTATGTTTCCAATAGGTATGTCTGGCTGGTGTATGTTTCCTATAGGGAAGGTCTGGCTGGTGTATGTTTTCTAGAGGTATGTCTGGCTGATGTATGTTTCCAATAGATATGTCTGGCTGGTGTATGTTTCCTATAGGGATAGTCTGGCTGGTGTATGTTTCCTAGAGGTATGTCTGGCTGATGTGTATTATCAAGAGGTATGTCTGGCTGGTGTATGTTTCCAATAGGTCTGTTTGGCTGGTGTATGTTTTCAATAGGTATGTCTAGCTGGTGTATGTTTCCTTTAGGTATGTCTGACTGGTGTATGTTTCCTGTTGATATTTCTGTCTGGTGTATGTTTCATTTAGGTATGTCTGGCTGTTGTATGTTTCCTATAGGTATGTCTGTTTGGTGTATGTGTCCTAGAGGCATGTCTGGCTGGTGTATGTTTCCTATTGGTATTTCTGTCTGGTGTATGTTTCCAATAGGTATGTCTGGCTTGTTTATGTTTCCTATAGGTTTGTCTGGCTGGTGTATGGTTTCTAGAGGTACAGTATGTCTTGCTGGTGTATGTTTCCAATGGGTATGTCTGGGTGGTGTATGTTTCCTAGCGGTATATCTGGCTGGTGTATGTTCCCTTTAGGTATGTCTGGCTGGTGTATGTTTCCTATAGGTATGTCTGGCTATTGTATGTTTCCAATAGGTATGTCTGGCTGGTGTATGTTTCCTATAGGTACCTGTATATCTGGCTGGTGTATGTTTCCTAGAAGTATGTTTGCCTGATGTTTGTTTCCAATAGGCATGTCTGGCTTGTGTATGTTTCCTTTAGGTATGTTCGGCTGGTGTGTGTTTCCTAAAGGTATGTCTGGCTGGTGTATGTTTCATATTGGTATTTCTGGCGGTTTTATGTTTCCTTTAGGTATTTCTGGCTTGTGTATGTATCCTAGTGGTATGTCTGGCTGGTGTATGTTTCCTATGGGTATGTCCGGCTGGTGTATGTCCTCTGTAGGACACATACTTTCCACAATTTCATGATTGAACATTTTTAGCACAGCCATGTAACAATGTCCCCATGTATTTGTATAAACAATTATTTCAGCAGACCTTGCTGGGCCTTACCTGTGTTTTAAGATGCCTGGCAGGCTGATTTATTTTGTGTTCAATGCTGCTGATAAAGGCTAGAAGTGGAAACTGAAATAATTATTTAAATCAGCTTGGTGCTAACTGGATTTTTGAATATTACAAGCATAGCAGAGGGCCTGCAGACTTCAGCCATTATGTTTAAGAAACTGGCAGAGGTGGGGGACTTGAGTCACCTGACTTGACTTAAGTCAGACTTAAGTCACCAGTTTGAGGACTTGAGACTTGCTTGACTAAAATTAATAAAAGACTCGACTTGACTTTGACTTGGTATTCATGACTTGAGACTTGACTTTGTCTTGAGACATATGACTCGAAATGACTTTACTTTTTTAAGTTATTAAATATTTACATTTTCTCAAGATGTGTTAAAGCAAAATTAATGTGCCTGTTATGTTTCTGACCCCACAGTCACTTAAAACACCTCAGTGTGTTCTGATTTTTAGGACACTGGCTGTTTAACAATAGAAATACTTAACATGTTTTTAGTGACTGTGGTGTTGAAACATGACCGGACGAAGGATTTTGAGCTGTTTGGGCATTCAAAGTGTTTCTTTAATATGCCAAGAAAAAAGCACTAAGTTTTGTTAATGTTGAAAATAAAACAAAACCTTTCCTGACCCCTGACTTTTAACTGATTTAAAGGTGAAAATTGGGGAAGATCAGTATTTTGACTTGATTTGTGACTTGACCAAAATAAATGACTTGACTTGACTTGCTTGACTTCTAGCAGGGACTCGACTTGACTTGCTTGCTTTTCGCCACAGTAACTTGGGACTTGCTTGAGACTTGAAGGTTAAGACTTGAGACTTGCTTGTGACTTGCGCATGTGTGACTTACTCCTATGTCTGGAAACTGGATTGGCTGTGCTTTAAGGATATGATAGCGGAAGGGGGGCTCGAAATGCTCTGTCCTTATTTTCATAAAATAAACCAGAAAAATCTGGCAGATAGAATTTCGGAACCTCTGGCTGAAACCTTCTGCATTCCAGTATTCCATGCAAAATAATGAGATTGCATGCCTAGAAATAGTCTGTGTTTTTAGTACTTTTGTAGCTTGAAAAAGGCATCTGATGCTCTTTTATCCTAGATGAAACGGCCCTAATCTAGAGGAGAGTGAGAGGCTTAACGGATGCTTTTTACGTATTCCTTGAAGGTGGATACACTTACATAACAAGTACTTATACACAATAAATACTTTGCTGCATGTGCTCTATAATTGTATACATAGTGCCTAACTCATCAAGCCACTCGTGCACAATATTGTCTCCTTAGCAGAACTGTACGAGAATCATTCTCATTTCAATGGAATCTCCTTGTATTTACTTTCCCTTCTGTGCTTCTCCTCCACATTCCAGCACCTCCCTCCTCCACCTGTCATCACAATTCAATACAATACAGCTTGAATTCTAGTTCTTTCTTGTAGAACTGGATTCTCAATGTCTTACCTCAGTGCCTGAGGTGTTCCTGCCCAACCTTACCTGAGAAGAACATAGAATTCTGGGCTAATTACTGTATGTTCTTTTTTTAACAATATACGGTAGGTAAAAAGCTGAATGATCAGAGAGGATGTAAGTGTAACTTTCAGTTTAAGTGGTAGTAAACCCCAAAACAAAAATGTAATATGTTGAAGCTTACCAATCCTTAAATGTGATGGCTGTATTCGTTTTTTTTTTTTTTTTTAGGCTTTTTTCCTTTATTTTCACCTGGTGATCCAGTGACCACACTTCCTGTTCTAGGTCGCCTCCATTCTGGATGGAGGAGCAAAGGAGATACCTTTGGACAGCAGCATTGGTAACCAGGGGAGAGGGTCATAATAAATAAACTAGCAGATTTTTTTTTTTTTATCTTGGGATAATGGTAGTAATAGATTGATAAAAGCTAACCATTGTAAATACCCCTGTCATTGTAAAATGGTTTGTCTCAACCCTCTAACCACCATACAACTCAGTTTGTTAAAAGAAGTTGAAAAATAACAGACTAACAGATCACTAGGTGTAAATAAAGGGAAATTAAACTAAAAAACTTTAAACAAATGCAACCAGCACATCTAAGAATTGGTAAACTGTGTCATTAATAACTTTTGTTTTTGGGTTTTACACCAGCTTTTACTTAACTGGTGCAGGGATGTGGAAAGTATGGCCCGAGGGCCGTATGCGGCCCGCAAAATCATTAGGTCTGGCCATCCATATCACTGCAGGCAGCCTGGCAGCAGCACTATTTAATTATGTCGAGGAGGACCGTGGAGGCGCGCAGTATCACGTGTTCCGCCTTCATCAGACATCTCAAGTCTCCCGCTAGGTGCAGGAGTCTCCCACATGCGGCCTGTGGCCCCCTGACACCCCCAAGTGCTGTGCGATATCCTGGCTGTCAGCTGAGCTGTCAAAACAGGACAGATGCTTCCTGTATAGTTCCAGCTCCATCCTGACAGTCTAATTTACAGGAGGAGTGATATCAAATGCACTCCGCCTGTGAGGAGACTTAGTTTTCCTACAGGCGGAGTGCATTTTATATCACTCCGCCTGTGACTCAGAATGTCAGGACTGACCGAGAGAGGAACCATCGGTTCTGCAGCCTGCCCTGAATTTGCAGGCATTTCCTCTCACTTCCTGTTTAGCTATGGGGGAGGAAGTGAAGATAAACTCCCCAATGGGACACAGATGGCAAAAAATAAACCTTACAAGGGTTTTAACCCTCCCTTAATCTATCTAATATTAAAAAAAAACAAAAAACGTTTTGCCTAGTCCTACTTTAAAGCACTTATTTATTTATTTCCTTTGGTTAATTGACTTTAACATTGTTTTATGTGGTAGTTAGTGAATGGTTTTACCTTTTGAGGCAAATACCACATAAAGGGATAATGCATTGACATTTTCAGTATTGCATGCGATATTTGGGAAAAATGTGTTACCTGGCCCAAATACCGCCTGCGATGTACTTTAGTGATTCGAGCCCACTGTCTCTTTAAGGCACTATTATAAGGTTGACAGTTTCTCTTTAATGAAACATGTGGGGTCTTAAAGAGCACACACGTACCCCCTGTGCATCACTGGATGTTTTGCAATGCATATCGCACTGCAAAACATCTTTTTCCTGGCTAAAACTAGCTGTGGACACTGAGAGCTTGACCCGGAAGTGATGTCAGAGACATCGCTTTCCGGGTCTCAACAAGAAGGGGAGGAGAGCAGATGTGTGTCTGCTCTTCTCCTCCCCCTCAAGCCGCCGGCACCCTCTTTCTCACTCCCTGGCCACTGGCTGAGAGCGCTGATCAAGAACCGGTCACCAGACCTGTTTCAGTCATGACCCTTTGACAGAATCCAGCTTCTGTCGGACCGGCTGCAGTACTCACAGGCCGAATGTCGGACAGTTTCTATTAAACTGGCCATTGCTGCCTGACGTTCAGGCCATGTGTACTAGGCTGACAGGTTTGCCATTTTTCTATTTTTCCCATTAGGCATTTGCCATGCTTTTCCTAGGGTTGGAGGTTTTTATTTTTGTTCCCTATACTCATCTCTTTAGGGGTACTCAGTGCATTCTTCAGCAAATCTTTTATCTAGTGTTGCACATTTATGCATTTTGCAGCAGCATTATCCTACTTTGTACATTTTAATGGGCTTAATGCTTGTGGCTGTCATTTAGTCAAATATGAATATTAATGAGAATTTGCAGTCTTATTTATGTAGCACTGCCTGCTTGAGGACTGCTGGATTGTTCACATTGGGATCCCCTGGGTTACTGTTAGCAACTGCAGCATGCACAATTTTAACTCTTTACTCTCCAGCTCAGTCAATGAATAGTCTAGGGGATGAAGTTGTTTTTGTGGTTTTATTTAAATTAGGGATGGGAGAAGGGAAGAGTGGGATACTCCAACTTGAACTATTCACAATAGGTGAGGACTCCTGTCTGAAGATGCAGCCAGGCTGCTGATTCACCTTGCCACTTAGATGAATTTAGGATTACTTGTTAGGATGAATTGTCTTCGGGATACACACCTAGTACACCCTTTCACTTGACCTGCTGAAGACCGTCCTCTGACTATCCTACACCGGGGTGGCCCCCCTCAGGTCAGGTCCCGAGACATAATCCCCTGTACTCACTATACTGTTTTCCGAGGGTCTCCAGTGTTTCTACCTTCTCAGTCAGCTCTCATGGACCTCTGGGTTCAGCTCCTTCCTTCCTGGTCCCCAAGTTGACTGCCTGTGACCGCATGCCACTGCTACAGAGGAGGAGGCAGCCACCACCCTCCCTCCGGGACTCTGCTTACCAGCCAAAGACCCCACAGCACATGTGCTACTTGCTGTTATACCACACCCCACATTGCGCTGAGACAATCAGTCTGTGCCAATCACTGGGGCTGTATCAAAGCCTATGTACCCATTGGTCAGATTTCCTCCACTGTCCATTATGCCTCCATGTTGGAACAATGTGAAACACTCCCTAGGCAAGATGAATCACACACTGAGCACAATGAGCAGACCTAACTCACAGATCCTGCTCTCTGGTAGGCAGAAAGCAATATAGATTTGCCTGCTGCTCCTCTGATAGGCAGACAGAGCCAAAAATGACTCTCTCTCACTAGCACCTACCTAGGAGGGTGCTACACTTACAGACCCACTGTGTCTCAAACACTGTACACAACATTCCACACATTATAAGTGGGCAGATATTATAATGTGCCCATACTTGAGCAGTACTGTCTGGTTATACCACCAAAAATGACCAGGTGCCTGGTTCACATTGGTGTGATGTGGGAAACCCTGCGATTCAGTGTCAGTTCCCGCATCGCTCCTGAATTGCACACTGGTTTATACTAACATCTCCAAACCGCTGGGCGTGTCATTGTAAAGTTAATGACACCCCCAGATCAGTTCACAGATCGCAGTGCGAACTGTCAAATAGTGCAGAATTCGGATCGCATAGGTGTGAACACCCATGCAATTCGATTCCAGTGCGGACCAAAAAAAGGGTCCTGCGCCATTTTGGTTCAAATGTGATGCGATTTCAGCCGTACAGTTTTTATGGCTGAATTTGCATCGCACAGACATCGCATGTGACCTGCACAGAAATGCGGTGTGAATCGCATGCAATGTTCACAAGTGTGAACCCAGCCTAAAGGCTGCCACACAGGTTTTAACCACTTAAGCCCCGGAAGATTTTAACCCCTTCCTGACCAGGGGGTATTTTGCGATTCGGCACTGCGTGACTTTAACGGACAATTGCGCGGTCGTGCGATGCTGTATCTAAACGAATTTGGCGTCCTTTTTTTCCCACAAACAGAGCTTTCTTTTGGTGGTATTTGATCACCTGTGCGATTTTTTGATCACGCACTATAAACAAAAAAAGAGCGTAAATTTTGCAAAAATAGCAATATTTTTCACATTTTTTTATATGAAATTCCCCCCTCAAAAAATGTAAAAATCAAAATTTTTTAACATTTTCGGCCAATTTGTTTTATGCTACCTATGTTTGGTAAAAAAAATCGCAAAAAGCGTATTTTGATTGGTTTGCGCAAAAGTTACTAACAAAGGGAAAGATTTTTGTCATTTTTGTTGTTTTTTTTTTTAACGCGTAATGGCTGCGATCTGCGATTTTTTTGCGGTACTGCGACATTGCAGCAGACAGATCGGACCCTTGACATTTTTGCCACTTTTGGGGTTACCAGTGACATTTCTACAGTAATCAGTGCTATACATATGCACTGTTACTGTAAAAATACACTGGCAGTGAAGGGGTTAACTTTTTTTGAAAGGGAGGGGCTATGTGTGTCCCTAGGGGCGTGCTTTCTACTGTGATTGGCTGTGGCTTCAGATGTATGAAGAGTGATCAACGGTTCTACATAATAGAACCGTATGATCATCCTTCATACACAGGGGAGAATGACAGGCAGCTTGTTTACACAAGCCGCCTGACTTTCTCCCTCTCCCCCGCCGATCGCAGAGTGACCGGCGGACATCGGGTCCGCCGGTCACACGCGTGGGGGGGGTCCGTGACCACGCGGGAGCGGGAGCGCGCCTCCGGCGGCGCGCGCTCGCTCCCTAGACCCTCACAAGCTAGTGACGTAGCCCTACGTCACTTTGCCTGTGAGGGGCTGACCGCCGATGTAGATAGTCGTGCGGCGGTCGGCAAGTGGTTAAATGTCGGCTAATTCATGTTGACCATGCTGAAATGTGAGCTAAGGGTTTGCTAAACCCAGCTCAACAAAAGATGACTGTTCAATTGACTTTTGTCAAAGGAGCCAGGTGAAAGATTTTTGACCGAACTGTGCCTGCATCCAGTTAGATGCAGGCACAGTTCAGGTATTCTGACCATCCAAGCTGCCTAGCCCACAAGCTGAACAAAAGCAATCTGTGACTATGGTCAGTATATTGTATAGCCAATGTATATGTCATATTGAGTTAACTGCCCCTTAAAGTGTATGTCAAGCCCATAGCTCCCTACGGTCCCTCTTTTGAGACATAACCCCTCTGCCCTTCATGCAGCCTCACTTGTCACTCTATACAAAATGTAACATTTTACTACCAAAAGTGTTATGTTGCACTAAGCTTTTTATCCAACCTCTATATTACTGCATTTATTCTTTTTAAAATCCAATATCAAGGAAAAATAGAGGTCAAAAAAGTACTGGGGTGGTTTAGTCAACCATTTTTCTGCATATTAGATCTTTGTGATTCGTGTAACTGGGTGTCATGACAGGGATACGTCCTTTCTACAAACTGTGTGCTAATAGGTGTCCCTCCTTCTTTCAGAAAGTTGGGAGGTATGCATGCTAAGTCCCGGTTCACACTAGGGCGACCTGTGAGGCGACCTGGTCGCCTCACAGGTCGCCGCAGGTCGCCTCCCATAGGGAAGCTGCGGACCCGTTCTAATAGGAGCGTCACAAGTCGCTCCGACCTAGAAAAAGGGTCCGGAACTTCTTTGGGGCGACCAGGAGGCGACCGCCATAGACTTCAATGTTATGAAGTCCGTGGCGGCCGCTCCGAGGTCGCGGCGCGCTGCTCGCATCGCGACCTCGGAGGTCGTGGTGCAAAGTAGCGTCGCCCCTATGAGAACGGGGCTTTAAAACAGTTTTTTTTTTTTTTTAAATACAGTGTTTTAAATACAGTGGCGAAGGATAAGAACTTGTCAGGTTTCCTGCAGAATCCACAGGCAGTTTTTAACTTATTAAACAAATAAAACAAAACACTTTTAATGGCATAGTTAGACCAAAAAGGATTGAAAAAGCACCCCATAGGTGATTTGATTTTATTTCCTTCCCGCTGTAGTTGCTCAAATCCCTCCCACAGTGCTATTGTGTTCTGCCATCAAGGGAGCCTTCCTGGCCGGCAGAACACAATTGTTACTGCTAGCAGCTATAGCCATCGGCAGTAATCGTATGTTAAAAATCTGACAGGCTGGTTGTACCCAAGTCGACCAATGGGTGGACTTGGGTACAATCAGCCTGCCTATACATGGATCGAATTGTGGCCGGTTCAGCAGGGATTTTCGATCCCTGTATGGCCACCTAAGAGAATTTTTTTGTCAGGGTTTACATACACTTTATTATTTTGTGTATGCAGGAAAGGTGAAGTAGAATTCTGCTGTATATGATTTAGTAAAGCTTTTTTGGTGCGTGCTCTTCAAAAGAACATCAGGCATTCGTGTAAATAAAAACTACAATCAGTTTTATTACAATGCTTGAAATCATTAAAAAACTGAGTAACATTATCATGTTATATTATCTTTAGATACAGTTCCCATGTGTGTAATGCCCTACCCACCCATAAAATAGAGTAGCAAACAGTCCCCCCAGGCACCTAAACACTGTGAATGAGAAGTTCTACAGGTTATTTGACTGATATGTAGAGCTTAACGCTGTCTGGACAGAGGTGTCTAGCCATCACTCCTGTCTCTTTACCAGACTTTGCCTAGCGACATGTTGGTGGCCATATGAAATAGAATACTTGGGAGTTCACTTCTATTCAAGATGATTAATTCTAATGAGCAATGATCTCTTCACCTTGGCTTGACGTTTTATGTTTTCAATGTGTGTGAACCTCTTGAAGTGTCTGTAAACATTAGAACACAGCAGGATACTCTGCAAATGATATGACATCAGTGATGTACATATACATGTGGTCTCTTGTACTACCTTCCAATGTTTATTTAATCAATAGACACCCATAGAAACTCTTGTATTGCAGAGAAATAGCACTGATAATGTCTGCTAATGTCTCAGAGTAGGGAAATGCGGAAAATGATGGGTAATGGGGAAGCTTCCAGCCCAGGAAAATCCACTATCTTCTTTTTAACTCATCTTCTGATATTACCCAGAAACCATGTACCTTCAGTATGAAAACATGTTGGAAAATCTCCACATCCAGAAACAAGGTCCTCCAGACAGAAATGGTTGTGTATTTTAGGGTTTCCTGTAGCAAATTTGCAGCCCTTTTTACCTCCAGCGCATTATTAAATCTTGCACACCTTCCTTTGAATCACTGACACTCAATTTGGCATTAGGAAACACAACCTTGCCCATGCAACTTGACTCAGATACCCTATAATCCCACTTGTCTTAGATCCCCATATGCTTTTATAAAATAATGGCAAGATGACAAACTCTTGTTCAAAAGCAGCTTTAATGTTGATTTAAACTCTGTTATTTCTTTTAACAAGGCTATTATTATGGATGAAATTGAAATACAGGTTGGGAAGGCTTGGGAGAAAGATTTATCCATAGACTTATCTGTGGAAGATTGGGACTGTATCCATCTGAATATCCACAAGGGTTCTATGAATGTCTCGACTCAAGAGAATGGGTCCAAACATGATACTACAGGACCCAGGCGTTGCTTCACAAATTTGACTCCAAGGCTCCTGAAGTCTGCTGGAAATGTCAGGCAGAAGTAGGTACTCTTTTACATGTCTGGTATTCATGCCACCTTCTACAACTTTATTGGTCTGAAGTTAACAGAGTGATCTTGTAGCTCACCACCTATGACGTTGAATTTACCCCCGCTCAGTTCCTTTTTCACCATTCCTCCCTTCCCCACAAAGTGTATTTCAAGTCATTAGCGATGCACATGGTGAACGCTGCCAAACTCTGCGTTGCAATCCACTGGGCAACTCCTGGTGTGTTGACTATTTGAGAATGGCTTA
Organism: Pelophylax lessonae; assembly: GCF_965119305.1. Classification (NCBI taxonomy): domain Eukaryota; kingdom Metazoa; phylum Chordata; class Amphibia; order Anura; family Ranidae; genus Pelophylax; species Pelophylax lessonae. The sequence goes on along the minus strand of NC_138770.1, from coordinate 164,839,806 downwards.
CCCATATTCTCAAAATTGCAGAGATGGAAGAATTAATCCACATAGCCAGAGACTCACACTCTAAATTCTCTAGTAAATGTGCCTGTTGGAGCCATTTCCTGACAACTGCTGAATTTTCTCGATTGATAGAAACTGTTTGTTAGTGTCTAGCTGGAGTTGCTGCTCATACTGCTGATAAGGGCCATTTCAAGCGTGGTTGTAGGCGAAGTTCAGTTGAAACCAAACAGGCATTGGCGCGCATGCGGGGGCACATTAGCATGTGCACAAGAAGAAATGTAGAAACATGTGCGAAAGTGCAAGCACTGGCACCAAATAGCCTATTTAAGCTGAACAATGACAGGAACACATTGCTGAGTGGTCTTTCAGCTTGTTCCCGTTTACCTGTGCCCTGATCTGCTTTCTGCCAACCTGTGTTTGACTCGGCTTGACTTTGACTCTCCCCTACATTCCTGCCTGCCCAATTGTGTTCTCGGCCTGTGCTTTGACCCTGCTCCTGTCTCATGCTCTTGTATAGTGATGTCGCGAACCTAAAATTCGCCGTTCGCGAACGGCGAACGCGAACATCGGCAAATGTTCGCGAACCGGGCGAACCGCTATAGACTTCAATAGACAGGCGAATTTTAAAACACACAGGGACTCTTTCTGGCCACAATAGTGATGGAAAAGTTGTTTCAAGGGGACTAACACCTGGACTGTGGCATGCCGGAGGGGGATCCATGGCAAAACTCCCTTGGAAAATTACGTAGTTGACGCAGAGTCGGGTTTTGATCCATAAAGGGCAGAAATCACCTAACATTCCTAAATTGTTTGGAATAACGTGCTTTAAAACATCCAGTGTGTGAATACGATCAGGTATGATGTTGTATCGGTCAAGTAGTGTTAGGGTTACGCCCGCTTCACAGTGACAGACCAAACTCTGACAGACCAAACTCCCCGTTTAACAGTCAGTCAGTCCATTTGCACAACCGCAAACTCCCCATTTGCACAAGGTTGGATACCAAGCTAGCCATGTCCCGTTCCTTGTCCTCACTGACATCATTGAAGGTCTCTTCCTCCACCCAGCCACATACAACACCAAGGGTCCCCGAAAGGTGACAACAAGCCCCCTGGGACGCCTGCTGTGGCTGGTATTCCACCTCCTCAAAGCCACCTTCCTCCTCTGACTTCTCTTCTTCAGACTCCTCTCTCTGCGTTGCCACAGGTCCAGCAATTGACAACGACAAGGCTGCTTCTGGTGGTGATGGGGACCACAACTCTTCCTCTTCATGCTCATCTACAGCCTGATCCAGTACTCTTCGCAGGGCACGCTCCAGAAAAAACGCATATGGGATGAGGTCGATGATGTTGCCTTGGGTTCGACTGACCACCAGGTTTGTCACCTCCGCAAAAGGACGCATGAGCCTACAGCCATTGTTCATGAGCATTCAGTAACGCGGCCAAAAAATACCCAGCTCCGCAGAAAGAATGAAAGAAAATGAATGTTTTTTCTATGAAAAATTATCCAGCGGATCGCTTTTGGTCTGTTCACAATGAAGCAACGACCTTATCATCTGGGGTGTGCCAACACACTCCTAGAGGTGATCGCTTCATTGTGATACGCAAGCCCCTTCACCATGATAGGGTAACGATCACAAAGGGGAATTGACACATGTATGTGCCTTTTTTTTTGTTTTTTATTTTTTTGCAGCCACAGTGTAGCACCAGAGGCCAGAAAAATTAGGCATGTACACATGCATGAAAAAGTAGGTATTGTTGCAGCCGCTGCTTTAGCAGCGGCCTGAAAAATTGAGGTTTTCAAGGCAGAAAGTGCACTAAAACATTGCGGCTTGAACCGTAGTTGGTGGCGGAGACGTCACGTAAGTCATCCGGCATGCAGAGAATGATTAAATACAGCAGTGTGTGGACCATTTTTAGCCCAAGGCATCTCAGTCATCACCAGGCCTTTTTTAGTCAAATGCATCCCCCACTGTCAGTCCCTTCGGGATCCATGCCTCATTCATCTTAATAAACGTGAGGTAATCAAGACTTTTTTGACCTAGTCGACTTCTCTTCTCAGTGACAATACCTCCTGCTGCGCTGAAGGTCCTTTCTGACAGCACACTTGAAGCGGGGCAGGCCAGAAGTTCAATGGCAAATTGGGATAGCTCAGGCCACAGGTCAAGCCTGCACACCCAGTAGTCAAGGGGTTCATCGCTCCTCAGAGTGTCGATATCTGCAGTTAAGGCAAGGTAGTCTGCCACCTGTCGGTCGAGTCGTTCTCTGAGGGTGGACCCCGAAGGGCTGTGGCGATGCGTAGGACTAAAAAAGCTCCGCATGTCCTCCATCAACAAGACGTCTGTAAAGCGTCCTGTCCTTGCCGGCGTGGTTGTGGTAGGAGGAGGATTACTTTCACCTCTTCCCCTGTTGGATTCCCATTGTGCTGTGACTGTGACATCACCCTTATATGCTGTGTAAAGCATACTTTTCAACTTATTTTGTAGCTGCTGCATCCTTTGCGACTGCCGGTAATTGGGTAACATATCAGAGACTTTCTGCTTATACCGGGGGTCTAGTAGCGTGGCCACCCAGTACAGGTCGTTCTCCTTCAGCCTTTTTATACGAGGGTCCCTCAACAGGCATGACAGCATGAAAGACCCCATTTGCACAAGGTTGGATGCCGAGCTACTCATGTCCAATTCCTCGTCCTCACTGATGTCATTGAAGGTGTGTTCTTCCCCCCAGCCACGTACAACACCACGGGTACCAGATAGGTGACAACGAGCACCCTGGGATGCCTGCTGTGGTTGGTGTTCCTCCTCCTCAAAGCCACATTCCTCCTCTGACTCCTCTTCCTCAGACTCCTCTTCCAGTGTTGCCGCAGGTCCACCAAGCGATGGTAAGGCTGTTTCTGGTGGTGATGGTGACCACAACTCTTCCTCTTCACGCTCATCTACGGCCTGATCCAGCACTCTTCGCAGGGCACGCTCCAGGAAGAAAACATATGGGATGATGTCGCTGATGGTGCCTTCGGTGCGACTGACTAGGTTTGTCACCTCCTCAAAAGGACGCATGAGCCTACAGGCATTGCACATGAGCGTCCAGTAACGTGGCAAAAAAATACCCAGCTCCGCAGAGGCTGTCCTAGCACCCCGGTCATACAAATACTCGTTGACCGCTTTTTCTTGTTGGAGCAGGCGGTCGAACATTAGCAGTGTTGAATTCCAACGTGTCGGGGCTGTCGCAAATCAAGCGCCTCACTGGCATGTTGTTTCGCCGCTGAATATCTGCAAAGTGCGCCATGGCCGTGTAGGAACGCCTGAAATGGCCACACACCTTCCTGGCCTGCTTGAGGACGTCCTGTAAGCCTGGGTACTTCTGCACAAAGCGTTGTACAATCAGATTCAACACATGTGCCATGCACGGCACATGTGTCAACTTGCCCAAATTCAATGCCGCCAACAAATTGCTTCCGTTGGCACACACCACTTTGCCGATCTTCAGTTGGTGCGGGGTCAGACACTGATCCACCTGTGCGTTCAGGGTGGACAGTAGTGCTGGTCCGGTGTGACTCTCTGCTTTCAGGCAAGTCAACCCCAAGACAGCGTGACACTGTCGTATCCGGCATGTGGAATAGCCCCTGGGGAGCTGGGGGGGTGCAGTTGGTGTGGAGCAAGACGCAACAGCAGAAGAGGACTCAGCCGAGGAGGTTAGCAAAGAGGATGGAGTAGGAGGAGTAGAGGAGGTGGCAGCAGGCCTGCCTGCAAGTCGTGGCGGTGTCACCAACTCCTCTGCAGCAGAGCCACGCATTCCATGCTTGGCAGCCGCCAGCAGGTTTACCCAATGCGCAGTGTAAGTGATATACCTGCCCTGACCGTGCTTTGCAGACCAGCTATCGGTGGTCAGATGGACCCTTGCCCCAACACTGTGTGCCAGACGTGACATGATTTCCTTTTCCACAATAGAGTACAGGTTGGGGATTGCCTTTTGTGAAAAATAATTTCGGCCGGGTACCTTCCACTGTGGTGTCCCAATAGCGACAAATTTTTTGAAGGCCTCAGACTCCACCAGCTTGTATGGTAAAAGCTGGCGGGCTAAGAGTTCCGACAAGCCAGCTGTCAGACGTAGGGCAAGGGGGTGACTCTGTGAGATTGGCTTCTTACGCTCAAACATTTCCTTGACAGACACCTGACTGTGGGCAGATGAGCAGGAACTGCTAAAGGTGAGAGGCGGAGGGGCGGGGGGTTGTTGATAGGGGGCATGGAGGACAGCAGTGGTTGACGTGGCTGATGATGCTGGACCAGGAGGAGGATGGTGGCTTTCAGTTTGTGTGCTGCTTTTACTCATGTGTTGATCCCATAGGCGTTCGTGATGTGAGATCATGTGCCTTCGCAAAGCAGTTGTACCTAGGTGGGTGTTGGACTTCCCACGACTCAGTTTCTTTTGGCACAGGTTACAAATGGCATCGCTGATATCAGAGGCAGACACACAAAAAAAATGCCACACTGCTGAGCTTTGCAAGGACGGCATTCTGGTGGTGGCAACAGCTTGCGTTGATTGGCGTGCTGTCTGGCTGACCCCGGGTGCCGAATCTACATGCTGTCTGACTGCGCCACTAGCTCCTTGCGATGACCTCCTCCCCCTGCTTCCAACTCGTCTCCTCCTCCTCTCTGTCTCCCCATCTGAACTTTCCCCCTCTTCTTCTGCTCTTCGAGCAGGCACCCAGGTGACATCCACAGACACATCGTCATCATCAGCCGCTTCACTTGACAACTCAGCAAAGGCAGCAGCAGCAGGTACAACATCATCATCATCATCATCACAATGTACGTCCATGTGTATAATGCTGCCTGACTGAGACATATCCCCGTTATCTACATCCTCTGGCACTAATAGTTGCGCATCACTTATTTCTTCCAACTGATGTGAAAATAACTCCTCTGACGGATCAAGTGAAGCGGCTGTGGTGCTAGTGTTGGTGGTGGTGCCGGCGGGCTGGCGAGTGGTAAATTGAGAGGTGCCCGAAGCTGAGCTGGAGGAGAATGGTGCATTAAGGTTCCGAGCGGAAGCTGTAGACGATTGGGTGTCCTGTGTAAGCCAGTCAACTATGTCCTCAGAATTTTTTGAGTTCAGGGTCTGTGGTGGCCTCTGAACACTGGGCATTATTCTAGGGCCTAAGGAAATCACAGCACCACGACCACGACGGCCCTTGCGGGGTGGCCTGCCTCTGCCTGTCATTTTTTTTTTTTAATGTGTTGTACTATGAGTGCAAGGTGCTGTGCCACCCTATAGGAGTGTTGGGCAGTGGGTACAGTACACTCTGTGGACCTGACAGTCACTGGCAGCCCAGGCAACTGCAATTATAAAAAATATATATATATTTTTAATTTGCAAGCTGCTGTGCCACCGTATATATCAGTGGTGGGTGGGCAGTGACACAGTACACTCTCTGTGGACCTGACAGTCACTGGCAGCCCAGGCAACTGCAATTATAAAAAAATATATATATTTTTATTTTGCAAGCTGCTGTGCCACCGTATATATCAGTGGTGGGTGGGCACGCAGTGGCACTGCAGTGGGCACAGTACACTCTGTGGACCTGACAGTCACTGGCACCCAGGCAACTGCAATTATAAAAAATATATATATTTTTTTACTTTGCAAGCTGCTGTGCCACCGTATATATATCAGTGGTGGGTGGGCACGCAGTGGCACTACAGTGGGCACAGTACACTCTGTGGACCTGACAGTCACTGGCAGCCCAGGCAACTGCAATAATAAAAAATATTTTTTTTTTCAATTTGCAACAAGATGCTGTGCCACCATATATATATCAGTGGTGGGCAGTGCACTGCAGTGGGTACAGTGCACTCTGTGGACCTGACACAGCACTCACTGCAATTATGACAGATGAAAAAAAAAATATTTTTTAAAATGCCAGGTACTGTGCCTGTGCCACCCGAAATGAGTGTGGTGTGCACACAGTACAGTCTGTGGTGGGTCTGTGGCCTCTCACACATAGCGGGCAGGCAACTGCAGTGTACAATAGATATATATATATATATATATATATATATATATATATATATATAAAAAATTACTCAATTACCAGCCCTAAAAAGGGCTTTTGGGGACACTAGATATATATATATATATATATATATATATATATATATATATATATATATATATATATGAATAAATAAAAAAAAATACTCAATTACCAGCCCTTAAAAGGGCTTTTGGGGACACTATATATATATATATATATATATATATATATATATATATATATATATATATATATAAAAAATTACACAAATACCAGCCCTTAGAAGGGCTTTTTGGGGTGCTGTCAGGATGCTGTCCTTACAGCAGTAGTGGACCAAGAACACTGACTAGCAAGACCAGGAACACTGACTAACAACTGTCCCTAGCTATTAACAGCAGCAGCAGCAGCAGCAGCAGCAGCAGCAGCTCTCCCTGCTCTCACTAACACACTGCTTCAGAATGATCTAAGATGGATGCTGCCCTTGCTTATTTATAGGAGGTGGGAGGGTGTGGGAGGGAGGTATGCTGATTGGCTGGAAATGTGCCTGCTGACTGTGAAGTTCAGGGTCAAAGTTTGCCTCAATGATGTATTATAGGGGGCGGACCGAACATCGCATATGTTCGCCCGCAGCGGCGAACGCGAACATGCTAAGTTCGCCGGGAACTGTCCGCCGGCGAACAGTCCGGTACACCTCTACTCTTGTACCTCGCTGCCCGACTGTGTTCGCTAAACACACGAACAAATGTGGTGCTTGGCGGGAAGTTTGCACGCCGATGAGCGCCCCATAATGCACTGCACGATTGCAGTGCATTAAGTGCTTGTAATTGGCCACAGCATGCACCTGACCTGTGTTCTTCAGCCAATCACAGCACAATGTCCTGTCAGAGCCATAATTGGCCAAAGGCAGAGTGCCTTTAGCCAATTATGGCTATGGCTCAGGGGCTAAGTTCACGCCCCACACTATATAAAGCTGCTTACACGGCAGCTGGGTGTAGTGTGTTAGCGGAGATTAGGAATGATTAGGCAGGTAGTTAGTGGATTGTGCTTTCATATTTAATGCAGTCAGTGCAGTGTAGTGTAGGACTGATTCTTGTGTAACACAGTGTAGTGAAGTCAGTGTGGTGTAGTGCTGTGCTGATTTATTTTGTGTAACACAGTGTACTGCAGTGCAGTGTACTGTAGGGCTGATTCTTGTGTAACACCGTGTAGTGCAGTCAATGTAGTGCTGTGCTGTGATTTTTGTGTAACAGTGTAGTGGGGTCACTAAAGTGTTGGTGTATACAACACATCTGTGTCTACCCACTGACCCCCTTTTTTTTTTTCTTATTGATATATATATTTTTTTTCAGTGTTTTTTTTTTTTTTTTGTGGTGCAGCAGCACTAATTTTATTTAGGGCATAATTGCTGTCCCCCCTTTTGTGTCGGAGGTGCTATTTCTTCTCCATCAGCAGTGTTTTTTTTTTTTTGTGGTGAAGCAGCACTAATTTTATTTAGGTCATAATTGCTAACCCAAATTATAATAATTATTAATTAGCACAATACCGTATCTAAAAAATATAAACTGAATAATATTCTCTACCCCAATATTAGTGCATAAGTGCAAAAATTATTATTAATAATTGCCGCCCGTATTAAAAAGTGCTAACTGTAATGAAAATACAGAGCAATCTCAACTCATCTGTGAATAACCAACATTGTTTCTACATAAAAAGATCTTTAAGTATCAAGAGTAATGAATCCTGCCACCTCGGTGAGGGATAATAAACTTAATCAGTCCAAAGGATCAATGGATAATTCTACCACCTCTGTGTGCAGTGGTGGCTGGTCATTCAGGGCGCAGGGGTGCCGCCCCCCCATCCATGCATTAGGCCCCCTAATCTACATGCGGGGCGCCGGACGCATGGAGATCAATGGGGCTTTTTTTTTTTAGCCATGTGATTAGAGCCAGAGGCTCTCACAGGCTAAATAAAAAGGGTGGGCTCAGGGCGCAGAGCAGTGCACCCCAAGCCCACCCAGTTGTGTGACAATAGCGAATGAAAATTCGCTATTGTCACACGGATCCTTCTCCTGGCCAATCAGGAAGCGGGTTTTGAGACCCATTTCCCGATTGGCCAAAAGGATAAGTCATGCCACTGGGCATTTAGGAGGAGGGAGGAGACGCAGAAAATGGGAAAGAAGCCGAAGCTGCCGCCGCCTGCTGCTGCATCCAGGCAGGGTGAGGGAGGGTCCTGTCTCTCCGCCTGTCTGTCTCTCTGCCTGTCTGTCTGTCTGTCCTGTCTCCCTGTGGTTGGAGGGGGGGGGTACGGTGTGCGGCCTGGTGTGGTGGGGGGGGGTGTATGGTGTGGTCGGTCTGCCGCCCCTCCCCCCCCTCCCTGACCCATGGAGCACCAGCCGCCACTGTCTGTGTAAGATAATCAACTCAAAAACAGGTGCTAAAAAAGAATAATAAAACTGTTTATAGTGCACCATGCGCAAAAGTATTGCACCCAAGCTTCATATTTCCATCCCATATTCTATAATAGAAAGTTATAAAAAAACCTCCCCTCAAAAATCCCCATCATGTCCGAAAGGCCAACAAGGAGATGCAGATGCTCACAGGCCACTAAAAGAGGGCAAGCAGCCTCTGTGTGCATGGTGAAAATTGGTGGTCGTGGACATGGTGCATCCTCTGCAGGCGGGGCATGCTTGTTCTTTTTTTTCCAGTACTGGCCGTGTTATTGAGCCACAACATGCAGGAGAGTTGGTAGAGTGGATAACTAAGCCATCCTCATCCTCCTCATCCTCTGTCACCCAGGCTCATACTAGTTTGCCTTTCACTGCAACTGCCAAAGCTGTCTATTCCACAGGCTCCTTGTCCACAGCTACTCCTTCCGTAGCCTCACCATCATGCACGGAGGAGTCACCTGAATTATTCGAACATAGTGTCAGTTACATGATGCTGGAGGATGAGCAGCAATTTGAATGCTCCGGTGTTGGTCCCAGGTTGAGAAAGAGAATAACATGAGCCTAGAGAGAAGGGTTGACAATGACAGACAATAAACTAGCAGTCATCTTCCCCCAGCTGCAGCATACTGCCAAGTTTTCTCCAGTGATGAGGAGGGAGGGGATGATGAGGTCACTGACCGTACTTGGGTGTCTGAGAGAATGGAGGGAGCTGCTATCTCCTCGTTGACTTCCAAAAGTGTGCAGCAGACCGCAGCGTTGCTGTTTGCAATCTCTGTCTGAAGCGGATCAAGCGTGGCCAGAACACCAGCCGCTTGGGCACCACATGCTTGATAAGACATATGATGACCTGCCATGCAGCAACAGCACCTGAAAGACCCACATCATAATAAAATACAGACTTCTCCTTGCTCCTCATCTGGGATCTCTACCCCTACTATACATCAAGTCCTCTTAAAAACCTGCACTGAGAGGGATGATGGTATAGCAATGGGTGTCACAGGTACTTGCACCCAATCTGATAGCAGTACACCGCCTGTTGATTTGACCAGCAGGCAAATTTCGCTACCCCAGTTGCTGAACCATAAAAAAAAATACTGTCCCAGCCATCCACATGCTCAGCATCTAAATGTTAGCTTGGCCAAATTGCTAACACTACAACTGCTGCCTTTTCATTTGGTAGACTCTGCCCCCTTTTGTAAATTTGCAGAATGTGCTGTACCCCAGTGGCAAATTCCAAAAAGAAATTTCTTTGCATGTAAGGCCATTCCAGCTCTGTACCATCATGTGGAAGGCAATGTTTTGGCCTCGTTGGACAGAGCGGTCAGCAGGAAGGTTCACATTACTGCTGACTCTTGGTCCAGCAGGCATGGTCAGGGACGTTACATTTCCTTCACGGCGCACTGGGTAACTCTGCTGGCAGCTGGGAAGGATGCAGGACAGGGTTCAGTGCTGGAGCTTGTTCCGCCACCATGCATCCAAAAAGCTGGTGGTGATTCTGCCACATCTGTCTGCTTCACTCCCTACTCTTCTTCTTCCTCTATGGCCTCTTCTGCTGAATTGTCCTCTGAACCAGCAGTGCTCCCTAAGCGTTCAAGGGGCTATGCAAGCAGTCAGGCTAAAAGATGTCATGCAGTGCTTCAGTTGGTCTGTCTAGGGGACAGGAGCCAGACCGTGCCAGAGATTCTGTCAGCTCTGCAGGGGCAGGCTGAGAGGTGGTTGACGCCATGGTAGCTTGAGCCAGGAATGGTTGTATGGGACAATGGCACCGCTCTCCGACAGGGACACTTGACGCATGTTCCATGCTTGGCACATGTCCTGAATCTGGTGGTGCAGCATTTCTTGAACAGGTACTCGGGTTAACAAGATCTTCTGAGGCAGGCCAGAAAAGTGCTGTGGCCATTTCCACATACAATGCTAGTGCTATCTGACATTCAATGGGAATTCAACCTGCCCACCTTATTTGTGACATGCCCACCGGGTGGAACTCAACATTGGCAATGCTGCAGCAGCTGCACATGCAGCAGAAGGACATCAATGAGTACTGCTTAGTGCTGATTAGTACTGGTTAGCGCTGCTGCGTCACCAAAAAACCCCCCACTGCTGACACAGAAGGAATGGCACCTGCAACACCAAAGAGGGGACAGCAATTATGCCCTAAATAAAACTAGTGCTACTGCGCCACCCAAAAAAAAAAAACCCACTGCGGATGCAGAAGGAATAGTACCTGTAACACAAAAGGGGGGACAGCAATTATGCCCTAAATGAAAATAGTGCTGCTGCACCACAGAAAAAACCCCACTGCTGACACAGAAGGAATAGCACCTGTGGCACAAAAGGGGGGACAGCTTTTATGCCCTAAAAACAATTAGTGGCGCTGCGCCACAAAAAAAAAAAACTGCTGACACAGGAGGAATAGCACTTGCGACACAAAAGGGAGGACAGCAATTATGCCCTAAATAAAATTAGTGCTGCTGCGCCACCGAAAAAAACCCCCACTGCTGACGCAGAAGGAATAGCACCTGTGGCACAAAAGGGGGGACAGCTTTTATGCCCTAAAAAAAATTAGTGGCGCTGCGCCACAAAAAAACACTGCTGACGCAGAAGGAATAGCACCTGCAAAACAGAAGGGGGAGTTATAATATCGATAATATTGCAGCAACAGAACCTGATGCAAAAAAAAAAAAAAATATATATATATATATATATATATATTATTAAAAAAAAAAAAACGGGATCAGCGTGGTGACACAGATGTGTTGTATACACCAACACTTCAGTGGCCCCACTACACTGTGTTACACAAGAATCAGCCTTACACTACACTGCACTGGGGTACACTGTGTTACACAAGATGAATTAGCACAGCACTACACTACACTGACTGTACTACACTGTGTTACACAAGAATCAGTCCTACACTACACTGACTGCATTAAATATGAAAGTACAACCCACTAACTACCTGCCTAATCTCCACTCCTAATCTCCACTAATACACTACACACAGCTGCCCTGTAAGCAGCCTTATATAGTGTGGGGTGTGGCCCCTGAGCCATGATTGGCTAAAGGTACCCTGCCTTTGGCCAATCATGGCTCTGACAGGACACTGTGTTGTGATTGGCCGAAGCATACAGGTTAGGTGCATTCTTTGGCCAATCAAAAGCACTTAATACACTGCAGTTGCGCAGTGCATTATGGGGCACTCATCGGTGGGCAAGCTTCCCACCAAGCGCCACATTTGTTCACGTGCTCAGCAAACACACGAACACATGATGTTTGAGTCAAGCTTATGTTCGACTCAAACGGTCAGCTCATTACTATTAGTAAAAATAAGATACATTTAGATATAAATGAGATAACAGAAGCGACCAATGGGCGCACAAGTCAAGAGTCCATTTCCACCCCAAAGGATCCTGGTGCCAGCAATCAAACTCTAGACAACACCCCCGTTTTACCACAATGGACCTCCTGAATTTGAGAAAGCCAAAAAAAAACACAACCCCTTGTGAGTCACTATGGAGGAGAGACACAGAATAAACCAGGCAGTGCAAAAGCATGTTGAAGAGTTAGGAAAGAACAACTAGGACTTCAACTTTATCGGACAGCTTTTATAGAGGGGATGAAGTCAGCGGGAAAAAAAAACCTGCCAACCTTAGCAAAACTGTAGGGATCTTCTAGCAGCCCAATAAAAGTCCAGAACAATTTTATTAGAGATGGAGTGAGACATTTTTGGCTGCATGCTGTATACACTGCATTAGACTCAGAGAGGCTGATAACCTGTAACTGTCAGTCAGTCTGCTAGAGACATGATAGAGGAAGTTGGAGAAAGGAAGTAATGTGAAGAACAAATAAACTCTTGCAGCTACTATGAGAAGCAGGCTATAAGGTATGCAGAAGAAAAGGCTCAATTGTGCCAAGAGACTGCAAAATACCTGGGATTCAGGGTGTCCCAAGGCCAGAGACTGTTGGGAAAGGGCATGAAAAAGCTGTTTGCCAGATCCCTACCCCAACCTGGGAGCAGCAGGATTCTGCCAGATTTGGATACCAGACTTTGCAGTCAAAGCCAGGCCCCTCTATAAATCCACAAAGGGGGAAGAGAGAGACCCGTTTCTATGGGAAGAACAATAGCAGTGAGAGTTCTGACATAGTACCTGGGATCATGGCAACACCCTGTGGCGTACCTATCGAAACAATTGGACACTGTAGCACAGGGTTGGCCACCTTGCCTGCGGGCCATCGCAGCCACAGCCCCCTTGGTGACCAATGCTGACAAGTTATCACTAGGTCAGTAAACCTATGTCCGCGTCCCACACCAGGTAGATGCTATGATGGATTACAAAGGAAATCACTGGTTCACTAACAGCCGGATGGGCAAATACCAGGCCATGCTGTGTGAAAATCCTCAAATCCGTTTAAGATTATTAATACCCTAAACCCAGCCACTCTGCTTCCCACCTCACCAGAACCTCTGGCACATGACTGCCTCCAGGTCATGGATGAAGTCTATGCAAGTTTGCCAGACTTGAAAGACAGCCCCATGGAAAAGTCAGATGTTGAGTACTTCAGTTTTGTAAAGGATGGGATCTGCTATGCCGGCTATGCAGTGATTACACAGGAGACAGTGATAGAGGCAGGATCCTTACCACAGGGAACCTCTGCTCAGAAAGCGTAACTAATTGTGCTAACCTGGGCATTACAACTCACTGCCCTACTAAGTCTGAATGTTTATGTGTACTCTAACTTTGCCTTCCTGACTCTCCATGCTCACAGAGCCCTGTATAAGGAAAGAGGGCTCAATACATCTGGAGGGAAGATAATCAAGTTTGGGATAGAAATACTGGAACTCTTGGAAGCAGTATGGGCCCCCTCTGAAGTTGCAGTGGTCCTCTGTAGAGGCCATCAGAAGGGAGACTCCCAGGTACCTAGAGGCAACAGGATAGCTGTCACGGGCAGGACTGATAGTGGATCCTCTGGACCAGAGAGGCGATGGCGTGGGTTGTACTAGAGGACCGGTTCTAAGCAGTTACTGGTCTTCACCAGAGCCCGCCGCAAGGCGGGATGGATTTGCTGCGGCGGTAACTACCAAGTCGTGTCCCCTAGTAACAACTCGATCTCTCTGGCAGCTGATATGGCGTGGTACACAGGGAGTAGGCAAGAGCGTAGTCGGACGTAGCAGAGGTCAGGGCAGGCGGCAGAGATTCAAAGGCGAGTAGTCGGTAGCAGCGGATTCGGCAACAGGCAAAGTAAACAAACACAGTAGGGAACGCTTTCTCAGAGGCACAAGGCACAAAGATCCGGCAGGAGGTTGTGGGAGGAGAAGGTATTTATGGGTAGTGCACAGGTGAAACCTAATTAAGTCAGCACTGTCTCTCACAACCCTTAACCCTTAATAACCAGTTTGGACCAGGCACCAATCACCTGTGCACTGGTCCTTTAGATCTAAGAGTCCCGGTGCGTGCGCGCCCTAGAGAGCGGGGACGCACACGCCGAGACGCAGGAGCGCCGCCTGGGGACACACGCTGTGAGCGCTCCGAGGCCAGCAGGGGGCCCGGAGTGCTAAACGTAACAATAGCAGACCAAGCGGACAGGGATGCAGCATTCCAGCGGCCCTTACAACATATAACGGCCCCCCTATTTCCAGTACCACTCTCTAAACAGGATCCAATCTACACAAAGGCAGAACAAGAATGGATAGAGACTGAACCTGGAAAGAACAGGGAGGATCAGTGGTACCAGTTGCAGGATGGAAGAATTGTCATCTCAGCTGCAGTGGCACCTGAGTTAGTGACAGAATTACACAGGGTAACACACATAGGCAAGACTGCCATTGAAAGGCCCTGGAGGGCCATTTTTATATTCCCCAGCTACCCACACTGGAACAAGCTGAAGCCAGCAGATGCATAGAATGTGCCCAAAACATCCCCAGACAAGGGCCTGTATCAATTCCCAGAGTACAAGCTGTAGGAGCACAGAGTACAAGCTGTAGGAGCCTTACTGATGGAAGAATTACAGTTTGACTTCACTGTCATGCCTCCCTCAGGAGAATACAAATAATTTCTGGTGACCATCTGTAACGCTCCTGTGTTTTTATTGTAAGTTGGATTTGCAGCTGCAGAATCTCCACTCAGTAGTCATGTAGAGATGTGTTGGAATACCAGATCCAACTCTCCAGACTCATCACTGTGGGCCTGTCTGCTTCAGCATACAGATATACACACACTCAATAAGATGTTCCTGGAGTGATAGGATGTATATGATAGTATGGAGGTGATGTGCTGAAGGGACAGGTGTGAACAGTGACAGTAATGGTAAGCACTTGATAGTAATGTTCAGGAGAGTAGTAGATGGTAATAGGTAGAATGCAGATAGGTTAGTAATCATGTATAGTAACAGGTGGTAAGGACAGCAGATGACATAGACAGGATAGACTAACCCAGTGCAAGGATAGATGGTAGTAGACTCAAGAGCTAGCAATCTATGTAACAGTCCAGATGGTAGAATTAGTATGCATAGATAGTAACAGTCCTTAATGTGCAGAAGATGATAGTGTAGGTTAGTTATGGAGGATTCCCCTGTGGGGTACTTATCACTAGTAAGGTTTAGTAAGTAGAGGGGTCCAGTAGTGAGGGAGTGATCCGGTAGCGAGATACGGGATCAGATGCGAGGTTCCGGTCTGTTCCAGGTAAAGGCGAATAGCTGGAGGTTCCGACAACAAGACAAGGCTTGTGAGCATGTAGACACACATTGAACGAACAACGTGAGAGAGAATGCTGGCGATTGAAATAGCCGCTCA
Source organism: Pelophylax lessonae (assembly GCF_965119305.1). Lineage (NCBI taxonomy): Eukaryota > Metazoa > Chordata > Amphibia > Anura > Ranidae > Pelophylax > Pelophylax lessonae. Next base: position 164,824,539 of record NC_138770.1, on the reverse strand, counting down.
GCGGCGCTCAGCGATGACGTCATCCGTCTTAAAGGTGTATGCGTTCCACCTAACTAGAAAGGTGGGACGCAATGTTTTGAAAGGAAAATGGTAAATAAGGGTACCAAAGGTACCAGAATCTTACACCATCTCCACCTCTTCGGGCTGGGTAGAGGCCTGGCCCACACAAACTGAGACAACAATAAAAACTGCATACCACGTATCGACCTCAAAGTTCTGGAAAAGTGTAAAAGATGAATTGCACCCTAAATTGCAACTGGCCAAACTCTGTTAGGAGACCCAAATTAGGTGGACCTTGATGCTGCCCATTGCTCTGCTGAGAATTCAGCGTACTCCAACAAAGAGGACAAAATTGGCCCCTTTTGAAGTACTATATGGTAGGCCACCACCCATCATAAAAGACATCAAGGGAGACTTACACCAGATGGGGGGTGGTGAACTGTAAACTGTTACAGAAATTAGGGGAGACTATGCAGGACATAGGGAAATGGGTCCAGGAGAAACTCCCCATAAGTCTGACAAACCCAGTCCACCCCTTAAGGCCATGAGATACAGTGTGGGTGAAAGAGTGGAACACAACCACCTTAGGGAAAAATGGAGAGGTACTTATACAGTCCTACTTTCAACCCCCACAACCATTAAGGTGGCCGAGATAACCCCCTGGATACCCCACTCCAGGGTAAAGTGAGCTGCTGACCACATACACTCCTGGCTGAGCACAGTAGACCCTCAGGACCCATTAAAGCTGAAAATGACCAGAGAAATCAAAGGGAAGAACTCCAGCCCTGCTCCTGACAAACACCTGGGAGCTGTCAGGCCTGCGCACGGTAGAACATAGTTGGACTGCAGCCCTGCTCCCAACACATGTATATGTGATATACATACCTTTTTTGGTAACTAAGCAAGCGAGCATGAGCCAGTTCTCTTCGCTAGTGAATTAAAAAGGTTTGTTTTCCTGGAGTCTGGATCCGAATTCCATTTCTGGTTTCCAACAACTGTTTGTTGCTACAGTACAACACATTTGATACTTTGATAATATTATTTTTATAGAGATCCTTATAATAAGTCAAAAAGAGGAACAACTAAGGAAGAAAGAGAGACAAAAGGATTTGGTTCCAAAAAAGGGGACAGTTCCTTTCAAATGAGGGACAGTGGCTGGGTATGCTTATATGTGCATGCAATGTACAGAAAAGTCTCATTGTAGACAATCCTTGTTCATAACTGGTGCTTGTATGAATTAACAACTTCCCTATCCCCCAATATTCCTGCCTGAATGATCTGATTGTATACTGTACATGTTTAATGCAAGAAGAGATCATTTAACGGCTGTATGTATATGGCTCAAGAACAGTCACTTCTACTGTCCTCTGAATGGTATGGGCATTTGGAAGCCATATTGCCAGCCTGTATATGTCAGGTTTGGCCTTCTATATGGATGCCATGCTAAAGCTCATTGTCACTGATGATACAATGATTTATGGGTCTTTGAAAAGAAAATTAAAACGTTTGTTACCTCATTCCAGAACAAAGGTAAACATATGGAGGAGGATGGGAAAGCAAAAGAGCTGTGAAAAAAAATCGTATATGTGCCATATATTACATACACTCATCAAATGTAACTAAACTTACACTGGAGGGAGGTTAATTTAGGAATGTGCTAATATGTGTTTGTTCCAAAAAGACAACAGTGATATGACTGAAAGCAAGCACTTGTTTGTGGGAAAGAACAACAGTAGCCCCTGATATACAGCAGTCAAACATCTCAAGGGGGTGATAGATAAGGGAGCACTACCACAACCTGGGCCTCTGCAAAATGTAAATAGCTGTAATTGAGATAAGAGCAATTGGTAAAAATAAGCATGCCCAGACAAGAGCATGAAGTGAATGACCAAAACTAGTGATTGATGCTATTTCAGGTGATTACTGACCTTTTATGGTTGGCAAACATCAGATTACAGCACAATAATCGGACAAATGGACAGTTTGTTTGTTCTTCTTTAGATTATGATAGTGGATACAATTTTTGCTAACAGTATTCAGGGAATAGGTATTTTTCCTAATGTATTTATTAATATATATATATATATATATACAGTATATATATATATATATATATACAGTATATGTATATTATTTGCAAATAGTACGGGTACCTTAATTTAACATTATATAAGCTTCTTGTATTTACACAGCAGGAATAAATGGAGAAGGGCCATCTCTATGAGCCACACATGTTCTGCTACAGTGCAAGTGTAGGCAGGTGGCAGGCTGGCAGCCGTAGATGGAGTGCTGCCCCCACTTTTTCAGAGCAGGAGGTAATGCAGCAATCCAGGATCTCTCAGTCACTTTCTGGTTATTGCAGAAGTAGTAAACAAATCGTGATTAGGGGAGCCTGACATAGGACCAATGTGTCCTCTGCTGTGGACTCTGGGTGCCATTTTGAAAGAGCCTGTGTCTATTTGAACATACAATTCTCCCAAGATTTTAATGGCCATCTTGGACGCAAAAGGACTAAATAGCCCCAGTCTGCAGTGTGGAAAACAGAACCTAGCTTGCTAGGGAGAGGATAGGCCTAAATGAAGGGAAAGGATCCAGTTGAGGAGGCAAAGCTTAGGCACTGGACATGTGGCCCATGAGAGGATAGCGAAAGGAGAGAAATGTTCTAGATCCCATGACCTATGTGCTGGCGCACTGGGGGTTGCTCGGTATAGTGGCATGATTAGGATAGCGCCCTCTTCTGGGAGAACCTTTGCCACAGGAATTCCTATTCAAACAATGCTTAAAGAAGTATGCCTTGTGCAACTTCTTGCATGGCATTCCTATATTCTTACATTACTATACTGTTGACTGTTACTACAAGTGCCTCTTTGCCCAAAGGTAACATTGAAAATAATTTGTCTTGTTGTAACTGCTCAATGTAAAAAAAACTCTTAAAGGAGAATTTGTGTTGTCTGTTCTCTTACACATGTTCCCCCGTGTGCAATTAAGAGGCGAGAGATAAAAGCAAAGGGATGACTTTAGTGGTGTTGCTGATTTTTCATCATTGTCCAGTCAGCAGTTTAGGTGTGTTCTTGACCAATCTGTGCTACTACTGCAGGGATGGTCCTGGCCCAGCCTAGCCATTCTATTTGGAATTTCTAGATAACAAAGTAAAAGTTTGCAGTTGCAGTCAACTGAAAATGTATTTCTTTTTCTGATGTGATGCTTTAAAATATTTTTATTTATGTGTACAATCTGCATTAAATATATAAAAAGGTCAGCCTCCAGTGTACATAGTAGATGATTTGCTCAAATGTAAAGATATAAGAACTATTATTCCCCCATGATATGCACTCCAAAAGGCACATGTATTTGTGAATCGGAAGAGGCATAACAGATGCAATATGATGTCCAGTAAACCATTGTGATTTGATGGGCACCAGTACATATAGAAGATGTCCCATCTGTCTTCCTGGAAATGCCTATAGTAGCACTGAAGTATTTTTCACTCTCATGATGTTTTATTTAAGCTGTGAACCCTGGTAGGAAGAAAATTTAGACAAAAATGATAAGCTTGCTACAGTTACCTAAATCTTCTAGCTTTCGACTGACCTTTTCTTAGAAACAGCTAAGTTCAATCTAAATTACTGCAATAAAATAATGGTGATTATTTCCCTATTTCCTTTGTGACAATTTATTACAGAATGAAATCATAAATAACTTCATTATTGCAGATCTGGGACCTCCCAGCACGATCATAACTTCAGTATTTGTTTTACCTATACAGCTCACATAAAACACTGATTACACCTAATAATGAGCTATTCTTCCCAGTTCAATAAACACAAGGAAGATAAGTTGTATTTAGATAATTCTTTTCTGCTACAGCCTGTACTATTTTGCAGATAAGAAAATAATAAAAGAATACTAGAGAATACATTACATAAGAATGGGGACCATTTGGTTCAATTATAAAGAAATATGTTATGGGTGTTTTTTTAATATTTGCATGCACGTGTTTGCCAGGAAGCACATCCTGGCATCTCCCCACCTAGTTTACACTAAGTGCTCTAGCAATGTAATCTTTTAAAGATAAGTAATGCCATGCAAATTAAAGAAAGTGGTAGTAAATGCTAAAAAAAATAATAATGTGTTAATATGCATTGCATACTAACACATTATGAGAGACTTACCTTAAAACAAAGCCCTTCAGCAGCACGCTGTCACCTCTGACAGGGCTTCCATCTTCACCCAAGCTTTTCTCCAGGTTCACAAGCTCCAGCTGCTTGAATGGCTGAGGCACGATGATGTCACTTCAACCGCACAGAGCTCTGCAGGGGCAGCATGAGTATGCTGTCCCTTCAGAGCGCATGCACCGGTGACATCCCTGACTGCTGCTCACTGGAATACTTCCTTACCATTGCACGCTTAGAAAATATTCATTTTACCTACAGGTAAGCTTTATTAAAAGATTACCTCAAGGCAAAAGTAGAAGAAACAAGTGTACTACCACTTTAAGGCTTCTTTCACATTGGTGGCATGCTCTTAAAAGCATTCTATGGTGGATCACTTTTCAGATCGCAGTTTAGAGTTGGTCTATGGGCAGAGAGAAGGCGATACTGCCACCTCCTGAATAATAAGATACCTCCTTTGCTCAGTGGATGTACAGGTACCACATTTTCTATTTTTACATTGGTGCAAAAAGCATGACCTAAACAAAGCAAAACTAAACAGTACCACACCATAAGTATATTAAAATTATCTTTATTAATACAATCCTAAAAAATCCCAAAAGGGATAGATTCCATATGCAACATGAATCAATCTGTATAGTCTGTTCCACAATTTAGACAAATATGACGTAATGTAAATGTCAGGGTGCCAGGAAACCAGACGGGGATGCAGGTAAAATAAAGCAGTTTATTGGAACAAACAACAATAAACGCACAGGAAGAGTGAGGAAGTGGGAGCAGGAACAAGCCGGGGTCAAGTCGAGAAGCGGTAGTAATCCAACCTGGGGTCGAGTCCAGAAGCAGATAGTCATCCAAGCTGGAGTCGAGTCCAGAAGCGGGTAGTCTACCAATGCGGGGTCGAGAGCCAGGAGAGTCGTCAGCCAAGCTATGTCATACACGGAAGAACATGGAAAACAGAAGACTGCTAGCAGAGATGCACCTTGGAGCAAGAACACAAGGGCAAGGACTGCAACCCATCAGGTGATAGATATAGTCAGATGTGCAGCATCATTGCTGTGCAAAATCCAGGCAGCAGGCAAGTGATGATGTTATTAGCAGTCTGCACATGTCCAAGGTGGCTACCAACAGGAGGGCAAGGTAAGACCTTGATAGTAAACCCAAACATAATTGGAGAGTCATCAAGATGGTTTCTTTGAAGTGTTTTGTGGGACAAGACCTGCTTCTTCAGGAAGAAAAAAGCTTTTTAAAGGTCTGTTATAAATGTTGACAGAACATGCAGTGTCATAAACCTATGTGGAACAGCAAAGCAATTGACTGAAAGGACCCCAAAATCACAGGCCTTCCATTGGTGTAAGAAAAGTTCATCAAAATTCTAGAATGCGGTCCTCCAGCTCTCTTCTTCTCAAAATAGAGTTTCATCCACCTGGCTCCTTCATTATGTAACTACTGGCATCCACAAAGTAGCTGGCTGGAGTAAAGTGTTTGTATTGCTGCTGCTGTTCTTCCTGAGAGAGATTTTACTTTGAAATATAGTGCTGCAATCGCCATAATTATGTTTGGCATAGTGATGGTCCAGTCCTAGTAACTTTAATTGGCATATTTAGTAGACAAAAGGCCTGCCAAAACTGGACATGCCGTGTCAAAACTAAAGCAGTGAGAATGCGATAATCTGAACTGCCCCATGCAGTTATAAGGCCAGCCATGTACAGTTTGAATCTCGGCTGGTTCAACAGGAACCGGCCGAGATTTGAACTGTTAATGAGCAGGCTGAATGTATCAAATGAATAGATCAATTATCTTGGGTACAAACAGCCTGCCCAAATCTCTTTTGCAATTATCACTTGAGGTTACTATAGCTGCTGGCAGCAATCACTGTCTTACCCCCGCCCACCCGCCCCTGCCGTAGGTAGCCCCCGGGAGAAGACAATTTCCTATTACCCTGTCAGTTGTGTTTGTGTTGATGAGGGAATCATGCAAATTTCTTTCCTGAAACCCGTGGTTGCAGGAAAGAAATTTGCACTGTGTATGGCTGGCCTAAGGTTAAACAACAGACGCGGTTGTCACTACCACACTTGTATAAAGTACTCAAAACCCATACTTGAGCAAAAGTACAAGTGCTCGATCAAAAAGTGACTTGAGTAGAAGTGGAAGTGCTCTATCAAAAAGTGACTTGAGTAGAAGTACTAAAGTATTCAACATTTTTTGTACTTAAGTATTGCAAGTAGTTTTTTTTTTAATTTTGCTACTCAAGTACTGAAAGTCAAAGTACCAGTAGTTTTTTTTTTTTAAAAAAATTTGCTACTCAAGTACTGAAAGTAAAAGTACAAGTACTGTGTTATGTAGTTATTAAAGAAAGAAGTCAAAAGTTTGAACATCATATTGTTTTTTATTATTTCAAATGATTAACCTAAAGGACAATCTCAATTCCTTTGGCTGTAACTTTTTGTAAACAAAAACAGATAAAGTATATCCCTCCCTTCCCCCTTTAAAGCATCCCTCCTTCTCTTCCCTGCATGTTTTTTTTTCTCCACAGCTTATTGGTGTGCAAAATCATATACAGTATAAACCAATGTGATATACAACAATATACAGTGGGTACGGAAAGTATTCAGACCCCTTACATTTTTCACTCTTTGTTATATTGCAGCCATTTGCTAAAATCATTTAGGTTCATTCTTGTGTAAGAAAGTCAACCATCACTGCAGCCCCGACTGGTGGAGGGCTGCAGTGATGGTTGACTTTCTACAACTTTCTCCCATCTCCTGACTGCATCTCTGGAGCTCAGCCACAGTGATCTTTGGGTTCTTCTTTACCTCTCTCACCAAGGCTCTTCTCCCCCGATAGCTCAGTTTGGCAGGACGGCCAGCTCTAGGAAGGGTTCTGGTGGTCCCAAACGTCTTCCATTTGAGGATTATGGAGGCCACTGTGCTCTTAGGAACCTTAAGTGCAGCAGAAAGCTTTTTGTAACCTTGGCCAGATCTGTGCATTGCCACAATTCTGTATCTGAGCTCTTCAGGCAGTTCCTTTGACCTCATGATTCTCATTTGCTCTGACATGCATTGTGATCTGGAAGGTCTTATATAGACAGGTGTGTGGCTTTCCTAATCAAGTCCAATCAGTATAATCAAACACAGCTGGACTCAAATGAAGGTTAGAACCATCTCAAGGATGATCAGAAGAAATGGAAAGCACCTGAGCTAAATATATGAGTGTCACAGCAAAGGGTCTGAATACTTAGGACCATGTGATATTTCAGTTTTTCTTTTTTAATAAATCTGCAACAATGTCAACAATTCTTTGTTTTTCTGTCAGTATGGGGTGCTATGTGTACATTCATGAGGAAGAAGAATGAACCTAAATGATTTTAGCAAATGGCTGCAATATAACAAAGAGTGAAAAATTTAAGGGGGTCTGAATACTTTCCGTACCCACTGTATTCCAATAATGAAATAAAGGAAGAGTGTATGAAATCAAAGTCAATAAAAAGTCCATATATATATAATGCCATAATCCCATAATGCCATAATACCATATACTGTATATGTGTCAGATCCCTTCTTGGTAGAGGCCGAAATGCTGAGAGGGCTGCCCTTGCAGCTCGGTGCAAATCACCCCTGGAAGTGGGACAGGAGGTGACGCGTCCCAAGGAGCACTGGATGCTTGTGGAGTGCAGGTAGAGGTTCACAAGGGTATCCGGAACAACTTTCAGGGCCTCCAGGGAATCAAGCAATGTGCAGGTAAAAGCCAGGCCGAGGGTCATACACAGGTATCAGTCCAAACAGGCGCCAAGACAAGGGGATTTGAGCAGAAGCAAGTCCGTTGAGCAAGCCGGGATCGGTACACTAGAAGAGGGCAAAAGAGCAAGGATGGTTACACAAGCCGAGGGTCAAACACTGGAGCAGGATCGGATGGTCAGATGAAGCCGAGGGTCAAAGCCAGGAGAGAGAGCAGACAGGTCAGGAACAAGCCGGGTCAAACTGGAATCCAGGAAGTAACAATGCACAGGAAACAGGAAGAGCTGAAGACAATCCAGCAATCAGATGGGCTGAGCAGAGTCCTTTTATAGGCCAGTGAATTAGTCTATGGCCTGAGTCCATTGCAGCCATGGGAAGTACTGGCAAAGTTGCCAGTTGCAGCACAGCCATTTCACTTACAATGAGTCTATGGCCTGAGTCCATTGCGGCCATTGGAAGTACTGGCGGAGTTGCCAGTTGCAGCATGGCCGTTTCTCTGACAATATGTGACAAAACAAGATGAATATATTTTCAAAGGTGCAGGAATCAAACGGGTGCTATTCCAAATAATAGGTGCAGACTCCCACCACCTTGCGGATTTACCCCTTACCTGGCGGATGAAGGTAAGTGCAAAATAATATCCAAATAGACTCTTCCAGTGAAACAAAACTGCAAAACCTGTGCTCTCAACTTCCAGTGAAAAAAGCAAAATCAGCCTCTTACCAGAAAAAAAGTCGATGTACGCTTGTGACTCTCCTTGGTTGAGGGAGGTTCTCTTTCCCCTTAACAGCAGATATGTAGACCATTTTATTTATACATACAGTAGCATTTATTTTCATATGCGCTTATTTACACATGACATTATACACATTTTTTTGAACTTCATGAAACCTGCCATCTACTGTTCTGGCAGTGGTAATTTTTATAATTGTAACAAGCAGACTTGTATAAAGTACTCGAAAGTTCTACTTGAGTAAAAGTACAAGTGCTCGATCAAAAAGTGACTTGAGTAGAAGTGGAAGTGCTCGCAGAAAAAGTTACTTAAGTAGAAGTACTAAAGTATTCAACATTTTTTTTACTTAAGTATTGCAAGTAGTTTTTTAAAAAAATTTGCTACTTAAGTACTAAAAGTAAAAAGTACCAGTAGTTTTGAAAAAAAAATTCTACTCAAGTACTGAAAGTAGAAGTACTGTGTTATGTAGTTATTAAAGAACGAAGTCAAACGTTTGAACATCATATTGTTTTTTATTATTTCAAATGATTAACCTGTGTTTGTTTGTAGTTTCTTGATGCACTTTAAGTGCTGTAGCACCATTTATTTGTTTGTTTCATATTTTCTTTTCATTGGAAAGATTTGGTATAGCAGCTTTTATTATACACAGCCTTTATTTCCGTATGCGCTGATTTACAAATGACATTATACACATTATACACATTTTTTTGAGCTTTATGCAACCTGCCATCTACTGTTCTGGCAGTGGTAATTTTTTTAAAAGTAACGAGTAACTATGCAGCACAAAAAAAAAATACTTGAGTAGAAGTATCGAAATCATCGAAAAAATGTAGTGAAGTAAAAGTAGAAGTAGGAGAAAAAAATTCTACTCTAGGAAAGTACAGATACCGCATTTCGGTACTTAAGTACAGTACTTAAATAGTTCTACTTCGTTACTATACATCTCTGGTAACGAGTAACTATGCAGCACAAAAAAAAAAATATCGGAGTAGAAGTATTGAAATCATCGAAAAAATGTAGTGAAGTAAAAGTGGAAGTAGGAGAAAAAAATTCTACTCCAGGAAAGTACAGATACCGCCTTTCCGTACTTAAGTACAGTAGTGAAGTAGTTCTACTTAGTTACTAAACATCTCTGGTCACTACCACAGCACAAATACCTATTTATTACAACAGCCCTCGGCCCATGTGAACCTAGCCCAAGAAAGGATTGCTAGAGCAAGACAAGATGTGATCTTGTGGGTTATGAGTATCTAGATGACTAGTGCTAGTGGTGTCAAAATTAATGTGTCTCAATGTACTTCAGTGAAGGCCCTAAACCAGCTGCAGTATTAATATATTTAAATAATTATTAAGTTGCAAGCAAATATTTTCAAATTTATTTTACTGATAAATGAGAAATAATAATATGGGTCATCCTCTTTGAAGAATAGAGGGCTACAAAATCTTTTTTGTTTGCTGTGTCTGTACAGGATTCATATATACAGAAAGAGGCAGTGAGAAACGTTTGCTTAGCAGTGTAAGGGCTTGTTTAGGCTTTTGATTAGAGGGGGAGAGAGTGCTATGCGCAATTGGGGGTGTGGTCGAGCTGCATTTATAGCAACCCCTATTCGCCTTCCATTAAGCTGCAAAAGGCTTTAAGTTTCACATGCTGCGGTCACAATGCAAAGCAATTGCTGCAAAAACTATCACTACTGTTGTGTTCGGCAGGTAGTGTCACCATGGAATGTAACCCACTCAAGAAAATAAGGAAGCGCAACAGACACCCCACAACCTATGTGCAATGCACATGGATGCAGAGCCTTGGTGTGGCAATTATAGAGTTAACACAGGTGGCTAGAGGGTGTCATATTCTCTCCTCATCATGTCAAACAACTCTAAAAAGTAATCTGAATGTGAACTGCTTTTCAGATGAACAGAATTTTAGACGCACGTCTAAACTTAGCCTTACTATTAGAGAGGGAGGGCATTGGCAAGAGCATTCTATTCCACTGGACTGCCCAAGCAGTGAAATATTTCTAAACCTCAGATACATATGAAAAAGCTACCTAAAAATCTGATGCCCAGGTTTACTTTCACTTTAAAGCGGACCTTCAGCCTCCCAAGCACAATGCCACCTCTACACGCCTCCTCTCGTCCTCTGCAGGAATGGGGCTTTATATTTTTCTCTTTTGTTTGCCTCTTTTTTTTTTTTAGAGCAAATCCGAACCTCCTTCCCATGCACGTCACTTGCCTCAGGCGAATGGCGCGCACAATGCTCGCTGTGCCTTCCGGGATATGTACGTCACATATCCCAGGAGGCATAGCCTTTCATTGAGGAAAGGAGGAGGGGGCGTGCCTGTCAGCGTATCATCAGGGGCCGTGGCAGCTAAACTTGGAACAGCTGGTGATGACGTTGTAGTGTATTAACACAGACAAGCTGTACAGGTTGCTTCTTTATTCACTGCACATCAGCATGCAACTAACTTCAGCCACACCCAGCTCCCAGACATATACATAATTGTAACATTTTGCAGACAGCAACTTAACCCATTGCTTACCATACTACATTCCCTCCTCTCTTTGAATAAAACATAACATGCACAACGTATTAATAAGATTAACAAAATGCATGGATGAACAACTAAAAATTTAACCTATAAACTCCTGACTATACACATAGTCCTTAAGGTAGGCCGGTGGATTTGTTGCTCATTTTTCTCTTGGCCATTCCGATGTGGATGGTTGTGGATTGAAGTCTGGATCACTGGCAGTATCATCACTACTCTTTGCCTGTTCGCCATCTTCCGATAATTGACCTTCTGACTCAATAAATTTCTTCACAAATGAGGAATTACGCACTTTTGTGTGTCCATCTAAATCCTCTAAAACCACTTGAGTACCTCTTTTCTCCTTTACAACATAAGGCTCAGGTTCAAAGGACGGAGCCAGTTTGTTAAACCGATCACTTTGAAGCAACACCTTATCACCCTGTTGAAGGCCACTAGGTTGACAATGGCGGCGGTGGTTTGCATACTGTTCAGCCCGGATCTTCCTTTCCTCATCAATATGCCGAAAAGGTTTCTGACTTGTAGGAGGACCCCCAATGTCTGGCAATTTTGTCCTGAATTTGCGACCACAAAGAAGTTCCGCAGGACTAACGCCAGTGACAGTATGCGGAGTTGTGCGATAAGCCAAAAGAAAACGCCACAGTTCCTTTTTCCAGTCTCTTCTCTCTAAATGAGCAATCCGCAAAGCTTTCAGCAAGGTTCGATTCTGGCGTTCCACTTCCCCGTTAGCCTGTGGCCAGTATGGAGTTGTACGATGATGTTCAATAGCATTTGATTTCAGATAATCCTGAAATTCCTGAGAAGTAAATTGGGCACCATTATCACTCACAATCCGTTTAGGCAACCCATGAGATGCAAAAATGCTCTCCAACCCCTCAATTACAGTTGATGATGTAGCTTTAGTGAGAACTACCACCTCTTGCCACCTTGAATAATAGTCCACAACAACTAAAAGATGGTGTCCAGATGGAATGTCGCACAGATCAATGGCTAAATCTTCCCATGGTCCCTCAGGTAGAACAGTGTGAGTTACTGGTTCTGGTTTAGGTTTGCTGCCCACCAACTGACATGCTCGACATGAAGAAACCAAACGTTCCACATCCTTGTCAATTCCTGGCCACCAGACTTTCTCACGTAATCTTTGTTTGGTGCGTACAATGCCTTGATGGCCCTCATGGGCTAAATGTAATGTACGTTTCCGTAAATCTTTAGGCATCACAATACGATTGCCACGTAGAACTAGTTGTCCTGCAATACTCAGCTCTTGTTTGATTCTGTGATAGCTTGGGTCACAATCCACCCAAACCCCTTGTCTTACACATTTTCTCAACCGAGCAATTTCCGGATCCACAGATGACAATTCTTCAACCTCCCGCGGTGTCAATGCCTGAGGCATGGCGTTAGTAGCCACAAAACGAATGTACTCTTCTGCCAGGTTATGAACAGGTGCAGAAGGCTGAGGCAATCTGGAAAGTGCATCCGCCGCATTAGTCGGTCCAGGTCTGTACCGCACTGTAAAGCGATATGGTAACAATCTGAGAACCCATCTCTCAATTCTGGCGGATGGTTTTGAGCGTGGCGAATATATCACTTCCAGAGGCTTGTGGTCTGTGATGATTTCAAAATCAAGGCCGTAGAGATAGGTGTGAAACCTTTCACATCCCCAAACAACAGCCAAAGCTTCTTTCTCGGTCTGAGAATAACGTCTCTCTACATCAGTGAGGGATCTGCTTGCATACTGAATAGGCCTGTAATCGCCTGTGCATTGTCTCTGAACCAAGATGGCGCCTAACCCCACAGGGCTAGCATCGACAATAACTTGGGTGTGTGCAGTAGGATTGAAATAAGCCAAAGTTGTGGCGCAAGTCAGCCGTCTCTTAAGTTCATCAAATGCACCTTGTTCCAAAAAGCCCCACTTCCACGGGACTGCTTTGCGAGTCAACACTCTCAAAGGTTCACTGACAGTCGCCATATCTGGAATAAACTTGGCACAGTAATTCACTAGCCCAAGAAAACTGCGTACTTCTGCAGGGTTTTCAGGATTTCTGGCATCAGACACAGCTTTAATTTTACAGTCCTCCGGACCAATGCCCCTGTCAGACAGCACATGGCCCATAAAAGTCATTTTATTCATTTGAAATGTGCATTTCTTCTCATTTAATGTTAACCCTTTCTCCTTCAAGCGATTTAGCACTGCACGGAGACGTTCGTCGTGCTCCTGTGTGTTTGTTCCCCACACAATTATATCATCAGAAATGTTATGCGTGCCTTCACAACCATGTAGCACTTGCTGAATCACATGTTGATAGGCCTCCGGTGCGGACGATACGCCAAACATCAACCTCTTGTATCTAAAAAGACCTTTATGGCTTGCAAATGTAGTGATGACTCTAGATGCTGGGGTCAATTCAATCTGATGATAACCCCATTTCAAATCCAGTTTACTGAAGACACTTGCCCCATTCATTGCATGCAGAACATCTTCAATAGTGGGAATTGGATGTCTCTCTCTCTGCACAGCTTGGTTAGCACATCTCATGTCCACACAAATCCGAATATCTGTGCCCTTTGGTACAACAACTAACGGCGATACCCACGGAGTGGGCCCTTCCACAGGTTCAATAATGTCAAGGTCTAGCAGCTCTGCCAGTTTGTGCTCAACAGGTGATCTCAGGCTATAAGGAAGTCTGCGTACTGGCTGTGCAATAGGCTTTACATGTGGATCAATGTGAAGCTCCAACTGAAAATCCTTTAATTTTCCAAACCCAGAGAAGCAATCTTTAAATTCCTCTTTCAATGCAGAAATAGCAGGAGACACCATATTCACTCTTGCGCTGCCTACATCACGGCCAATCTGTAACACCCCTAGTGCCATTGCGGTTTGACGACCAAGCAGAGGCGACCCTGTGCCATCTACAACATAGAATTCGGTCTGCAATGGAGGACCAGTCTCATGTGTTTGAACAGAGGTATAAAATTTGCCTTTAAGTTGCAGTGGTGTACTGGAGCCATAAGTATAAATCTGTTTAGTGGTGTTACACAATTTAAGGTGATTTTCTCTGCCATTAAGACTGTGCCAAGAAGCCAAGTCCATAAGATTGCATGTAGCTCCAGAGTCAATCAACACTGACACATCTGTATTTCCAATCTTAATGGTTAATGTCCCAGCTTGCAGAGAACACAGGGAGAATATAAATTCACAGTCAGGAGCACTCTCTTTATCCTCAGCTATAACATTTACTTGTGCAGATTGTCCTTTGGTTTTGTTATCTCTGGTTGTACTTCTACACACAGCTGCAAAATGACCTGTCTTTCCACAAGCATAGCACATTTTATTCTGTACCACAGTGCAGTCCTGACTTGTGTGTCCCGCCCTGCCACATTTATTGCAGGTGATATGTAAAGTCCTCTTTGGAAAACTCTCTTTCCTACTCCAGATATTCCTATTATTATAGGTAGGTTTGGAGACTGTGTTGACAGATGCAGTGTTCTTGGTTTCAATATGCAGAGCCTGGAGCTCAGACAGTTCAATGGCTCTTGCAATCTCCTGCAGACTAGTAAGTGTGAGACTAGGTTCTCTCAATAATCTCCTCCTGAGGTGCACAGATGTGCATTTCTCTATGACCTGATCTCTGATTATCTCCTCAGTTACAGTCCCAAAATCACAAGACTTTGCCAGATATTTCAGCCTAGTCACATAACTGTCTGTGGTTTCTCCCAGTTCTTGCACAGCCTGTCTAAACTTATATCTTTCATAGGGAATATTTTTCTTTGGCTCAAAGTACTCACTCAGTCTATTCATGGCTGTCTCATAGTCTGAATCTTCCCCTGTTGCTCCCAGGGTTTCAAAAATGTCCTGAACTTGAGGTCCAGCTAGATGCAGCAGCATGGCTCTCTTCTGAGCAGGTGCAGTCACTCCTGTGGCTATAACATAGAGCTGAAATCCCTTCTTCCACTTGTCCCAGCGCTGTGAGAGACTAGTGTGGTCTCCAGACACATCAAACGGTCCGATAGCCGGTAAATCCAGAAAGCTAGCCATCCTCGTCGCCAAAATGTAGTGTATTAACACAGACAAGCTGTACAGGTTGCTTCTTTATTCACTGCACATCAGCATGCAACTAACTTCAGCCACACCCAGCTCCCAGACATATACATAATTGTAACATTTTGCAGACAGCAACTTAACCCATTGCTTACCATACTACAGACGTCACAGGGAAACATTGCGACGCAGGACCGAGCCAGAAGAAAAGAAGGTCTCAGCTGGACAGCAGTGAAAAAAGCTAGCAGAACTCTCCAGGTAGGTAAGGCCTAAAATAAAAAAAACAGGGGGTGTTGAGTAAAGTTCCAATTTAAACAGTTCGTTAGGGCCAGGCTGGCCCAAACAAACTATTTACTACACTAACAGGTGCTGTCAGGGCACTGTCCAGGGTAGAGGTACAGTACCTGAAGACCCTGGCATTCCTGCCAGTACTTTGCATGGCCGCAGGAATGCACAACGGCGCGCGCAAATTTGCACGTTAGCGCACAGGGGCACGCATTGATACGCCCCAGAACACTGCTGCATTTTGGCACATAGTTACACATGCTCTCAACACAGTTTAGGCCTTCATAAGGAAACCAGTCACTCTCTGCAATTGCTGGTTGATCTTCGGCTCCTGTGTTTGTTCCTGTGATCCCCTTGCTTCTGTGAACTCCTGTAATCGACTCGGCTTGCCCTAGACCTGTCTTCTGTCTGCCTATTGACCTGACCCTGGCTTGTTTAATGGATCTTCCTTTTCTGCTCTCCTGTGTATGACTCCAGCTATCCATCTGACTTTGCTTGCTCTGACCCCCACCTGGCACCTGACCTTGGCTTGGAACCGACTTTTCTCCTCTCTCTGTCTTACCAAAGACCTGCTGCTTCTAACAGGTACCACCTGTCTGCAAATACAACTTCAGTGCATCCACTGTACTCCAAGGCGTTCCTCTGACAAGCATCCTAGTCAGAACATCTCTGCAAGCACTCCTGTAGCTGAGGCTACATACACTTTATACAGCGTGGTATGCGCACGTTAGTGAGAGAAAAAGTTTGTTTGGCCACGCTGGCCCAAACTGTAAAGTCTAACAAAAGCTGGAGTTCAGCCTTAATGCATTGGGCAGTACTGTCAGTCTAGCATTAGGAGACTGCTGACAGGATGACAGAGCAAAGTACCAGGTGATTAACTGACCAATACTGATGCTCCTTCACTGTCCAGTCAGAAAGCTCATCACCAACCTGACTATGCTTCTTAGCAAGGGTTTTCTGTCTCAAGGCTTAGCAGAATTTTGAAAGGAAAATATATATACAGTAAAACCTTGGATTGCGAGCATAATTTGTTCTGGAAACATACTTGTAATCCAAAGCACTCTTATATCAAAGCAAATTCCCCATAAGAAATAATGGAAACTCAGATGATTTGTTCCACAACCATTTATTCATAATAAGCCTTTCAGTTTATAGTCCATATAAAAAGATTACAGCAATGTGATAGGTTGTTTAACCATAAAATGTCCATTTACATATGGCAGCCTCCACAAGGGGATTAGAAGCAAAATGCAGCAGGAGCTACAGTGTATAAAAGAGGAGAGAGGTGCCTCTAAGTGTAGCAATATGGTTACATTTAATAAAGGTACAACATTTAGCAACTCACATGGTTGATGATTAAAACAGGCACATCAAAGTATGCAGGCATCCGGGTAATGCTGTGCACATAGACCATCCTCCACACTGCCGGGCTATCTCCGCCATCAGTCTGCAATTGTGACCGGGAAGACTACCCTGCAGTAGAGCGATCTAAAAGCGAGGCTTGAAGTGCTTGTGGAGCGCAGCATGGAAGGGATGAGGTCGATGGTGGTGCGGAGGACAGTCTATGTGGACAGCTTTACCCTGGATGCCTGCACACTAATATGTGCCAATTTTAATTTTCAAACATGCAAGTTGCTAAATGTTGTACCTTCATTAAATGTAACCATATTGCTACACTTAGAGGCACCTCTCTTCTCTTTTATACTCAGTTGTGACTAGATGCTACTTGTATATCAAGACATCATTCGTTTATCAAATCAAAATTTATATTAAAAAATTAGCTTGTCTTGAAAAATGCTCTCAAACCAAGTTACTCTCAATCCAAGGTTTTAGGTCCGGTTCACACTTATGCGAGTGCGGGAAGGCTGCAAATCCGCAGCCTGTTCCCGCATCGCACACGCACCCCCGGCAGTTCACACTGCCATATGCGATACGCTGGGGGTGTCAATGTAATCTTAACGACACCCCCAGTTTGATCGCATATCGCAGTGCGATCGTGCAGTTCGCACAGGATCGGATCGCACAAGTGTGAACCGCTGTGCGATCCGATCCTGATGCGGCTTCCAAAAAGGGTCCCTGTGCGTGTTTGCTGCGGCTGCGGTGCAAATTTAGCCATACAAAGTGTATGGCTAAACTCGCAACGCACAGCCGATCGCATGTAATGAAGGAGCAGTGCGCTCCGACATTACATGCGAACCCCGCACACGCTATAGTGTGAACCGGGGCTTACTGTCATTTCAACCTTGTATTTATTGCTTGCCTAGAGTAGGTTTAAAAATGTTGGGTACTATGAAAGAGGTAAGGACCTTGTCTTACAGTTCTTCTGGAGGGCATTTTCTTACCTTAAAGTGGGATTAAACTTGACAATTAAAAAACTGCCAGCAGGCAACTCTTTACTGCAGAAAATACATGCTATAACAAACACTCACCTGGCTGCTTGCAGTCTTCCATTGAATGCACACTGAGCTGTGCATGTGCAGCTCAGCTTGCATGCCTGGCACATTCTAGCTGTGCTGGAACAACGGACTCTCATGAGCAGGATGATGTCATTTCCAGAGAACTTAAACAAGAGGCCCTAAATCTGGCACCTGGAAGTAGTCAGAGAGAAGATGATAGCGGCCAGTGGGGGTTTATTCGTGGCATTGCTGGAATGAGAGGAAAAAGGAAGGCTGTATAGGCCCCCTTTTCCTCATGGGAGAGTTGTGGGAAAATAGTATAGGTTTAGGTGGTAGTATTTCCCTCCTTTTTTCCTCAGGTAAAAAAGGGAGGGAGAAGAGGCTATCCTGAGGGAAACAGCTGGAGTGGGCGTAACTTTGCAGGGGTCAGAGCACCTATAGGAATAGGATCAGCGTAGAAGCTTCTAGAGCCCTCTAAGGACCCTATATAAAGAGGGGTTCGCCTCAGAGGGGCTCATTCGCCTCAGAAGACTCATTGGTGTGAGTTCCCCATCCCCCTCCCTTGTCGCGGCAGTTATTATGTGGTGGGTCACCTTTGCAAAGGGGGACAGTTTTTTATATATGTGTATAAGTTATGATTTTACCTGAAATTTTATTTATGCAGCCTGAGCCGTGGTGGCTAGGTTGTTAAGAGTGTTGATGTTTTTATTATCTATTTATTGAAAGTTTTAAAACCAATAATAAACGGCGGCGGCCAATTATTTTCCAAAGTACAGGTGTCTGCCTTTTATTTTTAGATAAGTATTAAAATAAGAAATCCTGCCTACTGTCCCATGAGTTTAGTTCCACTTTATTCAATGCAAGGAACGCCCTGGGAGTGGTAGAAGCCTTACTTAGATAATACAAAGGCTGCGTGGACCACTATAATACTATTTCTTTAGTTGGCTAATTTATAGATATGAATTATGAGGAGTATTCAACAAAACATAGTTAGATAATGGGATGGCTCTTGTCTTCTACCCTTTCTCCTCCCTTGTAAGTCTATCCCAGAACTAGGCTCTGGCTCACAGATTACTACATTATTTTCTCTTTCCCCATTATGAAGTGCTATGTGTAATACACTGCCTTGCAACAACTCAACTGCAGTAAAATCTCAACAAATGTTTGTTAAGAGAAATTTACTTTGATGAAATCAATCCTTAAATGAGTCATTCCTCCTGGAAATTCTTCTGCGTTACCCTTCCTAGAAGAATTATTAATGCAGGGATGCACACATTGGTCACTAAGAGGAAATTTTTTTTTTAAATTGAATAGAAGCATATAGTAATTAGTAGAGAGGAGAAAGGAAGAAAATGGGATTAGTTTAGTATGTGAAATCCTTCTGAATATAATTTGGAAAGTCCACATAGCATAGCCATGCACAGCCTGACTATGCCAAGGATCTTAACATAACTTGTGATGATCAGACTAGGAAATGGTTAAGCTCTTGCCAACCGCCGCACGACTATTTACGTCGGCAGTCAGCCTGTAAAGCTGTAGGGGGCGAGCGCGCGCCGCTGGAGGCGCGCTCCCGCCCCCGCTCGTTCACAGACCCCCCTCCCGCACGTGTGAGCGGTGGACCCGATGTCCGCCGCTCACTCGCGATCGTCCGGTACAGCGGGAGAAAGGCAGGCGGCTAATGTAAACAAAGCCGCCTGTCATTCTCCCCTGTGTAAGTGCAGAGATCATACTTTCCTGCTATGCAGGATCGTATTTCCTGCAGTTACACACACAGCCACATCCAATAACAGTAAGAAGCACGCCCCTAGGGACACACTTAACCCCTCCTTCTCAAATAAAGTTAACCCCTTCCCTGCCAGTGTCATTTTTACAGTAACAGTGCATATGTATAGCACTGATTACTGTAGTAATGTCACTGCTACCCCCAAAAGTGTCAAAAATGTCAGTCAAGGGTCCAATCTGTCCGCCGCAATGTCGCAGTCCCGCAAAAAAAATTTCAGATCTCCGCCATTACTCCATAAAAAAAAAACAACAAAAATGACAAAAATCTTTCCCTAAGTTAGTAAACGCAATAACTTTTGCGCAAACCAATCAAAATACGCTTTTTGTGATTTTTTTTTAACCAAACATATGTAGCAGAAAACAAATTGGCCTAAAATGTTAAAAAAATTAGATTTTTACATTTTTTTGGTGGGAATTTCATATAAAAAATTTAGAAAAATATTGTTATTTTTGCAAAATTGACGCTCTTTTTTTGTTTATAGCGCATGATCAAAAAATAGCACAGGTAATCAAATACCACCAAAAGAAAGCTCTGTTTGTGGGAAAAAAAGGATGTCAATTACATTTGGGTACAGTGTCGCGCGACCGCGCTATTGTCTGTTAAAGTCACGCAGTGCCGAATCGCAAAATAGGCCCTGGTCAGGAAGGGGGTAAAATCTTCCGGGGCTTAAGTGGTTAAAGTAGTTGAAAACATCAGACATGAAATATGAAGAAAGCATATCCCTCTATAGTGTGTACATAGTAGTGTATAGTGTCTCAATCTAAAGCACTAAGTGTCATTTCTGTCTGCTGCCTTGTTTCTCTGCTATCTGGGTGTGTGTCCCTTCCCTCCAATCAGCTATCAGAGCTCTTCTCTCTGAGTCTCTCCAGAGTGTAACTTCAGTTCTCCAACCCCTGATTTTTAGAGCTGAGAGATTCTGCATAAATGTTGTACTTCGAATTAATGTACATAACAAATGGCTGCAGATAAACAGGTAAAGTGGATGTAAAGGATTTTTTTTTAAAATACCAAACATCTCTGTACTTACCTGTTCTGTGCAAGCGGCCCCATACCTCCTCTTCTCGGGTCCCCCGCTGGTGTTGCTGGCTCCTCCTCTCTATCCAATGGCCCACCGGAAGCCACTTCCCATTGGAGCATTTGTGTGTGCTCGTCCTGAGCCCCGCACAGACAGCAGGACTTGGCCGGTCCCCCCCTCCTCCCTTGTCAAGAGCTTAGATTGACAGCACTGGGAGCCAATGGCTCCAGGTGCTCCAGCAAGGCCAGTGAGACCCGGAAGTGAGAGGAGAAGAGCTGTAAACGTGCACAGCGCTGGATCAAATGGGGCCTCAGAAAAGTATAAGGGGGGGGGGGGCAAACTTAATGCCTAAACATTTTCTTTTAATTATTTACCTTAATGCAGAGAATGCATTAAGGTAAACAAATTGTAGGCCTTATAACCACTAGGGATGATCGAACTTTTGAAAAGTTTGGTTCGACCAGAACACCCGAAATTCCTGAAAGTTCGGGTCCGGATTCCAGAACCCCATTGAAATCAATGGGACCCGAACTTCGGTAATCAAAAAACACAATTTTGAAGCCCTAAAACCCAATAAATGCCCCTAAAAAGTGCCTAGGGTTCTGGGTCATGCCCCAGGGACTATTAATCACACAAAAAAGTTCTTAACAATTGTCGTTTTTGATAGAGAGCCAATTATTGAAAAAATTATTGAAACAAAAAATGAAATTTCTTTGGATTTAGTGTCTGGGGGGTCTAAAAAGTGTACCTGTGAAGTTTCAGCTCTGTAGCATGTCCAAAACCAGAAAAAAAAAGATAATTTTTAACGCAGGGATGGGGTTCCGCTACTTTCACACCTGGGCGTTTTTATTTCCGGCGTTTATTGGGCATTTTTTGGGCGTCTTTGGAGGCAGGCATGACATCTGAACTTCTGTATAGGGGTATGTATACACACACATATATATATATATATACACACATATATGTGTGAAAGTAGCGGAACCCCATCCCTGCGCTAATGAAATTATTTGCAGGGATGGGGTTCTGCTCCTATCACACCTATATGTGTGTATTTGTATATATACATATATGTGTGTGTGTGTATATATACCCCTATACAGAAGTTCAGATGTTATGCCTGCCTCCAAAGATGCCCAATAAGTGCCCAATAAATGCCTGCAACAACACACCTGGGCGTTTTTGTTGCAGGCGTTTATTGGGCATTTTTTGGGCGTCTTTGGAGGCAGGTATAACATCTGAACTTCTGTATAGGGGTATATATACACACACACACATATATATATATATATATATATATATATATACACATACACACATATAGGTGTGAAAGTAGCGGAACCCCATCCCTGCGCTAATGACATTATTTGCAGGGATGGGGTTCCGCTCCTATCACACCTATATGTGTGTATGTGTATATATACAGTGTATATATACATATATGTGTGTGTATATATACCCCTATACAGAAGTTCAGATGTTATGCCTGCCTCCAAAGACGCCCAAAAAATGCCCAATAAACGCCTGCAACAAAAACGCCAAGGTGTGTTGTTGCAGGCGTTTATTGGGCATTTTTTGGGCGTCTTTGGAGGCAGGCATAACATCTGAACTTCTGTATAGGGGTATATATACACACACACATATATGTATATATACACATACACACATATAGGTGTGATAGGAGCGGAACCCCATCCCTGCAAATAATGTCATTAGCGCAGGGATGGGGTTCCGCTACTTTCACACCTATATGTGTGTATGTGTATATATACATATATGTGTGTGTGTATATATACCCCTACACAGAAGTTCAGATGTCATGCCTGCCTCCAAAGACATCCACAAAAAAGCCCAATAAATGCCTGAAACAAAAATGCCCAGGTGTGACAGGAGCAGAGCCCCATCCCTGCTCTACTAATAATTCTAAGAAAAATTATCTTTTTCTTATGGCGGTCACCCTGACATGGATGAATTCGGTCACCCTGGCATACAAGGAGCAGAGCCCCATCCCTGCTCTACTATTAATTCTAAGAAAAATTATCTTTTTCTTATGGCCGTCACCCTGACATGGATGAGTTCTGTCACCCTGGCATAGCAGTCAGAGTCAGTTCACCCTAAACTACACTACGGTCACCAGGGCCGGGACAAGGGGAGGGCAGGAGGGGCGGTTGCCCTGGGCGCAATGGTTTATTGCAGGGATGGGGGGGGTGCCTTGCTCCCAAACCTAAGGGAATGGGGGCACACTTTGGCATCCTTGCCCTGGGCGCTGGATGACCTTGTCCCAGCACTGACGGTCACCCTGACACTTAACAATTTCCCTACAGAAACTAGATTATTGAATCTAACTATAGTGGAAAATAGTACCCTAACTACACTAGATATCCCTTTCCTGGCACTAATAATTGCTAAATGTCACTTTTGTAGCAGGAGTAACAGAACTGCTTCCACTCTCTTCCACAGCCCCTGTATTACAGTGCTAGAGATTTGGCAGGGCTATGTTATATACTGGGGGGCGTATTCCCTACTGATTGGCCTCTGGACCCCCTAGTCACTCCAGTCACATTCCTATCATCCTCCTGCCCCCTCAATTGGCTTCTACTGATGTTTCTGGTCCAATCACGGGCTTTTAAAGCCCAGTTCCTGTCCCATTGCATTTTGGGCGGTTCTGGTTGCCGAATTCCGAACTTTTTCCGCAAAAAGTTCGGAATTCAGCCGAATTTCGAACAGTCAATGTTCGGGTCGAACCGATGGTCGACCCGAACCGTTCGATCATCCCTAATAACCACTTTAAAACTAATGTAGGAGGATTTGTATCACCTGAGGATAGTCAATTCACTGGGTATATGTGAGGGTTTGCAACCACTTTAAAGTGGACGTATACTCAAATGTTACCTTAAAGCTTTATTAACAGCCTTACTAAAATGGATATACATTATAATGAATACTCAATATTGAATACTTACCTTTCCTGCAAAGAGTGGCTACCTTCATTGCTGTTCACTTGCCCAAGAGACTAGGCATGCCATGACTGAATTGCTGCTGTAGATGAGGATAAGCCAGTATGAACTGGTCCAATGACCAGATGCCTAGGGTTTGCTGCGTGAAATTCAGGGGAGAGACTGGGGCTGCATGGAATGTAAGTATGTAAGCTCTTCTACTACTCCTATATCCATCCCAGCAAGACTGTTAAAACAGCTTTATGAGTATCAAGTGTATCCAAATCCAAACATTTAGGCTCCATTCATACCTTGGTGTCCCGGACCATCGCTGCAATTCTGCCTGTGACATCCAATCACAGTATGTCCGTGCGATCTCCGTCACTTCCAGTGGCACCCCGATCATGGCGCAATTTTGCCACGATTGTCGCCAAACCAAATATATAGTTAGTTGCTCATGTTCCTGTAAAGTAAGAAAATATTATTAATAATTCCTGTTATTACGTCTGGTGGCCCTACCAACAAGGGGTTGATAGCTTACCAATTCATCTGCAGTGATACCATGCTTTTCTGCATGTTTCAGATCTGGATTAAAAGTAGCTGTGGGAAAGCACAAGAGGCTCCCCACACAGTTTGAGGTTTGTCAGACCTCACTATGTTCCCACTACCCTATTAGTCAAAGTACTGGGGAGGGGAGTTTTACCCTTTTCTCTATGGTTATATGCATATTTGTGGCCACTCGGCAGTGGGCTTTAATGCTGAGTGGCCTCATATATGCGTCCTTGGGGAACAGTTTTCTGTGCTGAGAGCGTGCTCACTGCACACTTCAAGCACAGTAATTAAGATGTCACGGGAAGCTCCTGATGCATACTTGCAATTGAGAGCTTCCAATCATGTAACTGCTGTTATAGCCAATCACATGACTGGAATGCCTGCCTCTATTTCCTGGCATTTAGATCCTCTTAAAAAGCCAAGGGGCAATGGCAGCAAGGGGTAATAACGTTTCTACTGTTAATGTACTTGGAAAAAAAAAATGTGGCAAAAGTTTAATGCTCCTTTCACACTTGTGTGACTTGCACTTGCATGACAAGTCGTACTCCATGATTTCTATTGAGTACCGTTCATATCTGTACGACTTCAAGTCGCAACAACTTCAAAGTAGTTCCTGCACTATGTTGGGCCGATTTAAATGCGTTTCGAGGTACAAAGATATAGATGTAGCACCCTACGAGGTAGGTGCTAGGTAAAGTATAGTGGGTCTTGTCTGCTAAACAGCAAGGCCATGATTTTCAGCTGGGCTGTCATGTCTCCCAGGTGTGGCTGTTGAGACTGGGGAGTCTCCCCACTGTACTTAATGAGAGGGTTCTCATTGGGCAGTAGAGGAAACACAGCCAATGGTTCACTCAGGCCTGTATCTACCCCAGAAAGGCAGATTCTGCCACACAGCATTCTGGGAGTGTGTATAAGTCTGAGGGGAGCTCATGACGCAGCGTCTTTGGCGGGAAGCAGAGTCCCAGGGGGAGAGTACGGCGGTCTCTCCTCCTGTCAGAGGAATCGGGTGCCCCAGGCGGCTTGTCTGAGGGGACAGAGGGCTGAGCTGAGCTGCAGAGAGGATCCGGTGTGCCGAGGACCAGCAGAGCTGAGAGGGGTCGAGTTTCAGGAAAGCATTCCCAGTTCGTGAGTACTGCAAACTGCCCCTGGGGGTCTGCCAAGTGAGAGGGCACCACTCCGGAGAAGGTCAGAGGGATCCAGGAGCTAGCTAGCCGGTGCAGGAACCAAGTGTACAAGGGGGTGCCAGTGTTGACCCTGTAGTGTAACAGGGCTGCCAGAGTTTGGGCCCTGAAGTGTACAAGTGGGTGCCAGTGTGTGGACCCTGAAGAGTAAAGGGGGTGCCAGTGCGGACCCTGAAGTGTCGAGGGGGTGCCAGCAGTTGGGCCTTGAAGTGTTCAGTGTACAGTGTTGAGAGTTGCAGCAGCAGAAGCAGTTTACAGAGGCTACCTCAGTCAGGAAGGACTGGAGGGAGCGGTGTTCAGGACTTTTGAGCTAATCAGAGTGTCAGAAGTCAGTTCTCAGTACGGTCCAGTACTTTTGAGCTAACCAGAGTGTCAGAAGTCAAGTTTCAAGTACAGTACAGCAAGTCAGTGTTTTCAAGCGCTAGCAAGCGTTGGTCGGCACCCAGCCGGTGTCAAGACAGCGCTGAAAGGCATTTTTCTTCAAGTGTCCCATTTTGTACCTAGTTGAGCCAGAGGAGTATCCCACTCATTCCCTTCTCCCATCCCCATATAAAATAAACAACACAAACCAAAGATGCCGGACTGATCTTTGACTCAAATCTCACACTTGGGTATTCAGCTTAAATGGGCTAAAGGTGTTACCGGTTACCATGGCAGACCCACATCAGGCCCAATGCCTGAAAAACCTGCTACATAGGCTTTGCTTCAAGTCCAGTCAAAATCGCGTCAAAATCACGGCAACAAAATTGTGGTAAAATCGCGTGGCTTTTAGGTCGCACAAGTGTGAAAGGGGTCTAAGATGTGTGTATTTTTAATTAAAGAGACCTTCGATTTCATCCATAATCTTCTCATAAGATTAAATATGCATGTAACATATTTTATGCATGTAGCTGTAAAGTCTTCCTTATGCAGACATCCAAAAGCCCTTAAAACTGCTTCTTTCTAGGTGCTACTAACTTGGATATGACATCAGCAGCCCCAGCAGACTCAGAGTTGTTACTCGGGTTGACAGTCTATAGAATTCTCCTTTGCTCCCACCCCAGCAGCTATATAAAAGGTTATGTAGAGAGGTGAGAGAAGGGTTAAATGAGCTGGACCAGCACAGACAGGAATTAGACACACTCAGAAGAAGAGAGGGCATTTATGTGCAAGAAAAGTGGGGGCTATTCCTGAAGTAGTCACATTTTTTTTGCAAAGTTAAGGCACATTGCAAGTGAATAAAAATCATTTAGAGAATGGAAAACCACTGCAAGTAAATTTGGCCATACATGGAGCAGATTTCATCCAGTTCCTGATAAAATGGCCAAAATCCACTCAGTGGGTGTTACATCCCTCCTGACATCTCTCAAATTAAGGATTAAAGGAGCCAGGAGGAAAACTATCCACTGAACATCACCCGCACCCAATTAGATGCAGAAACTGGGTATTCTGACAGCAGGCAGGGACAGCTGTCAAAATGTAATAGCAGCAGCAGGAGATTTATCCATCCTGTATATAATGGGATTTTTTCTGTGCAGGCTGATCAGAAAATATCTATATGTGCATGGCCAGCTTAAGCATTTTAAATATTTTTTCTTTGCTTTATACTGACAATTTTTATATTGGTGACAGGGTCCCTTTAAATTACCTAATTAGCACTGAGAATATTTTTCTAGTATTCCATCATGTTTAGCTGTAACAAATGATAGGAAAAGGGATAAACATTTTATATGCCCCCTTTTCCTCATGGGAAAAGTGGCAGGGAAGATAGCTCCCTAGTTATCTTGTCAGTTTTAGGTGGGCTTTTCCCTTGCTTTTTCCTCAGGGAGAAAAGAGCGGGAAGAGCTGCCTGAGGTAGCCTGGTCACGAGTATTTGCAGGTGACTGGCCTCACCTGTGGGTACACGTGACCTCTGAGGAAGGTTCTGGAACAGCCTTGGGGACCTATAAAAAGGGGGTTACGTTCTGCGGGGCTCATTCGCCTCAGAAGGCATCAAGCTGTGGTGTTCGCCACCACTCCCTCCCTATATGTCACGGCTGTTATGTGGTGGGTCACCTTTGTATTGTGCAAAGGGGGACAAGTGTTAATTTAGTTGTGAGTTATAAAAAAAATACTGATATTTATTTATTGATACAGCCTGAGTCGTAGTGGCTAGGCTGTTTAAGAGTCGGTTCAAACTGGGGCGGCACGACTCTGTACTACTTCGGGGGCGACTTGTGCAGTCCCGTGCACCGCAACTTCGGCGCGACTTGCACGGACTTCACATAATGGAAGTCTATGCAAGTCGCTCCGAGGTCGCCCCGAAGTAGTACAGGACCCTTTTTCTAAGTCGGAGTGACTTGTGTCACTCCTACTAGAACAGGTCCTGTAGCAGTCAATGGACCACGAGGGACCACGACTTGTCAGGCTGACAAATCGCCTGACAAGTCGCGGTAGTGTGGACTGAGTCTTAGTTTTTTAATATGTTCATTTGACTGATTAATTAAATATTTTAAAACCAAAAATAAACGGCCACTGCCAATTTTTTCCAAATTTGGTGTCTGCTTTATTTATTATATATTTAATTGTTTGTATGATTCAATTTCCTGTTTTAAGATCTAAAGGTAAGGCGAAAGTAAAACTCCTGTCTACTGTCCCATTAGATTGATAGATACTGTAGTTTTTTTTTTTTAATAATTCTTTTAACTTTTTGTTCAGATTCGATACAAAGTGCATAGCGATCAAATAGAATAACTTAAACCACTTCTGTGTACATTGCTTTGTGTTGCTTCGTTAATTTAATGGTAGAAATGACTCACTCGGCAGTACACTGGATTCCACTTGAGTCATGTTAGGACAGTAAGATAAAAAAAAAAAAAAAGTAATAGATAGTGGAAAATGCTTCTGGGAATATGACCCAACCGCACCCCTTCCTCCTCCATCTGTGTACAGACAGACCCTGGTACCGGCAGCCTATAATCACCTTTCTCTCCCCAAATGTTTTGGGAATCTGACAGAAATAGAACTCTCCTAAATTTGAAGACAATGCAGTGATAAGAGGGTTGTGTGAGCAGAAGCAGAAGGGCCAACTGAGAATTTCACGCTCTCTTGAGGTGTGTGGGAATTAGTACCACAGGGAGAGAGGCACAGGCCAGATCTTACCTAATCCTTTATTAGGCCATTACTGTCATTACAATGAATGGTTCCAGGGCTTTAACATAGAATCACAACACGTATTTATGGGTTTAAAACCTAAGCCCACACATGATGAGATTATCACACAAATGATTGTCCTTTTTTTTTTTTTTTTTTTGCATGCTAGCCTCCATATCGAAAATAAATAGGTTACTAAAGTACGAAAATTCTTGTACGACAGAATAAAAATTTGGAAGTGATATAATGTATTTGTATTGTATTTTCGGATGAAAACGGTAATGATTAACCACTTGCCGATCAGCCGCAGTAGTTATACTGTGGCAGGTTGGCTTTGTTATGCGAAATGATGTACATTTACATCAATTTGTGTAGCAATTAGTGGAGGCATGCACGCGCTGATTGGCTAGAGGGGGAGCCAATCAGCAGGTCCGGCGGACTCGATGTCCGCTGGGCACCAGCGATGTCCGCCGGGCACCAGTGATCACTCCCATCTGTCAATGATAAACACAGGGATCCTGTGTTCCTCCAATTTAGGAACACCGGTCTCTGTGTTCATCTAGTGAATACAACCCCCACACAGTTAGAAAGCACCCCCTAGGTCAGGGGACTTCAAACTATGGCCCTCCAATTGTTCAGGAACTACAATTTCCATCCTGCCTAGTCATGTCTGTGAATGTCAGAGTTTTTTCAATGCCTCATGGGATGTGTAGTTCCGCAACAGCTGGAGGGCCGTAGTTTGAGGATCCCTGCCCTAGGCACACATTTAACCCTTTTGATCGCCCCTTCCCTGCTAGTGTCATTAGTACAGTAACAGTGCATATTTGTAGCACTAATTACTGTAATAATGTCACTGGTCCCCCCAAAAATGTCAGTTAGGTGTCCGATCTGTCCGCCTCAATGTCACAGTCCTGCTAAAAATCGCAGATCGCCGCCATTACTAGTAAAATAAATAAATAAATAAATATAAATGACATAAATCTTTCCCCTAGTTGGTAGACATGATAACTTTTATAACGTTTGCCCAAACCAATTAATATACACTTATTGGCATTTTTTTTAACCAAAAATATGTAACAGAATACATATTGCCCTAAAATGATGAAAAAATTAGATTTTTTTATTTTTTTTTATTGGGAATGTTTTATAGCTGAAAGTAAAAAAATATTGTTTTTTTATTCCATAAATGTCGCTCTTTTTTTGTTTATAGCGCAAAAAATAAAAATTGCAGAGGTGGTCAAATATCATTAAAAGAAAGCTCTATTTGTGGGAGAAAAAGGACATAATTTTTTTTTGGGTACAGCGTCGCACAACCGCACAATTCTCATTTAAAGTAACGCAGTGACGTATCACAAAAAATGGCCTGGTCATTAAGGGGGTAAAACCTTCCAGTCCTTAAGTGGTTAAACGAAAATCATACCATCTGGTATCTTAAGAGAAACATATTCGTGTTTGTCCCTTTGGAAAATATTGGCCGAAAGCTGTGTACTAATGATTAGGGATGATCGAACGGTTCGGGTCGACCATCGGTTCGTCCCGAACATTGACTGTTCGAGGTTCGGGCGAATATAGAACTTTTTGCTGAAAAAGTTCGGAATTCGGCAACCAGAACCGACCAAAATGCAATGAGCCAGGAAATGGGCTTTAAAAGCCTGTGATTGGACCAGAACCATTAATAAAAGCCAATTGAGGGGGCAGGAGAATGCTAGGAATGTGATTGGAGTGACTAGGGGGTCCCTAGGCCAATCATTAGTGAATACGCCCCCCAGTATATAAGATAGCCCCCGCCAAATTCCTAGCATTGTAATACAGGGACATGGAAGAGAGTGGAAGCAGTTCTGTTAATTTTACTTTAAAAGTGTCATTTAGCATTTATTAGTGTGAGGAAAGGGATATCTAGTGTAGTTAGGGTGCTCTTTTACACTTTAGTTAGATGCAAAAATTTTGTTTCTGTAGGGAAAGTGTTAAGTGCCAGGGTGACCGTAGTGTAGTGTAGGGTGAACTGACACTGACTGCTATAGCAGGGTGACCAAACCCTTCCATATCAGGGTGACCGCTATAGAGAAAAGATAGTTTCTCTTAAGTCACATTCGGTGCACTAATATGGCTTCTCACCGGTCAGCCTGCTTTTTGGCTGCAGGTGTTTATAGAGATTTTTTGAGGACATGTTTGGAGTCAGGCATGACATCTGAACATGTGTATAGGGGGTATATTTACACAACCATGTATGTATATATACACCTGCACATATATAGGTGTGAAAGGAGCAGAAAACACTACTTGCGCTAATGAAATAATTAACACCAATATAGTTATTGGTCCTATCACACCTATATATGTGTATGTGTGTGTATATATATACCCCTATACAGAAGTTCAGATGTTTTGCCTGCCTCCAAAGAACCCAAAAAAATGCCCAAAAAAATGCTAGCGCCAAAAATAAAACGCACAGGTGTGTTGTTGCAGGCTTTTTTTGGGGGGGTTTTTGGAGGCAGGCAAAACATCTGAACTTGTGTATAGTGGTATATATACACACATACTTATATGTATTTTACACTTACACATATATAGGTGTTATAGGAGCGGAGCCATATTAGTGTTAATTATTTCATTAGCGCAAGCATATATTTCTGCTACTATCACACCTATATATGTCTAGGTGTATATATACATATAAGTATGTGTGTATATATACCCGTATACACAAGTTCAGATGTTTTGCTTGCCTCCAAAGAACCCAAAAAAATGCCCAAAAAAACGCTAGCACCAAAAAAAAAAAAAAAACGCCCAGGTGTGTTGTTGCAGGCATTTTTTGGGGGTTTTTGGAGGCAGGCAAAACATCTGAACTTGTGTATAGTGGTATATATACACACATACTTATATGTATTTTACACTTACACATATATAGGTGTTATAGGAGCGGAGCCATATTAGTGTTAATTATTTCATTAGCGCAAGCATATATTTCTGCTACTACCACACCTATATATGTCTAGGTGTATATATACATATAAGTATGTGTGTATATATACCCGTATACACAAGTTCAGATGTTTTGCCTGCCACCAAAGAACCCAAAAAATGCCCAAAAAAACGCTAGCGCCAAAAAAAAAAAAAACCGCCCAGGTGTGTTGTTGCAGGCATTTTTTGGGGGTTTTTGGAGGCAGGCAAAACATCTGAACTTGTGTATAGTGGTATATATACACACATACTTATATGTATTTTACACTTACACATATATAGGTGTTATAGGAGCGGAGCCATATTAGTGTTAATTATTTCATTAGCGCAAGCATATATTTCTGCTACTATCACACCTATATATGTCTAGGTGTATATATACATATAAGTATGTGTGTATATATACCCGTATACACAAGTTCAGATGTTTTGCTTGCCTCCAAAGAACCCAAAAAAATGCCCAAAAAAACGCTAGCACCAAAAAAAAAACGCCCAGGTGTGTTGTTGCAGGCATTTTTTGGGGGTTTTTGGAGGCAGGCAAAACATCTGAACTTGTGTATAGTGGTATATATACACACATACTTATATGTATTTTACACTTACACATATATAGGTGTTATAGGAGCGGAGCCATATTAGTGTTAATTATTTCATTAGCGCAAGCATATATTTCTGCTACTATCACACCTATATATGTCTAGGTGTATATATACATATAAGTATGTGTGTATATATAGCCCTATACACAAGTTCAGATGTTTTGCCTATCTCAAAAGATCCCAAAAAATGCCCAAAAAAACGCCTGCTACTAAACCGGCAAGGTGTGAAAATAGCGAAGCCATATCCCTGTTCTATAAGTGACATAATACAAACAATCTTTTTTTTTATGGTTCTGGACATGCTACAGAGCTGAAACTTCACAGGTACACTTTTTAGACCCCCCAGATACTAAATCTTTTTTTTTTTTTTAATTTTTTCAATAATTGGCTCTCTATCAAAAATGACCATTTTTAAGAACTTTTTTTTGTGTGATTAATAGTCCCTGGGGTATGACCCAGAACCCTAGGCACTTTTTAGGGGCATTTATTGGGTTTTAGGGCTTCAAAATGGTGTTTTTTGATTACCGAAGTTCGGGTCTCATTAATTTCAATGGGATTCTGAAATCCGGGCCGAACTTTCAGGCAGTTCGGATGTTCTGGCCGAACCGAACTTTTGAAAAGTTCGATCATCCCTACTAATGATCAGATTATCGTACGATCGCTTCAAAAGCATTATCTTTTGTACGATATTCTGATCGTGTGTAAGGGGCTTAATACTGTGTCCTACCAAATGTGGATGCAACCATTATTAGACACATGTTAAAGGGTGAACATGCGGCCACAATCAATACTCTCTGAGACATTTACCTTGGCCTTAAAACAAAGCTAAACCCAAAAAACAAACATGTAACATATTGTAGCTTACCAGTCAATGGATGTGATGGCCGCATTAGGTTTCTTTTTTTTCCCAAGCTTTTATTCCTTTATTTTCAACTGGTGATCAGCCAGTAATACACCTTCTGTCTTAGAGGCAGCCATACAAGGTGCAAAATTCTTTCCTGCAACAAGAAATTTGCATGATTCCCCCATCAACACAGGTAGTGCTGACAGGGGAAAATCTCCCGCCAAGCTATAGCAGCCACTAGTGATAATTGGAAGAAAATACGGCAGGCTGATTGTGCCAAAGATGATCGATCAATCAACTTAGTACATTTAGCCTGCCCATTAACAGTTCGAATCTCAGTTGGTTTCTGCTGAACCGGCTGAGAATCAAACCGTGTTTGACTGGCCTTAGGGTGGCTACACTCACTCCTCCACTGTATCTGTGGAAGAGAAACATAGCCACCCTTGGACAGCAGCATTGTCAATCAGTGAAGAGCAGTGGCGTAACTAGAACCTTCAGGGCCCTGGTGCAAGAAACCATAAGGTGCCCCCCCGGACCCCTGGCCAGGGCCCTTCCCTTCAAGCCTGGGGCTCTTCCCACTGATCCCGGGGCCCTTTACTCTCATTGCAGGGCCCTTTATTATGGTCCAGCAGCGGGACCCTTTCACAAGTTCTGCAGTGGCCCCCTTCCTGCCATCTTGGGGCCTCCCCACGGTGGTGGAATGCCAGGGCCCGGTCGCAAGTGTGATCTTTGCGATCCTGGAAGTTCACCCACTGGTGACAGTAGTTTTATTTTTTGGTATTTTAATTGTATTATTTTTTATCATTTTATTTTATTTTTTACAATGTCACTTACCATGACTGTCCATTCAGAAAATGAAAGAGCTGGTAAATTACATATTTACCGACCCCTTCCTGGTTCTCTATTGTGATACATCCCATGCAGCATCCGGCAGGAAGGGGAGGGAGAACAGTGGAGGGGCATCACAGTGGGGGGGGGGGACCAGGGGAGCCCAGAGACAGCAGAACATAAGTTAACTGGATAGGAGGAGTGGCGGGGGTAGCATACAGGGGAATCAATCTCCTCCATTTACCTTCTGCAGCTACAGGAGGAAAAAGGAGGACAGTGATTTCTCTACATGCTGCCCCTGCTGCCCCTCCTATCCAGGTATACAGGGGAGCCGCACAAGCCCCCTGGGCATGGGGCCCAAATGCAATTGCAACCCCTGTAGTTATACCCCTAGTGCAGAGGTTAGCATTAGACTAGTAGATTTAGATGGACTTTATATACAGTAAGCGACTAATTTAGTTTGAAAAAAAAAATAATAATTTCAAACTGAACTTTAGCAAATACTTATTAAGCAAATACAGCAATTGTTTCTTTTTTCCTTTTGGGATAAAGGTTTTACATAAATGAATAAAAGTTTGCCATTATAAGTACTCCTGTCAGTGGTAAATGGTTACTCTCAATCTTCTTGCCACCTTTACTGGACAGCTCAGTCTGTTAAAGGAAATTGAAAAACAATAGAATTAATGGCCAGGTCACCAAGAGATAAACTGATATCAAATAAGAATGGGTGCTGGGAATTCAGTTTAAAATTTTTATACAGGGATTTTTAGGATTTGTGTTTAAAGCAAAGAAAGTTAAAGTATAAGTTCACCTTTTGGAACATGTAACATGTTCCACCCATATATAAGGTGAAACATGTAACATGTTTCAGCATTCCCCCCACCCCTAGTGGCAGTGGGTGGGCATATTCTCCGGGCACCCGCTGCCACTGTTTGAAAAAAATGTGGCCTGTGCAGTGGTGCTCTGCCCCCCTGGCCACATCATTCATTCATTCACAGTCCTCTGTGAATGGGAAACTACAAGTCCTGACAGCCTTTGCAGCTGTCGGCTTGTAGTTTTAATGAACTATCACAGCACTGTTAAGCCCTCTGGTAGTTCATTAATTCTTCATGTCAATGTGTATCTGTCTGATTGTACAAGGTACGTGCAGACAGATACACTGAGAAGGCTCCATATAGAAAAAATAAATGCACATTTTTTTTTTTTTACCTGCAAAAAGATGTGCATTTATTGTTTTTTTTTTTTTTTTTTTTTTTTTAAAAAGGTGAACTTATTCTTTAACAAGCCTTTAATGCTGCAAATAAGAACATTGCAAAATGTGTTTTAACAGTGTAGCACTGCCCCACGTAAGGACTGCCAGATTTCAAATTTTCGGGGACCCCCTGAGTTGCCAGCCTACATAAATGTCAGTTTTACATTCTCCCTCCTTGGCTCGCTGCAATAATCAGTCCAGAGGTATTTTGGTTGTTTTGTGTTTATTATAAATTAGGGATAGGAGAAGGGAATAGTGGGGTACTCCAAATTAACTATGCACAATGGTTTAGGACTCCTATCTTCAGGTACCGCCAGGCTGTTGAATCACCCTGCCACTATGGGTGATTTTAGGTTAAGTCTCTTTCCTCCTGATAAGATGACTCGGTGAGCTTAGGAATTATCTTCAGGACACTCTCACTAGCATCCTTGTTCCTCTCACTGCTGACACACGTCCACTGACTGTCCTACACGTGGGGTGGCCCCCCTCAGGTCAGGCCCCTTGACACAAGTCTCTGTACTCACGATCCTGTTTTTCCAGGGTCTTCAGTGTCTCCCCTTCAGTCAGCTCTCCTGGATCTCTGGGTTCAGCTTCTCTCATCCATTCCTCTGGCCCTCAGAATGACCTCCTGCGACCGCATGCAACTGATACAGAGGAGGAGGCAGCCACCCCCTCCCTGTGGGACTCAGAGGAGGAGGCAGCCAAAGACCTCGCAGCACATGTGCTCCTGACTTTTATACAGTTTCCCGGAATGCACAGAGGCCACCTGCCCCCTGCCAATCACCAGAACTGTATCAAAGCCTATGCATCCATTTGTAAGGTTTGCTCCCACTGTCCAACATGCCTCCCTATTTGACCAGTGTGAAACACTCCTCTAGACATTATGAATTGCATACTGAGCACAATAAGCAGACCTCACTAACAGATCCTGCTCTCTGGTAGGCAGAGAACAGTATAGATTAACCTGCACCCCCTCTGGTAAGCAGATAAGGCTCAAAACTTAACTTTCTCACTAGCCCCTATCTAGGAGGGTGCTACAACAGTATAATTACATTTTTTTAATGGATTAAACCTGTAAACACAGTTTGCATGCTTTATTCACACAGCAGTCATTGTCAGCATTTACTGATACACAAAGTGGAACTGCTGTACCAGTTTCAACAGGCAAACTAGGCATGGCAGGGAGGAAGCCCCCGAGGTATGATATAAACCTAAAGTACTTAAAGTACGTTTTTTAGGGTGTACCTGCCCAAAATCTTCAAAAATGTGATTTCCAGTTAAGTAGTCCCTCATTTTATATAATTATTGGTAAAGCCTAATTCCCATGGGCCTACTGATCAGTACACTCATGCAGAAGGCGGAGTGTGCATGTCTGGGATTCACAGGTAGTCTGTGCAGCCTGTCAGCATCACCTGTGGGACCAAGTGATGGGGAGTGCACCGCGGAGGTTGTGAACCCAATGGCTGACTGCTGAGGTTCGATGGCTTGGAGACTCAGCTACACAGGGTCACAGCCACAGTCCTGGACAGGGAGCTAGAGCATAAGATTCCCCAGAGCACGGAGTCTAAGAGCCAGCAGGTTTTCACCAGAGCCTCCGATGGTGAGGATGGACTTGGCTGCAGCTCACTTCAGGTCACGGCCCCAGGGTCTCTCCGCTTACACTCATGGCTGGCTCTGGTAGATGGAGAGAAATCATTAGTCCAGGGCAACAAGGGATAGCCAAGAGAACAAGCCAAAGGTTGGGGCAACAAGCAGACAGGGATGGTCAGAAGGACGAGCCGAAGGTCGGGGCAACAAGCAAAGACAGATGGTCAGGTGAACAAGCCAAAGTCGGTACACGGAGATCAGCTGTAGCGCACACAGGGAAGCCTTCACACAATTGTTGCACAGGCAAAGCTGGCCTGCAATGTGCGAGTTAATATAGTGTTTCCTGTTAGAGGCTGGGGTGGAGCAATGCTAAGAGAAGATTACTTAAACACACAGGTGTGAGAGCATGGTCCATAAAGATGATACACAGACCACAGAGGTAAGCAGACAGTCAGGGCATTAAACATTACTGCAGATTCATAACACACGAATTCCATATGCAGTCAGCCTATTCAAATCAATGAAGGGCTGTACGGATCTCCTTGGAACTCTCTTGGTGTACATCTATACGAGACTCATGCACAGATCAAAACAAAGACAGTCCAGATAGACCCCTGTGCAGGCCTTCACAGGCTGAGAGCTAGAAGAGCTCATATACTAAGGCTTGGCCCTATTCCTATAGATTTTTTTTTTCATTCAGGGCAAACAAAAAAAAATCTAACAGATTCCTTCATCTATGCTCTACAACACAGATGGATGAACTCCCCTTCTGGGCTATTGTGTTCTGACAGTGGTTGGCAGAATACCTGAACAGCGGCTGCATCTTATTAACAGCGGCTGACATTTTTCTGCCCGGTGAATTTTGGTGAGATTGGACGGTTCCTGAAATTTGAACAGTGTATGGCCTTCTTAAGAGTCTACGTGTATTGTAAAATCCTGCACAAACGGTTGGCACAATAGAAGTCCTATATAATAATAATAATAATAAAAAAGGGGACATTTAAACCACAGCAAATAAAAATAAGTCACTCTGTATTGTATTTTCTTTGAAACAGCCGTTAGTGACATGATTTACTTGTATTTGCTTCATAAGGTCATTTGAGAGATATGGCTGATAAGCCCCAAGGTTACAAACCAGAATATATTAGAATGATGTATATATGACGTCAGTGAGCAGTTCCTATCCATCTGGTCAATACTTATCTGTATTAGCCAGCACAGAGCTCTTTCCCCGAATAAAAATAGTAACATTCCCATACCTCCGATGCACTTTTCATTATGCGTCTTATTTAATGCCTGCTTAAACCCCCAGTAAAGGATGTCTGACATTACAATATGTCACTGGGTATATAGGTATTGCTGGATTCCAGAACAGAATAATGCACACAGTCATTACTGACATTTTCCAGGAAAACGTAGCTGCTGAATAACTAAATCTATTAAATCCTGCAATCATGATCATGGCACGCCATAGGCCAACCTTTCTCAACCAAGGCTTTGTGGAATCCTAGGGTTCCTCCAGAAGTTGCTAGGGCTTCCATGAGTGGTGGTGGATGGATCTACAGCCTACACTGACCATCAATGTAAGGGTGCCAATATAGGGGGCAATACAACAACGATTAGTGTAGGGGGGCAACAGCTCCACTGACCAATAGTGTAAGGGCACATTTAACTTCTTGCAGCATGTTTTTTTTTTTCCTGGCTATTATTACAACATATTATTTGTTTCATTTATTGACTTTTACTGAAAATAGTTTTACCATATGTAGCGGGGTCTTCCATTATACAAGTTCTAAAAGACTGCTGCTTGACATTTGAGAGGAACTCGGCTCCATCTAGTGGCCAAAAGGACACATTGCAGCGGCTATGGAATGTCTTTTGATGTTATTTTCCTTTCAGGAAGTTGAGCAGTCTTCATCGCCCATAGTGCTTTGAGAATACCAGGGTGCACTGCTGCACCGCACAGCCTTCTGGGGGAAGCTTTATAAAGGAAGGGAG
Source organism: Pelophylax lessonae (assembly GCF_965119305.1). NCBI lineage: Eukaryota > Metazoa > Chordata > Amphibia > Anura > Ranidae > Pelophylax > Pelophylax lessonae. Next base: position 164,785,987 of record NC_138770.1, on the reverse strand, counting down.
GAGCCAGGCTCACTCTCTTGGGAAAGACACAGTGAGACAAGCAGGATGCCAGTGCTGTGGGCTGATGCTGTATGCTAGGCCGAAACTCCTGGGCCTTAAGTGACTAAGTTGCAGTGTTTCATCTCCAGTAGAGGATCCCTCCTGGAGGTCCCATCGATGTTCTACAGAGACCAGACTCATCCACCCCAAATACCTAGCGCGGCTGGTGACAGAGGCCGGAGACTGAGACAGCAGCGGAGGCTTCCTGGGAGACAGTCCTGTTGGTGAGAGGGCACCTGCCCAAAAACTGACTCTATCTATCAAAGAAGTAACTTTAGTCAGGATTAGCCTTAGAGTAGTAGAAGGCAATATACCAGGTGGCCCAGTACATCTCTCACAGAAGTTTTACCGGCAATCCTGCACAGACACCCCGCGGTGATTACTAACTGTTTGCTGCCATTCTCTCTATTGATCACCCATCCTCAATGTGGATTACAAATTGCGAGTGCACCAACGTTGCTAGCGAAGATATAGAGAAGAAACAGCGGACTCAGATAGGTCTGACATTCTGATACTGTGTCTAACTGAATGCTGAGCCTTATCTCCAAAAGTATAATAGTGATTAAGATGGCGGTCCTATAGGCTCTGAGACATTTCCTGAAACAATTAATGTGCCCTTGAGGAGTGATATCACAGTATTTATCTTATCTTTGATTAATTAATTAGTATATCCTTTTACAAAGTCATATTTTACTGTATCGAAACTGTTTATTTGATTCACAGTAAATAACTTTCCTGTTTAAAAGCAAGCTTGTGTGTGGTCACCTTGTATTACCCAGAAGGACTGCAGCTGGAGAGAGGTAACAGGTCATTATTATTTATTGAAGTGTTATATTCCAATCTGTGTAGCCATTTGGTATTCCAGTCCTATTCTGGGTCAGTTGTGCCTAGGGAGGGTTCGAGCCAATTCTGTGGGTTTTTAGGCAGGACGTAGACCCAATAATCTAATCAGCAGCTCCTGCGGGGGTGGTGCTACACGTGGGGGCTCGTCCGGGATCATCTACAGTCCTGCAACACAACCCTCTCAGCCACAGAATCCCCCTCAACGCAGAAATGGATCCTACCGCTGCAGCCGAGTGGTGCAGGGAAGAGAATGTCGTAGTGGAAAATGGCCTGGTGGTTGAAATCAAGGGAGAGGTCTGGACTGAGGAAAAACTCCTCCCAGTTTTAAGGGCACTGTCCACAGACAGGAAATTCTGGGTGACTGACATAAAGACAGACACCACCGTTCCACACACGTATGCATTGTGTGAGTGGAGGAAGGGGGTCCCTGATTACTTTAAGGGAACCAGTGTAAAGACTACTGACCAAACAGAACTTTTCTTAATACATCCAGAAGTCCTTACTGAAGGTCCCTCATCCACCACTCCTGGGGGATCCAGCAAAGAAAAAGGTGTCCAAGAAGGGAGTCCAGAGTCACCACCTTTGTCTACCTTTAGCTCAGAACTGTGTGCTGTTCTCGGGGAAATCGTAGCAAAATGTAGTAAGGACTCCCCAAACTATCTGATGACTGAATATAGGAAGCTCAGGACATTCTCTGGGAAACAGCCTGTGCCTTCGACAGAAGATGGGTTTGAAGAGTGGTTAGATACCGCCACTCAGGCTTTGGAAGAGTGGGAGATACCAGAACAGCACAAGAAACAGAGAATCACAGAAAGTTTAAAGGGACCTGCACTAGAGGCCGTACGTAATCTCAAGCTAAGCAAAAAGAACTGTACTGCACAGGATTATCTAGACATTCTACAAGATGTATTTGGTCGGACGGAGAACGTGGCTGAACTTCTTTACCAGTTAGACCACTGTTACCAAGAAGAGGAAGAGAAGTTGTCCGAATTTATTAGACGCCTAGATAAGATCATCCACCAGATCTTGATAAAGAAAGGGATAGACCCCCGGAAGGTAGATGAGACTCGTGCACGGCAGGTGCTGAGAGGGGCTCAACCCTTAGATCCCATTGCCATACTGTTGCGAACTCGCCAAGATGGTGGCATTCTGGAATACCCTGACCTGATCCGAATGGTCAGAGAAGAAGAGGTCATGTTAGACAACAAAAGGAAGAGTCGGCAGTTTGACTCAACTGCTCGTGTCAGAGTGATAAGTGCAAAAGAAAGTGACTCGCAAGTTGAACTCCTAAAGACCCAGGTGTCCCAGTTGATAGAAATGGTGTCCATCCTGACTAGTCAGGCATCTACTCTACCTGATGGGAACGTGTCAGAGAAGCCGGATAAACCTTCTAACCTTAGAGTAGACCCGGAACCGAGACCTAGGAGATCGCTAACTTGTTTCAACTGTGGGGGAGTAGGACATGTTAGAGGAGTATGTCCCAGCCCAGGAAATGTCGCCTCAGAACCTCGCAAGCCAGCGGAAAAACTTCAGAGGGCACCCGTGAAGGAGTCGACCGGGTGCCCGCCAGTTTCAAGGGAATCCAAGAGACTCAATGATTCAGGGAATCTGAGTCAGGGAGTCAGATCCAGGTACAACGCCCCTAGTTCTATACTCCAGGCTACTGAGAGAAGGAAAATCAATGCACACCGGGCCCAGAGGGGACTGAAGTCCAGAAGAAAAAAAAAGAAAAGAGCCTGGGTGCAGAGAACTGAATCAGACAACAAGGCCACTTCAAGAGAATTCCCAACTAACTTGGTCGGGCCTTCCCCTGTAGTCTCTGTCCAGGTAGAAGGAATTTACACAAGAGCCCTCCTTGACACTGGGGCCCAAGTGACTCTTCTGTATAGAGACTTCTATGATAAACACCTTACCCATCTACCTCTGCAGAAGTTGGAAGATCTGGAGATATGGGGTATCGGGACTCAAAGTTTTCCCTATGACGGGTATCTGCCAATCAAGTTGACCTTTGACCCATCAGTGGCTGGTGAAGCTGAAACCTTCGACACCCTAGCGGTGGTCTGTCCTCGTCCGCCAGGGGCCAACAAAAGCTCTCTCATCGTAGGGACCAACACTGACCTAGTAAGGCGCCTCCTGACACAACTGGTCCAGGGACAGGATGCTCCAGCGCCAAGGATTCACCCCATGCTACGGCAGGCCTATCAACGATTAGTATTGGAGCAAGAGACTCCTGCAGAAGGAGTTGGAAGACTCTGGAAGTTGGACAGAACGGAAAAGGTCTTGCAGCCAGGAGAGGTGGCTTGTCTGAAAGCTTCCGTTAAACTCACATGGGAACAGCCGGGCCCTTTTATCATCTTTGAATCAGGTCCACAGGAAGAGGAGAGAGGGATAGAAGTAATCCCTGAAGTGATCCCTTTGAAGGTGTTACAGAAAAACCATGGAAGGGTTTTAGTGAGTGTCAGAAACACCTCTACTACACCGGTGAAGGTACCGGCCAGAGTGCTGTTGGGCCAAGTTAACCCGGCTACCCCAGTTGTCCCATCTGATCTTAAAGAGGAGGGAAGGGGTGAAGATGTTATAGAAGAGCTCTGCTCTGGAAACGCTGCCCTCCCACCAGAATGGGTGAAGAGAGCCAAGGCACAACTTGCTGGATGGCGAGGAATATTTTCTAGGGCTGAGTTCGACGTGGGATGCGCCAGGAGTGCCACTCATAAGATCCGCCTGAGTGAGGACAAACCTTTCCGAGAAAGAGTCCGGCGAGTTCCCTTAGGTGACTTAGAAGATCTACGTCAGCAGCTGGCGGAACTCAAGAAGACTGGGGTTATTCGAGAATCCAGGAGCCCATATGCTTCTCCGATAGTGGTAGTCCGGAAGAAAAACGGATCTCTGAGGCTTTGTATCGACTACCGAACACTGAACAGAAGAACCATCCCAGACCAGTATACCACTCCTCGAATCGAAGACGCCCTACAGAGCCTGTCAGGGGCGAAGTGGTTCAGTGTGATGGACTTAAAGAGTGGGTATTATCAGATCCCCATGCACCCTGAAGATCGGGAGAAGACAGCCTTCATCACCCCTGTGGGGTTCTTTGAGTTCAATCGCATGCCTCAGGGATTGTCAGGGGCCCCTGCTACCTTCCAAAGGCTGATGGAAAGGACCGTTGGAGATATGAATTTGATAGAGGTACTGGTATACTTGGATGATGTTATCGTGTTTGGCAGAACTTTGGAAGAACACGAGGAGAGGTTGGAAAAGGTCCTGAAGAGGCTACATGAAGAAGGCCTGAAACTTTCTCCTGAGAAGTGCCAATTCTATCAGTCCTCGGTCCATTACCTGGGCCACATCGTGTCTGAAGAAGGGGTGGCCACCGACCCGGACAAGCTGGATGCTGTCGCCTCCTGGCCGAGACCTACAAATGTGACCGAACTTCGGTCGTTCCTGGGTTTTTGCTCCTATTACAGGAGGTTTGTAGAGGGGTTCGCCAAGATTGCCCGACCCCTCAATGAGTTACTAAAGAACGAAGAAGATGACGTTCCTGAACTGGTCAAGCCAATGAAGTCTACCATGGGACCCCGGAAGGCCAAGGAGTCCATCCAGGATCAGTGGACCCCAGAATGTGAAGGGGCTTTCATTCAGTTGAAAAAGAATCTAACCACTGCCCCTGTGTTGGCCTACGCAGACCCCACGAAACCATATGAACTACATGTCGATGCCAGCCGAGATGGGCTGGGTGGGGTACTCTACCAGGAACATGGGGGCCACCTGCGACCCGTAGCCTACGTGAGCAGGAGTCTACTACCTGCTGAAAGGAATTATCCTACCCACAAACTTGAATTCCTGGCCTTAAAGTGGGCAGTGGTCGACAAACTGAAAGATTACCTGTACGGAGCTGAATTCATTGTCAAGACGGATAATAATCCCCTTACCTATCTGTTGACTACAGCTAAGCTGGATGCAACAGGACACAGATGGTTGGCTGCCCTCTCTAGCTTCAACTTCAGCCTGAAGTATCGGCCAGGAATCGGGAACAGGGATGCAGATGCCCTATCCAGAAGGTTGCATGCACCACACGAACCTGATGAAGAATGGACCCATTTGGCTCCAGAAGGGGTGCGTGCCCTATATCAGGGAACTGAACTTCGATCCAGAGGAGGATCAAGAGCCGAAGAGATTGGGGTTTCGGCTGTCGGAGTACCCAAATACTATTGCAGGGTGACCCAGGTTGAAGGGGAAGATTTACCCCGGCTGTCCAAAAGGGACTTGAGGAAGGAGCAGCTGGAAGACCCTCTGGGAAAACTTCTTTTGGAAGCCTTGGAGATCCAGCGCCCTGAGTTGCTTCTCACCGACTCTCCTCAGGGGGCCCGTCTGTTGCATAGAGAGTGGACCCGGTTACAGATCCGAGAAGGGGTGGCCTACCGAAGAGGCCCATCTGAAGATCTGGAGGAGAAGTGGCAACTGTTCTTACCAGCTAGATACAGGGAGAGAGTTCTGGCTGCTCTTCATGATAATCATGGCCATCTGGGACCTGAAAGAACTTTTCAGCTTGTCAGAGACAGGTTCTACTGGCCCTGTATGAGGGCCGAAGTTGAAGGATACTGTCATTCTTGTGTCCGATGTATACAAAGGAAGACTCTGCCACGTCAAGCAGCCCCAATGGGCCATCTGCAAAGCCAGGGACCCATGGAACTGGTGTGCATTGATTTCCTTTGCCTAGAGCCTGATCTGAGTGGCCAAGGGAATGTCCTTGTGGTAACAGACCATTTTACCAGATACGCCCAAGCATTCCCAACAAGGGATCAGAAGGCCTCTACAGTAGCCAAAGTTCTTGTAGAAAAGTTCTTTGTACACTATGGGTTACCACAACGCCTCCATTCAGATCAGGGAAGAGACTTTGAAAGCAGACTGATCAAGAGACTGTTAGATCTGTTAGGCATCCAAAAGACTAGAACTACTCCCTACCATCCACAAGGGGATGCCCAGCCGGAAAGATTTAACAGGACTCTTTTGGACATGTTGGGGACTTTAAGCTCAGAGAAGAAACAGCATTGGGGCAAACATGTAGCTGCCATTGTGCATGCCTACAACAGTACTGTCAGTGATGCTACTGGATATTCCCCTTATCGTCTAATGTTTGGACGAGAGGCTCGATTGCCAGTGGATTTGGCCTTTGGCATCTCGCCCGATCACACCTCTTCAGCATCGCACAAGGGATATGTGGACCGACTGCGGAAGAGTCTGAAATCGGCCTATGATAAAGCTCAGGCCACATCTGATCAACGTGGACTGAGGAATAAAAGGAATTTCGACTTAAAAGTTCGGATCCAAGACTTGCAACCAGGGGACAGGGTATTGTTGAGGAACTTGGGTGTCCCGGGAAAACACAAGTTGGCAGACCGCTGGAAGTCCCAACCTTATGTTATCTGCAAGCAACTACCAAACCTCCCTGTGTATCAAATTCGGCCTGAAGGAAGTGTGGGTCCATTGAAGACTTGGCATAGGAACCATTTACTGCCTCTCTCTGAAGCGGTTCGCATGCCTCCTGTCGTAGATTCGCCAGAGACCCCTTCGACCTCTCGCCTGTCCAGACCAGTCACCAGATCTCAGTCGACACTCCCAGATGTGAGGGAGGGAAATTCTCCATCTGAAGATCTGGAAGATGAAGAGGAGGTACCTGACTGGATGTGGTCGTCTCAGTTACCAGAACCCACACCTGCCTCCCTGTCTTCATCCGAATTGGCTGACAGAGGAACCCTTCGGGCGGAAGCCCCCGAATTCATACCTTTCCACATGCTTCCAGAAGAAGTAGTTGATGATGAAGATCCTGAGGAGGAGGTTGCACCTTCCTCTGAAGAAGAACTGACCGCTCTTGAAGCATCAGATTCCTGTGTGTTGGAACATGAGGAGGAGGACATTGAAGAATCCCCAGAAGTGGCTGGTCCTAGTACCTCTGAGATCGTGCATCCCAAAGAACAGAGGGAAAGAAGAGTCATTCACCCGCCCAAAAGACTGACCTATGACCAATTGGGTGAATGCTCAGAAGAGGCTATCTTTACTTCCAAACGAACTCTTGATCAGCCTAGTTCTTCCACCGCAGATTTGGTGGAGGACAACCCTAGCTCACCCCCAGGCACATCTGTACAAGCCACTCAAGTGTCAGGGGTCTGTGAACAGAATTACCTTCCCTCCCCTGACAATTGGTGGGAGGTTCCTATGTCGAACCTGTGTTGTAATATGCAGTTGTTAAGTTTGAACTCTGCTTATGAAAAGGAAGATGATTCCCTGTTATGCATATGTTAATGTTTTTTTTTGTGTACTGCCAACATATGCACTGGAGTACATGCTGTTGTCCTCTTTGGGGACCAAAGTTTCTCAAGTGGGGGGAGTGTGTAGCGGGGTCTTCCATTATACAAGTTCTAAAAGACTGCTGCTTGACATTTGAGAGGAACTCGGCTCCATCTAGTGGCCAAAAGGACACATTGCAGCGGCTATGGAATGTCTTTTGATGTTATTTTCCTTTCAGGAAGTTGAGCAGTCTTCATCGCCCATAGTGCTTTGAGAATACCAGGGTGCACTGCTGCACCGCACAGCCTTCTGGGGGAAGCTTTATAAAGGAAGGGAGGAGCCAGGCTCACTCTCTTGGGAAAGACACAGTGAGACAAGCAGGATGCCAGTGCTGTGGGCTGATGCTGTATGCTAGGCCGAAACTCCTGGGCCTTAAGTGACTAAGTTGCAGTGTTTCATCTCCAGTAGAGGATCCCTCCTGGAGGTCCCATCGATGTTCTACAGAGACCAGACTCATCCACCCCAAATACCTAGCGCGGCTGGTGACAGAGGCCGGAGACTGAGACAGCAGCGGAGGCTTCCTGGGAGACAGTCCTGTTGGTGAGAGGGCACCTGCCCAAAAACTGACTCTATCTATCAAAGAAGTAACTTTAGTCAGGATTAGCCTTAGAGTAGTAGAAGGCAATATACCAGGTGGCCCAGTACATCTCTCACAGAAGTTTTACCGGCAATCCTGCACAGACACCCCGCGGTGATTACTAACTGTTTGCTGCCATTCTCTCTATTGATCACCCATCCTCAATGTGGATTACAAATTGCGAGTGCACCAACGTTGCTAGCGAAGATATAGAGAAGAAACAGCGGACTCAGATAGGTCTGACATTCTGATACTGTGTCTAACTGAATGCTGAGCCTTATCTCCAAAAGTATAATAGTGATTAAGATGGCGGTCCTATAGGCTCTGAGACATTTCCTGAAACAATTAATGTGCCCTTGAGGAGTGATATCACAGTATTTATCTTATCTTTGATTAATTAATTAGTATATCCTTTTACAAAGTCATATTTTACTGTATCGAAACTGTTTATTTGATTCACAGTAAATAACTTTCCTGTTTAAAAGCAAGCTTGTGTGTGGTCACCTTGTATTACCCAGAAGGACTGCAGCTGGAGAGAGGTAACAGGTCATTATTATTTATTGAAGTGTTATATTCCAATCTGTGTAGCCATTTGGTATTCCAGTCCTATTCTGGGTCAGTTGTGCCTAGGGAGGGTTCGAGCCAATTCTGTGGGTTGTTAGGCAGGACGTAGACCCAATAATCTAATCAGCAGCTCCTGCGGGGGTGGTGCTACACATATAAAGCCAGAGTTGTAATAAAATTATTCAATCTGGGTGTCACATATTCCTGCTATACCAGATTTATTTTCTTATTTATTCCTATATCTACAATTTACAGGTTATGGTAATGTATCACAAACTGCAGATACAATCATTTTCATAGGTGTTCCCTAAAAGAAACACTGCTAAAGGCCAATGATGTCACAGGATTAAAAAAAATACTTTTTGAAAGGTTTTTTTTTTTTTAAATGTTACCGCAAAAAAGTAAAGAGGATAATAATAAATAAACCAATCAGTAAAGTATGAGAAAAGTCAAACATCCCTGTACTAGGTGTATTGCATCAAGAGGATCAACATGACATTTTACTACACTTCAGCTTCATGTGCCCGCATGTCTGAAGGGAACATGCATTCAATTCCTTTCATTTTAAATAAATCATAACAAGATGTAGAATTTGCCTTAGTTTGAGCCCTTCCTAGTTTTATAAATGTGCTCAAATTTAGTGTCCTTTCACACGGGCTTTCCGCCCGGCGGACTCCGTTTTGCTCAGTGGGGGATCGATCCGCCGATTCCCGCTGAGCAGGCGGATGACAGTTCCATCTCCCCTCTGTGTGCGGAGACTGAGCTGTCAGATCCCCGTTGTCCTCCATGGGAAATCAGATGAAAACGGACCGCCTGCATGGAGCATCCGATCAGGTCCGCCTGAAAAACTGACAGGCAGACCTAATCGGAAAGCCTGTGTGAAAGGGCACTTTGTGCCAGGGCCGTTGATAGGGGGGGATCACCAGCCCTGTTGTAGGGGGCCCTGAGCACACAGGGGGGCCCACACAGAGAGGGGGATTAGTGATGTACAACAAATACAGAAATCTTCCTCCAGCACCTGAATCTGATCTGTCCCTCTCCCTGCTATCAGCTTTTATCTGTTGAGAAAGAGAAAGTCATCTCTCACTAATCCCCCTCCCTTGTGTGCCCCCCCCCCCTCCAAGCACTTATCTCTGCTCAGGAGTTTATTTGTAAATTATAACTTTGTTTCTCTCTCTCTGTCTCTCTGATCACTGAGCTCCAACTGCCCAGCTTGTATATTTTTCTCATCTTCTTTTTTATTTAACATAGTTTTTTTTTTTTTAGATTTAGCAGGAATTATGCAAGTTCTGTTATATTTGTGTCTGATAATAGTGATTTTGTTGTAATTTTAGCTAAATATATCTTTAATATTTTCTTGGGGGGGGGGGGCCTGCCAGGTAGTCTGTACCAGAGGCGTAACTAGAACCTTCAGGGCCCCGATGCAAGAAACCATGAAGGGCCCCCCAGACCCCTGGCCGGGGCCCTTCCCTTCAAGCCCGGGGCTCTTCCCACTAATCCTGGGGCTCTTTAATCTCATTGCATGGCCTTTTATTATGGTCCCGCATCAGGATCCTTTTGCAAGTTCTGCAGTGGGCCCCCTTCCTGCAATCTTGGGGCCTCCCCACAGTGGTGAAATGCCAGGGCCCGGTCGCAAGTGTGACCTTTGAGATCCTAGAAGTTCACCCACTGGTTTGCTACCGGGCCCCCTGGAGCATGGGGCCCGGTAGCGATTGCAACCCCTGCAACCCCTGTAGTTACGCCCCTGGTCTGTACGGGGCCCCGCGATTTCTAACAGCAGCCCTGCTTAGTGCCATAGCAAAAAGATACTAATTTCATTCTAATACATTCTAATACAGACAGTTTAGATACACTGACATTGCACACATGAAGCACATCAAATTTCATGTATGTTTTAAAAAAAAGGTGGGCAGATCATTATAAATCAGTTGTAGGAGATATATGAATGAAGGAGGCAAATCTTTCATTTACCCACCTGTCCTCCATTAATAGATAATTTTTAATTCAAAGAAACTGTAGTTTCGGCTTCTATGAATGGGGGAGGTTAGCAGAGAGGGCACCCCTGATGAGTGCTCTATTAACCCCCAGCGCACAGGAACATTATGGCAGTGGGGAAGGGAGGGAGACTTTTCTACAAGAACACATATTCTGCCCCCCGCCCCCCCAACTAATCGCTATGTTGCTTGGAAAAATCTTGAGCTGAAAGCCACTTTAACTTATCTAAATCCATGTGTAACGGATCAACCGGCACCCCGACTGGGTACCTCCGTTGACGGATGCTCCTAGTGCTTCCCGAGGGCTCCAAGCACTCCACCAGACATCATAACCACCTCAGACCTCACAAACCGCTGCAGCTTGGTTGGGGTCTCGCCATCCCTTACCCATCCTGGACCTACGACAAGGCTCCAGGTTCCAGTGGGTGAACCTTTCTTTCCCCAGAGAGTGCAGCAGACCAAGCTCTTACAAGAGCTTAGTGATTCTCCAAGAGAGTATGAAGAGCATAGCAATCCCTTGTAGCATATTCCCCCCAAACATGAGTCGGGACTTCATGAAAGGGTAAAAACAGACACACACTCAATTTATACACACATGAGCACATCCATATTGGCTGTTCAGGGTCAGGGTTCTTGTAAACTGGTCATACAGATTCATTTACCCATGCTAAACAGTAGGGATGATCGAACAGTTCGGGTCGACCATTGGTTCGACCCGAACTTTGGGTGTTCGAAATTCGGCCGAATTCCGAACTTTTTGCGGTAAAAGTTCGGAATTCAGCCACCAGAACAGCCCAAAATGCAATGGGACAGGAAGTGGGACAGGAAGTGGGCTTTAAAAGCCCGTGATTGGCCCAGAAACGTCAGTACCAGAGGCCAATCAGGAGTGAATACGCCCCCAGTATATAACATAGCCCCGCCTAACCTCTAGCACTGTAATACAGAGGCTTTTGAAGAGAGTGGAAGCATTTGTGTTTCTCCTGCTGTGTTACAACGTTTGCTGCATTGCTTGTAAAGCTCCAATGTCATTTTGCAATTATCTTCTGCTGTATGGAGCTGTTCTTTTAGTGTGAGGAAAGGGATATGCAGTGTAGTTAGGGTACTATATACAACTATAGTTAGATTCAATAATCTAGTTTTTGTAGGGATACTTTTAAGTGTCAGGGTTCCGTCTAGTGAGCATGTTGCACTGCTTATATATCTACAGCAGGTATACGTGCTTGCTAGTCAGGTATTGTGCAAAATATATTTCAGCGATACACACATCTGCTGTATTGAGCGACAACTTTGGGTCGCATAGCAGTGTGCGCTTTGCAGGTGAATTTCACCGTGCAGAGTTGCCAAAGCCTCAGTGACAACTTAACGGCTGTTCTTGTTGTAAGTGTTAAGTCCACTGCAAAAGGCTTTGCTACTCTGCGTCACACACATCTGCTTTATTTAGCGACAACTTTGGGTCACATAGCAGTGTGCGTCTTGCAGGTGATTTTCACATCGCACAGTTGATAAAGCCTCAGTGACAACTATACATAAATTAAAATTCATCACAAAAAAAAATGATTATTTTTCTTAGAATTTCAGTAGTGCAGGGATGGTGTTACCCTCCTTTCATAAAGTGCAAATAAATAAAGTGCATAAATAATCTAAAACATCCATCTAAGCAAGAACGGAGTCCTTCAAAAGTCGGTGCAGGCACAGACTGCCATGATGGATCACTCATCGTTACTCATGGATGCAGTGTTGGCAAGGGAATTGGGAGTTAGGTGAGTATAAAAAATTTTTTTTTTTTTTTTTTGGGGGTGAATGCATGGGAAAGGGGTGAGGTCGGCGGAGTCCATTCTGCTCAGCGGGGGATCGATCTGCCGATCCCTGCTGAGCAGGCGGGTGACAGCTCCCTCTCCGCTCTGTGTGCAGAGAGGGAGCTGTCAGATCCCAGCTGTTCTCTATGGGGTAATCTGATGAGAGCGGACCGCCTGTCCGTTATCACCAGATCCCATCCGATCCGATCCGCTGGACGGATGGAAAATAGGGTTTCCATCCGTCCGGATTTCACGGACAGGATCGGAATCGGATAGCAGCGGGTGTCAGCGGAGATGTCTCCGCTGACATCCGCTGCCCCATAGGGATGCATGGAGGATCCGATCAGATCCGCCTAAAAAACTGACAGGTGTATCTGATCGGATTGTTCGTGTGAAAGGACCCTTACTAAAAAAAATGCAATTCGATGTTCTGTGTAGTGTGGCAGACCAGATATAGTAAATGCAGTGTCCCGGGTTTAGTAACACTTTAATAATTGTTATGGGTTAACGTACTTTGCATGTTGCCTGTTGTCTTAAAAAAATCAAAGCATTTCTGTGAATGTTCCTTTGAAATTATTGAAGTGTATTTTTATGCTAAATACATAATGTTTATCTACTCCATCTACACAGGTGAGGGAATGTCTGTCAAACCTGCTTATTTTTCTCTATTCTCAAGGCTCATGTGGGTGGACTGTTCCATCTGTATGTGTACTCAGCGCCCTGCAATGTTTTCTTAGCTGTGTGATTGGATTTGACACTTACATTTAAATCTGGGTCACAATCCACTAGATGCCAGGCAGGAATGTTTCCTCACTCGGCAAGCAGGTGCTGTCATGTTCAGCTTCTCTAAACATTTCCTCTCTCTGACATGGATATTCAGAAGTCATTTCAGTGTAAAAAATCTGTGTGTTCACCAGGGATAATGATTTTGTCCTCTGGCCAGAAAAGCAGACAATGCTGGAATATTATATCGGAGATCAAGGTGACGGCTCCAGGCCCAGAGCTGTAATGGGGCTCGGATCTTTCCCATTCAGGATCTTTGCCTTGGCATTAAAGTGTATTTCTACTTTTAGACTCAAATTTGAGAAACCCCCACACTATATGTTTGTTATGTGTTTCTATTCGGCCAGCATACCTAAAAACAGTGGCGAATGGGGCTCCATGGGCCGGGGGGGCAGCAGACGCCCCCCCCGGACCATACCAGGCGGCACACCCCCCCCCCCCCAGGACACCACAGCAGGACAGGGGACAGGACAGGACAGAAGACATGAGCCCCCCCGATCACTCACCCTGCCTGGATATCTACAGCAGCAGGCAGCGGCTTCGGCTTCTTCCTCCTGTCTTCTGCGTCTCCTCCCTCCTCCTCCATGCCCAATGGCATGGCTTATTCTTTCAGCCAATCGGGAAACGGGTCCCAAGACCCGCTTCCTGATTGGCCAGGAGGAGGATCCGTGTGACAATAGCGAATTTTCATTCGCTATTGTCACACAACTGGGTGGGCTGGGGCACCCCGAGCCCACCTTTTTTTTTAGCCTATTAGAGCCTCTGGCCCTAATCACATGGCTAAAAAAAAAAAAAAAAGCCCAATTGAAGTCCATGCGTCCGGCGCCCCGCATATAGATTAAGGGGCCAGACACATGGATGGGGGGAGGGGGGGCGGTGCCCCTCCGCCCCCCAATGCACCAGCCGCCACTGCCTAAAAATAATAAAAAAATATATATTTCTTACCTTTTCTAGTTGTTTCTTTGGAGCAGGTGTATACACAAGACATGATAGGCAGCCTCTAATTTCTAGAATAGCATGCAATGTGCAATTAGGGGACATCTTTAAGATCTTAAACCCTTTGCTAGGACAATGTGCACATCTAGTTTACAACTGATAATGAGATCTGTCAGCACAGTATAGACCGGCATAATTATTGTAAACATAACTCCTTAAAGTGATACCCAAGTATTTTTTTAATAATAAACATGTTATAATTCCTTTGTGCAATGGTTTTGCACAGAGCAGCCCCGATCCTCTTCTTCTCAGGTCCCCCACCAACACTCTGGCCTCACCCGCCATGCAGAGTGCCCCCAGAGCCGAACTCTGTGTGTTTATTGATGGTGATTCACAGCCTCTGCTCTCGTGCAAATCTTTGGATCGAGATCGGGCTCAGGTAAGTATTGGAGGGGGGGCTAATGCTTACCACTTTAAAGCCTAATTGTGGAAAAATGTAAAAAGATTCCTTGCATTGATGCTGCACCCACATAGCAAGGGTTTAATTGCTTATTTTGTCTAGGGGAGAAGGGAATTGTTTTCCTGGTCCTCTGCTCCCCCAGCAGACAGGCCAAAGCAGGCCTAGACCAAAACAAGCGGATAACCCTTGCAGTGCAGGCACAGCCCCACTGCAAGAGATTTTTTGCTGTTCAGAGTTGGGCTCTAAAGATTTAGCTCACCTTTTCAACAAAAAATAAAATTAAAAGGTTGACTAACACTCTACATCCTTCTATTATTATTATTATACAGGATTTATATAGCGCCAACAGTTTATGCAGTGCTTTACAATGTGAGGGAAGACAATACAGTTACAATACAATTCAATACGGGAGGAATTAGAGGGCCCTGCTCGTTAGAGCTTACAATTCTAACCCCCATCCTCCTCCTCCCCTGTCCCCACTGCACTTACCTCCATGGTTGATAAGAGTTTCAATGTCCACTCAGCCAGATGCAGCAGACCTAGGGTTTGAAACCCGCCCTTGTTCCTCTTTTTTCCATAGGGATGCCGGGATGGATCAGAGCAGTTCTGATTGGTCAGAGCCAGCATTTGATCACGTTGATCAATCATGTGCGGGGATTGTTGTATTATGATGCCAATTTGCACACACATACTGTGGCCAATTTTGACAGGTGCCAGTTATCTTACCAGTATGCCTTTTGACTGTGGTATGAAACTGGAGTACCTGGAGGGAACCCATTCACAGGAACATGCAACCTCCATGCAACCCTTGTAGAAAGAAATCAAATGCTTTCGTTAATATCCTTATTATCATGTGCCCAACCATTCTAATGCAGCATTCAGTAATGACTTCAGATTACCAGGGGTTACATCTGACTTTATGTCCAGGAAACTTGTAAGTGCTTTCTAGACAACACTAAGTAAGTGGAGCAAACATATATTACACCTTGTGGATGTGTGACTTCCTTGCTGGCTCTTGTGAGTTGCTGTTTACACAACATGCGGCTTTCAGGTCAAACTACCGTTGGCTCATCCTCCTGGAACATGTTTGTTGGTGACCATAACACAGGAAACATGGACTCTTTCTTATCTCTCCACAATTAGCCAGTGGCTGCCGTTACACTAACAGGTTGTGTGTAGGGTCATTGGTTTTAACACATCTGATGGCTTTCTGGATAGTGTTATATAGTCTACAGCCGCTGTCCCCAGGATGGACTTAAGTGGTCCCTTCCTTCACTGCCTGTTTAGCATTGTGTGAGCGTATGAAAGGCTATTATCCTGGCGTCCTATTCAAATATAAGATGGAAACTGAGCACACCCAGTGTAAATCTGTAAGATGTACCACAAACAGTAATGGTGTGCCAAGTGCAGAACTGCATACAAGCTCATTAGACTTTTTTTTATAGTAGTCTGGTGAGTTAAGCCGGTTGCACACTGCTGTGCTGCGATTTCGTTGCATTACAGATGTTGGTTGCGGTTTTGTGCAGTTAACCCCCAGTTTCCGGTAAAACTTACTTTTATAGCATGTCTTTTTGATGCGTTTTCTGAAAGAGCACTAAAAGACCTGCTTAATGCATCTTTGATCTGCCTGCTGAAAAGACACCAAAAACTAGTAATCGAATAGAAGGTCCAAAGCCTAGTAAACACTTTTAAACAAACTGACAGCTCCGGTTGGACCTGCTGTACTAACCCAACATTAGTACAGCGATCTCCCCCACTGAGTTGTTGTGTTCTGACAGGGGGACGCCCCCCCCCCCGCCCCCCCATCACCAGAACACTCTGGTGTGAGGCTGGCTCAGAGCGCTGATCGGTAGTTGGTTAGCTGTTGGTTTTCCAGCATGCTCATCTGACAGAAGCCAGCCAACTGGCCAGCTTCTGTCGGACCAGCTGACACGGGCCGAATGTTGGCCGGTTTTTACTGAACCGGCCGATGCCTCCCGACATTTGGCCCATGTGCACTAAGTGTAAAAATTACTGCACTACTGTCTAAAAGACACTGCACTACAATACAACAATTATTGTGTGGCGAACAAAAGGGGAAAAAAGTGCCGTGCTCATAAAAGTGTGCCTCGTGTGTAAACAAGTTTGCATAAAAAATATAATCTCACACAATAAAGTAAAATGTGCAGAAAACATAATATGTGTTCAATACATACATATATGTGTATAATAATAGTAATACATAACCATACAGATGTGCAATATTCAGGTGTACAATATGCAATGGAATAAATAAATCAGTGCAAATCCAAAATTCAAACAAAGTCTACAAAGATGTGAGTATCTCGCTGATACTGTGTATCAAGACAGGGGATGGAGGATATGAATTGAGTCCACTTCAAGAAGAAGGTTCCATTATTCAACTGAAGAGTCACCAGGACAAGTGCATCTACGACACTGAGAGTCAAAATGCTTACCAGAATCATTGGACTCAACTGCCAGTGGCAAAGAGTCATTCATGCATAGAGATAAAAAAAACAGGATTAAGATAGTAATCTCTGGAAAGCTGTCACCATTCTTGTCACCACATCAGGTCCCTTCTATTAGGTCATTAACTCAAGTATCCAAAAAAAAAACAAAAAAAATCTCCTCATAGTGTAAAACCATCTTTTTAAAAAGCTTTATTAAAAAGTATAAAACGTACATCCAATCTAAAGTTACAAGCGGTTCAGATACAAGCATCGAAAGTGTGATCACAAATGGTATCTAACAGACGCAATGACATGGAGCGAGCTCAGTACAACCCGATACATTTCGTCCACATGGACGATGTGAGGAAACCATACAGATGAGAGCATGACTGTCCATACAGCCCTTGCCAATTAGAAGGGGATGTGCCCCAATGCATGTAACTGTATTTATATTTGATGAGCACATGGGCTCTGGGATTTCCTGTACAGAGCGAGGTCCAGGTAGGGAGAGGGCCTGCCACCCCTCTTTAGGCACAGGCTGCCATGCGGCCTTAGGTGGGTGACCTGAGGGCCTGAAACATTGAAGCTAAAACCCATGGTTCTTCTGAGAGCTGACTGAGGGAGGATGTCGATACCAGAGAAAGATATGGCCGCACTCCACAGCTGAGATCAGATTATGAAGTTCCTTTATTCATTGTCAGACCAGACAGACAGGGGACAGATAGACAGGTTAACGTTTCACACGACACACCGTGCTTGTTCACAATGTTGTTGAGTTGTAAATAAGCACAGTGTGCCATATGAAACGCTCACCTGTCTCCTGTCCACTGTCTGTTTGGCCTGACAATGAATAAAGGAACTTCATAATCTTACCTCAGCTGTGGAGTGCGGCCGGCCGTATCTTTCTCTGGTATCTTTATTGTCCACGGTGGTGAGCTGAGACGAGCACCTGCAATGGATATGTTGTACTTTCCCCTTTTGGCCTGAGCAGTGTGTGTATGCTTGTTGGACTGAGGGAGGATGTCCACAGATCCTGTCTGGTAAAACTGAGGAAGGCTGCCGCTGATGCTTCAGGAGCCTTGTGAGTACAGACCCCCTAAAGGGATCGCTGGGACTTGTGCTGCTAAATCCTTCTCCTGGTACTAAAAGTCAGTTGCTGGATGTAAACTAAAGGGGAAACTGGCTAGTGTCTTGAAGAGGCAAAGTTCACCTGAGTTCCTTCTGCTACAAAGGGACTTCTTTCCGTACAGCTGCTGTATGGTTCTACTGATAATCTGCTACACAGTTCTATTGAGAAAGCTGTCCTCACTTGTGAATACTTCATTTGGAGTATCCTAATTCCCTTCTCCTATCCAAGTTCTCCAAATAAAACATAAACAAATCCCCTAGACTAGTCATCGGAGATAACGAGCAGAAGAGTGTGTGCATAAATATGCAATGTTACTGTTAAAGTTACACTGGCAGGGAAGGGGTTAACTTTACTGGTGATCAAGGTGTTAAGTGTGTCCCTAGGGGTGTGATTCTAACTGTGGAGGGGCATGGCTTGTGATGTAATCACAGAGACATGTGATCCTACGTAGCAGGATCACATAACCTCTGTGATTACTTTAGTGAGAATGACAGACGGCTGTGTTTACATCAGCCGTCTGTCCTTCTCTCACTGCAGCGGGAGATTGCGAGTGGCCTGACTCAACCGGCCGATCAGTGGGGGCGGGAGCATGCCTCCGACGGCGCGTGATCGCCCCCTAGCTCCTCCTAGGCTAGCACCGTACATGTACGGCACTTTGCCTGGGAGCGCCAGACTGCCACCGTACAACTGCGGCAGGCGGTCGGCAAGCGGTTAAATCAGTCTATTCGTCGCCTCACTGTATTAACCACTGGGAGTCACTACAGAAACTGATGTCCAGATGATACCTTACCCCCTATCAATTGTCCATATTCTAACCTCACACCTCCGCCCTATGTTGGAGAGGATGCGGACAATCAGGCACTCTTTACCACATATTTTGGTCCTGTAGAAACATCTCCAGCTTCTGGAATAATGTATTCAAACTAATTTCAAATATCACAGGAATCCTCACCAACCCAAACCTGGCACTTGCTATCCTAAACCTGCAAATAGACGATCTGCCCCATCCCTTTTGTACAATGACCACTCATATACTTATAGCTGCCAGAATGCTGATAGCTAGACGCTGGAAAATTTCTCCGGCTCCCAACAGATCTGAACTTTTATTGTTAGTTCAGCTGAATTATTCTTTGGAAAAAGTCCTTTCTGTTAGAACAGGTAAATACCAACACTTCGAAAACAAATGTGGAAACCATGGACAGACTGGTATCATCATAAATAATAATATTTTTCCCACTGTGATATTTCCTATTATATTTACCTACTACTTGGAATCATCCATATTGTATGGCTTTCCTGACTAACCTTATCTTGTTTTAAGCTACTCGATACGATACGATTGTTACTAATGTACTGATTAAGCATTTAATGCACTCTGTGGGACGATCACAGTGTACAGTAAAAACAAAGTCGTCCACTTCAGTACAGGAAAGGTGACTAAAGGGAAGGCTGGAGATCAGCTTTAAAAAATGATTAAACGGGAAAATGGAGCAGGTTTGGAGTGCTTTGTATTTTACTTGAAAAATAGAAACCCTAAAATAAACCAAACACTTTGTGCACCGTATCGGTCCATCTTTCCAAGGCTCAGTTTTTGCAATGCTTGTACAATGTTAGGGTTTCCATAGAGACTCGTGGCCTCTGAGGCTGCTGTTTTTAGCTCTTTTCATTGTGGTATTTTAAAAGAAGAGTTAGACGAACAGCCTAAATGTGTCTGTTTTCACCACACTCATTTAAACCAGCTCTACTGAGGATGATATTATATTCGGCCATATGAAGATCACTCCTGCCTGTACCCATGGGAAGATTTGACATAGCCTGTAGGATACTGAACTGCCTTACTTTATTAACTTATTTTTTGTAACAGCTTACACTTGCTCATACAGTATGTATTAGTAGTATCTTAAAGTATATCCAAAGCCAACACTTTTTTTTTGCATAAATTTGGAAAGAGTTAAAACCTCTGTAATGTTTTATTTTTTATTTTTTTCCAACATGTAATGTTTTATATTACTATTTATGTTGCCTTAAAGGTTCGTAAAACCCAAATCATTTAAAACTGTAAATAGATGTTATATTACATTGTGCTCATACTCGCTCATCCACTAGAGCATTTGATTTCTGTAGACTGCAAAAATCCTGGTTGATTCTGCTGTTCAATGTCCCTCCCTCCTTGTCTTTGTCCGTGCTGCAGCCTGAGATTTTGTAGACTAACTTTTAGTATCTACTGAGCATGCTCCAGTTTCAGTTCCCGCCTCTTTCCACTCCACCTCCAGCATGCCTGCAGCCTGTCTTATGCAGCTTCACACACATGCCTTCTCCAACCCCTCCTGTGTGCTCTGTCTGTGAATGGGAGGTGGGAGGGAAGATCTGAATGAGCCAGTGAGCCCCGGGATTATTCCAAGGGAGGGAGCACTTCCACTGACCAGACCCTGCACCCCCGCCCGCTCTCTTTCCCTGACCCCCATCTTTTTTCCCTGACCCCCCCTCTCTCCCTGACTCCCCTCTCTCTCTCTCTCTATCCCGCTGATCCCTTCTCTCCCAGACCCCCCTCTCTCTTACCCTGACCCCCCTCTCTCTTTCTCTCCCTGACCCCCCCTCTCGCCCCCTGACCCTCCTGTCTCCCTCTGACCCCCCCTCTCTCCCCCTTACCCTCTCTCTCTCCCTCTGACCCCCCTCTTTCTCCCTCTGACTCCCCCCTCTCTCTCCCTCAGCCCCCTCTCTCTCTCCCCCTGACCCCTCATTTCACTCTCCCAGTCCACCCTTCTCTCTCCCCTTGACCCCCTGTGCTCTTTCCCTCTGACCCCCCTCTCTCTCTCTCTCTTCCCTGACCCCCTCTCTCTCCCTGATCCCCCTCTCTCTCTCTCTCTCTGCCCCCTCTCTCCCTGCTCCCCCTCTCTCTCCCTGTTCCACGCTCTCTCCCTCCCTGCTCTCTCTCTCTCCCCCTGATCTCCTCTCTCTCTCCCACTAACCCCCCCTCTCTCTCTGACCCCCCCTCTCGCTCTCTCTCCCCCGGACCCCCTCTCTTTTCTCTCTCCCTGATCCCCCCCCTTTCTCTATCCCTGACCATGCCTCTCTCTCTCTCTCTCCCCCTGACCCCCAACTCTCTCTCTTTCTCCCAGACGCTCCCCCCTCTCTCTCTCCCTGACCCCCCTCTCTCTCTCCCTGACCCCCCCTCTCTCTCTCTCTCTCTTTTTGCCAGCACTGGAAATAACTTTACCCCAGTCTGTTTATTACACTCCTTCCTTCCCATCATCTACCTATACATTTATGTATAACAAAATTACTTTATTAACTTTATTAACATCTACCTAAAGTAGTATTAAAAGCAAAGCAAAATATTTATTATACTGCAGCTTACCAATTCTTAGACGGGTGGCTGCATTAATTTTGTTTTTTTGTTTTTAGGTTTTCTCTCTTTTATTTTCACCTACTGATCCTGCTAGTAAGTCGGGTTAAATTAAACCATTTAACACTGGCAAAGGGGGTAGAGTCAGAGGTGAAGCCAGGGGGCATGGCAAAATAAGGTTTCGTCTAGGGTGTCAAAAATCCTTGCACCAGCCCTGATACAGTCACACATGTGGGCATATACACAGTGGTAATTGACAACCTACTCTCTCCCTCCACCTCCATGTCCTCATATTGCTAAACACTATAATGGACAGGATATACAGTATGTCACAAAAGTGAGTACACCCCTCACATTTTTGTAAATATTTTAATATATCTTTTCATGTGACAACACTGAAGAAATTACACTTTGCTACAATGTGAAGTAGCGAGTGTACAGCTTGTATAACAATGTAAATTTGCTGTCCCCTCAAAATAACTCAACACAGCCATTAACCACTTGCCGACCGCCACGCGACTATTTACGGCGGCGGTCAGCCCCTCACAGGCAAAGCGACGTAAGTCTATGGCGCTAGCCTGTGAGGCTCTAGGGAGCGAGCGCTCGCCGCCAGAGGGGCGCTCCCGCTCGGTCACGGACCCCCCCCCGCACGTGTGCCCAGTGGACCCGATATTAAAAAAATCGCAGATCGCCGCCATTACTCGTTAAAAAAAAACAACAAAAATTACAAAAATCTTTCCCTTAGTTAGTAAACGCAATAACTTTTGCGCAAAGCAATCAAAATACGCTTTTTGCGATTTTTTTTACCAAACATATGTAGCATAAATCAAATTGGCCTAAAATGTTAAAAAATTAGATTTTTACATATTTTTTTGGGGAATTTCATATAAAAAAATTTGAAAAATTTGAAAAATATTGTTATTTTTGCAAAATTGACGCTCTTTTTTTGTTTATAACGCATGATCAAAAAATCGCACAGGTGATCAAATACCACCAAAAGAAAGCTCTGTTTGTGGGAAAAAAAGGACGTCAAATTCGTTTAGGTATAGTGTTGCACGACCACGCAATTGTCCGTTAAAGTCACGCAGTGCCGAATCGCAAAATAGGCCCTGGTCAGGAAGGGGGTAAAATCTTCCGGGGCTTAAGTGGTTAATGTCTAAACTGCTGGCAACAAAAGTGAGCGCATCCCTAAATGAAAATGTCCAAGTTGGGCCCAATTAGCCATTTTCCCTCCCCTGTGTCATGTGACTCATTAGTATTGCAAGGTCTCAGGTGTGAATGGGGAGCAAGTGTGTTAAATTTGATGTTATCACTCTCACTCTCTCATACTGGTCACTGGAAGTTCAACATGGCACCTCATGGCAAAGAACTCTCTGAGGATCTGAAAAAAAAAAGAATTGTTGCTCTACATAAAGATGGCCTAGGCCAGGGGTCCTCAAACTTTTTAAACAGGGGGCCAGTTCACTGTCCCACAGACGCTGTTGGGGGCCGGACTATAGTTTGAAAAAAATATGAACAAATTCCTATGCACATATTTTATTTGTAGTGCACAAAAAACAGTACAATTATTTAAAACCATAGCCTCAGGAACTAAAGTGCAAGCAGTGCAGACAAGTCTCTGTATGAACCCTTCAGAGCTGAAGACCTGACACCCCCCCAACTAGTGAATGACTACAAGTTCCAGCATGAACCCACGAGCTCCAAGGGGTCACAATCTTAAATCTCTGGGGCTCATGCTGGGACTTATAGCCCTTCACTAGTTGGGGGGCTGTCATTTCCTCAGCTCTGAGGGGCTCATACTGGGACAAGTAGTCCTTCACTTTTGGGGGGGTCACATTCTTAGATTTCAGGGGGTCATGTTGGGACTTGTAGTCCTTGACTAGTTAGGAGGGATTGTCACGTCCTTCGATCAGAGGGGTTCATGCTGGAACTTGCAGTCCTTCACTTTTAGGAAGTTCATACCTCCCAAAAGTAATGGACTTCAAGTCCCAGCATGAACCCTTGAGATCTAAGGATCAATGCAGCATCACCAGTGCCCATCAGAGCAGCCTCATTAGTGCCCATCAATGCAGCCTCAGCAGTGTTCCTCAATGCAGCCTCAGCAATGTTCCTCAATGCAGCTTGATCAGTGCCCATCAATAGAGCCTCACCAGTGCCCATCAGTGCAGCCTGACAAGTGCCCATTAGCTCAGCCTCATCAGTGCCCATCAATGCAGCCCCACCAGTGCCCATCGCTGTTGGTCCTGCAGGCATCTGGCCTGTAAGTTTTGCTGGGAGCTAGCCATGGCCTGTGGGTCCTGCAGGAAACTGGCCATGGCCAGCACCCAGCAGGACCTGCAGGCCAGCAGGACTCAGTGGCCAGCAGGACCCATAGGCCATGGCCAGCTCCCAGCAGGACCAGCAGGCCATGACCAGCATCCAGCAGGACCAGCAGGCCATGGCCAGCACCCAGCAGGACCAACAGGCCATGGCCAGCACCCAGCAGGACCCACAGGCCATAGCCAGCACAGGACCTGACAGCCAGACAGTGTTGGGGGCTATTTCCTGTTTTGAGGTGACTGGGTGGGCAGGGCACTGGGGCAGGGTAAATGGGGTGTATGTGGGGGGGGGTGAGATGGGATGTGGGGGTCAGCTGAGGGTGTCAGGGTGTCTCACCTCAGCAATGCCGATGACAGCTCAGCAGGTTCTTGCTCGGCCTCCTGGGGGTGATGACCACTTCAAGGTGCAGCAAGTGACCAGCCCGAGCCAGTCACATGCGTCCCCTGGCAGGCTGGCGCTCCCTGCCTCCATTCCAAAGTAAGCTGCTTGCACCCTTTGTAAAAACTTCAGGCTGCACTGTTGCAGCCATCCAGCGGCGAGCTCCGTTGTATTCCACGCCGCACCGTGTGCCCCGCCTCTTCCTGCCTTCAAAGTCTCTGGGAGTTGTAGTTTCCTGCCGCTCACCCCTGCTCTGTTCTCCACAGCCACCGCCGCAAGGAACTTGAGCATGGTCGGGACTACAACTCCCAGAATGCAGCGTGGGAGTAAAAGAGCCAATTGGCGGCTGCTGAAGCCGATTTCCTGCACACAGGAAAAAACAAAAAAATGTTAGCAGACAGCGGCCGTGGAAATCTCCACCCTGCCCCGCAGCCCAACTCAGTTCTGCAATTGCCGGGGGGGCGGGTTCAGGACCCTGGCGGGCCGGATGCGGCCCACGGGCCGTAGTTTGAGAACCCCTGGCCTAGGCTATAGTAAGATTGCCAAGACCCTGAAACTGAGCTGCAGCACGTTGCCCAAGACCATACAGTGGTTTAACAGGACAGGTTCCACTCAGAGCAGGCCTCGTCATGGTCGACCAAAGAAGTTGAGTGCACATGCTCAGCATCATTCAGAGGTTGTCTTTGGGAAAAAGACGTATGAGTGCTGCCAGCATTGCTGCAGACGTTGAAGGGGTGGGGGTCAGCCTGTCAGTGCTCAGACCATACGCCGCACACTTCATCAAATTGGTCTGCATGGTTGTTGTCCCTGAAGGAAGCCTCTACTAAAGATGATGCACAAGAAAGCCTGCAAACAGTTTGCTGAAGACAAGCAGACTAAGCACATGGATTACTGGAACCATGTCCTGTGGTCTGATGAGACCAAGATAAACCTATTTAGTTCAGATGGTGTCAAGCATGTGTGGCAGCATCCAGGCGAGGTGTATAAAAACAAGTGTGTCTTGCTTAGAGTCAAGCATGGTGGTGGGAGTGTCATGGTCCGGCACTGGGGAGCTACAGTTTATTGAGGGAACCATGAATGCCAACATGTACTGTGACATACTGAAGCAGAGCATGATCTCTTCCCTTAGAAGACTGGGCTGCAGGGTAGTATTCCAGCATGATAACGACCCCAAACATACTTCCAAGATGACCACTACCTTGCTAAAAAAGCTGAGGGTAAAGGTAATGGATAGGCGAAGCATGTATCCTCACCTAAACCCTATCTGTGGGGCATCCTCAAACGGAAGGTGGAGGAGCGCAGGGTTTCCAAAATCCATCAGCTCCGTGATGTCATCATGGAGGAGAGGAAGAAGACTCCAGAGGCAACCTGTGAAGCTCTGGTGAACTCAATGCCCAAGAGGGTTAAGGCAGTGCTGGAAAATAATGGTGGCTATACAAAATATTGACACTTTTGGCCCAATTCGGACATTTCCACTTAGGGGTGTACTCACTTTTGTTGCCAGCGGTTTAGACATTAATACACAATGTGTTGAGTTATTTTGAGGTGACAACAAATTTACACTGTTATACAAGCTGTAAACTCACTACTTTACATTGTAGTAAAGTGTCATTTCTTCAGTGTTGTCACATGAAAAGATATAAAAAAATATTTTAAAAAATGCGAGGGGTGTAATCACTTTTGTCAGATACTGTAAGATGTTGATTAGTAGAGGATTCACCTTCCTGTTAGTCCCAGCATATACACACCATAGACACATGCTTGAGGGGCGTAACACAGCCTGTGATTGGCAGAACCTCCTCCAAATAACTTTAGTGGCGGTTCACACTTCTGCGGATGCGCTGAAAGCATGTAATTCGGAGCGCACTGCTCCTTCATTACATGTGATCTCCTGTGCGGATGCAAATTCAGCCATGCACTTTGTATGGCTGAATTTGCAGCGCATCCACAGCAAACTTGCACACGAGGCATTTTTTGAGCCGCCTCAGAACCGGATCGCACAGTGGTTCACACTTTTGCGATCCGATCCTGTGCGAACTGTCAGATCGCAATGCGATATGCAATCAAACTGGGGGTGTCGTTAACATTTAATTGACACCCCCTGCGTATCGCATATGGCAGTGTGAACTGCCAGATGTGCGGATGCGATGCGGGAACAGGCTGCATATTTGCAGCGTTCCCGCATCGCACAAGTGTGAACAGGCACTTAGAGTGTGAACAAAGTGAAAGCTATTTTCAGTCAACTTAAGAGCCATCTACATTACAAAAATAAATAAATAAATACAATTTGCTTTGAAATATACATTTGTAATAAGTTTTAAACATTTTATTGATAATTATTTATTTTCCTTCTCCATTCTGAAAGCCTTTTTTATGTCATCTGACCAGCTCAGCACCAATCAATGATGTGCAGACACAAATTCATACATCAGCAGAGTACTAGAAATGCTTCCTTTAGAACTTTTAAGGGCAGGAAAGACCTGGGAAACATCATATGACCTCTGAAGAGCAATGATTAAAGTGTTAATAAAGGCATTTTTTTTAAATTACAATAATAAACATGGTTTACTCACCTGCTCTGTGTAATGGTTTGGCACAGAGTGGCCCCAAACTTCCTTTTCTGGGGTCCCCTGCTGGCAATCTTGGCCCCTCCTCTTCTCTATGTACCCCCATAACAAGCCACTAAACCCAGAAGAGCCAGCTGCCATGTTGCCACAAGCAACATGGCAGAGTGAGATGGAGTGGTAGCAGAAGACAAGAGGATCTCAGTGGGACAATGCTGGATTCTCCAGGTGGATGAGTATCTGAAATGTGCAGAATGGACCATCTGGTAAGTGGGGGGTTACAATAAAAAGCTGGGGAAGAACCACTTTAAAGGAGGGACACATTTTGTAAAGGTTGCAGAGGTTAGGCAGCAAGATTTGGCCAGAAATAGGATGTTGGACCTAACAGAGACATCTGAGTCCAGAATTACACTTAGCACCCTTGCGTGAGCAGACGGTCAGATAGTTGTGCTTTTAACCTTGATGGAAAAAACAGAGCAGGGGACACAGGGAAGAGGGAGGTAAATACTATGAGTTCAGTTTTTGAAAGATTGTGTTTGAAGAAATGTTGCTAACATCCATACTGATATGTCAGTTAGTAAATTAGTAATTAGTGAGAAAACAGAAGGGATGAGCTGTGGAATAGATTAGAAGTGAGTGTATATATGGTATTGAAAGCCATGGGAAGTTATCAGCAAGCCAAGGAAAGTGAAGATAGAAAATAGAAGGGGTCAGGAGAAAAAGCCTTGTGGGACCCCTATGGAAAGAGGAAGAAGAAAAGGAGTTGTAGGTGACAAAGAGGAGCGCACTTAGATAGGTAGAAGGAGAACTGGAAGACAAAGTCTTGGAGGCCAAGGCGAGAGAGGGTCTAAGAGTATGAGCACAGAGTAGTGGTCATTTCTTTTTTTTAAATAATATTATTATTTTGAACTTAATGAGGAAAATTGGCCTTTTCTAGCAGCCAGTAAGCTCTTCTTTTCATTTTCTTACCATGTCTAGAAACAAGAAGAAAGAATCATATAGGTCACTTACTGCAGCACAGATAGTTGTACTTTCAATTATAAGGCTGTGTACAAAATGTCCTGTTTAAGTATGTGATGAGTTATTTGATGACTTAATGAAATTTTGTCATTGCTAAGTGCTTTCTTTTTTTGTAAGCAGTGGTATCCATTTCCAGAAGTATTGCAGGCATTCACTTAGGGCGCCACTAACCTTTACATAGGTCAATAAAGTTTCTTTCTAACTTTCAGATGGCCTTTTATTACCAGTCCTGTGGAGCCTGGCATTGAAGACAAGCTGTGTTTTGGCCTTCTTTGTGAACTTATCACCTTCCGTTTGTTGTCTTTTGTTTTCTTTGCTTGTCTGCCTTGTCGTAAGCACTGGAGACAGAAGAAGGATCTTTCCACTGGAGAATGTTATGGCCCACTGCCTAGATGACCCGTAGAGACATCAATGTCCTATTATCCTGTCTGTCCTGTTAAAGGAGGCTGGGCTCTATAGGCCTCTTGAACTCTCTTGTTCATCTTATGTTTGTCATTCTGTCTAAGCAACTCATTTTAATATGCAACCTGTAATGGAAAATATAGTCAATTTGTTCATATTTTCAGAAACAGCAGAATAAAAAAAAGTTTAAAAATATGATTTTAATCAAATAAATATCAAATATTGTGCATTAATATTTTGCAAGTTTTTAACCAGCGGGTGGAGCTCTCTGCCCTTTTTCACATATTTTTCATTAACGTAGACGTCCACCCTAACACTTAAATCTCTAAATCTACTGGCATCCATGTTCCTAGACAAACCTATCTACCCCTGTAAAGAAGAAATCGGTATACATAAATTTTTTGAAGCCGTTCAGGTCCAGTCTCCAGCAGTGGAAGCTCTGCAGAAGAGACAGTCAGCTGGAAAATGAATGGGAAGTGATGTCGCCCATAGAGTTACTATGGGGCTTCCATTGTCGGCTGCCTCTCGTGCACCCGCCTCCACAGAGAGATAAGCCGCCACTGATAGCTCAGTGTGAGACCGGACCAGAGTGGCTTTAGAAAATGTATGTATCGTGATTTCTTCTTTACATGGCTAGATAGGTTAGTCTTAGATTGAGGATGCCAGTAGATTTAGAGATTTTAGTTTTAGGGTGAACTTCCACTTTAACTCCTTGTGAAGTGTTGAAAAAAGAGCCTGCTGCTTACAGACCTCTAAAGCAAAAGCAGGATGAATCAACCCAGTGACTCATTTCTTATTGGATAGCTCCATCCAAAGTTTCATTTAGACAAATGGAGGCTCAATGTAAGGTGCTACTACTGCTGTGCAGTGACTTTAAACCTTTTGCTGCCCAAGCTTTTTTTTTTTTTCGTTTTCATACTCATGCAGTTTTACATGAAAATGTGCTAAAATACCAAAATATTTTATATTTTTGTAAAGCAGAGGATCCATAGCATAAAGCCATGGTAATTGCAAATTTTTATGTGCATCATACATTCAAATTAATTTTAGTGTACATAAACAATAAAATCTCCAAATTTTCTGTAAAATACAAAAGATGAGGCTTCTTTGCATTTGCCTGCGGTATAATGACAAATAATGGTAGCCAAAATTGTCCATAGGTGATGCATTAAAAAACCTTCACAGGCCACCAACTTAGATTGAACCATAAATGTCAGCTCTAGAATTATTTCTCTCATTATAACATGGGCCCTAATATACAACAAGGGTTGTGCAACTCATTAATGTACACATGTGGCATAAGTGCAAGTTCCTGTGCATTTATGAAAGGGCTTTAAAAATTTTCTTGTTTAATTGTAATAATTGTACACTTTTTAAATGTTTTTTCTTTTTTTTTCACTGGCATTGGCAAAGCCACCATTAGAAATTAATGGGGCAGGAACCAGGGGTGGAAAGCATACATAGTTCAGGGGTCAGGAATGTGTAATGTACAGAGTGCAGGGATCAGGAGTGAGTAGCAAATAGAGTGCAGGCATCAGGAGTGTAATGTACATAGTTCAGGGGTCAGAAATGGGTAATGGTCAGAGTGCAGGGGTCATGAGTGGGTAATGTACATATGTTTTAGTTCATGGGTCAAGAGTGGGAAATGCATAACACGTAAGGGTCAGGATTGCGTAACGTATTCTGTCATTGGCAATAAATGATAAGGGTTTATACACAGTATCATTGTTCTTGCCCCATAAAATAATCCCAGTAGTTATTTTTATGTGCGCATATATCTGTCTCCCAATAGTATCCCAGCATGAGAAATGGACCTAGTTTGCCAATTCATGGCAGATTCAAAAAATGTTTATGTCTGCATATAATGCTAGTATAACATCTGCAGCTCAGAAAAAAAGCTATACAATTCTAAAGTGCTGGTACCAATGTCCTGTCACAATACACAGAAGGTTTCCATCAGTCTCCAAACCTTGTTGGATATGTGGTGGATGTGCTCTCTGATCCATGATATTTGCTCACGTGACGTCAACACATACAACACAATCATGGATACATGCATACCTGCATTCCCCACAATCTCACTATTCTGTATGTTCTGTGGCCCAAGAAAGTCCTGCTCCTTATTTTCCTCCTTGCAACCAGGAACATAGTTCCAAGACATTGGAGATCAACCTTCACCCATACAATGATGGAATAGCAGCCTCATACCTCTCAACTTTCTGAGATGGGAATGAGGGACACCTATTAGCAAAAGTTTGTAGGCATAGACACACCTCTCTGCTAGCCCCCCCTCAAAGGAGAATTGTACAAAAAATAGTTAAACCCACAAGTGCTTTTTTTACCACTACTATTTCTTTATACTGGCTTTTGGAATTTACAAACACAGAAATTTAGAAATTGGATGACATTTTTAGCACTGTAAAACACTTTTTGATAGATAAATAGTGCATTTTACATTCAATTCTATAGATCAGACCTAAATGAGGGACAAATGAGGGGGGAAAAAGGGACAGAGGGACTTTGTTCTGAATGAGGGACAGTCCCTCGAAATCAGAGACAGTTTGTTTTTATGAGTCCTGAATTCACCTGTTTTTAATGCCTGGAAAAATGAATGACACACCAATATGATGGATACTCTGCTTGAATTGGCACCTGGGCTATCTTCTTGGGGACACAATTCCTCATTTCTCTTCCCCTCCCAAACTCTCCTCATCTTAAATACTCTTGTCTCTTACTTCTATTACCACATATGGGTGCAAATATGCTAATTACATGGGATTGTACACCCCATTAACACCCATCATACCATAAGAACATACCTAAAATATAAAATAAACACACAACAAGGATTGTGGGAAAGTTTAGGCCGTGGCCCCTTTATTGGGTTTAAAACAATTTTAATTATGAAATGTACTTTAACTTTTAATACCAAACAGAACCGCTGTTAACCATTAACAGACCAACATACTTAGTCACTAAGACTCAAGCAGCAATATCTTATACCAACCAAATAACAGTTTACCAACCACTGTCCACCCACAAAGTGGGTGATATTACCCAAAAAGATTGACTTTCAATATCAAACAGAACTGTCGTTAATAACAGACTAGCATGCTTAGTCACTACGACTCAAGAAGCAATATCTTATACCAATAACAGCGTACCAACCACTGTCCAGATACAAAGGGGGGCGAGGTTACCCACATAAAGGTGGACCGCGACGAGGGGAAATAACAAAGGGGGAGGGAGGGTGGGAGAGCAGGTTAAAATATCCAGAAGGAAGGCTGAGGAGAATCCCAGCGGTGAGCCCAGCTGACAGACCTGAGGTAAATGCTGACTCCGCCCAGTGACAGGAGAGGATATAAGTAAAAGGTTACACTCATTGGCTAGATTTTTCCCGCCAAAAGATTTGTCACCAATACAGTGCTCAGCAGCTGAGGTAAATCTTCCTAGCAACAGCAGGCAGCTTGTCACCTGAAACACAAAACAGAAAGAACCAGCAAAGCAGCCATATGGCACTTTTCCACTGCAAGTACCGGCTAGTACCGGCTCGACTCTACTCGGCCCTGCTTGGCCCGGTTTGCTTTTCCACTGCTGGTACCGCATGGTATAGTGTCGGAACAGTTCGGTACGGTACGGTATAGGTTTTCTTTTCCACTAAAGTAGTACTAAAGTTAAGTGGGTGGGATAACAACGGGGTGGGTGGGATTCTCTGACCAATCAGTGGCTAGTAGTGACTGCATGCAAAGGATTGTGGGATATGGTACCAGTTTGGTACCTGTTGGAACCACAATCGAGTAGGTACTGTTTTTTCAGAGCCGTACCGTACCGTTCGGTTCCATGCAGTGGAAAAGCAAACCTATACCGTACCGTAACGAACCGTTCCGACCCTATACCATGCGGTACCAGCAGTGGAAAAGCACAAAAGCGTGCCGAACCGGTACGGTTCCATGCAGTGGAAAAGCGCCATTAGAGAGACATGCACTTAACAATCAACATAGCCCTCTATTAAAAGTAAAATTTATTTATAAAACAAATGGGTGTTAGGGGTGACAATCCCATGGGGCCACTTCTCTATTTTATTCTTTCGTGGTCCTAACATTCCTTGACATGCAGATGACTGCTAGATTTACAAACCTGTTGATAAAAAACTAATATTAAGATATCAACTTGGAAACAAGAAAAATCAGCAAGTTTGATCATGCTAACTTTTTATTCATTGGAAATACATCACGGTTACTCCTTAGGTAGACAATTTCCATCATATAGTTGTGCAAGAAATGTGAATTGTTTTTCCAGTCTGGGTGACTATTTTTGGTTTTGCAACAACTGTCGTATTTATTATTAGGCCCCTTATGTCTGTTCGGTTTCCCACAATCATTGAAAAATGTCTCTGAATAGCTCAGATCAGGTTTGTCAGAATATTTTAGAAGAAAAAAATGTAAGACCTATTTCAGACTGGAAGGGAAACTTTCTATGTTATTAAAGGAAAGGGAAACACTTTCCACTAAGTAAATAGTTGTTAAACACGTCAGTGTAGAAATACAATGCTAGGCATTTTTCCTGTGTATAAGTGGGTAAATGTAATCAGAATATTCTGAATTCTCTACAATCTATTTTGTATATAGAATGGATCTTTGGCTTATTACTCACATAGAAACATTCAAAGTAGCACCCAGAGCAAAATTCTAAGATCGTAGTATCTATCAGTTTGACGACTCTGCAATAATGATAAGCATTATTGCATAGTCATACCCCTTCACTTGGCACTCTACTCCCCTTGTATGAACAACAGAACCACCAGGAACTATCCCTCATTGGCAAAGACTCTCCTGGGAGGGGAGGGGAGGGGAGGGGAGGGGAGGGGAGGGAGTGGGTGGTTAAGGAGACACTGTTGATATTTTAGAAATAATCTTACCATAATATTGTATGTGTATTTAAAGCGGAGTTCCACCCAGGGGATACTTTTTTTACTAAAAATACCCCCAGGACAGTCAGGGCTTGTACATTCCACAATGGCTAGCCTCTGATCTGTCCCGGGTTGCACTTACCTTTTAGGAGAAATACTTACCTTGACAAAGTATTCTCCAGCGCTGCCATCTCAGGTGTGGGCAGCTTGAAGTCAGAGCGATCCTCTTCTGCATCCACTTCCTTCTTCTTCGGTCCCACGATGCACTGCACCGGCCTCGCCGTCACTTCCGGTGCGCGCGCGTCATCCCTCCAAAGCTTCTGGGCATGCCCAGAAGCTGTTTAGAAGGGAATGACGCGCGCACACCAGAAATGACGTCGGGGCCGGTGCAGGCGCATTGATTCCTGGGAGCGATGACGTTCAGCTCCCAGGAATCATTGCAAAAGCCAGGAAGTGACGAATCGCTGTGGCTGCCGAGGGGAGGAAGAAGGAAGTAAGGTAAGTATATTTTCTCTACAAGGTAAGTAAAAAAAAAAAAATTGTGATTATCCATTTGTTTTTCAGGTGACCCGGAGCGAGAAGATGGAGGTAAGTATAAATTTAGGGTGGAACTCCACTTTAACATATTTTAGACATGTTATTTATCCATAAAAGTCCCTTAAACATCTAAAAGCCCTGGGATTGTTGATTGGTGCCACCATCTTGGAGGTGATGTCAGCAGCCCCAGTAGACTCAGAGAGTGTCATTCAAGTGACACTCTATAGCAGCTTTTCTAATTTCTGTCACCTTGGAGGAACCCTTTTTTTAAAAATACTTTTGAGATTTTATGGAATCACTGCAAAGATGAATCAATGGAGGGTGAATATGAAAATGTCCCTTTACATTGGTGGTCAGTTGGAAGAATACCAGTGTGGTTGTAATGCCACCCTTACAGCCAGCTAAAAAGATTATTTGTGTCCTGCTACTGGCTACTGGCTCTGCCAATTGGTGATAGACCTGGAACTATACAGGCACCATCAAATGGGAGGTCTATTAGCCACAGCTCAAGGAACCGCCTAGCTATCTACCTGGAGACACCCTAAGGTGCCACCAAACCTTGGCTGGGAATGGCTGCTCTAAATATTGGGTTAAGATCCTCCCACAGCAGCTACATAAAAGACTATGTAGGAAGAGGAGGGGAGGGGCAGAGGTGCTGGACCAGCATCGACAGGAAATAGACGCTCCCAGAAGAGAAGAGGACTATAATGTGCAGAGAGGGGGCTGTGCTAGAGAGCTGACTCTCTTGGAGCATTCAGATTGGCTACCAAGCTCAGAGGCACACTGCAGGTTAATTTGTAAAAAAATTGTTTATGGAAAGGAAAAATAAGCAAGTATTTGATTTGTGTTTTTACATTTTCATTTGGTGACAGGGTTTCTTTAACCAAACTTTTTTTGCATATTAATTCTTCATAGTCCGCAAAGCTAGGGGCAAGGCAGGTGTGCATCCCTTGCCTACATACTCTGTATTATAATGTGTCCCTCTTTTCCCATCTCATTAAGTTGGGAGGTATGTGTCCTTGTTATCTTTGGAAAAATGAAAGGAATAAGAAGATTTATTGGTTAGGTGAACACTATCAGTTGAGGAAACACTGCCTATCTTCTTAGATTCAGCTTTCTATCCGGGCATGGTTGTAGTGCACCAGTTTTGCCTGGAGCGAAAGAAGTCAGTTAGGGCTTGTTTTAAAGCCTAATTATGGCCTATTAGGAATTTGTAATTATTTGACAGTCCATAGCCTGGTCCCCCCCCCCAAAACTAATTAAATTAAAGAATCACGCATACCCTTAATCAACCGGTTTTAAGGCCAGTCTGATGAGAAAGAGAAAGCACCATTGTTAGTTATCCCAGATGACTGAGTTAATATAGTGGTGAAAAAGAAGTGCTGCGTGGGGGCAGCTTCAGATTAAAGGTGAGCATTGCAGCATAAACTGTAGAGTTACTCAATTTTTTATTTTTCTTTTGCAACTTTAAAGCGTAACTCCACTTTTGTTAAGAAAAAAACATTCCCCTCTGGGTGATCTCAGTACATTGCAGGGATTTTAACAAACTTTGTTGCAGATTCCAACCTTTTGTTATTCTGAAGAAATCATTCTTTGTTTCTCTGTGCCTCTGTGCTGAGTGGGTGAAATGGAAGTGGTTTCATGATTATCTATCAGCTGTAGCAGCTGCAGGGCTCCAATGAGGAAATCTGCTGGGCCTGCATCCCTTTAGAAATGTTCCTATTGGGAGTATCTCACCAAAAATTGCATTTTTGTTGCAGAGGATACCTGAAATCTGACTTATATCTTAGGCAGACTTCTGGGAAAATTGGTGAGCCAATCACACAAGCAGGAAATTATGTTTCTGGGATGTGGTCAGTACACATTCTGTGTACAGAACAGCTCCACGTAGCCATACTGCATTGCATTTTCAGAAAAATACAACAGCTGCAGATTGAAAAGGAAATGTAATTTTTAATGAAATTAAATTACAATATTATTTGTGTCGCAATGGTATAGGCTATATTGTTTTTTCTTTGTTTGCTGATTTTTTCCCCCCAAGAAAATGGAGTTATACTTTAAGACATTTCTATCTTTCCTCCTTTCTTTTTTTTTCCCTTTTGGCTATAATGGTCAGACATATGACCTTGGAGTAGGCTGAAGAAATATATACACTGGGTAGAGGGTCATGCTCTCTGGTCAATGTGTCTCCAGTGCATTTGCATGCTTGTCTGGCGCATCCTCTCCTCTTTCCTTTTATGTGACTGGTTAATAGGTTCAGGCTATCAGTCTCCTTGTTTAACTATGGTTATGGTTTAGGCTTATGAGGTAATCTGGCTGCAGTAAGAACACTGGTCTCCTGCTGGCCAAGGTCACTCTTGCACAACTCTGCCCTGGGTTTTACATGTTTTTCTTCAGTATTAACCAGATGGGCATATGCTAAACTATGGGCACCTGGGGTCAGTGATAAAGAGATATCCCGTTTCCAGAGAAAACACAGGTGAAATCTATAAATCACAAATCAAAGAACTGGTGGCATCCAAAATGCAGGAATGGGAGTATTATTACATAAATGTTTGGAAATTCAGCCACTACTCTGTACTCCCTTCATATAATAAACAACTAACCCAATTTGCGTGGCGTTTTTATTGTTTCCTCGTGTTTTTTATGGGTTTCTTCCATATTTTATAAAAGTGCATGTGCCTATTGCACACTTCCCATGACGCTTGCTACAAATAAATATAATTTGAACCGATTATAGCATAGTGATTCATACAAACTTATAATCAGTATACTTTAAATATGTGAAATAACCCAAAAATGCATCCAAGTGACATAAAATGCATATATATATATATAAATCCAAAATAATCCAAAAAAGTTCATTCATGTGATATAACGTGCATATATATGTGTGTAGATGCAAATATAAATAAATAAATAAATATGTAGCACCCTCCTAGGTAGGTGCTAGGTGAATAAAAGCTTAGCAGCTCCATCTGCTTATTAGCGGAGCCGGATTGTTAATTTTACCTTTTGCATGTGTCCATGTGTGATTAATTTGGTCTGAGAGAGTGTCCCCACTGTATCCAATAGGGGAGCCTGTTGGACAGTGGATGAAACCCAGCCAGTGACACCCAGGCTTTTATAACTATCCCAGTGGGTTGGCACAACAGTGGTGCATCCTGGCATATGTTATAAAAGCCACGGGCACATGTGACAGAGTGTCTTTGGGTGGGAATCCAGGTCCCAGGAGGAGGGTGATGGCTGTCTCTGCTCCTGTTTGCTGAGGAAGGTGGTCACAGGCAGTCGGCCTAGTAAACCAGTGGTGTGGCTGAACCCAGAGGTCCAGTGAAACTGACTGTACAGGTAAAGTCAGAGCACTGGAAAAACAGTGTCCATGAGTACAAGGGAGCTTGCCAAACGGTCGGCCAAGGAAGGGGACCACTCCAGTGGCTTGAGTCAGCAGACGGGTGTCAGCACACAGGCAGTGATAGTAAAGGGGGTGCCACTTTGGTAACCCTGAAGAGAATATTCAAACAGAAACAGTCTATTTATCTTCACTTCTGCGGCAAGGTGAAGCAGCGGCCTTGCCGCACACTACAGATCGTTGTAATCAAGTTTGTGCATAGTTCATAGTTGGAGTATCCCACTCATCCCTTTTCCCATCCCAGTTCTAAATAAAACTCAAAAACCAAATCCCCTGGACTGATTATTGTCTGAGCTAAGAACTGTTACTGCCGTTTATCTACTGTCAGTTGCTAATGGTAACCCAGAGGACCCAAGAAAGTGTAATTCTCAGCAGCTCTCTAGGGGGCAGTGCTACAAATATATATATCAATAGAAAGTACTAGGTATAGTCCGTAACAGTCAATTAAGGTGCTAAAACATGTAAAGTGCTCCGTGATTGCAAAACTTGGGAAATATAGTAGATAGGCCATGCACCGAACAGTCTTCATAGTGGGTAGATAAATAATAACGAAGAAACCCCAAGGTGCCAGTGAGATGGGGAATTGCCCACTCACCAGATGTAGTTGACCTTACTTGCTGTACAGCAATAATATCAAAAAAAGCTTGCGTGGTCACCGTGACCAAGATGAGATGTCCCCGTGAGAGCGAACCTGCTACTTCCTGGTTTCTCAGACGGATGACCCCTTTGCTAGGCAAATGACAATAAAGAAGACTCGACTCCTCTAGTGAAATTCTGTAGTAATTTATTACCCAATCCTGGGTTAAAATGGTTTAAACTACAAAGAATCAAGGATCCAGTAGTTCCAATAGGTATGTTTCATACAGCATCCCACCTCTGTGCCGGGAACTGTGGGGCTAGAGACAGGAACACAAACACTGCCGGTATGCGTTCCAATCACCTCTACTGACTTCACAGTGTGCGTTCCAATCTTACGCATTTCGTCATTAAAAATTACATCCTCAGAGATTTTGTTTTATAACTTTAAGGGAAGCCAAAAAGTGTTACATTTCTATTATTTAACAGGAGCCTAAACAAAATTGTAGTGCCAGCTTTTGCAAAGCACGGTAGAGCCTTTTTGTCAAGCTCTAATCCCTAAAACTATTGTTCATTTGTAATTCTAGTTGTCCTCTTCCTCTCTGGATCTTCTCTGTTTGGAGTACCTCAATGATGAAGAGATTAGAGCTGATGTAACAACATTGGTGCCACTCTTTATATTATTACACTGTAAAAGCAGGGCCCCACGGTGATGTCCACTAAGGGGTGTGTCCATGAGGTCCTACACTCACAGTATGTCTTCAGTTTTCCCAGTGTCAGCGAAAACATCTTGTAAGGAAAAGGATTTACTGTGGGGAACAGCACTGAAGAGAAGGTGAGTATTGCAACCACAGCTGCAATTTTTTAAAGCCTGGAGTTGGACTTTAGGCCATATTTCCTTCTAACACTAAGTCCTATTATCCATAGATAGTTTAGCCAATACAACTAATTCCACGATTTTCATTCTCTATTGTATACTATGTACCATTTTTGTTTTTATTTGGGCTCTATGCTATTCTGTTTTTTCTTTCTGTAGATTCTTGCTAACTCACAACATTGACTCAGATATAAATGGTATCCCTGGGTAATAACTAGAACTGATCAGGCAAGGTCAATATTGTGTAAAGTTTACAAGCCACCAATTGACGCCTTCCTTGAGTACATGATAATGCATTTAATTCCTCTGCAAGTAACCAGACAACCTTTACAGCTATAGGTTAAATGTTAATGTTTACTGGGTGATTATTAGAATTTATGAGAATTCTGGTAAACTTCACTAAATGTGTAACATTTCTGTGTGGTTGCTATAAACGCACACAGGGAATGCTATTCCTGCACCTTATCTAATCACTGGTAAATAGTAATCAAGGCTTTTGCTGCACTTTTGTTTATTGTTGATTTAGAAACTGTTAGGCCAGCCATAGATGGAGTGAATTTCTTTCCTGCAAGAAATTTGCTTGATTCCCCCATTAACACAAATAGTGTTGACAGCCAGGAGAATCCCTCCCGCTGAGCCATTGTGTTCTCCTGTCGGGGTGGGGAGCCATCCGAGCAAAAGAACACTGCTTTTTTTCTAGCGGCTATAATAGCCGATAGAAATAATCAAATGTAAAATCTAAGAGGCTTCTTGTACTCAAGTTGATCAAGGAATCAATTTAGGTACATTCAGCCTGCCCATACATGGTTCAAATTTTGGGCGATCTATGGCCAGCTTTAAGCCTGGTACACATGGGCTGAATGTCGGGAGACATCAGCTGGTTCTAAAAAAAAACGGCCAGCAAACCAGCCCATGTGTTTGTCAGCTGGTCTGACAGAAGCTGGACGTTTGGCCGGCTTCTGTCGGAGGAGCATGCTGGAAAACAGCAGCCAATCAGCTCCAGATCAGCGCTCTCAGCCAATGTACTGGTGTCCCCCTGTCAAACAACAACAGCTCAGAAATTGCTGTACTAACATCAGACTGCTAGTAGAGACTATTAGTGTGTACCAGGCTTTAGAGTTTGTTCCCAGCAGATGCATTATAATGCATTTCACTGCATTTTCCAGCTCAGGGGAAATATATGGAAATTAGAAAATCAATTGCAAACTTCCATTCTGGTGTGAACAAGCCCTTACAGAGAAAGAGTTAGACTCTAAATCTCCACTCTTAAGTAATTACAGTATTGCAGCTTTACCTGTCAGGGATGGATGTGTGTGCTATTAATTACTTTATTCTCACTCTGTCAGATCAAATATGTCAGCCCAGGCTGTAAGTCCCCCATGGACGTTGAACTGTAACCTACCTGAGCTCAGGACTGGTAACACATTTCTACGCTGCTGGTGGAGGGTAAACTATCAATCAACCTCTCATTTCTTTTACAATATTCTGACAGCACCTTTGTTATATTATAGTTTTATATTGAGTGCCACTGGAACAGCTTATGGTTTTAAGTACACTAGGTATTATATTGCTGCATATTTAAAAGGATTGAAAATATATTTTTAATCTTTATAAATACGTTAAAGATATTATATCTTAGTGACTGGATTTTAGATTGACTTCATTAGTGTCACTTTATTACAAATGTACATTGATGAATGGTTCTCTTTAAGTTAACTATAGATGCTACATGATATTTGGACATTAACGTACATTCACCACTGCAAATAATCAATTTTTTCTAACATAGTATACTTACATAAGTGTTTGTATCTATGCACTTATCAGACAGCCTCAGCATGGCTTAGATACATTTCCATCTGAGAGCTATCAACCAAGCGTTCCTGCTGCGGTCTGACTACAAATGCCAGAAAGTTAGGAATTCCAGTAATAATTATGTCTGTGAGGAGTCTTATTCACTTATACTAATCCACACAATTTGCCTATAAAGCTGGCCATATACTGAGCAAATTTTTGCCCGTTTCTAATGAACTGTTCAAAATTGGATCAGTGGGTGGCCTTGTTGGCACGACTCTGCCCAAAGTCCTTTAAAAGAAAAATCAAAGGAACCAGGCATAAAAATATTGTCCGAACATCACCTACATCCAATTAGATGCAGGCATAATTTTGGTATTCTGACAATCAAAGGCAACGGCTGTTAGAATACAAAAGTCGCCACAGGGAATTTGTCCATCTGTGCTTAGCGTGGATCGAGGAATACACGGTATGTATGGCCAGCAGACCTTCATGTTATGGCGACCTGTAAATTTGCCCAAAATATTATGTTGGCTACTCAGTAAAACTGAGGACACACATTGCAATCTGATTTTAAAATCCGCTGACACCAACTATAAAGAGTAAGATTTTTCAGCTTCATAAGCTGAATAGATTGTTTAGGTAGACTATGCTCTGCAATGTTGGTAAATGTGACCCAGAAACTTTTCCCCTATTCCCCTTGGTGTGCCAGAGAAGTTTCCTTTTCTTTTTTTCTTTTTTTTTTGGAGATGTCTTATTTTTACACTTTATACCTATCGGTGCTTGTAGTCTACCCCAACGTATCACATGGTGTTTTTGGGCTTTAATGTGGTAGCAGATTTGGATATATGTTTTATTTGCAAGAAATAGTGATAAATGATTTTTCCGGTAAATTTCCTAACACGATGTATACATAATTTAAAGATTCCTTGATATATACCCCAAAATATGATAGACAAAATCTGCTGATAAAAGTGATATCACATAGGTACAATTTTAATGTAACTTAGTGGAATAGTAAAGCTCAAAGTAAATGTTTGCGTTTTACTTTAGGATACATTTACTGTATTTCCCTTTCAACACTACATTGGCATACACCTAGGAAAAAAAGTGGATTGGATAAATGTTTTATTCTTTTAGTTTAATGTTGCATGTCTTCAGTGCCTGCAGAGGTTTCCTACTAGAAAGTTGCTGGAAATTGGCAACTTACAAAGACAACTGGGACACAGCTCCAAACGAAGGAGCTAAATTATAAAATTCCTTGACTTGCTTCATTATATTATTATTATACAGAATTTTTATAGCGCCAACAGTTTGCACAGTGCTTTACAACATGAGGGCAGACAGTACAGTTCCAATACAATTCAATACAGGAGCAATCAGAGGGCCCTGCTTAATAGAGCATACAATCTAGGATAGTGGTCAGGAACCTTTTTGGCTGAAAGTGCCATGAACACCACATATTTTCAAATGTAATTTAGTGAGAGCCATACACTATATTTCAGGGGTCGGGAACCTTTATTTAATATTCATATTCATGGGCCGCAGCTATACAGTGAGTAGATGGAGCCGCGTGAAAGTGCCTGGAGTCCGGTCTGAAAGAGAGCAGAGCAGGCAGGTATGCAATGAGGCCGGAGTGGTGAAGCGCCTGCAGGCCTGTGAGTGATGGAGGTGAGTATAGACTCTGAGAAAATGGCGGCCGGCCGCTGAAGGCCTCAGAAGTGTATGTGAGAGGCAGCTCCCGCAGGTCCCCGGGTGTCGGAGGGGAAGGAGATCGTGTCTGTCGGGGCACAGGGAGCGAATGGCAGGTCTCCTTACCGGGCAGTGATTGCCAAGGCCCTCAGATGCACAGCACACGAGCCGGCGGCGGTACCGCGAATAGGCCGCGGGGTCCGTACCGTGGCAATCTGGTCACCCAGAGACAAACTGAGGGTAGCAGTGGGTAGCCCACAAAGTGTACCGTCAATGGGTGCAGAAATCTCCTTGGCACCGGGCACAGCTACGCAGATTGCACTGGATTGAGTGGTAGACGCGGCGGAGCTCTGGGACTACACGTCCAGCGGGGCTCACGTCCGGACACGCCCCCCTTTATTAAAGATTTGTCTGCAAGCCAGATGCAGCCATCAAATGAGCCATGTCTGGCTCGTGAGCCATAGGTTCCCTATACCTGCTCTAGGAGGTAGGGTGAAGTGATACAAAATGTAATAACTGTGGGGGATGTTAGGTTTAGGCTTCATTGTCACAGAGTTCTCTCTATCACAACGTAACTACAGCACTTCCACATTATGGCGTAATGGGAAATCTCAGTGACATCATCTGTGGTTACAACAGGATTTCCTACTCTGGTAGCCATTTGGGCAGGGCCTAACCAATCCATTTCTGCCTCTTCTCCTCCTGCAACAATGGATCACTGCAAAGTTAACCATTAAGTGATCTGCTGCTGTAATATTTCTTACAGTAGCTATTGCCCTTTGTCTTATTAGAAGTACAGATTGCCTAGATATCACTTGAGGGTCCAAAAATGCCAGTTTTGCACTTTAGGTAGGTCTGAACAAGTTAACCACTTTGACAATGGAGTGAAGAATGAAGCAATTATAGAGTAATTCCCTGTTCCTCCAAGTTTTTTTTTTAGACATGTCAGAGATGTAGATGTATTTTTAGACTCCTATGGAAGACAGAGCAGAACATGGAGTAGAAGGTTACCTTGCTGATGTCACAGAAAACATCTTCATGGTAATAGATTTCATACAAACTGCAAAAATAGCAAGTTCATCAGCAAGTCAGGTCTTGTAGAGTTTCTTATCTCTTCTCGTCTCATGTTTCCTGGAGGAGTATGTCATGCTGTTCCTCCCAGGTACATGCCATTCTCTAATTTTATTCACTGTCTTCTGTGGGCTGGGAGTTATGCAATTACTGTAGGCTGGAAAGGTAATTTGCGAACCAGTTTGTTTAAGTGTATGTTTCATTGTACAATTGTGCAAGCAATGTTGCTTTTACTGCCATTGTAATACATATAATTACTAGTGATGTAAAATGGACTGTCACTGAGCATTGTTATTGTTCATTACATGGGGTGCACGAGGTGTTTTAGAGCTGCTAGTAGTCACGTCTTGTATGACTATCAGCATCTACAGTACATATGAAGACCGCTTCTATGTTTACATGCACGTTGCTTACTTTATACCATTGTTCAGTTAAATGCCATTCAGTTTAATGTTGACTGTATGGTGCAAGTCATATGTGAGTGTGTGCTGGTAACGTGTATCAAAAGCCAAAATGTTTGAGTTTTCACCAGAACAGGAATAGAGGGGAAATTTTTCCTGTAACAACTTTCTAAAAGGGGATTTCCATCAGAGATTTGCTCCCACATCTTACTGTGTCTACAGTACAGAAAGTGAATTAATAGCACCCCACTGAAACATTGCTGGCAAAAAAATCTTACGTTTAGTAGTGCACTTTTCAAAATGAACAACATCAAAAAAGGTTTGGCTTTAGTTTTCACGTTAGTTC
Organism: Pelophylax lessonae; assembly: GCF_965119305.1. Taxonomy (NCBI): domain Eukaryota; kingdom Metazoa; phylum Chordata; class Amphibia; order Anura; family Ranidae; genus Pelophylax; species Pelophylax lessonae. The sequence goes on along the minus strand of NC_138770.1, from coordinate 164,742,433 downwards.
CATCACATGGATGGCTAACACTGTTATAGGCTGGACATTGTTTGGCAGAAGCAAAGCTACTGTCACAATGAAATGGGAGTCCTGGTTACAGTAAGTAAGCAAAATCATTTTTCTCACACTTTTTAAAAAGCAGAAATCTAACCTAATTTTTTATTCTTGTGACTGATGTATCCAAGAGAGAAAGTGAGGAGGAATCCAACATTTTAAAGCTGTCGTTGTCAACTGAACTGAAGAAAACTGGAAGACAATCTTCCAATGGGGATAACTGTTTCAGTGAAAACTGTATGAGGAGGAATGTCTCCGAATTTTAGGGAAATTACTTCATATTGTGTCTCGAGGGGCAGAAAGTTCCCCTGTTAAAAAGTTATTGCGGCACAGAACACAATAAAAATAATCCATATTCCCATCGCACACATTCCTGAAGAAAGATTTAAGGCATTGAGTGCTGTAGCAACCACCAGCTGGAGACTGGATCATAAATGTTACAATGAAGATATTTGTCAGCACACCACGGATCTTTAAGGTGAGTCGAAACTCTTTTTTATTGAAGCATGATCGCATTACAAACAAGAAAGTGCAACGTTTCGGAGTAACTTAGGACCCCTTCGTCAGGCATGTCACACATGCCTGACGAAGGGGTCCTGCTTGGCTCCGAAATGTTCCACTTTCTTGTTTGTGATGTGATCATGCTTTAATAAAAAAAATGTTTCGGCCTGACGATTCATAGTGTTCTGGAAAATATCTTCAGTAATGACCACAATAATACACAGAGATTCTAACCTCTACCCAGTGTATTTAATATCTAGCATTCCACTTTAAATGGACATCTAGTCCTGCCATTAGCTGAGTTTCATCTCCCTCCTGCCACTCAGATGGTAAATGTAATTGTGAAGATTTTATATTTAAAGATATACAGTATTTGGATGGGGGAAGAGTAAATATATTTGCTGGCAAACACCCATGTGTTTGCACAAGGGCCCCCTGATGATGTGTTGGTCCACATGTGTTGCACACCCTGGTTATTTCATGTAGTTGTACTTACCTACAGACATAAGATGTTTCCAGTACCTGTTTTTATCCTATAAATCTCTGCCAGAGATAGATATAGTGCCCTCCTTTAGCATTCTTGCACCTTTGATCTATGCTACATACATTGTCTACAAATCTGCCCTGGTCCCAATTTGATCCTTGGACCTATTGCCATTGATGGTATTCAAATGCTATCTCTTTTGAGAGAAAACTGTAAAATCACAAGAGTAAAAAGCATTACTGAGCTTACTCAAAACAATTGACACGTGGTATTTCAGAGAAACCAATCAATGGCCTAAAGTGGTTGTAAACTTACCTTTAGCGTTTGTATCTAGTGGTAAGCCTAAAACAAGGCTTACCTATAGGTACTGAAAATATCTCCTAAACTTGCATCATTTAGGAGATATTTACATTGCATGCAACCGCTGACATCATTGGTGCATGCACTCTGAAAGAACGGCCGCCCATGCCGTTCCTTCAGAGCCATGTGCCATGACCAGGGGCTCCCACGTGCATGTGCGGGAGTGACATCATGCGGCTCCGGCCAGTAGCACAGCCGAAGACTGGGGAAGACTGATGTGGCCTCCAGTGGGGACAACGCGGGCTTCGTATGCAGGTAAGTGTCACATAATGTGCTAGTTTATGATGCATAATAGCACATTATGCATTTAATTTGCAGGTAAACAAACAGAAAAAAAACATTTGCAGACTTTACTTCCTCTTTAAAGTGGATGCCTATTGGTTGCTGTGTCCTAAATATCTAATCTATGTGAACAGCTGATGAAAATGAATCACACATAAGTGTTGCAAAGCCAGACCCAAGACAATATGTTTACTCCAATGACACCAAACTCCGGCACACATCCGGTGAAGGAATTTTTTTTCTTTCTGTGATAGCTAAGGTCACAGCCAGCCCCTTCTCTCTACACAGAGGCTGGCATCCGGGTATACCCCTTAAGTAGGAATACAACACAATGCAATAAATCAACAAGCATTGATGCTACAGGAAGCCACACACAGAATTTTTTTCTATTACAGGTGTTTATAAAGTGCTGATGATTTACGCAGCACGTTACATATTTTAAATACACACGAGTCCCTACCCTCAAGGAGCTTACAATCTAAGGTCCCTATCTCACATGCATACATATACCTGTACATACTTGGGTGAATTTAGACATTAGCCAAATATCCTTCCAGCATGTCTTTTGGAGTGTGGGAAGAAACACATGCAAGCACCGGGAGAACATATAAACTCCATGCAGGTTTGTCCTGGTTGAAATTTAGTCCTCCTGAAGAAAGGCTTTTCGCCCAACAACACATGATGTAAAAAACTGACGATGAACATCAGTCAAATGGATTCATAAATATTGGTAAAATCTTTTTGTATTAAAACCTAACTTCAGCTAAAACATTTTATATTTTTTGTGATGAAGTGAGAAAGAGTTAAGAGGTTTTCTTTTGCTACCTATTGATTTTTGCCTTTAGTTCTTGAGAATTATATAAAAAAGCCAAATTATATTATTAGATTGGGGGAAGGTTAGGACACCCAAACTCATGCTATATAACAGTGTGTGTATATTTACAAAGCAACTAAAGCATTAATTTTCTGTAGAGTGAAATATATCTGGTTGACCATGCCTTCAGCTGCTGCTCCCGTCTCCCATGTTCCCACTGCAGCCTGAGAATGTGTAGATCAGCTGATGTCATCTACTGAGCATTCTCCAGTTCCAGTTTTCTTCTAAGCTCTTCATTTCCTCCTTTTTCTTATCTCAACAGTCCATGTGACTATTGAGTTGCTAAGCACTCTGGGGGTAAATGTAATTGCTAATACCTGTAAAGTAAAAAAGAGCCTTGGATGCAGATACCGTCTCAACAAAATGAAAGCCAGTGTCAATCAACTTTAAACTCTGCCTACACCATAATAATGCACAAACAAATACACATTTGATGTTCAATAAAATGTATAGGGAGCTGTAAAACATTTTTGATAGTTACAATTTAATTTGAATTGCTCTTCTGAAACTGTTTTTTTAGTTATATGAGTGGCACAGCACCCCAAATCAGTGGGATTGATTTACTAAAACTGGAGAGTGCAAACTCTGGTGCAGCTGTGCATGATAGGCAATCAGCTTCTAACTTCAGATTGTTCAATTAAGCTTTGACAAAAATAAATGGAAGCTGATTGGTTTCTATGCAAAGCTGCACCAGATTTTGCACTCTTAAGTTTTTAGTAAATCAACCCATAAATGTAGAGAGCCTACATCAGCAGAGTAATAGAAGCCCTTCCCAGGGATCTTTCCCTGCAGATGCCAAAGAACATGGAAAGATCATGTGACCACACAAAAGCGCTACAGGAATAAGGTACTTCAAGTTTTAAACAAAATCAAAATACAGTGGCATGATATGTAGCATTTATGTCAATTAAAGTGGTAGTATACCACTTTTAACTACAGGTAAGCCTATAATAAAACCGTGCCGGTTTAGGAGATATTTGCACTGCATGAAGCCGCTCACGCGAGCGGCGCATGCGCTCTGAAGGTCCGGCGGACCTTCAGATTTCCTTGCCAGGAGCTTGCCGGAAAATGACTCCTGCGCGCATGCGGCTCCGGCCAATCACAGCGACGGAGCTGTGAACCCGGAAGAGAAGCCGAGGGATCATGTCAGCTCCCACAGCGTTGTCCGGGGGTCAGTGTCGGGGCTTCGTTCTAAGGTAAGTAATTCATAATGAGCAAGTATGCGATGCATACTAGCACATTATGCCTTTGTCCTTGCAGGGTGTTTTTTTTTTTTTAAGTATACAACCGCTTTAACACTTCTCTGTTTAGTATCCCTTTAAAATTTCACCATATTACAAAAATATCCATAACGGATAATGAGCATCCATTTTTGCTTGAGCTCCCAGAGCAATTATTGTAAGTGGTTAGTGAATCAGTTGCAACACTTCCGACAATTAGATGTTCGTAACTTTCTGTACCGCACGCAGTTGCTCTTTACACGTAGCTGTTGAATGCGCCCACCTGTGTGACATCACCGCTCAAAACATCAAAACATGATCACACTCACTTATATACATGGTTACCAAGTGCTGTGTTCCTCATACAGAGAACATATCCAGCATTTCTCAGGTTGTCAATGGTATGTAACAAGTATCTGACACTTCACACCAAAGGTGGGAAATATGTACAAGATCTGCTTCTATGGTACATTATAATGCAAAAGGCGTATTATTCTCTCAATGTACAGCAGAAATTGGACTGATTATTCTACTATTGTTTCAATGACATGAGAAAGAGCAGAAATGTCTTTCTATAAAGGCTGCAGTCAAATCCACCCACATATCCAAATATCATTAACGGCCTCAAAGATCCAGTACAGGAACCATTAAAAAATAATAGGTTGTATATTACAGGCATTAGCACAATAACATTTTCTTTATAAAGAGAGCAAAATCCAATTATGTACTAACAATAGACTTCTGATGAAGCAAATGGTCTTTATAGATAGTTTTGCAAAAGGGAAAAAAACATAAAAAGCTATTACAATTTTAAGATGTCAAGCAGATAGTATTTGCTATTACTGATCCATTTCCTACTGTTTATAGTTTAAAGAGTTAATATAACAATAGAAATATGGTCATTTTTACCCAATCTGCTTGATATAATTCATAGTTGAAAACTATTACAGGTCTCTTGGCTATTATTCTTGAGGCACTATTACATTACTGAGTGCTGCGTAGTTCTCAACTGCCTTCTATTTGGAAGGGCAGTCCCTCCTCTGGAACCAAATCCTCTCTTTCCCCTTTGATGTCTGATGTATAGACCTCTAGAAAATGGTACTGTTTAACTTCCAACTCAACAAACTACAAAAGCTACCCTTGCAGTGGGACACCTTTGCACCATGCTTGTTAACTCTAGGGGATGGGGAATAAGGTGTTATACCTTAGGCCTAGTACACATGGCTGAATGTCGGATGGCATCGGCCGGTTCAATAAAAAACATCCGACATTTGGACCGTGTGTAAAGCAGCTTGTCCCATAGAAGCCGGTCCTTTGGTCGGCTTCTGTCAGATGAGCATGCTGGAAAACCAGCAGCTGACCAGCTCCCAATCAGCTGAGCAAAGTGTTCTGGTGGGGGCCATCCGCCTGTCAGAACACAAAAGAACAGCAGGGGAGATCGCTGCACTAACGTTGGATAGTTAGTACAGCGGCTCCGACCAAGACTGTCAGTTTTTTCCATTCAACCCGCCGGGTTGAACGAACAAAAACTATTGGTGTGTACCAGGCTTAATCCTCACTCAGGCAGGCCCCTGCGCTCTCCTACGCTCTAGCTTGTGGGTGGTCTCTTGCCTTCCTTACATTCAACTTGATGATGTCGTTGTGGGACTGCGACCTGGAGAGCCTTTTAGAAGAGTCTTCCAGAGACCAAAACCTATCTTCAGAGTCTCTGTTGTTTATGATGAATTGCTCTGCATCCTGCCCTGAATTCTGCTTGATGATGTAATTGTGGGACTTCCTTTTAGAAAAGTCTTTCGAAGATCAATCGCACAGATGCAGGTAGTCTGACGGAGGACTTATCTCCTAGAGAGACCGATGGAAACCTAACTTCAAAGTCTCTGTCATGATCATTGAAGATGAATTGCTCCACAGTGCCTGAAAATATAGTGGTCAGTGAAAGCGTGTTTTAAAACTCTTTTATATCTTATATGTAAATACCTAAATAATGTCAATAACCTTTCCATAAGTTTACTTTAACATACTTCCTTTTCTGAGGTAAGAAAGAGAGACACCTTCTAGCATAAATTATGAAGGCAAAAGACATGCCCATGCCACATTCCCAGTTATGAATACCAGAAAGAATTAAGGTGCAAAACTTATGCAAAAAAGAATTGGTTAAACTTACAAGTGCTTTTTTTACCCCTTTATTTTCATGGCTTTTCAAACAATAAATGTATTCATTTAGAGGTTGCATGAAAGGTTTAGGATAGTATAGTATATTTTTGGTAGCTAAATTATACATTTTTTAAGAGATATGAGTCAGAAACAAGTGAAGAACAATTAAAAAGGAAAAGAGAACAGAGATTTGTTTCCAAAAGAGGGATAGTGCCTGTAAATAGGAGACAGGTTTGGGCTATGCTTTAATATTTACAACTTCAAGGAAAGAAGGGAAAGGGAATACATGATAAAAAAAAACTTTAAATGCAATAAATATATGAATAAGGCTCAGAAAGGCACTCATTTCAATATGAAGCTTAACTTAAGAAAACAAGGGCATAACTACACACTGGCACAGTGGACTTTCAAAGGGGAACATTAGAAAGTATAATTTTACCGAAGCAGTGGCTGCTTGGACCAAGCTTCCATTAGAAGCTGCAGGTTAATCAACAGTAAGTAAATTTAAACATGCTTGGGCTTAACATAGTCTCTCCTTAAAGCAGAGTTTCACCCTAATTTTGAGGTTTACACCATCAATTACATTAAAGCATCCTGAAAAAGAATTGGATAATTATTATTTTTTGGTTTCACTTACCTTATTTTTAATTAAAATTAACTTACCTTCCTGCCACTTCCTCCTTCTGCGGCTGCGGCCGCCGACGTCACTTCCTCCTTTGCATTGACTCCTGGGAGATAAGTGTCATCAATCCCAGGAGTCAATGCACCTGCACCGGTGTCCCTCGTCACTTCCGGTTCAGGCGCGTCATTCCCTGCTGAATGAATGAGAACAGCTTCTGGGCATGTGCAGAACCAGCTGTGGGATGACGTGCCTCAACCGGAAGTGACGAGGCATGGCATTCCAGGAAGAGGGACACGAAGAGGGACACTGCGGCTTCAGCTGCCCACACCGCAGATGGCAGCGCTGGACAAGAACTTTCCAAGGTAAGTATTTCATCCTGCAGGTAAGCTAAACAGGGGACAGTTCAGAGGCTATCGTTGCTTAAATGCACTAGCCCTGACTGTTCTAGGGGTATTTTTATGTAAAAAAAAAAAAAATTGGGGTGGAACTCCGCTTTAAAGTGAACATTTACTCATCGATAACATTCCTCCCCCCTCCAATCTTCAGTCAGTCTTCTGTGTTTCGATATTACCATAGTTTGGTAGGATTGTGCACTGATTATATTGTAAATGGACATGTTTCAACCTCCATAGGCACTACTGGATCAAAGATTTGGTAGAAAGGTACCAGAGAAAATTGGCAATCACACACTTGGATGAAATAAGAGTGAACATCTGTATGAGTTTCAGTTCAGGTCTCTTTCATTCAAAGAAAAAGTAAAAAACTTTGACATTTGTCACTCCACCATTGATTAGGTGGGGTATTCCTCAGAACCCCCCCCCCCCCCCAGAGTATGCTCTGAGGCTACCCCTGCTTCAAGATTTCCAAATTAATAATTTATAATTGCAGTATGAAGGCATTGAGAAGCTTATACATATTTGTTATCATTTGTGCTAGGTGACGTCACACTACAACGCAGTCACTCCGCTTGCAATATCCAGGCACTGAATGTATAGCCAGAGTACTGCAATCTTTGTCTGTGCAGGATCATTGAGAAGGCCTCTAGTGGCAAAGGATAAGAGGTTCTGTGCCATTACCACCAAGAAAAGAATTGGATATGTGTGTGTTACTATGGAAATGTTGGGTGCTGAGTTTTTCAGTGTCCATCTCAATCCCCAGCTAGGGCCCACAGAGCTGTTGTTGCTTTTTTTTTTACCAAGGCCATTTATTGATTGATACTGCTGATAAAGTGGTTGTGTGCTTTTGCAATATCTGTGTTCCAGAGAACAAAACATCTGGTAATAAAATGGTTGTATTGTGACACATGCTACTTTAAGTTACAAGCTATAACTCGTCAAAATTAAAGGTAAAGGCAAGCCTGTGGGAACATGGGCCAACCAGCTCCAAAATGCCTGCTGTGCAAACATGAAGTCATCTGTCAGCATGGGCCCTATGAAAGTATTTGTTTAACTTGTGCACTGTGTATTATTTTATGAAGCAGAGAATGGAAGTCTCAGATGTCAGCGCCTGTAATAAGTCTTCTGCTTTGTTTAGCACTATGTACAGTGCCTGTGGGGTTCAGATAAATGACCCCAGCCTATGAAGAAGAAAGAAGCTGAGATGCCAAGCTTAACAGTTCACTAACTACAATATCTACATGCAGCTAATATTGTGACAGTTACACAATTTGGTGTATGAAATTTGGAAATGTCAATTACCACAACGCTGACATCAAGGTTTATGCCTCTTAATTACATACATAGTTACATAGTTAGTCTGGTTTAAAAAAGACACAAGTGCAACTAGTTTATCCAATAAAAATGGGGAAAAAAACCCATTAAACCATGATGCAATTTGGCCCAGCAGGGGAAAAAAATCCTTCCTTATCCCCCAAGATGCAATCGGATGTTCCCTGGATCAACTTTACCTATAAATATAGTATCAAGTTAAATTATGTACATTTTGGAAAGAATCCATTTCTGGACCGGAAGATTTTCCCCCTAATGACCAGGCCATTTTTTTGCGAATCGGCACTGCGTTCATTTTAATGACATTTGCGCGGTCGTGCGACACTGTACCCAAACAAAATCGATGTCCTTTTTTCCCACAAATAGAGCCTTCTTTTGGTGGTATTTGATCACCTCTGCGGTTTTTATTTTTTGCACTATAAACAAAAAAAGAGTGACAATTCTAAAAAAAACAAACAATATTTTTCACTTAACAGACAAGGGATCCCGCGAGCAACCTCCCTAAATCAGATAGTAAATTGCTGCAAGCACCTCACTTCTCATAAAAGTGCAATGGTGAATAAATAATCAAATAGTCCTGCGCAATAAAAGAATAATTGCTAATCGGTGAAATAAATCGATAAATAAAGATATTGATAAGCACGTGTAGATATTGCAAATAAATAACAACAAACTGTGCAAATATATTACTCATAAAAAATCAATAAATATATATAAATATATGTGCAAAAACTAATACTTGGATAAAAAACAAAATCCGTGCAAAAGAGCAAAATGGTGCAAAGTGCAAAATGAATAGTCCAATATAACAGTCCCAGTAATCCAGAATATCAAAATGCGAGATATATATCAAAAAGTGCAAAATGCTGGAAAAATAGATAAAATATATAAATATATAAATCCAATATGACAGTCTTAGTGAAAATAAGTGCTGAAGCAGATATCCTCTATAAGTGCTCAAGCCACCTGAATGTGGCTGGTGCTTCCCCAAAAAGAAGTGAGTGACCAGAGTGTCACAGATCAACAGCAACTGTGCACCCCCTTGTGAGTGGGTGCTCACCTCAATGCAGATTCAATAAGGCATAAACGCAGGAGGTCTCAGACATAGCCCGTCTGGATGGTTCCACCCTGATTACTCCTATAAGGTTGGTGCGTCTTTACCTCGACATTCAGCGTCATATGCAGATAAACAAACTAGCAATAGTGCTTATATCCTTCAAGACTTTTATTTAAATAAAAAACAAGATATTGCACTCACATGTATCGATGCATCTATGCACCTTTAAACAGCCATCATATACAGTAAGCCATCCGAGAAAGCACGTGGTTTTTCATCATTTTAGGCCAATTTGCAATCTGCTATGTATTTTTGGTAAAATAAAATCCAAATAAGCGTATTTTATTGGTTTGCACGAAAGTTATCACGTTTACAAACTAGGGGAAAGATTTATGTAATTTATATTTATTTTTTTACTAGTAATGGCGGCGATCAGCGATTTTTAGCGGGACTGCGACATTGCAATGGACAGATTGGACACCTAACTGACACTTTTGGGGGGACCAGTGACATTACTACAGTAATCAGTGCTTAAAATATGCACTGTTACTGTACTAATGACACTGGCAGGGAAGGGATTAACCCAGGGGTGATCAAAGGGTTAAATATATACCTAGGGGGTGTTTTCTAACTGTGGGGGGGGTGGGCTTATGGAATCAACACAGGGACCTGTGTTCCTAAATAGGAGGAACAAAGGAACTCTGTGTTGATTGCTGACAGAACGACGGTCTGCTGTTTACAACAGCCGATCTCTGTTCTGTCTACATGGGGAGTGATCGCGGGTGCCCATCGGCAATCTTGGACACCGTCCTCACGCATCAGCTTCCCTGCTGGCAAATGGGTCGCTGCCGTGAAGCGACGTACAGGTACAGCGTTTTGCGGGAACCTGCCGACCTGCCCCTGTATATCTGCGGCGGCTGGTCAGCATGTGGTTAAAGCAATCTACTCAGCTGGCCTGAACCAGCTCTTGAGGGAGTCTATTCCACAGTTTCACAGCACCTACAGTGAAGAAACCTTTCCACATTTGGAGATTAAATCTCTTTTCCTCCAGAGTTATAGAGTGCCCCTTTGTCCCCTGTGATGACCTTAAAGTGAATAACTTAACTCGAAGTTCACTATATAGACCACTTATGTGTTTGTACATGTTGATCATATTTCACTTTAATCTCCTCATCTCAAAAGAGAATAAATTCAGTTCCTCAGTCTAACCTATCCTCATAGCTGACCTCCTCCATGCCTCTTATCAGTTTGGTTGCCCTTCTCTGCACTTTCTCCAGTTCCCCGATATCCTTTTTGTGAACTGGTGCCCAAAGCTGAACTGCATATTCCAGATGAGGTCTTACTAATGATTTGTACAGGGGTAAAATGATATCCCTCTCTGGAATCCATGCCTTTCTTAATACAAAAAAAGATTTTGCTCTCTTTGGAAACCGTAGCTTGGCATTGCATGCTATTATTATTAGAATCTACCAGAACACGCAGATCCTTCTCCACCATTGATTCCCCCAGTAGTACTCCCCCTAGTATGTATGATGCATGTACATTCTTAGACCCCAAGTGCAGAACTTTACATTTATCAATATTAAACCTCATCTGCCACAGTTGCCCAATTAAACAGTGCGTTGAGGTCGGCTTGTAAGTTGGAGACATCCTATAAGGACGTTATTCCACTGCATAATTGGTGTCATCTGCAAAGACTGAAATAGAATTTGAATCCCAGACCCTATATCATTTATAAATACCGTATATTAAAAAGTAAGGGTCCCAACACTGAAGCTGATGGTACACCACTAATAACCTTAGGCCATTCAGAGTAAGAATCATTAACCACTACTCTCTGAATTCTATGTTTTAGCCAGTTTTCTATCCATTTACAAACTGATTTTTTTTTTAAGCCTGTAGACTAAGGCCCCTTTCACACAGACGGACCGTTCAGATCCACCTATTCGTTTTTTTGCAGATCTGAACGGTCCCCCCATGCATGCCTATGGAGCATCGGATGTCAGCGGAGACATGTCCGCTGACATCCGATCCGTCAAATCTGGACGGTTGGAAACCCTATTTTCGATCCTTCCAGCGGATCGGATCGGATGGGATTGGATGAGAATGGACCGACGGTCCGTTCCCATTCGATTCCCCCATAGAGATGTATGGGGCTGTGACAGCTGTGTCTCCGCACACAGTGCGGAGAACAGCTGTCATTCTCCTGCTCGGCGGGGGATCGGCGCATTGATCCCCCGCTGAGAAAAGCGGAGTCCATTTGCCGGACTATATGTGTGAAAGAGCCCTTAATCTTACACATTAGCCGTGAGTGGGGAACTGTGTCAAACGCTTTTGCAAAAAAGTATACCATGTCAACAGCCACCCCTCTGTCCAAGGTTTTAATTACCTTCTCATAAACAGAAATCAGATTTGTTTAACAACTTCTGTCTTTCATCAATCCATGCTGTCTGTTAGTTAAAATATTTTTTTCCAACAATAACTCATCTATGTGGTCTTTTCAGTATTTTCCCAAATATAGAAGGTAAACTAACAGGTCTATAGTTACTTGGTAAAGACTTTGATCCCTTTTAAATATAGTAACCACATTGGCCCCACCCCAATCTAGTGGTACTATTCCAGTCCTTAAAGAATCCCTAAAAATTAGAAAAAATGGCTACAGAAACAGAGCTAAATTCTTTAAGCATTTGTGGGTGTATGTCATATGGACCCGGTGCTTTATTCACTTTTATGCTATCTAAATATTTATGGACTGTATCAATTTTAAGCCAATGTGGATCATTTGGGGCTGTGTCAATACCATCCCCATTATGCCCATGAGCTCCCCCTTGCTCTTTTGTATACACAGAGCTGAAGAAGGTATTGAATACATTTGCCTTCTCTTGGCCCCAGTCACCCACCCTAGACTATTTTGTAAAGGGCCTACATGCTCAGACCTGTCCTTTGTACTATTGATATATTTGAAGAATTTTGTGGGGTTTGTCCTACTATCTTTTACAATTTGTCGCTCGTTTTGAATTTTTGTGGCCTTGATTACCATTTTACATATTTTGTTATATTCTTTGTAACATATAAACAATTATAGTGTTCCTTCATTTTTATATTTTTTAAAAGCTCTTTATTTGCTATTTATAGGGTTTCTAATTTTGGTCGTGAGCTCACATACAGTCGCTTTGAAGAATTCCCATTCTGTTGTGTGTTCATCGATGCCAATATTCCTTTCCAGTCTAAGTCTTGGAGAGCAACCCTCATCCTTGGAAAATTTGTTCTCTTTAGGTTAAGTGTTTTTATCTTTACAGTGTGTGTTTGTTGCTTACAGTTAATATTAAATTAAATCACCTTATGGTCACTGCTACCCAGATATTCCTTTCTTTTAATGAACATTAGTAAAAAACTCCGCTTGGTTTGAGATTAAAATTGTCTTGCCCTTTAACTTCTTCTGCAGTGCCATTACTCCAGTCAGTTTATGGGTAATTAAAGTTCCTCGCACCCAATGCATACCACTCTAGAGTGTGGTGACCCGGTTCTTTCCATATCTAAATGGCTGTTTTGTTCTCTGTTTAGATTGCCCTGAGTGACACAGCCCTTCTAAATGAAGGACCACATTACTGGATGGGCTAACAGAATGGAAAAGAGGAGAGGATTGTAGGGTATAATAAAGTTAGGAAGTGAAATGACAAAAGGGAAGGAGCACAGGGAGACAAGAGGAGACCAAAGGAAAAAGGGCACTACTACCTTACCGTGCACCCACCCACCTCCTTTTTTCTTCGCTTAGAACTTGTAACATCTGTGTTTGTTGTAGCAGTATTTCATTGGTTTTTCAGATTAAAGCTGAATTCCAGACATGTTTTTTTTTTTTTTTTTGCATATTACATTGGTCCAGTTTGTTGGGCACAGTGGATTTGGAAGACAGCGAGGACCACTACAGTAGCAGCAGCTACTACAGTGATTCTTCACTTCCACAGGGATCAGCCAGGTATGGCATATACTGTACATACTTACATTGGCCCAAGCTTGAACATTGTAACTATGCAAAAAAATGTACCTAGAATTCAGTTTTAAGGTTTTTCAAAGCTGTGGTGGGTCCTTGACAGTGCCAAACAGAAATGAAACTCATTTGTAAGGTGATATTTGGGTGACGGGTTGTTTTATGCAACCATCACATAAACTACTGTAGTCCTGAGTTTCATATGGATTAAACAAGGGAGGACTCCCATAGTATGGAATGGTTTTATAATTTGTCAGTGTATTGTGTACCCACCAACAGGGGCGGGCTGGGCCGGGGGGAAGGGATGCATTTTCCCCCTGGGCTGCTCTGATGCTTTGTAAAACAGGCCGCTGTGTCCCCAGCTCAGAACTGCGCACGCGCAGTTCCGGAGTTGGCCGAGTGCGGCTGTACACAAGTAACTCCATCCAGGACTGCGAGGCAGGCAGAGGCAGCGATGTGTTCTGTCACAGGGCTGAGTGACTGCATTACCGAAGGAGCTACCCGGCCCCTCCCTCCTCCACAGGAACAGCTGCTAGACTCGAGACTGGAACCTCTCTCTCTCTTTGCCCGCCCACATTCCAATCAGCCGAGTGCAGTCGGTGAAGAGAATGTGGAGAATGTGTGAGGCGGGCGGGAAAGTTCAAACTAAGCTGTCGGCTCAACAGATAGAGAGCTCCAGTGAACGTCCAAGTAAGTGAGTGTAACCTCTCCTCCCTCCCTTTCTCTCCCAAATCCCTCCCCCTCCCCTTCACTGCAGAGAAAGATTTTTCTTTCTATCAGCCTGTTACAGTACCTTGCCCTATGCTATGTACTGGGCTCACACTGGCATGCTGGGGTTTGGCTGCAATGCTAGTGTACTGGCAGCCTTCCTGCATGTTACCCCAGTCCCATAGACCTCCTATTAGACTGCACATTTTTACTGCATGCTCTGAAACTGCACAAAAAATGCTGCATGCTGCTTCCTTGTTGGACTTTCAGAAAATGCAGCAAAAACGCACAACCTAAAAGAGTCTAAGAGCCTGCAGCTAAGGAAAAGTGCCAGCACACCTGCACTGCAGCCAAAGCACAGCACACCGTGTGAGCCCAAAGGCTTGTATGCACTTACAGCAGGCACTTACACTCCTCTGAAAAGTGATCCAGTTATGCTGGTTACTTGGCTGTCATGTTTATCCTCCTGCTTTAATACATAGTATCCTTTATCTGGGACAGGATATACATAGGAAACATATACATCATCTTATCATTGTGACAGCCAGACAACCTGCATCTTCAGGAGTGGATTGGGGATGACAGTCTCCATGCATCTCTATGGATAGGTTTGCTTTAAAGAGACGATAACATTTTGTATATTAAAAAATATACATAATCATGTTGGGGGGGCCATGTGACTGAGGGGGGAGGGGGTACTGCCTACCCAGGAGTTGTGTTTGAAATACTGAAATGACTAGAAATGCGCAGGAAATCCACCATACAGAGTCCATTGACAAGTAATAAAGATCAGTCTCAGGCAATCACTCTCAGCTGAGTCCAATGAGAGATGAAAATGAGGGTCACATGGCGTTCTATTACACTTCATAGAACAAAGACTGAGACTTCTCTGTATGGTAAAGTCACTGTCCGCCCTTATAACAAATGTAAAAAATGTGGCAACAATCACTTGCAGAGCATTGCAACCACATCACTGCCTCAGTGTGAAGAGTGTCGCTCACCTCCGGGACGTCATGCCGATCACAGACACTCTGGACTGGAGCGCAGCGGGGGCCGGGGGTGGGGCAGTGCAGCCTGCAGAGGCCCCAATCAATGTAGCGGCCCGGCCGGCAATGCGAGCAGGGGGGCATGTGACGTCACGCGTGATGCGTCGACGCCTTTCACGCACGTCGACGAATTTTTGTAATCGACGAGTCGTGGCAGCCCTAATAGAGACCAATGGAAAACGCCTGTAATCTGCCCAAAAAGAAGCTCATGTACTTTTTTGAGCGTTGGGCGTTTTGCTCACAGCATCAAAATGCTCAGATGTGAACAGGGGCCATTAAAATGAACTGGATTTGTCTTGTTGGGCGTTTTGAGAGCTGATCCTAGAGCAGAAAAACTCCCCAAAAACGCCCCAAAACGCCTACATGTGAACGGAGCCTAACTGTGACTCTCGGCTACACTGCTTGCTTGGCTTGCTCACTCACCAGAGAAGATCCAAACTCCACAAGTAGCCTTAAGCCTCGTACACACGCAACGATTATCGGCCGACCGATCGGCCGTCTTTTGTACAGTGTTGTTGTGTTGGTTGGAATGTGCTCTAGACTGCACACAAATTTTCTCGGCCAACAAAAATCTACTTCAGAAGTGATGTCATGTGCTGGTTAACTTTCCGTGTGTTTTTTCTTCTCTGAGCATGCCCAGTCTTGCTCATCTGAATTTTGTCTGCCGGATTCTGTACTGACTGACGGAAAATCGGCCGTTGTGTTGACTGCCAACAAAAATTTTATAGTCCGCACACCAGATTTTGTTCGGCCGCAAAAGTCGGAGTCGGTTTTCGGAATCATCATACTAACAAGCCAACAATCGGCCGATCGGACGTTGGCCGAAAATTTACGGCCAACAATCGTTGCATGTGTACGGGGCATTAGTGTGGCAGCAGTGACTGCCAAGACTTTAGTCTTCATCTTCCTGCAGTCTCTTTGGTCTGTGTACTGAGTGTGGGGAAGGGGCAGGCTCTCTGTCTCATTCTCTCTGGGACAATCATGTGGAGCAGTCTCTTAGAGACTGCTCCACATGATTGCCCAAACAGAGAGTAGCCCCCACAGAGAGTGACCGCTTTCACGCTGCCCGCACAGAGAGTTACCGCTGCCCGCACAGAGAGAGAGAGACCGCTCCACATAGCCTGCACAATGTTGAGTGGTCTCTTTTTCTCTCTCTCTCTCTCTCTTTCTCTCTCTCTGTGCAGGCAATGTGTAGCAGATGGATGGTGAGCTCATTTGGTGGTTCAGTGGGCCACTTGACTGGACTTGCCCCCCAGGCCTAAGGCTGCCAGCCCTCCCCTGCCCACCAAGCTGGTATACAGTGGCTGGTGTGGGTGACCAACAGATGGTAATTTTTGGGGCACTTTAAAGGACCTGTTTTCTTGGATTATCTCTTCGCTTTGATGATATTTGTTAACTTTGTGATGGTAATGTTACTATGTTAAAATTGAGATATATTTCATTAACATATTTTTTGTGATAAAGCTGTGGCCAAAAATATTCAAAAAAAAAAAAATACATGTTTTTGTTTATCTATGGAATATTGTGGGGTATTTGCAATTGGGTCCTCAATCTGGTTCCAATCTTTATTTTGGTATTCAGCCCTACCCAAATTATGAAGCAGAGAGGTTTTGTAAAATAAGGTGAGTGTCTTACCCAAAACAAAAGGCTCTAAGAGCAGCAAACAAACCTTTTCACCCTAATGATGCTTATAAACTTTACGGATTTATTAACAATTTCAGCAGCTTATTGGAACTGGTTAAAACCCCTATGGTAACTGTAGCCAAATTCAGGTGATCAAACGGGGCACTAAATATCATCAATATTTTGACCAAGACTCAGCCTAAAAGGTTAGTTTCTTTTCTTCTAAATATTTTTGTCACCAGAACAAAAGGTGAGGGTAAATTTTCGAACGGGTTAAATGTTCCTATAACTATGTAAGAACAGAATTTAATTGTAAGGACAGTAGGCAAAGGAAAACCTAAAAAAAAAAGGGCAAAAAAAAAAGACTTTTGATTTATACATACCATCTTTAAATTGTGTATTTTAATATTTGCCTAGAGTTTTGCCATACATGTATTGGCCACAGGTTTTATATCACTGCAGTGTATACATGTATTTTGTTAATACAGTAAGCCTTGTAAAGGTTATCAGTGAATATTTTGTTTTGCAAGACCGGAGTTCCTATTATGACAAAATATGACAATCCAGCCAGAGCAATTAGCTATGAGGCATCATAATGTTTTGAGGACAGGAAGGTGTTGAAGAATGGATGGGGCAATGTACAGACAGATCCTGGAGAGAAAGTTGCTGTGAATCACACAAAAACACAGGATATCATTGTTTACCTCCTAAACAGACAAGATGTCAGCAGTGCTGAAAATACTCTTGCATGGCAAAGGCTCAACCCCGTCCCACACTACATCGCAGATAAACGTCACTTATCACCTCATCATCTCACTATCTACGGACTCAGTAACCCAGAACAAGTATGTAGGAAGGGAAGTCTGAAAATGTTGAACTACTACTTTTTGTGCTGTTCTAGATCTATGATTCCTTGAAGCTAAGATCAAGATAACAAACCCACAGTCAACAATGACAGCTCCCATAGTTTCTATTCTCACGGGTTACCTTTAAAACCCGGAGCCTGTCCCACTCCACCCATAATGACAAAAGTGAAGTTCTCATTTAAAGAGTATGTCTTGCAAAAACTTTTTTGGGTTTGGATAGAGTGGGGAAAGGTTTGATTTTATCCGAAGCTCTGTAAAGGCCCGTACACACTATAAGAAAATCTGTAGGGAAAATTCGTCCGAAGACCAATCTATCGATTTTCGGATTGTAAAGCCTCGTACACACGCAGAGAAATTTCCGCCGACCGGTCGTTCGTCTTTTGTCCAGAGTGGTGTCTGTTGGTTGGAATGTGCTCTAGACTGCACATGAATTTTGTCGTCCGACAGAATGCTACTTCAGAAGTGATGTCATGTGTTGGATTGCTTTCTTTGTGTTCTTTCATCTCTGAGCATGCCTAGTCTTGCTCATAAGATTTTTCCCTGTCGAAATCTGTACTGACTGCAGGAAAATCGGATGTGATTTGACGGTGGACAAAAATTTTATAGCCTGCACACCAGAATTTTTTCGGCCGAAAAGTCGGAGTCGGTTGTCGAGAGCACCATACTAACAAGCCGAAAATCGGGAGATCGGTCGTCGGACGAAAATTCCCGGCCAAATTTTGACTCGTGTGTACGGGCCTTTAGTATGGTGCTTTCGACAGCCAACTCTGACTTTTCGGCTGACAAAATCCTGATGTGCAGGCTATATAATTTTTGTCGTCCATCAAAACAACGTCCGATTTTCGTCTCATTAGTACAGATTTTGACGGAAAAAAATCTTAAGAGCAAGACTAGGCATGCTCAGAGACGAAAGAACACATACAAAACAATCCAGCACATGACATCACTTCTGAAGAAGAATTCTGTCGTATGGGAAAATTCTTATGAAAATAACCTTCACTTTCCACATCAGACTAGCATGCCACAAAAAACGGACAACAGATCGTTCAATAATCTGATCGTGTGTACGGGGCTTTAGGGCTTATGCACATGGCCGATTAGGGCTGTTCATCACTCAGTTCAGCTCATTTCTGTGGAGCGTATGGCCTGGTAATTCCAATTAGCCAAGGACGGAAGCACGTACAAGACTGACAATGTCCACTGTTGTTCGTATGTAATTGCACATGAAACAATTAGCAAAGGTTAGCACAGATGTGCACCCCTGAACACAGATAGATAGAAGTATATCCATCCCTAAGCACAGGTAATCACTCCAGGTACGATTAAATATGAACAGCTGCAGAAAGCTGTGATTTGTGACAGCCTGTCATTGGTTTGTAGAGGCTTCCTGACTGATGCTGAAACAAATAGCTGTACGTGCCAGAGAAACGTGTTGATATGGGCACTGTATGGCCTTAATTGGCCATGTGCATAAGCCCTTAGAGAGATTTTGCCTTGATTTCTGTTTGGGTACAATATTTTATCAGACAGGAAGTGAGGAAAAATCTCAAAATGGAAAACAAAGTTTCACCCTTTTGCCAAAATGCCTCTAGGTGCCTACATCTTGCTTTGGCTCTCCTGTAGAGTGCTTGGGGACCCTAAAAACCCAAGTTTCTCTGTTATAGAAACAACAATCAGCCTTTGTAATTGTTGGCTCAGTACTGCCTCTTTTTAACAGTTTCTGGATACCGTGGGCACGCTACTTAAAATCCAAAGTGTAATGCAGGCTATCTGCTTTGGCTATCTCATGGTAGCCGGTCACATGACCAAATGCCTAAACATCTGGTCACATGATCACTGTTAAAGTGATCTGTCAGTCTTAACCTAAATCCATTCCTTTATCAGAAATCATGTGACCAAATACTTTGGCATTTGATCACATGAACAGCCACCAAGGGATCGTGCAAAGAACTTTTTTCCAGACAGGCAAATATTTCAGTGGCTTTTTTTTTGTGTATGGGCAGGCAAGGGTGAGGGTATACTATCACTTTAGGTCCGGTTTCATGTACATAGATAAGCTCTGTGCCACAGTTTACAGAAGGAAACAAATTTACATATGAGAGAAGAGAAAAGGTTTCCTGGTATCTTAGGCTATGCAAGATTTCCTATGCTGGATTTTAAAATAACATCTCTCCCTTCACAGCATGCTTATTTTCAGACAAACCCATAAAAGCAATGGCCCCCGCTGTAACAAGAATAGTTTAATAAGCAGGAAGTGGTCTTGTGTAATGTGGGAAATCCAACACATAACAACAGTACTGACTGCAGGAATGTTATCTTTTATACCGTGCTTGGAACAAGCCAATGAAAACATGTGACTGGCCATCAATAAAGTCAGATGCTGAAAATCCCTTTTGTGGCCAGTCAGGTGCGTAATGCACAAATATTCCAAGCAGATTCCAGGCATTTCTGCAAGCTTCCATAACATAAAGTAATGAGGCCTTTCTGAATGCCAAGTGGAGGACAGGTTATGATTTCTAAAATCCAGAATCGCTTTAATAATATGAGGTTGAATAAATAAAAACAAAAAGGCTGTTCACTTTGAAAGAGAATTTTCCCTTAGCTTAGTAATTGTGGTATTTTGCAAAGAATACCCAATAAAATGCAAGGAAAATACAAAAAAAATGATTGATTTGTGTTTAAATGGGATGTGTATTCTCTAATGCAATGTTCAAAGGAATTTCACTATCTGAATGTGCACTGGCCCTCTATACAGAGTCTAGCCAGTGAAGTACCTTTTTTAGTTGTTTTTTTTAGCACAACTGACACTAAAGGTATTCTATGAAAATTATATTAAACAGCAATCCAGTCATAAATAAGATAAAAAATAAATAGCCCTATAAAAGATTTAAAAAAAAGCATTTTTTTTTTCTGCAATAAATTACCTTTTAATCCTGAGTTGCTCCCACAGTACTTCTTGTTTGCCACTGGATGTCCTCAGTCTGATGGCCCACCTCATTGAACCCAGTTCCTCTGAGCCCACGTTGTCCTGAACCTGTGTCAGCCTGTGATGGACAATGAAAGGAAAGGCAGCAAAATGAGCTTATCTCTCTGTGACTCTGCTTCCTTCTATTCTTCTTGGCTTGTCTTGGTCAAATGCAAAAAAATCATTATTAGCGCAATGAAGAAAAAAAAATGTAATCGAGGATGTATAAATATTTATTTTGGGCTACATCTTCTAGTATCTCACTTATTTTTCACTTACTGGTCTACTTTTCACCAACGTTTTAATGAACAAAATGCTATTTATTATTTCTATTATCTGATTTAAAAAAACATTTAACGATTCAAGCAAAATAGAGTGTAGCCCATCAAGACAGAAAATCATTATTTCCCGACCTTGATAAATGGATTCCTTTGTATCCACATACCAACAATGTTGAAATCAGGGGTGTTGCTAGGTGGGAAAAAGACCAGGGGCTTCAGCCCAAAGGTAAAATTGATAACCCCTCCCACATTTTAAAATAAGTGCACCCCAAGCTCCACCCAATGCCCCTCCTCACCCCTGCCCAATGTGGGCTGGGCTGCGACCTGTTCATGTGCTGTCCCGCGGGCCTCAATGACAGCACACTGAGTCCAGGCTGAGGGCTCACTTGAGCTGGTTGTAAAGTGTGTGCTGCTGCTGCGGCCTGCTGCTGTGATGTCCGGCAAGCAGCAGACTGCAGCACATCAGATGCAGAAGGGAGGGCTTTAAAACTGACCCGGAAGGCAGAAACAGAATTGGATGGAGGGCCACACTAAAGCCAGTGTAACCAGCCCCCCTTCTCCCCAATATATTCATTTGGTTTCTGCCATTCTCTTTCTGGGAACTGCCTGGTGAGTGAGCGGTGATGTGTGTAAGGCCAGACTGGGAGTAAAAACTAGCCCTGGAAATAATTTCATACCAGCCCCATAGAAATATTATACCAGCCCAACAGCATTATGTCATTATTTTCTTGCTCATAAAAGGGAAAACCATACATTTTAAAGCACATTTGAAGAGTGTGTTCTATAAGGATAAGACAGATATGAAAGCACATAGGGCTTTATATATACACTGCTCAAAAAAACACTTTGAAAATACAACAGATCTCAATGAGGAAAAATATCATGCTGGATTTCTATACTGATATGGATTGGGTAATGTGTTAGGAAAGAAAGGATGCCACATCATTTGATCAAAATAAAAATGATAAAACTACAGAGGGCTAAATTCAAAGACACCCCAAAAATCAAAGTGAAAAAATTATGCAGAAGGCTTGTCCATTTTGCTAAAATTTTATTGCAGCAACTTACAATGGTACTCAGTAGTTTGTATGGTCCCCATCTGCTTGTATGCATACCTGACAACATTGGGTCATGCTCCTAATGAGACGACGGATGGTGTACTGGGGTATTTTCTCCCAGATCTGGACCACGGCATCACTGAGCTCCTGAACAGACTGAGGTGCAACCTGGCAGTGTCAGATGGACCCAAACATAATGTCCAAGAGGTGTTCTATTGGATTTAGGTCAAGCGAGCATGGGGGCCATTCAATGGTATAAATTCCTTCATCCTCCAGGAACTGGCTGCATACTCTCGCCACATGAGGCCGGGCATTGTCATGCATCAGGAGAAACCCAGGACCCACTGCACCAGCGTAGGGTCTGACAATGGGTCCAAGGATTTCATCCTGATACCTAATGGAAGTCAGGGTGCCATTGTCTAGCCTGTAGAGGTCTGTGCACCCCTCCATGGATTGCCTCCCCAAACCATAACTGACCCACCACCAAACAGATAATGCTAAATGATATTTCAGGCAGTATCTCCACAGCTTCTCCAGACCCTTTCACGTTTGTCACGTGTGATCAGGGTGAACCTGCTCTCATCTGTGAAAAGCACAGGGCACCAGTTGAGGACCTGCCAATTCTGGTGTTCAATGGCAAATTCCAATCATGCTCCACTGTGAAGGGCAGTGAGCACAGGGCCCACTAGAGAACGTCAAGCCCTCAGGCCACCCTCATGAAGCCTGTTTCTGATTGTTTGGTAAGAGACATTCACACCAGTGGCCTGCTGGAGGTCATTTTGTAAGGCTCTGGCAGTGCTCATCCTGTTCCTCCTTGCACAAAGGAGCAGATACCCGTCCTGCTAATGGGTTAAGGACCTTCTACAGCCCTGTCCAGCCCTTCTAGAGTAACTGTCTGTCTCCTGGAATCTCCTCCATGCTCTTGAGACTGTCCTGTGCCATCCAGTGCACCTGTTGTTAATATCATTAACACCGAAGCAGCTGAAACTGATTAACAACCACCTCTGCTACTTAACTGACCAGAACAATATCCCAGGATTTTAAATGACTTGATATTATACTCTGATTAAAAGGTGTTCCTGTTTACTGTTTTTTAGCAGTGTATATATAAGTGCAAATTCCAGCTATAAGTGGTAAAAGTGGAGCAATCATCAAGGGGGATCCCAGGAACTCTGGGAATGTGGGGAAGCCTTCATAATAGTGCTCCCATACATTATTGTATTCACTCCCCCCATACATCAGTGACCCCCTCCCCCTTCAGACTGGCCTGGCGGCGCTGTCACTGGCCTCCTCTCAGGTGTGCACCATGTAGGGCTCAGTCAGATGGTTCAGGTTGGTGGCTCTGTTTTTATGCTATAGTCTCCTCATCCACAGACATCTGACTTCTCCCATGACTCCCATCCTGGCAGCACTCCCACTCTTGACTCCTCTCCAGACAATCCCCTCAGACTACAGACACGATAAAAGACAAGAGATAGTCAGAAGTTGCGGAGATGATACAAGAGATGGCTTTAGGCTGCAGACATGGCACAGGAGATGTCAGAGGCTGCAGACTTGATACAAGAGATGGTCAGAAACTGCAAACATGTTACAGGAGATGGTCAAAGACTGCGGACTTGATACAAGTGAACAATGTATCACTGCAACCTCACCAGTGCCTGTCAAATGCAGCCTCATCAGTGCCCATCAAATGCAGCCTACCATTGCCTGTCAAATGCAGCCTTATCAGTGCCCATCAAATGCAGCCTACCATTGCCCATTAATGCAGCCTCATCAGTGGCCATCAAATGTGGCCTACCAGTGCTCATCGATGCACCCTGATCAGTGCCCATTAAATGCAGCGTACCAGTGCCCATCAATACAGCCTCATCAGTGCCCAACAAATGCAGCCTACCAGTGCCCATCAATGCAGCCTTGTCAGTGCCCATCAAATGCAGCCTACCAGTGCCCATCAAATGCAGCCTCATAGTGCCCAACAAATGCAGCCTACCAGTGCCCATCAATGCAGCCTCGTCAGTGCCCATCAAATGCAGCCTACCAGTGTCCATCAAATGCAGCCTCATAGTGCCCACTAATACAGCCTACCAGTGCCCACCAATGCAGCCTACAAGTGCCCATCAACTCAACCTACCAGTGCCCACCAATGTAGCCTACCAGTGACCAATAATGCAGCCTACCAATGCCCACCAATGCAGCCTGCCAGTGCCCACCAATGTAGCCTACCAGTGCCCATTAATGCAGCCTACCAGTGCCCACCAATGCAGCCTACCATTGACTAATAATGCAGCCTACCAGTGCCCACCAATGCAGCCTACAAATGCCCATCAATGCAGCCTACCAGTGCCCACCAATGCAGCCTACAAGTGGCTATTATTTCAGCCTACCAGAGCCCACCAATGCAGCCTACAAATGTCCATCAATGCAGCCTACCAGTGCCCATCAATGCAGCCTACCATGCCTGGATGGATCACACACACACAGAGCGGCGATCTCCTGCTGTGTCATGGTCGGAGCTTGGATTTTAATATTCCCGTGGCCACTGTAACAAAGTCCCGCCTCCTATGATACATGTCATACTGATTCAATTGGATTAGTGTTCCATCTATCACAGGAGTCGGGCTAGGAGGCGGGACTTTGTTACAGAGGTCGCTGAACATTTTAGACGTAAGCTGTGTGACGTAAAACAAGGAGAAGAGGAGGGAGGGGCACTTTGGCACTTGAGCCTCGGCCCCCAGGTTCGGCCCCCTGCAGCCACAGCCAGGCCTTGGGACTTGGGGCTAATAATACTCAAAGAGCAATACAAGTTTCGGGGCTTTTTTGGGAACCCACTCGGGGCTATAGCCTGGGTAGGACCCCCCCTACGCCACTGAGTTGAAATCTACACAAATGTTTCATTTTAAAACAGATCCCCAGTTTTACAATAAGACATCGGACCTCCTGCAGGGAACTGTGTTGGATAAAACGTTAGTATTTTAGTAAAGGCACCATTTTCATTTTATTAGCACTGCAGGGCACTATTTTTACAATACAATCATTAAAACTGGAGTTCCACTTTAACTTTTGGATGGAGTGGTAATTAGAGCAACTGTAAAGTGTTTATTGCTGTCTATATTCCCAATGGAGAGATTTTCTCTCTTTTCCAGTGCTGCTAGTGACTGGGAAGGAAAATGGATATAAATCTCTCCAAAGGGAATAGAGACAGTAGTAAAAACAAATCCAGAAACAGGTGGAATCATCCTATCTTTTGTTATCTAGTTCTCTGTGGACACTATACCAAATTAGAATACAAATTAGACACCCCCACACCCATGTGAGGTGGGAGCAAATAAGTTGATCTTTATGCACATTGAGAAATACACACAAACATATATAAGTTTTCTGGCACAGTGGCACATATACTGTAAAGTCCCACTCATTCGACTTATTTGCTTCCACCTCACATGAGGGTGGAGGTTGTCCAATTTGTACAGTAGTAAAAATGTTTTGGTCATGGGTAAGGGCTGTACACACAGGCCGAATATCCTGTGGCATTGGCTGGTTCAATAGAAACTGGCTGACATTGGGGCCGTGTGTACGGCAGCCGGAAGGGGCATGACCAAAAAAGGTCTGCCGATCGTCAACCGATTCGCTTTCTCAGCCAATGGCTGGGAGCGCTGGCCCGTGTATTCTGGTGGCTGGGTGGGGGCAGTTTCCCTGCCAGAACACAATAGCTTAGTGGGGAAGATCAGTGTACTAACATTGCATTGTTAGTACAGCAGCTCCTCCCAAGCTCTTCAGTTTTTTTCCTTCAGCCTGCTGGGTAGAACAAAAAAAAAAAGATAAATAGTGTGTACTAGGCTTTAGAGTTGGGATGAGTTAAGGAGAAGCAATAAAAACAGAGATTCAGACTTCCCATTATATACAATAAAAAGTTTTGGCTTAACCACTTGCCGACCGCCGCACGACTATCTACGTCGGCGGTCAGCCCCTCACAGGCAAACTAACGTAGGGCTACGTTGCTTGCTTGTGAGGGTCTAGGGAGCGAGCGCGCGCCACCGGAGGCGCGCTCCCGCTCCCGCCTGGTCACGGACCCCCCCGCGCGTGTGACCAGCGGACCCGATGTCCGCCGGCCACTCGGCGATCGGCAGGGGAGAGGGAGAATGTCAGGCAGCTTGTGTAAACAAGCTGCCTGTCATTCTCCTCGCTGCAAAGACACTGATCACATGGATCTACTATGTAGATCCGTTGATCAGTGTCCTTACAGCTGAAGCCACAGCCAATCACAGTAGAAAGCACGCCCCTAGGGACACACACAGCCCCTCCCTCCCAAATAAAGTTAACCCCTTCACTACCAGTGTATTTTTACAGTAACAGTGCATATATATAGCACTGATTACTGTAGAAATGTCACTGGTAACCCCAAAAGTGTCAAAAATGTCAGTCAAGGGTCCGATCTGTCCGCCGCAATGTCGCAGTACCGCAAAAAAAATCGCAGATCGCCGCCATTACGCGTTAAAAAAAAAAACAACAAAAATGACAAAAATCTTTCCCTTTGTTAGTAAACGCGATAACTTTTGCGCAAACCAATCAAAAGACGCTTTTTGCGATTTTTTTTACCAAACATAGGTAGCATAAAACAAATTGGCCGAAAATGTTAAAACATTTTGATTTTTACATTTTTTTGGGGGGGAATTTCATATAAAAAAATGTGAAAATATTGTTATTTTTGCAAAATTTACGCTCTTTTTTTGTTTATAGCGCGTGATCAAAAAATCGCACAGGTGATCAAATACCACCAAAAGAAAGCTCTGTTTGTGGGAAAAAAAGGATGCCAAATTCGTTTAGGTACAGCGTCGCACGACCGCGCAATTGTCCGTTAAAGTCACGCAGTGCCGAATCGCAAAATACCCCCTGGTCGGAATGGGGGTAAAATCTTCCGGGGCTTAAGTGGTTAAAATGGTTCTAAAGCTAAAAAGTTTTTTTTTACCTTAATGCATTCCCTGCTGCTTATTGTACTTCCTCCCAAACACTTACCTCTTGTATCGATCCAGCGATGTGCCCGTATTCAGTTTTTCTCTCCTGTCTTTCTCTTCTCACAGGAGCATTAGGCAGCAGCCAGACCCATTGGATCCTACTGCTGTCAATCAAATCCTGTGAGCAGAGAACCGGGGGCGGGCAACTCTGTGCTGTGTATTTCTTTGGACACACATAGCTTGGCCCTGGAGAAAGACTGAAGGTGTGCCCCCATAAGAAGTGGCTTGGTATGGGGGCAGACACAGAAGAGAAGGAGCCAATATCACCAACAGGGACCTCAGAAGAGGAGGTTTGGGCTACTTTGTGCAATTTATTAAAACGTAATTAAAAAAAAGAATTGCCTTTACAAATGTTTTAAGTTAAACAGAAAAACAAATACTGCCTCATTAGTATTTCCTTAGTTACTCAAAAAGAAGAGATATTGCTTTATCAGTGCAGACAAACCCATGATACCCTAGCTGCTATATATACATAGACGCATATGTAAATAGAAGCAGGGGCTAATGGAAGATGTAGGGTCATTTACACTGCTAATAGGTCTCATCAGTGCAAGGCATGAAAACATATTTAAGCCTGGGTTCACACTGCTGCGATGTCAGACATTGCATGTGAGTTTTGTATCATATTGCTGTGCAGATCACATGCAATGTCTGTGCAATGCGAATTCAGCCATACAGTTGTATGACTGAACTCACATTGGATTCGCACGAAAAAGGTGCAGGAAACTGTTTTTTTCCCCCTGCACTGGAATCGGATCGTATGGGTGTGATTCCTGTCCGATTTCACAGTTCGCACTGTGATCTGCGAACCGATCTGGGGGTGTCATTAACTTGACACCTGCAGCGATTCACAGAGGGCAGTGTGAACTGCCTGCGGGGGAGATACGATGCGGGAACCCGCACTAGAATCGCGCTGGTTCCTGCATTGCAATAGTGTTAACCCAGGCTCCAAGTCCAAGTATATCTGCAGCAGGATAAGCAAGGTATAAACAAACAGCTGCTGTACACTGTGGCATGATACAAAACACAAACATAAATAGATACAAATAATGCAGCGATGTGATATTAAATATAAACAGACGAGTGATCAAAAATCAATATATAAGTGTAAAAAATAGAGTCCCAAAGGTAAGAAGCTGGTAGATGTAGTAATCCCATAACCGTTATGATAGTGTAGTGATGTGATAATTTCTTTGCCCATCTTTCAAGTGTGTGTTCCTGTTATGCAGTGTTTGTTTTGCCCTTTTTCAATATGGCAACGGTGTGCTCTTTATCTCTCTGCAAGAAGGATGAGGTCATCAAAAAGGGCAGAGCAAGGAATGATGGGTAAGACTGTGAAGAAAAGAGACATGAGGAGACAGACATGTTCCTGCTGGAGAACAGACTTGTAAGTGCTGTAACATCCCCTCACTGAGACACACAGAGACACTGCTGATGATTTCATGTTCCTGAGGAAAGTATCTTATGCTGTATGGTTCACTGAATGTTATTTCTTCAATACATGGACATTTAAACACTCTGCTGTGTGGATTACTGTCTATATGGATATGTTTTCTCAATTGGGATTTCACTTGCTAATCACAAGCCCTGATTGAGTGGAGGCACTGGCACTTACTATAAATCCTGTCCTGATCACACAGATTATATACTCTGCTCCTAAATACTACACAGGTGGCGTCATCATACCCCAGTAGCCGCCAAGAGTGATTAAAATAGCGCTACATTTGGAGGCACTGCTGAGATACAAATCTTGGATCAGGACATTAAGGAACGACCATGTCATTGTTATCTACAGAAGCTGTGAGGCAGTGGGCCCTGGAAGAGGGACTGCCACCTAAAAGGACATTTGCTATTTCATATGTACCTATCCGTGTGAGCATCCACAAACTGCAGGAGGCGCTAAAAGCAAATGAAACCTTGCGGTATGCCGCTCCTGTGGATAAAAGAGAGGAAGATGAGAGTTATGAACTGTATACCCATTATCTCTGTCTCAGTGAGGTGGATTTAAATCCAGTTAAAGGGCCCTTTTGTATATATCCGAAAGGGGCTGAAGAAATTGGTTGTGCTGTAGTATTTCCAGTAAGTTCACCTCCAGTAAGGCGGAAGTTACCAGCCCTGCCTGATAAGTGTGAACCATTGAATACAACTGCTGCATCAGGAGAAACTGTAAAGCTGACTGCTGCGGCTGTTAAGCAGGAAACAAATATTGAGCATCTGTTGCTAAAAGTCACTGAAGTCATTGCCCAGAATTTACATGCTGATTCTTATCGCAAATTAAAGGCTTTTTCAGGAGTGCTACCTGTCCCTGTTGGAGAAGAAAGCTTTGAGGTGTGGAGAGATTTTGCACAGCAAGTGATAGAGGAATGGACCTGCTCAGAGGAAAAGAAAAAACAGCGCATCATGGAAAGTTTAAGACCACCAGCATCCATTATCATCAGAGCTTACAAGGAGACTCATGTGAGTACCAGTGCTCAAGAATATATTGATATTTTGACAGATGCTTATGGACTGCACCGTGACCCTGATCAGATGCTTGCTGATTTTAAACAGACAAAGCATAAAGAGGGAGAGGATGTTTCTGTGTTTGTGAGGAGACTAGAAGTACTACTGGGGAGGTTGCTCACTGACAAGGTCATCTCTCCTACAGATGTTGACAGATTAAGGACTGCTCAAATAATAAAGGGGCTACTGCCGCATCACCCAATATCACCAGTTCTAAGAGTGGTTTTGAGGGAGAGGAACTTTACTTTCACTGAAATTATGACTGAAGTAAAGAGACAGGAGTCTTATATTATTTTTAGTACCCCTTCCAAGAGCAAAGTTAAACAGAATTCTGGGGTGGAGCCCACAAATGAGACTGTTGCTAAGAACAAAGAAGTGGGTAGACTCCCACAGCCTAGAGCTCTATCTGCTGATAAAACCTCCAGTGATAAGCCTCTCTTCCACATTAAATGTTTCCGCTGTGGACAAGCAGGCCATACAGTTCGTCAGTGTCCACTGCTTACTGACAGTTCTGAAATTCACAGTAAAGCTGGACATATGTACCAAAGAAAACAGGGAAGATCAAGAAAACAAACGTTTACCAAGCTACCTGGGGTAGGCCGCAGATGTACTTTCAATTTGTTTGTTAATGATATACCCACTACTGCTCTGTTTGATACTGGTTCTCAGCTGACAATCATATACAGGCCCTTCTATCAGCAACACTTAAACCACCTCCCTTTGCAACCTGTGGACACTTTGCCTGTTTATGGTGTGGGAGAAAATCCTGTTTTTATGGATGGTTGCCTAGAAGTCGAGCTTCGCATTCCTGGCGTGATAGCTGAGGAGGATCCCCCACTTAAAGTTATTGCTTATGTGAGCCCTCCACCTGGGGGTAATGAGTATGCTCCTATGATTGTGGGTTCCAATGTTGAAGCTGTTGAGGCTGCTTTCATACGGTTTCTTCAGCCTCAACAGGGAACTCCCCTACCTTCACTGCCTGTTGCTCCAGAACTTCAAAATATCTGCCAAACTTTTGCTCCTGATCTTCCTGGAGGGTGTGTGGGAAATCCATGGCGTCCCATAGAGCTTCCAGCAGGGGGAGTGAGAGTGTTGCGGGTTTATGTGGAAATCTCACCAAGTGCAAATGGTAGTTTCTTTTTGCTAGAGACTGATACAAAAGAGGCTGCAAAGAATGGCTGGGAGATAGTACCAGAAAGGAAAGACTATCGTGTAAAATGTCCAAGAATGGATGTTGTTACTGTTCGGAACATTACCACACACCCAGTTATAATACCAGCCTGGAAAGAGGTAGCCTATTGTTACCCAGTGGAAACCATTAGCTCCTACACTGCTAAAGTCAAGGAGAAAGAAACCAAATTAGACTTTCACTTGAATGATGCTGATAGTCCTGCAGAGCACCAACAAGCACTAGGAGAGCAGCTAATGGAATACAATGATGTTTTCTCTACCGATGACATGGATGTTGGGTGTGCAAAGAGTATTCAGCACAGTATTCGCCTAACAGATAGCACCCCATTTAGAGAAAGATCCAGGCGCATACCTCTTAAAGATCTGGATGATGTTCGAGAGTGCTTGCACAAAATGAAAGATGAAAACATCATTGCTGAGTCTAAAAGCCCGTATGCATCCCCAATAGTGGTAGTCAGAAAGAAAAATGGTGGAGTGCGAATATGTGTTGACTACAGGACTCTAAATCGGCGAACAGTCCCAGATCAATACACGCTACCTCGCATTGAGGAAGCTCTTGATGCCCTGCAAGGCAGTAAATGGTTCACAGTAATGGACTTAAGATCTGGTTATTACCAGGTACCAATGAGTGAGGAAGATCAAGAAAAGACGGCTTTTATTTGCCCCCTGGGATTTTTCCAGTTTGTTCGCATGCCTCAGGGCATTAGTGGTGCACCTGCAACCTTTCAACGTCTAATGGATCGGACCCTGGGAGACCTTTGTCCCACTCAATGTATCGTCTACCTTGATGACATAATTGTCTTTGGCTCCACTCTGGAGGAGCATGACCAAAGACTGTTTAAAGTGCTAGATCGTTTGAGGAAGGAAGGTCTGAAACTTTCACTGGACAAATGTAAGTTTGCTCGTTCTTCAGTAAACTTTGTGGGTCACATCGTATCTGCAGAAGGGGTAGCAACTGATCCTGCTAAGGTGGAGGCTGTGGTAACCTGGCCCCGTCCCACAAATCTGACAGAACTGAGGTCCTTCTTGGGATTTTGTGGCTATTATCGTCGATTCATTAGAGGCTATTCCAAGACTGCTCGGCCTCTTAATGACTTGCTCAAAGAAACCCCTGGCATGGACACAAACCGCAAAACTCATTTCAGTGAGAGATGGACTTCTGCTTGTGAGGAAGCTTTTCTACAGCTTAAGAAAAGTCTTACAGAAGCACCAGTGTTGGCTTATGCAGACCCACAAAAGCCATACATTCTGCATGTGGATGCCAGCTATGATGGATTGGGAGGAGTCTTACATCAAGAGTACCCAGGAGGACTTAGGCCTGTTGCTTATATAAGTCGCAGTCTAAGCCCAGTAGAAAAGAATTATCCTGTTCATAAACTGGAATTTCTTGCCCTGAAGTGGGCTATTGTTGAAAAGCTGCATGATTACTTGTATGGAACTCAGTTTGAGGTGAGAACCGACAACAACCCCCTGACTTATGTTTTGACTACAGCAAAGCTAGATGCCACTGGTCATAGGTGGCTTGCTGCCTTGTCTAATTATCAGTTCACTCTCAAGTACAAGCCTGGTCCCAAGAATATTGGGGCTGATGCTCTTTCTAGGCGCCCTGGATTACCCATGAACTTGGAAGAAAGTGACTGGGAGGAAGTACCTGGGCCTATTGTGGCTGCCTATTGTGCTACAGCTGCTGTACAAGGAGACAATATTGTTTTCTCTGACCTACGAGCTATTGATTCCCTGGGAGCTGGTGAAGAGTGTATTCCAAACATGTATTGCTGCCCCACTGCTTTAGGGGTGCCAGAAAACATCCAGCTGCAAAAGAAAGACATGATCCTTCTACAAAAAAGAGATCCAATAATCAGACATGTCAGAGAGTCTGTTTTCCGCAAAGATCCTAACTACATGAGAAAATACCTACCTGAGCAGAGTACCTACTATTTTAAGGAATGGGAGAAGCTCAAAATAATTGATGGACTTTTATACAGGGTACATTTGTTTCATGATCATCCTGGAAGGAGACAGCTAGTGCTGCCTCAAGTCTATAGAAACTCTGTTATGAGAAGTTTGCATGATCAACATGGGCATCTAGGAGTTGAAAAAACCTATGGATTAATCCAAGACCGATTCTTTTGGCCACGAATGAGGGAAGCTGTTGTGGACTATTGCCGCCGTTGTGTGAGATGTCTGCAACGGAAAACTCTGCCTACTCGAGCTGCTCCTATGGAACACTTGAAAAGTTCTGGTCCCATGGATTTAGTGTGCATGGACTTTTTGTGTATTGACAATGACAGCAGTGGTGTGGGAAATATTTTGATTGTGACTGATCACTATACTCGCTATGCTCAAGCCTATCCCACCAAAGATCAGAAAGCAGTAACTGTAGCCAAAGTGCTGTGGGAGAAGTTTTTTGTTCACTATGGATTGCCAAATCG
Organism: Pelophylax lessonae; assembly: GCF_965119305.1. Classification (NCBI taxonomy): domain Eukaryota; kingdom Metazoa; phylum Chordata; class Amphibia; order Anura; family Ranidae; genus Pelophylax; species Pelophylax lessonae. The sequence continues at coordinate 164,709,435 of NC_138770.1, read as the reverse complement.
ACTTCACTCTGACCAGGGGCGGGACTTTGAAAGTCGCCTAATTAAAGAGCTGTTAACATTGCTTAACATCAACAAGAGCCGCACCACCCCTTATCATCCAGAGGGTGATGCTCTCCCTGAACGTTTCAATCGTACCTTGTTGAACATGTTGGGTACTCTCCCTAATGGTGCTAAGCAGACCTGGAGCCGACATGTTGGAGCTATGGTACATGCCTACAATTGCACCAGACATGAATCCACTGGCTTTTCTCCTTATTTTCTTATGTTTGGGAGAGAAGCCCGTCTCCCTATTGACATTCAGTTGGGCGTGTCTACTGATGGAGTGGAACAGAGAAATCACTATCAGTATGTGGCACGACTTAAACAGAGTTTGAAAGAGGCCTATCAGATGGCTGAGGAAAATGCTGCGAAATTAAATGCTGCCAATAAAAGGCGTTTTGATTCCAAAGTTCGTTACAAAGACTTACAACCTGGTGATAAAGTGTTTCTCCGCAATTTGGGACCCTCAGCCAAACATAAGTTAGCTGATCGCTGGAGAAATGAGTTGTTTGAAGTTGTGGAAAAACTGCCTAGGATTCCAGTATACAGGATTCGAGGACCTGAGGGTCGGATCAAAGCCTGGCATAGGAATCATTTGCTTCCGGTACCACAAAGTGCAACTGTTGATGAGGAGCCACAATCTGACATTGCTACAGATTCTAATGATGTGCCTTGTGGCAACAGCGGAGACCAGAGTGATGACAGTGACTGGTTTACACCTCCACCAGAGTCTCCTGCACAGGTTCCTTCACCTAGCATTGATGGGGGCCTTCCTCAGAGGGGAGGTTTGAACCCAGCTACTCCGGCTTTTGAACCAACAGCCCAAAATTTTATGCCTACAGTTCCAGGCATAGTTGGAGCACCAAGTTTTCCCACTAATGCTGTCCCAGAGTTTTCTGGATTTATGCCTGAGGGGTTGAGGAGAGGAGATCGTGTTCGACGTCCTCCACCGGTGTTTACTTATGACACTTTGGGAAGACCCTGCTATGCTGTGCAGAACTATGTACAACCTCATGTTCTGACGGACATGATTGCAGCTCATTCTAGACTGGTTAGCATGATGCCTATTCGTTTTTAACCATACTTTCTTTGCAGCTAGCTCTGTAATAGATTGCTTCTGGAGAAGTGGTCTGCGGAAGGCGACAACGATGTTAATTTTTGTTGTTATTTTATGTGTATATCCTTGCCGGGTCGGAAGGATTTTCAGCAGGAGGAGAATGTAGTGATGTGATAATTTCTTTGCCCATCTTTCAAGTGTGTGTTCCTGTTATGCAGTGTTTGTTTTGCCCTTTTTCAATATGGCAACGGTGTGCTCTTTATCTCTCTGCAAGAAGGATGAGGTCATCAAAAAGGGCAGAGCAAGGAATGATGGGTAAGACTGTGAAGAAAAGAGACATGAGGAGACAGACATGTTCCTGCTGGAGAACAGACTTGTAAGTGCTGTAACATCCCCTCACTGAGACACACAGAGACACTGCTGATGATTTCATGTTCCTGAGGAAAGTATCTTATGCTGTATGGTTCACTGAATGTTATTTCTTCAATACATGGACATTTAAACACTCTGCTGTGTGGATTACTGTCTATATGGATATGTTTTCTCAATTGGGATTTCACTTGCTAATCACAAGCCCTGATTGAGTGGAGGCACTGGCACTTACTATAAATCCTGTCCTGATCACACAGATTATATACTCTGCTCCTAAATACTACACAGGTGGCGTCATCATACCCCAGTAGCCGCCAAGAGTGATTAAAATAGCGCTACAATAGTAAGGATCCTTAGGTAAGCTCGGTAACACCTCACTCTCATGTTCTGCTTACCAGATAGTGTGTGACCCCCAGTTAGAGCGGTCAATAAACGCTTTAAGGCAAACACGATCCAGCATTCCTAGCTGTCAAGAAGATCACGGACATATATGTGAATCACAGACATATATGTGAATCACAGACCATATAGCAACCAGATGATGGTAAAGATGGCTTCAAAGTGGACAGTATAAAAGCAAGAAAAGCCACAATAGTATAATATTGCTAAAACCATAAATGTATTTAAAACAAAAGGAGATGCACTCACATATTTGCCGATACGAATAAGCACTATCTGGCGGGTCAAACACTGACAAATCGGGTTTTCCAGAAACAAATCAGCGCTAAAAATACACAGAATATAAATATATATCATAGACCTACTACAATGAGGTTATAAACACATATAAACTGACAAATGTAAATGCAATTTAAACATAAAATATAAATATATTGTGAGGGGGGGGGGGGTACTGCGCTTCAGAGAAGTACTGTACCTACTCTCATAAATAATAAGTGAATACAAACCAGACCGGAAGTGACGTTCGTATGCGGAAGTGAGGACCGCGATTACCTGTTTGTAGCTAAAGGCGCAGTTGTAGACGTCTGTATGTAAGTGCATTTGATAAAGCGGTTTTATCATGGCAATATTGCACTATGTGAGCCTTTCATTTTAAGATCCGTTGGATACCTGGAGAACGCTGTACCCCAATCTGCACACCATCCCTGATCGTAGTACAAGGAAGGAGAGGAGAGGAGTAGTTAACCACTTTACCACCGGAGGATTTTGCTGTCTTACGTCCAGGCCACATTTTGCGATTCGGCGCTGTGCGACTTTAACTGACAATTGCGCGGTCGTGCGACGCAGTACCCAAACAAAATTTACGTCCTTTTTTTCCCACAAACAGAGCTTTCTTTTGGTATTTGATCACCTGTGCGATTTTTACTTTTTGCGCTATAAACAAAAAAAGAGGGTTTATTTTGAAAAAATAACAATATTTTTCACTTTTTTTTATATGAAATTCCCCCCAAAAAAATGTAAAAATCAAATTTTTTTTACATTTTTGGCCAATTTGTTTTCTGCTACCTATGTTTGGTAAAAAAAAATCACAATAAGCGTATTTTGATTGGTTTGCGCAAAAGTTATTGCGTTTACTAACTAAGGGAAAGATTTTTGTCATTTTTGGTGTTTTTTTTCTTAACGAGTAATGGCGGCGATCTGCGATTTTTTTTGCGGGACTGCGACATTGCGGCGGACAGATCGGACCCTTGACTGACATTTTTGCCACTTTTGGGGGTACCAGTGACATTACTGCAGTAATCAGTGCTATATATATGCACTGTTACTGTAAAAATGACACTGGCAGGGAAGGGGTTAATTTTATTGGAGAGGGAGGGGTTAATGTATGCCTTGTGCTTACTGACGTGTAGGGGGGGAGGTGACTGAGTGAGTCATGGACAGATCGGATGTCCAGCTATGCTGAACAGTCCGATCTGTCACTCCCTGTCACTATGGAGATCCGCCCGCTGTGTTTACACACAGCGGGCGGATCTCCAGACTCGATCCCCGACGATCGGGTAAGAGCAGCGGCGATCGCCGCTGCTCCTCCCCTGGCCCGACTCCCGCTGTGAATGAAAACAGCGGGAGCGTGCCTCCGGCGGCACGCAAGCGCCGCCCAGAAGGGGGAGTGTCTGACGACGTAGTACTACGTCGTCAGACGATAACGAGCCACTCTGCCGCAGTAATATTACTGTGAGCAGAGGTAAAGTGGTTAATGTAGACCATAAGGCGCATTATTGTATATATTGAGGTGAGCAAGTAGCACACCCTGAGGGGAAACTAGTGAGAAGAAACACCCCACAATTTTACACGGTGTTAGGTGGAGGGCGAACACCTTGCAGAAGAATATACATCACATTGTGATTTTTGTTATTCTGGACACTTTAAGCACCTTATAAGGACTATATATTTAGATTGGAAAATAATTCACCCACCTGTAAATTTGAAGCACTGAGCACTTTATTGTCACTTTTATCAATATCGTGTTTTTTTATTAAGTTATTTGGAGTGTTAATATCTTAACTTATATTCACTCTTGAGACACTGGTGCACTTTATATTTATTTGAAAGAAAAATCTTTGAACACATATTAAGAAAGGTTATTGTATATTCAATACATATTTAATTATTTCACACGTACACCTATTGATTTTTAGCCAACACATTGATGTGGTTGAGCATCATCACATTTATGGAACACTTGTTTGGTTTGTGTTCACTTATTATTTATGAGAGTAGGTACAGTACTTCTCTGAATCGCGGTACCCCCCCCCCCCCCCCTCACAATATACTTTACACTGTATGGTTTTCAGTACTGGTACACGCAGCATCTAGGAAGTGTACACTATAATTCCCCCAGACAGCGCGAGACTCACACCATAATACGTATAAAATATAAATAGTTTACAAGAGGTATAGGGGAAAAAATGTGTAAAGTCCAGAAGAAATCTTCAATAAAGAGGACCTGATTCAGACATTGAATTTCTTCTGGGGACCCCGCGGTTTCCTATTCCACTGAATGTAGCGTTTTTAACTGTAAGTTACTAGTTTTTAATAAATAGTTTATGCTGATGTACTACACTATGGAGTTGCCTATTGTCATTTCATGAGCGGAACGTTGTTGATGGGGAGGATCCTTTACCTTGCTAGCTATCCATCTTTTACATTGATTTTACCAACATCTCTGTGGAGTATTCATATTGCCTTGCGCTTTACCTGATTGCGATTATTACCCTTCAGTAAGGTGAGCGGCCATTGCACTTATTTGGTGGTTAATGGTTTGCTGGTTGTTTGGGACTTTCCTCCTACCTGCTCCACAGAAGACACCTATTCATTTATACCTCCTGATTGGATGTTATAGACACTGGATTAATCATTTTATTATTTTTTGATTTTTTATTTATGGTCCTCTTTATTGAAGATTTCTTCTGGACTTTACACATTTTTTCCCCTATACCTCTACGCACTATTTATATTTTATGTTGAAATTGCATTTACATTTTTCAGTTTATATGTGCTTATAACCTCATTGTAGTAGGTCTATGGTATATATTTATATTCTGTGTATTTTTAACTGTGATTTTATATCTCTATAAATATAAATTTTTATTGTATCTGGTGACACTGCAAAAAATTGGCTGCTATTAACACTTTAACACAGTCATTTATTCCTTTATCTACTCTCCTATTGGTTAGCACATTGGTTCACTATTTCTGTTTCCAGAAACAAAGATTGCTTACTTGTGGCTGTGCATGCTTAGTGCTGTGCATATGTAGCCCTGCCCAGAACTGATGCCCCTGATGATGTCAGATGTGACGAAACGCACTGGAAAGGGCTACATACGCACATCACTACGCGTGAGCAGCCACAAGTTGGCCATCTTTGTTTCTGAAAATCCTGATTTGTCAGCGTTTGACACACCAGATTGTGCTTATTCATAACGGCAATTATGTGAGTGCATCTCCTTTTGTTTTAAATAAATTAATGATTTAAGGAATATTACACTATTTTGGAATTTCTTGCTTTTATAATATCTTAATCCACTTTGAAGCGAGTATTACCTTCATCTGGGCGCTATATGGTCTGTAATCCACATATCTGACCGTGATCTTCTTCACTGCTGGGAATGCTGGATAGTATTTGCTTTAAAGCATTCATTGACCATTCTAACTGGGGGTCACACTATCTGGTAAGCAGAGCATGAGAGTGAGGTGTCCCCAGGCTTACCTAAGGATCCTTACTATGATCACGGTTATGGGATTACTACATCTACTAGCATCTTACCTTTGGGACTCCTTTTCAACATTTATATATTGATTTTTGATCACCCATCTGTTTATATTTAATATCATAGCACTGCACTATTTGTATCTATGAAAACATATTTACAAGTCAAGTTTTAATATTTTGTACACATAAATCTAAGCACTAAAACAAATTACTTACATATAATAACATTTGTACATCTAATTATTGCTGTTGATTTTGTAGTGGAGTCAATCACACAGCTAAGTGCTCCATAAGTAATACACAGAACACGCCATCCTCTCACATTATCTTTACTGCCTGCTTGATAACGATGTGGTGAGACTGGAGAAAGTAAACGTTTGGTTGACACAAATCTCAATGTACAGGAAGTTTACATAAACAGTGAAAATGACAGCTGATAACACCATACTGACCACCCAGCATGCTGAGCCGACTATCACTCTGTAACAGAAGCTCTGTAGCAAGAAACATTCCTATATTAACATTGTCATTCACAACAAAACATATATATTAAATGTGCAAATCATTTAAACAGCGCTGGCAACTAATATGTGATATAAAAAATATATATTGAATTGATTACAATACTAAATAAATTATGTTAATAAAGGATGTTAATAAAAGTCTCTCATAAAAATTATATAAATATTAAAGTGCTCAGGTGCAAATCTTTCTTCTTCAGTGCAGATAATAGATAAAGGTGCTCGGGTGCAAATCCTTCCAGATATACAAGGTGCTCTCTTGAGTGACCCTCCAGGTCCCCTACTTACAGCACAGTAGATATATCAGCGTTTGTCATATGCAAATGGGACTTGTAAAATCCGAGCTCCAATGTATCATCCAAACCTATTCAAGAGAAGCCTCTGATGGGATTGCTCCAATGGGATATATATCCCATTGGAGCAAAAAAACTTCTTTTTTTTTACATTTCTTCAGTAATCCTGGTTTCTTGCTTAGGCAAATAATGTCACACATCCCAGGAGTCTTCAGGAGGGGAGGACAGGAGCAGGGGTTTTCTCAGCTAAGCACATCCTCCGGCATGTATGCTTGAGCTAAGGGCAGATGGATTCTAGGAAGTAAATGCTACATGAATTATTTGCCCTTGCTTAAGATAGCCACGTACGGAAATGCTAGGGGGTGTTTTTTAAAGTGATTTCTCAACAAAGTAAAGCATAGAGACATGGATAGATGGGCGAGTTTGCTTTGAATATTATAAATTAATTTCATAGTGTTTTTGGTTTGTGGTGCTCAGATGCAGTAAAGATCTGCTTTAATAGAGTGGGAAAGAAATAAAATGTATGCTACCCTAAATATTTTTTTCTGTGTGTGTGTATTTTATTAATCATAAGCCCCGTACACACGTACCGATCGTCGGCCGACCGATCAGCCGTCTTTTGTCCCCGGGCTGTCCTGTCCGCTGAAAAGTGCAAAAGACTGCACACAAATTTTGTCCGCCGACTGCAGAAGTGATGTCATGTGATGGTTAACTTTCCCTGTGTTTTTTCTTTTCTGAGCATGCCCAGTCTTGCAAATCTGCTGTCTGTCGGCCGAATTCTGTACTGACTGGCGAACAATCGGCCGTTCTGGTGTCGGCATACAAAAATTTTAATGCTTGCACGACAGATTCTGTTCGGCCGAAAGTGCGCTGTCAGCTGTCGGAAGCATCATACTAACAAGCCGAAAATCGGCCGATCGTTCGGTGGCCGAACAGTTTCGGCCGACAATCGGTACGTGTGTACGGGCCTATAGTCTCTATAATTTTCATGTACTTCTTACATCTGAAGTACCTAGTTGATCCTGCCACTCACCTTTCTTCCTTGTTCTAAACTGACCACAAAGCACAGAAGATGGTCTCTGTTAGAGTGGTCAGTTTTCATCCTTTGGCTGACCATTCAGTACAGAACACTGCCTGGCTGGCTTCTGATGACATCTGATGACGAAACGCGTACAGCGCCATTACGTCACTTCCGCTTTATTGACTTTACTGGATTACTTATCACTGCCATATCTATTTATTAATTTATTTACCGATTTAAGTGTGGTTTATCACATCACTACTAGCACTTGGTCACTTTATTATTGCACCTTTTGTGACATATTCGCTCACTTGTCTACTTAATTAATTTTGATTGGTATACACAGCACTCAGTCACCTTTGACTGCACTTGGATATATTCACTTATATTGAAATATTTTTATTGGTGTTCATCTGTTTTTTGATGTGTCATTTCTGTGCACCTTTATGTATTTTTTTAATTTTACAGTCACATTTAGAGAAATTTAGAGATTTTCACTTATGGCTTATTAATAGATCCTCAACACTTTCTTTTATATACACCATTTCTTGGATGTGTTATATATACACTTTTATGTATTTACGGTCATGTTTAGGTATTATATCTATTGATTTTTATTAGATCTACCACATTTTCCTTTTTTATATATATTGGCCTTTAACTCCCTAGGCAGCGCCACTACCTCTCCTATTTTTACCAACAGGTGTCACTTGAACAGGAAGAATCAGGCGACAATAAATACTTTGAGAAGTTCTAACCCTTCCTTGCAATATAAGATTTAGGTGTGCTTGTTGTGTTCTGTTGGAAAGATCTCCAATCATTTCTGGTCCATGTGACAACCTGTCATTGAAACAGGGAGCAGAAAGATGAAATGTCCCCAATGTGGTCAAAGACAGTAATAAAAACATGGCAAAGGCTCTAACCCTTCCCTACTACAAAACTAAAAAAATATTTTCAGCTGGACATCAAGCTGTATACAATCTGCTATTCACAAGCGATGGGGTTGATGTGAGCTCTATTTGTAGATTGTGGGTTTACTCTCAAGCAGTAAAGAGCATCTGTTAAAAGAGTAGTAGTTTTTTTTTTTGTTTTTTTTTATTTATTTAAGATTCATACTTACCTAGGTGGATGCAACATCAGTCTGATGCTGCATCTGTTCCCTGGCACCTCTAACACTGAGAACCGAGTGATTGAACACCGCAGATCGCTCAATTCTCAGGGCTCTGTGAGCAGAGAGCTGGTGACTGTCAATCACCGCTGTCTGCTCTGCCCTTCTGCGCTCACTGGAGCGAGCGCTGGGCTGTGGAGGAGGCGGGAGCAGCCGGCTCAGGCTCTCAGTGGCGTGCTGAGAGGCTGAGCCAGGTGCTAGTCCAGGCATGTGGGTGGGTCCTGACTCCCTTGTTGTGATCTTGCCTAGCCTGGACCAGCTCTGTAACGTCAGCAGACAGCGGGCTTCAGCCCGCTATGTGCTGAAAACGGCTCACTGGAGTGCAGAATGAACTGCACTCCTGTGATCCACAGGAGAGGTACAGCCAAATAAACTTTGGCCGTACTTCTCCTTTAACTCAGGATTTCCATGATAGCATACACAACATTGTGACAAGCCTGGAGTTTTCCTGTTCTCCCTGTGCCTGCGTGGGTTTCCTCTGGGTACTCCGGCTTCCTCTCACACTCCAAAGACATACTGGTAGGTTAATTGGACCCTATCCAAATTGGCGTAAGTATGTGTATGTATAAATAGGAGTTAGGGACCTTAGATTGTAAGCTCATTGAGCAGGGACTGATGTGAATGTACAATATATATTTTAAGCGCTGCAGGAATTGACAGCGCTATATAAGTACCTGAAATAAAATAAACATGGCGAGATCGTTATATATTTGTCTTTTTATCTTCTCAAATAAATGCCATAATGTCCTTATAATTAGCGTTAGCCACAAATGGTCCAATTATAGCAAGCAAAGCTCTTGTCTTGTTTTCCTATTTTGAGATAACCAGGTGCATATCGTTATGCATTGAGCTGTTCTAAATTGTTAAAAAAATCAACCTTCACTCCATTAAGGATAAGATTAAAGGACAATTCAGGCACTGCCATCACCATTGGGTAGGTATATCCCTGCACATCTATGAATATCTTTTCTAATATATCCATCCTTTAAATTCTCTCTAGATTCAAAGAAGCTTTATCCAGAATCTGTAAATTATACCATGTTAGATACAAATGGCACTAGTTGTACATAACAATTAGTCATCTATACAAAATGTATCACCTGGAGTAGGTATAATTAATTACCCTAATTACATCAATTCTGCTGACTTACATCCTGCACCTGTGATTAATCACGCCCGAGGCACTTTGTATCTAATTTAATTATTCCTCATTGTCCTTTTCTTTGCATTTCACTATTCTGTTTTCTTTGAGAAACACCTTATGGTCACTGACTGTCCAATAATTTTGGGCCTTTTAAAAATGTATGTATTTTCACATAGGTTTTTAGCTTTATGTTTAACATTTTGAAGTGTTTTACTTTAGTTGTGATTTTTTTATTTTTTTACAGTACATAAAAAAAGTTTAAACCGCAATACTATGGTATATACAGTAGTCATAACAGAAAGATACTCCCTGACCAATGTTGAGTAAAGTGTAGACACACACAGGGCTGCTGATAGAAATCGCGGGGCCTCTTACAGACTACCTGGCAGGGCCCCCCAAGAAAATATTAAAGATATATTTAGCTAAACTTACAACAAAATCACTATTAGCAGACACAAATATAACATAACTCGCATAATTCCTGCTAAATCTAAAAAAAAAAAACGATGTTAAATAAAAAAGAAGATGAGATGAGACAAATATACAGGCTGGGCAGTTGGAGCTCCGTGATCAGAGAGACAGAGAGAGAAACAAAGTTACAATTTACAAATAAACTCCTGAGCAGAGATAAGTGCTGGGAGGGTGGGCCACACAAGGGAGATAAAAGCTGATAGCAGGGAGAGGGACAGATCAGATTCAGGTGCTGGGGGAAGATTTCTGTATTTGTTGTCCATCACTAATCCCCCTCTCTGTGTGGGCCCCCCTGTGTGCTCAGGCCCCCTACAAGAGGGCTGGTGGTCCCCCCCTATCAGCGGCCCTGGACACACACACCACGTATCTTCAGATTAAGGGTGCTTTCACATGGGCAGTCCATTCGGCAGACTCTGCTTTGCTCAGCGGGGGGTCGCTCCCCTGATCCCTGCTGAGCAAGTAAGTGATAAGTCCGTCTCCGCTCACTGTGCAGAGCATAGACCAGGGGTCTTCAAACTATGGTCCTCCAGTTGTTCAGGAACTACAATTTCCATTATGCCTAGTCATGTCTGTGAATGTCAGAGTTTTACAATGCTTCATGGGATGTGTAGTTCTGCAACAGCTGGAGGGCCGTAGTTTGAGGATCCCTGGCATAGACGGACAGAGTCCTGCTCTCCCCTATGTGGAAATCAGGTAAAAATGGACCGCCTGTTCATTTTCACCTGATCTTAAGAAATTCGATCCTCTAGACCAGGGCTCCTCAAACTATGGCCCTCCAGCTGTTGCGGAACTGCATAGTGTTGTGGAGGCATTGTAAAACTCAGACATTATCAGACATGACTAGGCATGATGGGAATTGTAGTTCCTGAACAACTGGAGGGCCATAGTTTGAAGACCCCTGCTCTAGACAGATGGAAAATAGAGTCACCATCCCTCTGGATTTGGCAGACAGGATCAGAACAGATCGTGGGGGGTGTCAGCTCCATAGGGGTGAATGGAGGGTCTGATCAGGTCCGCCTAAAAAACTGACTGATGGGACCGTCCGTGTGAAAGGACCCTCAAGCAGTGGTGTATTTAGGTTTTGTGCTGCCCTAGGCCTGACTAAACTTGGGCACCCCCTAATTTAAATATGACCCACAGCTTCCTGTAAAGGTCACACCCCTTCCTGTTTATGACCCTTTCTGTCATCTGTAAAGCACAGACCACAACCACAGTCTATCAGTGCCCGTAAGTTCAGCCTCATCAGCGCCCATCAGTGCAGCCTTGTTACTGCGCATCAGTGCAGCCTCATCAGTGCAGCCTCATCAGTGCGGACTCATCAGAGGCTATCATTACAGCCCCATCAATCAGTGCCCATCCGTGCTGCCTTATCAGTGCAGCTTCTCAGTTCCATCTCATCAGAGGCCATCAGCGCAGCCAAATCTGTGGCCATCAGTGTGCCCATCAGTGAAACAAATCAGTGCCCATCAGGGTAGCATATCAGTGCAGTCCCATCAGTGAAGCTTATCAGTGCTGCACCGTGCCCATCAGTGCAGCTTCAGCAGTGCCCATCAGTGCAGCATATCAGTACTGCCTTTTCATTGCTGCCTCATTGACTTGCCCATTAGTGCAGTTTATCAGTACGCACCACTGCCGCCTCATCAGTGGCCATCAGAGCAGCATATCAGTGCCCATCAGTGCAGCATATCAGTGCTGCCTTATCAGTGCAGTCCCATCAGTGCAGCTTTTTAGTGCCACCTCATCAGTGGCCATCAGTGCGCCTTATCAGTGCCCATTAGTACAGCCTCATGTCACCGGATTAGTAAGATTACTCCTTTCATTTAAGATATTTGGACTTGTGTTTGCTGCCACTGATTGTAATCATAGGATTATTTTACTTAGTTGTATAATAAATAGGTCAAGAGTCATTATACAAATAAATTAAATAATCAGTGGGAGCAAACACAAGTCCAAATATCATAAAAGAATAATATAGAAATTCTATTTTTTACATGATGCCTGCCATACCTGGGGGCGGAGGAGGGTAGGCGGAGCATTAGGCTGCAGTGCCACACTTATTAGCATTGGCGGCTGTCGGTCCAGTTGTATTAAGTGTGGTCGGTGGCCTGCGGTCTGTCTGAATGTCCTCACTGGCTGGTATTATCATACCGGCAGGTAGCAGTGTGACTGCTTTATGGGGGTGCCAGACTGACTTGCCTCCTGGACCCTGCCCTCCGACCCAATTCGCCCCATAAGACTGTCACTATACTAAAAGTGTAGAGCAAGCCAGCGGGGACCCTTTTTGTGCGGGAGGCAGGGGGGGGCTTGTTTTTTTCGTGCGGGTTGCAGCTTTTTTGCTGCCCCCTGCAAAGTGCTGCCCTAGGCCTGGGCCTTGTCGGCCTAGGCCAAGATACAGCACTGCCCTCAAGCAGTTGTAAACCGTGGCTGATTAAAAAAAGAGAAAAAAAAAACATGTAAGGCATTTGCATAATGTGCTAGTAGGTATCACATACTAGCACATTATGAAATAGTTACCTTAGAACAAAACCCTCCCATGGTGCACTGTCACAGCTGAGAGGGCTGACATCTTCCCCCGATATTTCTTATAGGTTCCCATGCTCCAGCTGTGTGATTTGCCAGAGCAGCGATAATGTCAATCCCGCACATGGGTGGTAGCCCTCGGTTCCGAGATGAAGCTCTGAAGTTCTGGCAAGGAATGTCACTGGCTGCATCCAGGATGAATATCTCCTAAATGGTATTCATTTTACCTACAGGTAAGCCTTATAGGCTTATAGGCTTACCTGTAGGCAAAAATCACAAAGCGGGCTTTACTTCCACTCTAGGTCAAAACTGTGTTTTTATTAACCAGTTCTGGACCGGAAGGATTTGCCCCCTTAATGACAAGGCCATTTTTTGTGATTTGGCACTGCATTATTTTAACGGAAAATTGCGCGGCCATGCAACAACGTACAAAAATAAATTGATGTCCTTTTTTTCCCACAAATAGAGCTTTCTTTTGGTGGTATTTGATCACCTGTGCAATTTTTATTTTTTGCGCTATAAACAAAAAAATAGGGACAATTCTGAAAAAAAAAAAAAAAAACAATATTTTTCACATTCTGCTATATAATATTTAAAAAAAAAAATAAATAAATACATTTTTTTAATCCTTTTAGGCCAATATGTATTCTGCTAACTTATTTATGGTAAAAAAAAAAATTGGTTTGCGCAAAAGTTATCGTGTTTACAAACCAGGGGAAAGCTTTATGTCATTTTTATTTATTTATTTATTTTTTGCTAGTAATGGCAGCAATCAGTGATTTTTAGTGGGACTGCGACATTGCGGCGGACAGATTGGACCCCTAACTGCCATTTTTGACACTTTTCGGAGGATCAGTGACATTACTACAGTAATCAGAGCTAGAAATATGCACTGTTATTGTAATAACGACATTGGCAGGGAAGGGGTTAACCTAGTGGGTGATCAAGGGGTTAAATGTAAGCCTGGGGGAGTGATTACTAACTGTGGGGGGTTGGGCTTTTGAAATGACCATAGAGACCTGTGATCCTATATAGAAGGATCACAGGTGCTCTGTGATCATTCCAGAGAGAAGAACGGTCAGCTGTGTTTACAACAGCTGCCCGTTCTCCTCTCTCAGCAGGGAGTGATTGCGGGTGGCCGGCGGCAATCGCGGCCGCTGGCCCCGTGCATCCGCATCACCGCTGCCTAGTGGGGGCGGGGCGTGAGGCCGGTGGCACATTCTGGCCCCCCAGCACCACGCGCGTGACCGACGTACCCCTACGTCAGTTTGCGCAGGAGGGGCTGTCTGCCCCAGTATATCTGCGGCGGGCGGTCCGGAACTGGTTAAAGAATGAAACAAAAATGTGGCCTTTACATGCCAACCATAACCCCAAGAAAAGAGAGGCAATAAACAGATATTTGAAAGCACAAAATTATATTTCACGTTATATCATTTGTAGCACAATTCCCAGCCGTTTTGCTGGATATGGGTCCCCCTGGGTCACCGGGTGCAACAAAAGTAGCTTTGTGCATGTTCCTCCAAGTGTGAGCACTGAGACAATGACCAGTCCAGTATCTTTTGGTTTTTGTATTTATTTTGTAACTTGGATAGGATAAGGGATGAGTGGGATACTCCTTTGGCTCAACTATGTACAACTTGGCGGAGACACTTGAAAATGCTGATTGGCGCTGATTTGACGCTGGCAGGATGACGGTCAACTCCGGTTAATGCTGGTTAACGCTGCCCTGATGCCTGTAAACGCTGAACTGACTTGTGACTGCTTTTCTGCAAGAGAAGTCCTCTTTAAGCTCCCTTTAGCACTCCTTGCCGAGGTAGCTATCTGTATACACTGCTGCGCGGCTGAACACTTCAGGGCCCACACTAGCGCCCCCCTTTTTCTCACTTCTCTTCAGGCTGTAGACACAGGCACCCCCTTTCTCTAAACCTCTCTACTGGTTAGTTGGCTCCTGGATTCCTTTGACCTTCTGGAGTGGTCCCCTCTCTCAGGCAGACCCCTGGGCAGTTTTGAGTACTCACAACACTGCTTTTCCTGGAAACTTCTGCCCAGCAACTCCACTCGGTCCACAGCACTCTCGATCCCTCTCTGCGGCCTAGCTCAACCTCCGGTCCTCTAGGCTGACTGCCCAGGACACACTTGCTTCCTCTGACAGGAGGAGTGACAGCCGTCAGCCTCCTCCTGGGACTCTGCTTCCCGCCAAAGACGCTCTATCGTATGCTCCCCTCAGACTTATACCCCATCCCAGGGTGCATTGCTGCAGACTCTGCCCTCTGGGGTAGATACAAACCCTGGTGTGCTATTGGCTAGGTTTCCTCCACTGTCCAATAAGAGCCCTCATTGGACACAGTGGGGACACTCCCCAGACTCAACAGACACCCCTGGAAACACATGACAGGCTAGCTGAATGATCAGGCCCCCCCTGATAAGCAGACAGGGCCACAATATACTTTTCCTAGCACCTACCTAGGAGGGTGCTACACATTAAAAGATTATTAAACACAATATGCAAATGCATGAAGCGAAAACAAATTCCCAGATAGCGCACTAATCCCTGCTGGCCCAATGTATCATATAAGTAGAAATCATGAAGTTGTATAGGTACTGAGGTATAAAAAACAGGGCCAGAAGTGCAGGACGAGGTGCAATGGCCTAGACCAGTGATGGCGAACCTTAGCACCTCAGATATTTTGGAACTACATTTACAATGAAATGGGACTGCAGAGTGCATGAGCATCATGGAAAATGTAGTTCCAAAACATCTGGGGTGCCAAGGTTCACCATCACTGGTCTAGACTAATTTTGCAACTTGATTGCTCCATAAGAAGACCATATGTGCGTAATAATGCAGAATTTCTAATTTTTTCAATGCATACCACTGCTGCTCAGCAGTGTGTACTGAAATAATAGGACGTAGGGCGAATTGGCTTTTCTATGCATTGGGGCTGCTTTGGACAACACTACCCAGTGCAGCCCAATGCATATGGTGTGAATGAGCAAGTGGCGGCCGGTGCGTTGGGGGCGCAGGGGCGCCGCCTCCCCTATCCATGCGTCCGGCCCCCTAATCCACATGCGGGGCGCCGGACGCATAGAGCTCAATGGGGTTTTTTTTTCCTTCTGAAGCACGTGATTAGAGCCAGAGGCTCTAATAGGCCTCAGAAAAGGGTGGACCCGGGGCGCAGAGCACTGCGCCCTGAGCCCACCCATTGTGTGACAGTAGCGAATGAATATTTGCTATTGTCACACAGATCCTCCTCCTGGCCAATTAGGAAGCAGGTCCAAGACCCGTTTCCTGATTGGCCGAAAGGCGAACCTTTGCCATTGGCCAAGGAGGAGGAGGAGGACTCGGGAGATGCGGAGGACTGAGGAGAAGCCGCCGCTGCATCAGGTAAGTGCACTGGTCACTCTGCACGCTGGTCACTCTGCATTGATGGGGGCACGCTGTGGTCAGTCTGCATTGATGGGGGCATGCTTTGGTCACTCTGCATTGATGGGGGCACGCTGTGGTCACTCTGCATTGAAGGGGGCACGCTGTGGTCACTCTGCATTGAAGGGGGCACGCTGTGGTCACTCTGCATTGATGGGGGCATGCTGTGGTCATTCTGCATTGATGCGGCATGCTGTGGTCACTCTGCATTGAAGGGGGCATGCTGTGGTCACTCTGAATTGAAGGGGGCACTCTCTGGTCACTCTGCATTGATGGGGGCACGCTGTGGTCACTCTGCATTGATGGGGGCATGCTGTGGTCACTCTGCATTGATGGGGGCATGCTGTGGTCACTCTGCATTGAAGGGGGCATGCTGTGGTCACTCTGCATTGATGGGGGAATGCTGTGGTCACTCTGCATTGATGGGGGCCCGCTGTGGTCACTCTGCATTGAAGGGGGCACGCTGTGGTCACTCTGCATTGATGGGGGCAAGCTGTGGTCACTCTGCATTGATGGGGGCATGCTGTGGTCACTCTGCATTGATGGGAGCACGCTGTGGTCACTCTGCATTGATGGGGGCACGCTGTGGTCACTCTGCATTGAAGGAGGCACGCTATGGTCACTCTGCATTGATGGGGGCAGGCTGTGGTTACTCTGCATTGATGGGGGCGTGCTGTGGTCACTCTGCATTGATGGGGACAAGCTGTGGTCACTCTGCATTGATGGGGGCATGCTGTGGTCACTCTGCATTGATGGGGGCATGCTGTGGTCACTCTGCATTGATGGGGGCACGCTTTGGTCACTCTGCATTGAAGGGGGCAGGCTGTGGTTACTCTGCATTGATGGGGGCACGCTGTGGTCACTCTGCATTGAAGGGGGCACGCTGTGGTCACTCTGCATTGAAGGGGGCACACTGTGGTCACTCTGCATTGAAGGGGGCACACTATACTTTGATTACTGAAGGCCCCTTTCACACTTTTGTGACCTCAAAGTCAATTTTTTTGCCAAGTTTTTTGCCGCAAAGCAATGCCTATTACATTTTTCTGTTTTTGCCCCCAAAAAAATTCTTGAGCACCAGCCACCACTGGAATAAGCCCTTTTTATTTGGAACCTGATACTTTGGAATTCAGGGTGTAGCAGATAGAGGGGAGAAGGGGGAGCTTAGGGGTAGAATATAGTGATGGGGAAGGGGTTAAGAACAGATATTTTTCTGGACTTGCGAGGTCTTTAAAGGCTTTTTTTTTTGCCCTGATATACACTTTAAGTGCTGTTCGTAGCTCTGTGAGTTGCTCCTCAATTAGTTGTTTGTCTCCATTGGACCAACCTACTTACCCGGAGCATATATTGTATACTGTATACTGTCATCAGGCAATTCTTGAGTTAGTGGCAAACAGCCTCTTGGTAGGAGGAAAGACATAACAATGTGAAAAAAAGCAATTTAATCATCTAAATACAGTCTTCTCTATAAATCTATTACAGGGAACATTGCTTCCTGTTGATGCAAATCACTATGTGTGATGTGACACAAAATCACAGCCAGTTTTATGGCTGTAACAAGGAAGTGGCAATACAACAATCAGTACAACAGCCACACAATTAGCACGTATTCTGAAGCCAGGCGTGCCTTCTTGTCTGGTCTTTCTGTGTGAGGAAAGATCTGCCATTTACCTGCTTTTATTATCATTGCCATGAGCTAAAACTCCAACTTGGAACATTCTCCTACTAAAGCCTCGTACACACCAGAAGTTTTTTTTTGTTCAAACCAGCAGGGCTGAAAAAAAATTAAAAGCTGACAACTCAGGAGGGGCCACTGTACTTACAATTCAACGTTAGCTGGGCGACCTCCCCAGCTGTGCTACTGTGTTCTGACCGGGTCCACGCCCACCGCCCTCCCCCCCCCACCCCTCCGGAACACTCCGATCAGCACTCTCAGCCATTGGCTGAGAGCGCTGATTGGGAGCCGATCGGCAGACCTTTTTCAGTCAATTTGTGTTGGATCTATTTTATTACACATGCCGAATATTGGACAGTTTCTATTGAACTGGCCAATGCCGCCCGACATTCAGCCCATGTGTACTAGGCCTAAAGCGGATCTTCACTGCATCTCAGCACCACAAGCCAAAAACACTATTTAAAGCGGTTGTAAACCCTATGAAAAAAAAAAATAAAAAAAAAAAACCTGCAAGACAAAGGCATAATGAGCTAGTATGCATCGCATACTAGCCCATTATGTTTAACTTACCTTAAAACAAAGCCCCGACACGGACCCCCGGACATCGATGCGGGCGCTGCCATGATCCCTCGTCGTCTCTTCCGGGTTCGGCGGCTCCGGCGCGCTGATTGGCCGGAAGAGACGGCTCCAGCGCGCTGATTGGCCGGAGCCGCGATGACGTCACTCCCGCGCATGCGTGCGGGAGTGATTTTTCCGGCAAGCTCCCGGCAAGTTAATTGAAGGTCCCCCCGGAGCGGCTGCATGCACTGTAAATATCTCCTAAACCGTGCCGGTTTAGGAGATATTATTTGTACCTACAGGTAAGCCTTATTATAGGCTTACCTGTAGGTAAAAGTGAAAAAAAGCGGGATACAACCGCTTTAATAAATTTTTAATATTCAAAGCAAACTCCCCCATCCATCCAAGTGTCGATGCTTTATTTTGGTGAGAAATCACTTTGAAAAACACCTCCTAGCATTTCTGGTTGTAGCCATCTTAAGTAAGGCAAATGATTCATGAAAGATTTACTTCCTGAGTAAAATGTTCCAGGTTTGGCAAGAACCCAGCAGCATTGCACACTCCTGGTAAAGGAGTTTTTTTTAGATCTAATTTTGCCCAGTAGTGCCCCATTGCATTATTAGAGCATAAATTCATCTGAATTTCAATGAACATGGGGGAATGGACCACTGCACTACCTAGGGAGGGGGGTGGGGGGTGTGTTTGACTTTTTTTGCTACTGATTTCCTGCATTCTTTGTGCAGGTTTCACAGACAGAAGTGATACAAAAGCCTACTACACGCTAATAAATATATATTTTTTTTTGTTAAACCCAGCAGCAAAAAAACTGAAGAGCTCAGGAGGAGCTTTTGTACTAACAATCCAGTGTTAGTACAGCAAACCCCCACCCCCCCCCCCCCCCACCAGAACACACCGGTCAGCGCTCTCGTCCATTGGATGACCTTTTTGGCCATGCCCCTTCTACAGAAGCCGGCAGAATGGAAAGCTTCCCTTGGACTGGCTGCTGTACGCACAGGCTGAATGTCAGCCAGTTTCTAGTATATTGCCTGATGCCACCCTACATTTATCCCATGTGTAATTGTTATTATAATGTATTTCCTAGGGCAGGTTTCCTGGTGGTGACAACAGTGGACCATGCTTGTGTAATTTGCATTGAAACACCCACTTGTAATCTCCATCAGAAGCCTAGGTAACAGAATGACAAGGCAAAAGCATAATTGGGAGACAAGGACAGAGCATTGTCAACTTACAACAAATTGAACAAGGTTTGGTGCTCAGATACAGTGGTTTAAAGTCAGGGGGGTGTTTGTATTGTTGTTGTATTGTATTGTATTGCTCTATGTATGTACACCTTTTCTGATTCGATCGGGTGCCATTTTTTGCTTTGTTGGAATTAGTGCATGCAAATGTTGAACCTTTCCGGCTGCCTTGAGTGAGTCTGGGCTTTGGGTGTCTTGCTGTACCTGTAAAATGAATGAGTTTGTCATATTTGCAGGACCCTTTGATTTGCTCTCATGCAACGGAACATAATTACTCCTGTGAAGTCTAAAGTGGCCTTGTGATGTAAGATTTCTCTTATTTATCACCATGAACTGAATGAGAGAAATCCAGTGATTCCCCCCTCCATTCTAAACAGTGTTGATGGACATATTTCCCCTGCTGACTATTGTGTTCTGATAGCCAGCACCCAAGGATATTAGAGTACCTGAACAATTGGCTGCATCTGATTGGGTACAGCCACTGTTCAGATGACAATTTTCTAACCGAATACTTTGGTTTTTTGATTGAAGAATGTCAGATAGAGCATACTGACAGGGTCATCCATGGCTTGAATTTACGCTGGTTCATAAGGAAATGGATAAAATGCAAAGAGAGCACAGGGACCAGAAGCATGTCGAGCACTGAAAGGTAATTTTTTTTACAACATTACATAGTAAACAAACAAATGGAAATAAGTATAACTTCCGCATTACACGGCTCTCAATACTTAAGGAACTGTCACAATTGATTCATTTGTCAGTGCTTAGCAAACACAGCTGCCTATATTTTATGAACTTTCAAAACTCAGAAAGTTTACAGTGCAAGATTCACAGTGTTTGCTCAATCATGATTCTTTCACACCTGTGTCTTCCAGTCCAAGGTTGGAAGTTGTTATTAAAGGAGAAGTTTGGGGTTCCCAAAAAACAAAACATACTGTACATACTCACCTGCATGCTGCAACATTGGTCTGCTGTGACAGTAGTTTCATGCCAGCAATATGACTGAGAACTGAGCAATCACATGATCGCTGATCACTCAGTTCTCAGTCTGCTCTGAGCAGATAGCAGTCAGTGTCAGCCACTACTCTCTGCTCTGCTCCTCCAGTGCTCACTGGAGGGCTGGGTTTGGAGAGGGGGCAGGGGCAGCTAGCTTCTGCTCTCAGCCAGCTGAATGGATTCTCACAAAAGGGTTGGGATTCTTCCAGAGCCTGGAACGGCTCTGTGACTTTAGCCGGCTGTCGGCTGATTCTGGGTTACAAGAGGGCACAAGTAGTAAGCACACTCCTGTGTAGCACAAGACAAGTATGACCAAAAAAGCTCTGACTATGCGTCTCATTCTACTATATGCATTGGGTTGTGCTGGACTGCCTTGCCCAAGACAGTCCAAATGCACAGACATGGCAACTAGCCTTGAGTCTTATTAAGTTAACTTATTTAAGTTCAGTTTACACTTAAATTCACTGCAGTGGTGTGTGCCTAAAAAAGTAGAACTTGCTCTTCTGGTTTTTTTTAAGTGCAGCATGTTGCAACACAGTGCACCACATCACAACATGCCGGTGAGAATAAAGTTGAATGAAATGTCATTCTGTTCAACTAAGTTGAAAAGAAAAAGTAAACAGTGCGATTCGTCATTTACAACATATTGGCACTGCTCCCTTCACAATGGACATTAGCGGCCATGGTATAATGCGGCTATTGGTGTGAACGAGCCCTGTGAATTCAAGCAATGTTCTGTGACTCCAAGACACTCTTCCAGTGGTCTGATAAACAGAACATAGCACATTTATGAAATCCAGTAAATTCTGCTGTGTTGTAGGTACAGTCTGTGGATTAGTGTGCTGAAATAAAGTTCTGCAATGTTCACTCCTTCATTTTTTTTTTTTTTTTTTTTTTTTTTAAATTTAAGCCCGTAGCGTGTGAAACACACTCAAAAGACTTCACCCGGTGCATAAAAAAGTGCACACACACAAACGTGAGGAACACAAAAAGTGCACAGGGTGTGCGAACAAAGTGGTCTTCCCTCCGAAGAGGTAGGACCCGAACCTCGATCCCCCGGGGCGCAAGACTCCTGACAGGGATTTGAGGTACTCATGGTCTGTCTGGCCGGAACCAGACTGACCCCGTTCTTCAGGGGGACTGCCGAAACAGCCCCCACCGAGTACTAAGTGGGGCTCCCCCGAAGGGAGACCCCATGAGAGAGGGCGGACCAAGCCAAAAGGCCATATCCACCACCTCCCAAGACTCAAGGTAGGGCCCGAGGACCCACACCCTACAAGTCGTGCAAAGTGAAAAAAAGGTGATAGAAAAGTGACAAACCACAAAGAAAAAGCACACACAAACAAAAAGGTGGGGGAGGGGAAGTGGAGAGGTGAATTAGTGCCCTTGTGAAAATACAAAGGCAGGCCTTCCGGCCGGAATAAAAATTCCTCTGGTCGAAGCCAAAAGGCCTTGCCCAAGAGGCAGGTGCTTAAAAAAGTGTGCGTAAGTGCAGTGACCATGGTGCCGAAAAACTCAAGGCGAGCTGCCCCTCACCAGTGAGAATTAAGGCACCCCTGGGCTGCCACCCCAGGGGCACATACACTACGGGCTTTTTCTACCCCGGCCCAAAGGCCAGACCAAGCGTAGCCCTATCCTACCAGGAGGCATCAGAACTTTGGACAGCTTAGGGAGAACCTGCCTTCAACTGGGGACAAGCCTTTTGCAAGGCCAGATTCAACCCAGGAGGAAAGGCTCCCCCACCGCCACCGCCGTTCCTTACCAATCACATCCAGGAGCAGTACTAACTGGCCGCAGATCCAGTTTTCTCGCTCCCTTCAAACTGGTAGGGGCGGACCCATTCAAATCAGAAGGCAACGGACCCATCCGGCTTTCTCTGACAGTGCCTACTTCCCGGTCCCCCAGTGACGTCTGGAGCGCCCCGGGTTCATTTCAGCCCCTGCCGATACTAACCCTCAGGGTCCATACCAACTGATAAGAACAGATACTACACTTGATCTTAGCCAAAAGGCCGAGAAGCCTGTTCACTCCTTCATGAGTCACCTGCTCCTGGCACTGAGTACTTGATGAATAACGGCATTATCAGAGCACTGTATAGAAACCCCAGCTTAATTCTTCCTGCTCATTTCCACTACCAACTCTGACTCACATGCCAAAATTTCATAACACACTTTCCATTGCCGGAAGTCAGTTTTTAGATACATGTATTTGTAATGTTACGAATAGAAATTAAAGTTGGATTAACCTTGTTTTGTTTACAGGGACATTTCCCATTTTATTTTACATCAAGTGACAGTTGAATTGTGGGAGCCGCTTAATTTCCTTTTCCTCTACAAGTCTACATCTTCCAACTGCGACAAATGTTTATAGTGGAGGGACATGGATGGGAGAGAATTCCATTTTACTGGTAATAACATATGTTTGTTCTGCTTGTGTATTTTCAGTAATTGCGGGGAGCCAATCAGAAAATGAAGGCCCCTTGAACCCATCCTCTACTGAAAGGGAGCCTTGACTGCTAGAAGCCTGGCAGCTATGTGGGCCTTGATATAAACGGAGAGTTAAAGTGGATTCGACTTTAAGTGAACTCTAGAAAAGCGGCTACGCAAAGGGCACGTCCCACCACTCTGAGGAGATTCTGACGTCACAAGAGTTGCCCGCCCGCTAGGGTGACCACATTTCCTAACTGCCATTCAGGGACACTTACTTTCCCAAGTGCGTAATCGGCTGTCAAAAGCACCATACCAGCGATCCGTTCGCCGGACGAACTTTTGCTTCCGATTTCCCTATCGTGTGTATGGGCCATTACATGTGGCAAAACACGCAAATCTCCAAGCTTAAAATGTTGCATGAGCTACTTCATCCGGCTTTGTCGCACGAAGGGCCGGCCATTCAAATGAAAGGGCTGCCCCCTACACTCAGCGCAGAACACATGGAAATGCGTAGCACGATTTTGCATATATTTACAAAAACACTAAGGGCTCGATTGCACCAAAATCTCTGCGTTTGCACCCATTTTCAATAATCATTTTCTTCATTTCAACTTACAGCTGTTTGTGGGGCAGAACAATGCAGCACACTGTACTTTTATTAAACACACATGAATGCATTACAATGGTGTGAAGCTGGCCCATTAGAATACGATCATTTCTCCTGCATGTGTGTTCCTCCTGCATTTAAAACGTACCTGCCTGCTGATGTCAATAAGCCCCAAGTGTGAGCCCAGGGTAATGTGAGTACAGGAGACACCATACAGGCCCACCCCCTCCAGTGTGAACTCTCTGATTTGGCCCAGGCAGAGTCTGACTGGACGAACTTGTACCAGAGCCCCCCATACCCGGGCTACCCGCCCGAGGTGGACACACAGTCTATGTAACCCGCTCATGTCAATGTCAGCCCGGTGATCACTGCTCTCCTTACAGCAACAACACTGCCGGCTACGTCATCGGCCGGCGCCGGAGAAGCACGTGATGCCGGCTAATCTGTGGAAAGTGTGTGAAAGGTGAGGGAAGGGCTGGCAGTAGGTGGCATGAGTGTCAGTGTTCCTGGTCTGTCCTCTCACCTTCCACACTGCCTCTGTTTATTGTCATGGTGGGCTGACAGCAGCGGTCGGCGGACGGCGGCTCACGGGCTCAGATCATTCCGGGACACTGCATTGTCCCGGAATGAGGGTGACCGGGACCCAGGACAGACTCTCCAAATGCGGGACTGTCCCGGGCGATCCGGGACACGTGGTCACCCTACCGCCCGCCCGTTGTGAATTTGTCACAGCTTTATTGGCGGTTATACCTTGCCAGCAATGGATATTCCTTTATGGGTCATGCCCTTAAGTTTAAGTCTGGGATCCGTTTAATGCCTGTCTCGCACTGATGGTGGAGACAGGCCTATTAGACTATCTGTGTTTGTTATGATGCTCAGGGTATAAACCGTGACTGGCATCATTATGTGATCATTTAAGTTCTTTACGACCACCTGCCGCAGATGTACTGTGGCAGGCAGCCGCTCCTGCTGTACGGCAGTCGCGAGCAGGAGGCTAGGGGTCGAGCGCGCTGCACTGGCGGCGCGCTCCCGCCCCCGCTCGTCAGCGGGGAAGCTGATGCAGTGGGCAGGCGGCTCCTGACACCCACGATCGTTCCCCACTGAGAGAGAAGAACAGTCAGCTGTTGTAAACACAGCTGACCGTTCTCCCTGGAATGATCATAGAGCCCATGTGATCCTTCTATATAAGATTACAGGTCTCTATGGTCATTCCACAAGCCATGCCCCCCACAGTTAGAATCACTCCCCTAGGCTCACATTTAACCCCTTGATCACCCACAATGTTAACCCCTTCCCTGCCAGTGTCATTATTACAGTAACAGTGCATATTGTTGTGCCTTTTATGGGGGGCAAGGTCTCGTGGTGTTCATAATAACTGGTCAGAATGGGCCTCAGCTTATCAGCAGTGATGACTATGAACAGTTGATTTGTAATTAGTTGCTGAGGATTACTACAAACCACATCACCACTCAAAATTCAGTAATACAGTATTTAGAAATTGTAAAGGTTGAGATCCCGCTGCTTCCTTAAAAGTAGCATTGATTTGATTTGAACTAATTTGAAAAAAAAGTGTCAAAGAAACAAAAGGCATTGTAATGCTGATTAGGAATGAGTGAAATTGGAAGTTTTTGCTTCACTATAATTTTGGAGAAAAATCTTGATATTTCAGCATAATGTTGTCATTTTGGCTAAAACATTCTAGTAATCAGGATCAGGGAAAACCCAGTGATCGCTTTTCAGAGGCATTTGACAGGCAGTGAGAAGTCTATGAGGGGAATTTACTCAAAGTGGTGCACCCAGAATCTGGTGCAGCTGTGTATAGCATCCAATAAACTTCTAACTTCAGCTTGTTTAGTTAAAGCGGTTCTAAGGCCCCTTTCACACATACGGTCAGCTTGTCCATTTTTCATCCATCCGTTGACGGATGAAAAACGGACATCAACGCATCTCTATGTAAAAACGGATGATCATCCGTTAACATCCATTTTCATCTGCTTCCGTCAATGTCCATTTTTTGGAATGGATGAATGCCCGTATTTTTCATCTGTCAAAAAAACGGAACGGACGAAAAACAGATGTAAACGGACAAACGGTCCGTTTTTCATCCGTTTTTTTGCATTGGTAGTGGATGTAAAAAAACAGATGAAAAAACAGGTGAAAAAATGGATGAAAAACTGATACATTTTGACGTGACTGAACTGATAAACTGAACGGACCGTATGTGTGAAAGGGACCTTAAGGTTCTAAAGGTAAAATTTTTATTTTTTGCATTATAAACAAACGTTATAAACAAAGCGACAATTTTGAAAAAAAAAAAACAATATTTTTTACTTTCTGCTATATGGCATTCCCAAAAAAATTATTTCAAAATGAAAATGTTTTAACATTTTAGGCCAATTTGTTTTCTGCTACATATTTTTGGTAAAAAAATGGCAATAAGCGTATTTTGATTATTTTGCGCAAAAGTTATCGCATCTACTAACTAGGGGAAAGATTTTTGTCATTTTTATTGTTTTTCTGTTTTTTACTAGTAATGGCGGCGATCTACGATTTTTTGCGGGACTGCAACATTGCAGCGGACAGATCGGACCCCTGACTGACATTTTTGACACTTTTAGGGGTACCAGTGACATTACTATAGTAATCAGTGCTAAAAAAATGCACTGTTACTGTAATAATGACACTGGCAGGGAAGGCGTTAACAGTATAGGTGATCAAGGGGTTAAATAAGACCCTAGGGGAGTGATTCTAACTGTATGGGGGTTGGGCTTCTGAAATGATCACAGAGACATGTGATCCTGTATAGCAGGATCACATGAGCTCTGTGATCATCCCAGGGAGGAGGACGATCGGCTGTGTTTACAACAGCCGACCATCCTTCTCTCTCAGCGGGGAACGATCGCGGGTGTCAATTGGAGCCGCCTGACACACACACATCAGCTTCCCCGCTGACGAGCGGGGGCGGGAGCGTGCTGCGGTTGGTACGCGCTCACCCCCCTAGACTCCCCAGAGTGAGCGCCGTACATGTACGGCGATTTGCCTGGGAGCGGCTGCCTGCTGCAGTATATCTGTGGCAGGGGGTCGGCAAACAGTTAAGGTAAAAAACCTTCTGTGTTGCAGAATTCCCTCCAGCTCCCCCTTATACTTACCTAAGCTTGAGCTCAATCCAGCGATGTGCATGCCCTCATCCTTGGGCAGGTTGAAAGCAGCTGGAGCCATTGGCCATTTTAATTTAAAAAAAATGAAGCTTTAATAACACTTTAATGCATTCCCTGCAATAAGGTAAAAAACGCTTTAGCACTTGCTAACAAGAGGCTCTTAGAGCAGGGGGAGCTATTGGTGCTAGTAACGTGGCTCTGAGGAAGAGGCGTAGGCCTCGAAACGCTTCAGCCGTCATCCTAATAGGACTATGGACTTTCGTATGGACTACTTATGACACTCAAGTTTCTGAGTCCGATATGATTGATTTCATCTGCGTTTGTGAGTATGCCATTTTTTATGTTACAACAATAAAACCATTATTGAGGATAATGCGCTAGGTCGGTATGCCCTTTTTGTGTTTTTTGTTTGCGGAGCTATTGGCGCTAGTGACTGGCTCTGTAAGAGAGCAAAGACCCTACAAGCTAATTGTATGCATTTTTGTGCATAGTATATTGCTGTACATGTTATTTTTTCAGGAATGACATTGTCTCTTTAAGAAATCTGTAGCCAAATCAATTAAACTGAATTCACTCCTCACACCCCTACATCTAATACCTTGGCCATGGTAACGAGAAGTTAATAAAGTAAACTGTGCTCTGTTTCTTCACTTCATCTATTTATGACCCATAAACAAAATGCCTTGTGAAGACTCTTTATGCTCAACTACCTTTGCTATCCATTTTCATCACCAGCTCAGCTTCCAGGACTGATGTCTTTGCTCATCAACCAGTTGATTTTTTGTGATGTAAAGTCTGCAGTCTTCTTGACACTGAAGACCCTGCCAATGGACAGCCAATAGGAAGTGCAAGCAAGAATTAGTAGCGCTCTATAAACATAAATATCCCTAAGAGATATTCCTTAAAATCAAGTCCACAGAGTAAGGCCTCTTTCACATGGAGCGGACCGTATCCCGATCCGTTCCGGCACTTTTTTTTTTTTTTTTTTACGGACACGAATGACACTTGTGTCATCCGGGCCAAATGTCCGCATATCATCCCATCCGTTTGCGGATGATATACGGACATAATGTATGTCTATGGGATTGCGGATGTCAGCGGATGACACCGCTGACATCCGATTTTGCGTCCTTTCTGTTTTTTAAACGGAAGAAAAATAGGGTTCTGTTCTGTTCCAAAAAATGGAACAGAACTGAAAGGACGCAAATCTGATGTCAGCGGATGGTCATCCGCTGACATCCGCAATCCCATTGACATGCATTATGTCCGTATATCACCCGCAAATGGATGGGGTGATATGCGGACATACGGAAGGCCCGTGTGAAAGAGGCCTTAAGGCACAAGAGGTGTATTATCTTTCTTTCATTTTATTACAACAAGTCCAAAGAAATAAAAAGAGGGGTAATAATATACCCCATGTTTTCTGCGCTTGCAAGTAAAATGTGTAAATGTGAATGGGTGATTAAATTTCAAAAATATATAACGATACCATGAAAATATATAAAGCCCGCACGCACCATAGACACTAATACAGCATGTAACAAACAGGCTCTGAAAGGAAAGGAATAATGATATAAATAGTCCTTATTAAACATAACAATTATTAGTGTCCATAAAGGTCTATGCTGGGTGTAATAGTACACCATGCAGGGATGTAAATCCAAGGTAGGAGCCCAAAAACAGATCCAGGTAGAGTAGTGCTTGAAATGGAAAGAGGCGAGGGACCACTGCTGTGCTCGGGGGGTGTGTGTCAGAAAAACTCACTAGAAAGGTTGGATCCCCTTCTACCTTACGGCAGGGGGATCATTCAGGCTTAGAGAAAGCTTTTTCCTCCTCCCAGTGCATTCGCGGTGCTGCTGGTCCTCCCGCAGTTCCTGATTATGGGTTCTCCTATGTATGTGCTTCCATGTGCAGGATCAAAGGACAGGACCCTGCATCTATGGTGCGTGCAGGCTTTATATATTTTCATGGTATCGTTATATGTTTTTGAAATGTAATCACCATTTCACATTTACACATTTTAGTTGCAAGCGCAGAAAACGTGGGGTATATTATTACCCCTCTTTTTATTTCTTATTTTATCTCCGTGGCAAGAGTTTTTTTGCGGCTGCACATCTTATTTACATATTTTTCACATTTATACTTGTTTATTATTTATTAATTCCTATAGAAATTTGTGGTGCACATATTTAATCATTTTTTATTTCTGAGGTGACCCATAGGTGCATGTGCCCAAACCCGCTTTTTCTAAGAAGTCCAAAGACCAGGACCAGATGATAAGAGTAGCTTCTTACGCCACCACAACTTGTAGGGTTGCCACCTCATCCCTTTAAAACAGAACACATATTAATTACACAGGTTCTGTGGCTGATTAAGGTGGTAATTAAACTCACTTGGAGCCTTCTCTGCATTAAATTAGCCTCATAACCTGTGTAATTAATTTGTGTTCTGTTTTAAAGGGATGAGGTGGCAACTCTAACAACTTGCACACCTCCACCATGAGCAGGAATCCACCAACTCCGAGGACCCCGTTGTGCAGATTGCCAGACTGTATAAACCTACAAAGAATAAGGTCATACAACACATGTATAACCAGCATCTAGGGATCCACTGATTGCGCCGGAACACAAGCAATCTGGAGCAGAGGGGATGCAACCGTGTGAACTCCAGTCTTACCTTGCACAGTTGTACAGGCTTTTTTCCTGTACTGAAATTCATTAGTATGATTCCATTGCTCACTGTGAGCTTCTCTATGTACACAGAATGAACTTGCATGAAATATTTAGGTGTCGGGACATATTTTGCCTAAATATTGCACGCAATCCTGAAACTGTCATTTCACTAGACCATTTGTGTGATATTTACCAAAAAACTCTAAAAATGAACAGGCGTAAAAATCCATTCACAAGAAGGACAGAAGGAA
This sequence comes from Pelophylax lessonae, assembly GCF_965119305.1. NCBI lineage: Eukaryota > Metazoa > Chordata > Amphibia > Anura > Ranidae > Pelophylax > Pelophylax lessonae. The sequence continues at coordinate 164,679,632 of NC_138770.1, read as the reverse complement.
ATAGATAACTAAATGCCTGTTGAAATTAAGTTGTGGCCCAGGTATTTGTGGAATGTGTACAGGTTGTTAAGGGGTGGGCGGTGAAGTTCTAAATAACTAAGGAGCGGGATCACCCGGTGATGTCAATGGGTGACCCCGCACCTTAGTTATTTAAGAACTGTCAGAATATGCAGGGCTGACAGATGGTGGGAGCCTTCGGCGCGAGCAGACATTTTTTTTTCTTCTTTTTCGGGTTGGTGGTGGTGGTGGGGTGTCATGATTGACAATGGATCGACACCGGGGGACCTTTGTTTTTACTTTCAATAATGTTTATTGAGGTTTTCAAGTTACAGAAAATAACAAGGAATAACAGGAAAATGAAAACTAATAAGGGAGAAAATACGGAATACAAATGGAAATACAAAGAATATGCATATATAAAAGTACAAGTACAAATGGGGGACCTGATATTTATAAAACACTGTTGGAGTTATCAGGACATTTGTTTTTATTTGTTAAATATACTATGTACCCCATACTAATTCACATGATGGGGGGCCGTAATCTGGGGGCCCCTTGTTTTTAGGTGGGGTAGAGTCCTCCCCACCCCAAAGCACCCCTCATGTTGAGGGCATATGGCCTGGTATGGTTCAGGAGGGGGGGTGCGCTCGCTCATCCCTTTCCTGACCTTCCCGTGCTGTATGCTCCGATAATTTTTGGGGGAGACCCCACACCATTTTTTTTTTAAATTTTGATGTGGGTTACCCTCAAAATCTAAAAATCTATACCAGACCTGAAGGGCCTGGTATGGATATTGGAGGGGGACCCCACACCATTTTTTTCCTGATTTTTTTATTCTTGGCAATTCTTGTTTTTAGATTCAGCTGTCAGCAGGGAACTCGGCTGACAGCTGAAGACTCATCGAATGTTAAGGACCTGGCGGCTTGCTGGCTCCTTAACTATGCCTATTTCTTACATTAAATAAATACGCCGGCTAGTGCCAGGTGTTAATGTGTTACTAAACCCACAACAGTAAAATCAGTGTGTATATGCAGTAAAGCATACTTGTTATACTCACTGTGGAACCTAATGGGTAATTCCCCTGCTTTGTTTAAATGCTGTGATCCTGTATGCACAGATCCTCCCCTTCTTTAAGTGACTCCAACCCATCTCCTGATAGAACAGAGCATTTTCTCAGTTTGGTGTGTATTTCTAGAGAGTTTTTTTTTCTTGGGAGAGTGCATGTGATCAGCACAGGGCCAATCAGCACTGTCCAGACCAGAGGCGTAACTAGAACCTTCAGGGCCCGGGTGCAAGAAACCATAAAGGGCCCCCCTGACCTTCAGTCAGAGTGCCCCAATGGTGGCAGAACCACAGGGCCCAGTCGCAAATGCAACCTTTAGGACCCTGGTAGTTCCGCCATTGGTATCAGTAGTCTTTTATTTTAGTTATTTTAATTTTTTTACCATTTTATTTTATTTATTTACAGTTTTCTTTTCTTTTATTATTTTTTAAAAATTTTAGGAACCCCTTGGGGGGAGCTTGGGTGAGATATTAGGGGTCTAAACGGGGGGCCAGAGAAGACAAATAAAAGTAGTTTAAACTTCAGCTTTAAAGGCAATCTAACTATCGAGCTTATGATAAAGCAAAAGTAACATTTCAGCATATTGATAAGATCCATACCAATATTGCTCCTGAGCTACACATATTAATCTAAAAGTTATCTAAAATAAATATTAAATGCTATTACTGCTCAGATAAACCTTTAGTCAGCAAAACAGAACTGTATGCACTATGAACAGGAACAGAGTTGGGAATTATGGCAGGGAGATCTCACTGTTGAAGTATCCTGGTCATATAAGTCAGGGGCTGGAAAAACGGACTCTTTAAACTTATCCAACTTCTTTGGGAAGTATTAACTATGCCTAGGAAATGCACACTATTACATTGCCATATTGCCCTCTATGCTGCTCTATGCTGCTCAGCCCTGTTAGCTGTGGCTATAGCTATTTCCCTTGTTTTGGTTCTTTTTATAGGAATATACTGTATAAATGAGAGATTTATTTACATAGCTGGCGTAATGAACATTAACGCACTTCCTCATTTCCCTAACCACATCCACAACCAGAAAGGTTGAAAGATCACTTGGCAAATGCTCACATGAATACCGGACAGCTTGGATGAGTTTTATGAGATAATGATCCATGGTGACCCTATTTATGTGATGGGAGACAGCAGGGCTATAGTGGCTTTGCTACAGACAGTCAGAACACTGATTATCAATGACCCCTCTGTTGAACGCACACAATTATGCCTGTTAAAGTGCATCAATAACTATTTGATGTATTTACAGGCACATGACAAACTGTATGGACTCCACGGGTATACATGCCTGTTAAGAAATTCAGGTAGCTGCAGGCCTGGCTATTTACAGACAAGGACTCTTGCACAAGGCAGGCATTTTTGACAGTAAAGTTCTGCAGTCTTACCCCATATGTTGCAAGAACTGTTGCATTGATGGATCTTGGAAGACCACTGTCACTGTTGTAAGCTGGAAGTTTTTTGGTCAGTTCTGAATTATTGTGAGATAAACTGATGCAACTTTGTATGACCTCATATGCAAAGATGAGGAGCTTGCTTGACTTTCTAAAAAAGTAGATGTTCCCATCGGCTGTACATTGCATTGCTCAAGTAAAACTCATTTTGTTTCTTTACATTTAAAGTTAGATTACCTTTCAACGTTTACAGAGGAGATGACCAGCAAAAGGGTTTTTTTTTGCCCAAAAGAAACCTAAATATGGACATTGATATATTGATATGCTAAGAATGAACATATCTAGGTGCCCAATATATGGTGGTTCTGCCACATAATAACCGCAATAGGTAAAGTCCAACCCCTTCTAATAGCCCTTTCTTTAGCGAGCTATCCGCCCAAGCCCATGGTGCCACATAGGTATTCCAATCACTATTGCTTATGCAATTTTTCTATTGCATATGCACATGTTGTACACATCCCCTCATGCTATAAATGTGCATGGGCTATTGACATTGGAGATCTGTGCACCATTGGCCCAAAAAAAACAAACCTTACCAATGAGTTTTCTTCATGAAATTCCTTTAGGATAAAGTGGTAAAGCCCTGTAACACTGCAGCTATTACTGGACACGGCAACGGACATGCTAGCTCAGGGCATTTCCCTTTGTCCTCCTTAAACGGGAACTTAACAGGGTACCACACACCTTGAACGTGGAGGAACTTTGTTATCTTGGCTACTCACGTACTCCTGGCCTGAGGCTGCTCCTACAAAATATATAAAAAATGTGTAACAATCAGGCCAGTTATAAAAAAGTTCTCCCAACATTGCCATCACCTTTTGGTGTTTGACAGCATAGCTAAATAATGCATACAAAAAATACCCCGTGTTATTTGTCACCTATGGTAAAGGCCAAGAGGTAGAGCTTTTTTCCACCAGGCTTTCATATACATTGTATTCAATTGGAATAAAGCCATTTTGTATTCCTTAAACATATCCCACAGCCTATTTTCTTAGCTTCTTGTTACTTGTGTCTATACGGGGTATTTTTTATATACTCCTACAAAATAGCATGGTATGGTTCCAGATAAATGATTGTCCACACGAGCAGCCTTTTCACATGCTTTACTTGGAAAAATGTAGAAAACCTTTTCAACATTTTCTCCTTCTGCCTCTCTCTATATATAAACCTTTGGCAACTTCTACCTTAAACTTGGGGGCACCGCTCAGCCTTCCCATGCTTGAGTTCACATAAAGATTTCCTAGGAACAGATTCTCTTCCCCCATGGGATGCCCTGGGGCCTACCCCAGAAAAGCTATTTCTCCATACCCCTGTTGCCTCACATGTTGTGACTATTTGCCAGGAGAACCATTCTCCTTATTCATAAGTAAGCGGGTCCTTGGTTACCCACCAGCAATGGACATGCTTGCCCAAGGCATCTCCCTTCCTCCTCCTTAAACAGGAATGTAATGGGGTATGACACACCTTGAATATGGAGGAACTCTGCCATCTTGGTTACTCATCTACTCCCGTCTTGAGGCCTTCTCCCACAAATTAGCATGATGTGGTTCCAGATGAATGATTGTCCACATAAACAACCTGTTTAGATGCTTTACTTGTAAAAATGTAGAAATCGGTACAAAGCAGTTTTAACATTTTCTCCTTTCGCCTCTATCCATAAATCTTTGGCAACTTCTACCTTAAACTTGAGGGTACCTCTCAGCCTTTCCATGCTTAGGTTCACAAAAAGGTTTGCTAGGAACAGATTACAGTGGGGATCGAAAGTTTGGGCACCCCAGGTAAAAATTTGTATTAATGTGCATAAAGAAGCCAAGGAAAGATGGAAAAATCTCCAAAAGGCATCAACTTACAGATTAGACATTCTTATAATATGTCAACAAAAGTTAGATTTTATTTCCATTGACACTTTCAAAATTACAGAAAACAAAAAAATGGCGTCTGCAAAAGTCTGGGCACCCTGCAGAATTTATAGCATGCACTGCCCCCTTTGCAAGGCTGAGACCTGCCAGTGTCATGGATTGTTCTCAATCATCGTCTGGGAAGACCAGGTGATGTCAATCTCAAAGGTTTTAAATGCCCAGACTTATCTGACCTTGCCCCAACAATCAGCACTATGGGATCTTCTAAGCAGTTGTCTAGAAAACTGAAACTGAAAATAGTTGACGCTCACAAAGCTGGAGAAGGCTATAAGAAGATAGCAAAGCGTTTTCAGATGTCAATATCCTCTGTTCGGAATGTAATTAAGAAATGGCAGTCATCAGGAACAGTGGAAGTTAAAGCAAGATCTGGAAGACCAAGAAAAATATCAGACAGAACAGCTTGCAGGATTGTCAGAAAAACAATTCAAAATCCACGTTTGACTGCACGATCCCTCCAGAAAGATCTGGCAGACACTGGAGTTGTAGTACACTATTCCACTATAAAGAGATACTTGTACAAATATGGTCTTCATGGAAGAGTCATCAGAAGAAAACCTCTTCTACGTCCTCACCACAAAAATCAACGTTTGAATTTTGCAAATGAACATATAGACAAGCCTGATACATTTTGGAAACAAGTTCTGTGGACCGATGAGGTTAAAATTGAACTTTTTGGCCGGAATGAGCAAAGGTACGTTTGGAGAAGAAGGGGTACAGAATTTAATGAAAATAACCTCTGTCCAACTGTTAAGCATGGGGGTGGATCAATCATGCTTTGGGGTTGTATTGCAGCCAGTGGCACAGCGAACATCTCACGAGTAGAAGGAAAAATGGATTCAATATAATTTCAGCAAATTTTGGATGGTAACTTGATGCCATCTGTGAAAAAGCTGAAGACAAAGAGAGGATGGCTTCTACAGATGGATAATGATCCTAAACACACCTCGAAATCCACGGGGGATTACATCAAGAGGCATAAACTGAAGGTTTTGCCATGGCCTTCACAATCTCCTGACCTCAACATAATTGAAAATCTATGGATAGACCTTAAAAGAGCAGTGCATGACAGACAGCCCAGAAATATCAAAGAACTGGAAGACTTTTGTAAGGAAGAATGGGCAAAGATACCTCAAACAAGAATTGAAAGACTCTTGGCTGGCTACAAAAAGCGTTTACAAGCTGTGATACTTGCCAAAGGGGGCAGCACAAGATATTAACTCTACAGGGTGCCCAAACTTTTGCAGACGCCATTTTTTTATGTTTTCTGTTATTTTGAAAGTGTTAAATGATGGAAATAAAGTATAACTTTTGTTGACATATTATAAGAATGTCTAATCTGTAATTTGATGCCTTTTGGAGATTTTTCCATCTTCCCTTGGCTTCTTTATGCACATTAATACAAATTTTTACCTGGGGTGCCCAAACTTTCGATCCCCACTGTATCTTTCCCCATGGATGCCCTGGGGCCTATCCTGGAAGGGATATTTCCCCACCCCTCTGTTGCCTCACATGCTGTCACTATTTTCTTTGAGAACTCTTCTCCCACAGGACAATATACAAGGAGTGTCTAAAAAGTTTGGTAAATGGTATCAGAAAACAAACAAAAACAGAAGATACAAACAAATTACCTTTATTGGCCTTCAAACTAATCGCTATCCTTTACAAGACACTTTTGGCAACATTCATAAAGCTTCTCAAAAATATCAGCAAAGGCCTCTTTAGGAATCAATCTCGGAACCGCTGTCACGCATTCTTTAAATTGCCACCATGTCCGCAAAACGCATGCCTTTTATGACACACTTCAGGTGGAGATACAGAATTAAATCCATGCGTGCCAGATCAGAGGAGTACGGTGGATGATCGAGAACAGGTATGACGTGCTGAGCCAAGAATTGGTGCACATGGCTCGCACAGTGCGAAGGTGCGTTATCATGCAGCAACATCCACTGTCCAGTCCTGTGCAACTCTGGCCAAATATAACAGATGCATCGTAGCAACTGTTTTAAAACTTGCTTGTAGAATGCGGTGTTCACGGTTTGACCCGCAGAAATGAATTCCTTATGGATGATGCCATCATTGTCAAAGGAGGCGATCAACATTGTCTTGACCTTGGACTTTTACAGACGACTCTTTTTGGGTCGCGGGGAAGATGTTGAACACTATTCTATCAATTGCCGTTTGAAGCACCAGGTCTAATCCCCGGTGATGATGGTTCGCAGAAAGTATGGATCCCAGCCACACATGGTAATGATATCTCCAGAGGTTTCCATCCATTTTGCTTTCTGTTCGTCTGTCAGCTTGTGCAGCACAAACCAGGAACAGATCTTCCCCTTACCCAAATCTTCCCGGATGATGTCCTTGCTAATGTCCAATTCCTCCACCATCAACTGTAAACCCATTATCGGCTCACGGCTTCTGTCCCGTACACTTGCGCCAACATTTCATGCATCTCCGTTGCCATTTTCCCCAGTTTGTAGCAGAAGTTTTTGCTGTTTACTTGTTGCTCCATTACACTGTGACCCTACCTCTCACATTGACTACGTTCGACTGCCCACAGTGGGTTTACTCTGATGGTCACCTGTACTCTACGCTAGGTGGCACATTTCGATGTGTCCTTGGAAAGCCATGTGCATGCGCGTGCACCTGGCTCATTTCGCTGTTGAGATATCGGACCATTCAGCAAACTTTTTAGACACGCCTCGTATATGCTAAAAGGTGGCTCAACCGCCTGCCACTTCAAGGGCAAGAATTACATATAAAGCGCCCTCATCCCCTGCTTACACATTTGAGCTGAAGAAGTGTCTTAGATAAGCTACAAAACATCTTCAACAAGTTCATTTAAATTTGATCGATACTACTAAAAATACCATGACCTGGATTATTGGGAACCTTCAGAGGCACATATTTTGCTTGTTTCATGCCTGACTGTAATTTCTAATTTTAAAGCACAATTAATAATATGTATTTGTTACAAAAGAAACACTTGAACTAGTAACACCCATAGGAACAGACAGGAAACAGACAAATTTGTGATATGGCAAATGAAAGGCAGTCCAGACTTCACTAATGACCTTAATATAAAAATCTCATTTGTCCCAGTAAATTCCTTAGTTTCCTTTGAAGCATGCCGTAGTCTAGTTACTGCCTCGTAATGGCAAAGTATCCCAAACTGGAAGCAGCATGGTGTGTGGATTTAGTGATTCCCAAAACCAGCACCAAACTGTGTACACAGACTGGAATTTCTGCTCCCTTTATAGTGACTCTACATATGTCACCACTGGATCACACCAAACTGCAAACATACCATAGTAAATCTTATCTGAGAGAAATATTGGGCGGCTGTTACCCCTGAAAATGCTAGTTGTATGACTGTTATGCCAACACATTGGCTTTTTATTTTATGTTATACCCATTTTGGCATTGAGCGGAAGATCTCCTCCCCGCCACAATTTACAGTTAATGCGGCCGTGTGGGACTCCGCCCACCTGGCTGCACCATTCATTCACAGTGGTCTTTAATGAATGGACTACAATTACCGACAGCCTTTGTTCTTCGTGTCAGTGTGAAACTGCCTGCCCATATAATGTACAGGTGGAGAGCTTACAGTGACAGTCTGCAGGGGACCTGCATGGCATCAACGATCTGCTGATCACTGGTGCAATGCTTTCCAGGCTCTTTTTACCTGCAAAATTCCTGCATTTTATTTTTTAAGGTGAAGTTATCCTTTAATACTTTCTTAGTCACAGACCAAGAAAAAGCTTACAGGGCAAAAAAGTCAGAATAAATCGAAATCTTTATCTGCACTCCAACTACCTAAGCAATATGGTCAGCAGGACAGCCAGGCAAATAACATTTTCAGTCTCCATGCTTCTCTTAGGAAATTTCTTTAAAATTTATCAGTGGGCACATTTCTTGTTTTTTTTTTTTTTTATCAGATCATTTTTATTAAAGATGTTTTTATTTTTTTTAATACATAATGAAACACAAAGATAAACCACCACCCTTTTTCTTCCAGTAATATCACTCAAGAGAGCACAGTGGTCAGGGTAAGCAAAAATAGAACTGTAGTGGTTCCCCATGCATAAATGTACACAAAGAGCGAATAAAAATAATTCTGCATTGCAAACTGTGGGGTCAATTAACTAAGAGATAAATACCGCATTAATGTTTGAGTTAAAATAACTCATGCTGTATTTCTCTCAAAAGTAGTCAGTTCACTAACAAACATGCATTATTTACCAAATGCATTAAATAGTTATATTTTGCAATATTTATCACCTAAATTTAGACTCGATTCACACTAGCGCGACTTGTCAGGCGACTTGTCAGCCTGACAAGTCGCGCTCCCTCGCGGTCCATTGACTGCTACAAGTCGCTCCAACTTAGAAAAAGGGTCCTGTACTACTTCGGGGCGACCTCGGAGTGACTTGCATAGACTTCCATTATGTGAAGTCCATGCAAGTCGCTCAGAAGTCGTGGTGCCTGGGAATGCACAAGTCACCCCCGAAGTAGTACAGAGTCCCAGTGTGAACCGACTCTTAGTGTTGCTCTATGCTGTGAAGTGAGAGGATCAATAAGGTACATACTGCATATCTATCTATCTATCTATCTATCTATCTATCTATCTATCTATCTATCTATCTATCTATCTATCTATCTATCTATCTGCAAAACATTAACCCACACTGAAGAGGTTAGTATCACAAAGATAGTCTCCTTCAAAACAGATTTCCCTTAAATAAAGCAGAAACATACAGTAGAAGAATAAGGGTGGAAATAGATCAAATGGTTGATCCTTTTTTATATATATATATATATATATATATATATATATATATATACATCATATAGTTATATATATAGATTTTGTGTATGTAAATATGTATAGATATGTGTTTGGGCCAGGCACTACCTCTGCTGCAAGTCTAGTCCAAGCAACCCCTACTTTTTCCGTAAAATACTACTTTCTGGGGTAGTTTTGAACTTTCTTCCTGATAGTTTAAAGGTCATGTCCCCGTGTTTGTGATCTTAGCTTCATATTGAAAACTCTGGCCCCCCTGAACCCTATTCACATCTTTAGATCATTAGGCCTCATGAACATTACAGCTGGTAAACTGAAGTGTATGAACAGTTGGGTGTTTTTTTTAGCAGCCCCTGAACTCTCCTCTGTTATATTATCTGTACATGTACACTCAGTCATTTATAGGAGTTTAGAGGCAGTTGAGGTTACAGGCATTTTTTTGAAAGCAGAAAAATCACGTTCTGGACTGTAGTTTACTAGCATTTCAAACGTCAAATGCTTGTAAACGCGTGTAACTGCAGTAAACCGCATTTATGTGTGTTTTAGGTTTATAAGCGTTTTTTTTTAAGGGGAAAAAAATTCTGATAATTTTTGAACATATAAAAATGTTGAAAAAACACAGATTTCCCCACATGCTGTTGCCTGCGTCAATGGATGAGTCCAGTAGGGATGAACTCTTGTCCTCTCACGCAATTTTCTATGTCTTCGGAACCTCAGCAACAGCAACAACAGGAGAATTTCGTCACGCGAGCTCATGATGGGATCCATTGTAAAAATAGGACAGCTATCTACAAGCACACTGCTCTCTCTTCTCTCACAGAATGGCTGAAATAGTTAATAATTTACTTGTTTTTCATGCATTGTGGGCATTTGGGGGGTCTCCTGAGGTTATCTTTAAAAAACGCTTCTAACCTCAAATGCTCATAACCAGTGCTAAACTTGCATAAACTTGGTATGTAAAAGCTGTAAAACAGACATTTTTCACCATCGGTTTTAAGCTGTCAAGCCCTGTGTACATGAGCCCCAATGCTTTTAAAGGTTTCAATCATTTCAATAAATATCAGTCAATGAAAAAATACATTTTTGGTGTAATATTTTCCATCTGTTGACAATGTGAGAATTCGGGAGATTTCCCAATTTATGGTTTGGCTACTTATTTCCTCCTATTTTAATATGTAGCCGGAAATGAACAAATGTTTAGAAATCAACATGGTTCTAATACGTATATTGATTAATCTGAGTTGAAAACTGAGCTGTCTAATCCTATTGTGGCTCATTGTGTCATCCAACATTCTATGCAGGAACTATTACCTCACCAGTCTTATTTTGCAGACTGATGTTTCATCTCTTGCACTTTCAGCCTCTCCACTTATTTTTCTACCCCCAACTCCAACACTTTGAACAAAGGATACACTTACTTAGAACTTAAAGATAAGCTCCAGTCTCCCACCGAAAAATAAAAAGTCAGCAGCTAAAACACTATAGCTGCTTTTAATATAAGGACACTTACCTATCCAGGGATTCAATGATGTCCTCACTAGAGCCGATCTTCAATCGACTTAAGGTCCAGGCCCCGGCCTTGCGGCTTCACAGATTATTTATTACTGCGCATGGGCAAGCCACGCTGTGCTTTCTGAATTGTCCCGCAGACTTCTGGGCCCTATGATGTGTCCCAGAAGACTGCAGGGGGAAGGGGGGAAATTCTGCTCAATCGCCGTGGTGATCTGCCCCCCCAAAAATTCCCAAACATGGCAGAGGAGTGGGGAAGATTCAAACAAGCAGAACACACACTCATTAAAGTTTAAAGATAAGCGAGTTTGGGGGGAAGGAACTTAACTGGCCTGCACAAAGTCCTGACCTCAACCCGATAGAACATCTTTGGGAATAAATAGAGCAGAGACTGCGAACCAGGCCTTCTCATCCACATCAGTGCCTGACCTCGCTTCTGGAAGAATGGTAAAACATTCCCATAGACACACTCCTAAATCTTGTGGACAGCTTTCCCAGAAGACTGGGATGCCATTAACGTTCATGTGTGTGTAAGGGCAGGCGTCCCAATACTTTTTGTAATATAGTGTATGTGTAAGTTAAGATCTATCATATGAGGATTTTGAAAGTAATGTCGATTTTGTATTAATAATATTGTGCACTTGGATGTTTTCTTGTATGAGCTTCTTCAGATAAGCTCTCCATACCTCCTGAAGAAGCTTCTTTGTGAAGTGTGTAGAGCACTATCCTTACTTCATCAGGTAAATCAGAGTAATATAACATGAAACAACTGCCTTTTATGCTATAGGTAAAGAAGGCTGACTGGTGAGGTATATCAGGGTGTTCTACATGTGAAAGTAGCTAATGTGTAATTCACTGTTAACTATGCAAAGATGCCAACCATCATGAATTTGCAGGGACAGTCCTGCATCTACTGTTTGTACTCTGTCCCATGTCCTGGGCTGCATCCCGAGATCACAGCATCACCCTTATTTGAGGTACTAATCATGTTCATTAACTCAAAAAAGGGTATTACTGAGGAGATCGCAGCCACAAGTAGGTGGGTCCTGCTTTACACAGAGAGTGGGTGAAATCTTGGAGGGACCCCTGGAAGGAAGGCATAATATGTGTGGGTCGTGGGAAGTGTCTTGGGGACTGAGACAAAGATGTTGGCAAGTTTTCTACATGGTTAAGCACTAAAGTTGATTTTGTATGTGTTTTTATTATATTTGTATGAAAAAAGAAACATTTTTTAGTACTTTGTGTGCATGTCCTATCTATCATAGTAGCACCTGAAAAGTCCCAGTGCCCATACTGTATATGTACTTTGGTACATAAATATTGGTGATGTGGTATGATGACCCATTTTGGTGAAGAAGACTCCCCCTGCATAGATAATCAGTGGGTCAAGGGCTTCGAAGATTAGTAGACATTTGGAGGAAGAATGCCCTTGATGTTGTTTCTTACTTTAGTGGTTAGTCAATGAAACCCTACCAACCTCTGAAGGAACCCTGGACTGAGCAAATATTGAGCAGACTTAACCTCAAGCAGCCTAGGAAAGGTTATTTCAGAGTAGATTAAAGTGTATGTAAAGCCAAAACCAACAATGTTGTAGCGTATTAGTCATTGGTGTGGTAGCTGCATACATTTTGTTTTTGCAAGCTTTTTTGCTTTATTTTCACCTGGTTATCCTGAAAATAACACACTTCCTGTTCCTGGTTGGCTATGTCAATCCTCCATTGTATCTATGGAGGGAGCCATGGTTGTCACCCTAGGCTTATCTTCTGATGTAGACTACAATCCTGTCCATATCTCTTCATCTCCATTACAGGGTGGACAGGGCAATTGAATATAGCTATGAAGAAAGATATTCTTTGGTGCAGCTCACAGGAAGTGACAAGGATGCTGAATTTTAGGCAAGATCAACAAGTATTTTCTGTATCTGCCCAAAATGTTCTTAGCTTGGAGGAAAAAAATGAATGCAGCCACCACATCAAAGCTGTGTAAAGGATAGGAGAGGTGATCGCTAAGACTAAAATTGTTCTGTGTATGTGCATGTGGGAATAAGGCATCGGTGCAGCAATTGTTTGCAATCCCTAAAGCCTGGTACACACTATGTGGGTTGAACAAAAAGAACTGTCAGTTCCAGTCTGAGCTGCTGTACTAACGAATCGAGGTTAGTGCAGAGATCTCTCCCACTGAGTTGAGAGAGATTGGCTGCTGGTTTTCTAGCATGCTTGTCCGACTGAAGCCGGCCAAATGGACTGAAGTCTGTCGGACCGGCTGCTTTACACACGGGCCAAATGTCAGCCGGTTTTTATATAACTGGCCGAAGTTTCCCGGCATTTAAGCTGTGTGTACGGAGCTTTAAGTGATTGTAAAAGTAATAAAAAAAAATAACAAACATGTTTTTACTTACCTGCTATGTGCATTGGAATTGCACAGAGCGGCCGCGAACCTCCTCGCACCTCCCCTCTGTTCAGTGCCCCCCATGGGAAGCCCCGCACGCCCAAGCCCCGCTGCTGTACTCATTGGCTCCCGGTGCCCCAAGAAAGCCAGCGAGACCTGGAAGTAAGGGGAGAAAAGAACTGCAGATGTGCACAGTGCTGGATCCTATGAGGGCTCACGTAAGTGTATCAGTTGGATATGTGGCAGCATAAAAGGAGGGGAGGAGGGATGCGGATACCTAAAAATTGTTTACGTTAATGCAATGAATGCATTTAAAAAAAAAATTTGGCTTTACAACCACTTTAAGGGTGTGTGCTGACGTCTAAATAATTATAGTTGTTTGCAATATATTGCATTTTTGTTCTTTTTAGGGTCCTTTCACACGGGCTTTCCGCCCAGCGGAATCCGTATTGCTCAACAGAGATCGATGCGCCGATCCCCACTGAGCAGGCGGATGACAGGTCCGTCTCAGCTTACTTTGCAGAGACAGACCTGTCAGATCCCCGTTCTCCTTTACGGGAGATCAGATGAAAAGGGACCGCCTGTCCGTTTTCTTCCGATCCTATCGGATCCTCCAGACGGATGGAAAATAGGGTTTCCATTCATCTGGATTTCACGGACAGGATCAGATCAGATAGCAGCAGGTGTCAGCGGAGATCTCACTGCTGACATCCGCTACTCCATAGGGGTGCATGGAGTATCCGATCAGGTCCACCTGAAAAAACTGACAGGTGGACCTGATCGGAAAGCCAGTGTGAAAGGGGCCTTATTCTTTTGAACCTCTTTTTAATAAAAAATATATTTAATATATTTGTAATTATACTGTTGCTGTATATTGTATGGATTTCACGGACAGGATCGGATCAGAGAGCAGTGGGTGTCAGCGGAGATGTCACTGCTGACATCCGCTGCTCCATAGAGGTGCATGAAGCATCCGATCAGGTTGGCCTGAAAAAACTGACAGGCGGACCTGATCGGAAAGCCCATATGAAAGGGGCCTTATTCTTTTGAACCTCTTTTTAATAAAAAATATATTTAATATATTTGTAATTATACTGTTGATGTATATTGTAACATGTCAGAAATACTATATATCCATGTAGAGAAATTACTTTCAATGTCACTGAATAAAATGTACAAGTACAAAGAGATATTGTAACATTATAACAATTTTATTGTCATATATAGATACCCTTTGCACACAGAGCAATCTGAACACATAAAGATCTATGACATAGAAATACAATCCTGTACACTCCTATTTACAAAAGGAAAATACTGTACAAACCATAAACATATTGCACAAAGCTTGTCTGAAATTTACAAAAGGTACCTTGCTCTCTGTGTATAATATACAATAAAACATCGAACATTTGGCGTACAGTCACACACTGTCCACAAGTGAAGCCACACAGTAACTTTGGTCATTTCAGAAATGCTTGTAATAATCTCAAGTTAACATATAACAGCCCGGGGTAAAGATTATCTCAAAGCAGCAAGGGAGAATTTCAAAAATTGATATTTATATACATAGCTTAAATTCCACTTCCTTGTGTCACTTGTTACACGTCCTCCGCATAGACGAGCATTGAGAAGAAAAGCATTCACACACACATACTGCAGAAGTCTGCTATGGTGGTGCTGCTGCTATCAGAGTCTATGGGCTCTTTCACACGGAGCAGACCGTATTGCGATCCGCTCCGGCACTTTTTTTTTCCAGGGAAACGGATGACACTTGTGTCATCCGCTCCGTATGTCCGCATATCATCCCATCCGTTTGCGGATGATATACGGACATAATGTATGTCTATGGGCATTGCGGATGTCAGCGGATGACACTGCTGACATCCGATTTTGCATCCGTTCCGTTTTTTAAACAGAACAAAAATAGGGTTCTGTTCCGTTCCAAAAAACGGAACAGAACTGAAAAGATGAAAATCGGATCCGCAATCCCATAGACTTTCATTATGTCCGTATATCACCCGCAAACGGATGGGGTGATTTACGGACATATGGAACGTCCGTGTGAAAGAGCCCTATGGAGGAATCGAATAGTAACAGCACCAATACAGTAGTTTAAGAGTGTTAAGACAAATACAATTTTTCTAAAAAGAAAAAACGTTTCCTCCAAAAAAAAAAAAAAAGAATACTTTTACAACAATGTCGTGCATATCATATATATCCTGAAAAATTTAAATTGCATGTCAGTAATCGCTGTATCTCTTGGCACCTTGTTCGAAAATGTAGATTTAACAGTCAAAGGGCCTATTTTCTGAGGTTAATTAGAAAATCCGTGGAAGATATTAGAAATGTTCTAGAGATGGTTGTACCAATGTTTTACAACCAATATACATGAACTGGTCACTACAATTTTGCTTGTGAAAGGGCCTCCTATCTTTTTACTGCACATAGCAGCCGATCTTTCTACCTTTTATGGGGCCATAAACCCTTTTTTTTTTACAGTTTTTTCTGCAATTTGATCAAAATTATGGAATCTGCAATAAAAAGGAATAACTATAACTTCCCTTCCAATTTAAACTCAATTTTGATTAGATGAGATCAAATTGAGTCGATCGGCCAGAGCAGAAAATTATTGCTCAATATGTATCAATCGGCAGCATGAGATACTTTGATCGAAATACAATCATATTTACGAACAATCTGATTTTGAAATTACATGGTGGAAACAGATGTGATCAATGACTAATGATCTTAAGTTATGATCAAATCCTAACTACTGATCAAAATCTACTTCCCTGTGTGTGGCATATTGATGGAAAGGGTTGTCAATTATATATATGGCCACCATTCGTCTGCTGTACAATAGGCAGAAAAAGGGAATGCTGCTAAAAGGCAATACAGACAGTTCTGATAGCACAAATGAGGTAAGCATGGCTTTACACGGCTATTCCCTGAACAGGCTGCATTCTACCACTTTACAACTGTTAAAGATTAACTCCACTTTTATTGAGAAAAAACATTCCCCTCTGGGTGATCTAGGTACATTACATGGATTGTAACAAACTTTGTTTCAGATTCCACCCTTTTGTTATTCTGAAGAAATCCCTGTGTGTTTGACTGTGTCCACGTGGTAAGGAAATTAATCCAGTGGGAGTGGTTTCATAATTATCAATGAGCTGCTGCACCTGCAGGGCTCTAATGAGGAAAGCTGCTGGGTCTGTATCCCTTTAGACGTGATTTCCTATTGGGAGTATCTCAAAATAAATGGACATTTTTGTTGCAGGAAATGCCTTAAATCTGACTTGTATCTCAGTGCAGCAGACTTCTGGGCAAATCAGTAAGCCAATCACGCAAGCAGGAAATTACCGTATGTTTCTGGGGGGGGGGTGGGTGTACACATTATACGACTCAAAATTGACATATTGCATTGCATTTTAAAGAAAATTACAGAGCTGCAGATTGAAAAGGAAAGGTCATTTTAATAACAATCAAATACAATATGACTTGAGTCACAATTGTATACGCTATATTGTTTTGTTTTTTTTGTTTTCTTTTTTTTCCCTCACAAAAGTGGAGTTACCCTTTAAGGATTTCCACTTGTATCATAGGCCCCAATGTTTCATAGAATGCATTGTGTATTTGCTGGAAATCTGGGACATCATTGCATAGCTAAGAAATGTCAAACTTCCTGCAAGAACTCTCCCCCTGTCCAATGAAATGACTTGTCTAGTTAGAAGACAAGATGCCATGGCAAGAGGTAAGCAAAGCATACTGCCATTAATAATATCACAGGAAAGTGCCCTTACAGGGAGTGCAACTATTTCACTGTAACAGGAGACGCATCCAATTGGTTTTGTGCACACTGCAGGGTGAACCAATATATCGGAGAATCCATCCTAGCAAATCACAACATTATATTGAATATAACGGGGTTGAGAACATAGAGAATATTCACCTTACAAAGTGAATGTTTAGGCCCCTTTCACACTTGTGCGACTTGTCCTGCGATTTGGAACTGCAAAGTTGCATTACAAGTCATACTCCATGATTTCCAATGAGTAGCGTTCATATCTGTACGAGTTCAAGTCGCAATGACTTCAAAGAAGTCCCTGCACTACTTAAGGCCGATTTTAATGCGTTTTGAGGACCAAAGACATAGGCATTGCTTCAAGTCCAGTCAAATTAGCGTCAAAATCGCTGCAACAAAATTGCGGCAAAATTGCTGTAAAATTGCGCGACTTTTAGGTCGCACAAGCCTGAAAAGGGCTTAACTTAATGAAAAAATGAAGGCGTGTTCACTTCAATCCTCAAATCAGACACAAGAAAAAATCCTGTGTTTTTTCCTCCCAGAAAGCCCTTTGTACATAATTTAAGTTCACATAGCTTCACCTTATTTACAGAAAATTCCCTTTGATAAGTGAACGCTCTCTACTCTACTAAATCAACCCCATTTACAGATTATTGAACCAGATCAAACAATGCTGCCTCCACTCTTGTTCCTACGCAGGCTGTCCAGATGTGAAAGAAATCAAGCCCTAGCAAGTACATCATTTGCAATGCAATACATGTTTTAAAATGTAATATAGAGTAACAGATTTCTGCATAGTTTGAACATGCATGCCTGTTTAATAAACCAAAAGTAAAAATAAAGCAGGCCATAGATGGCCCAAATTTTAGATGAAGCCTGCTGAATCAGCAAACATTTAAGCCATGGGGGCTCTGGCAGAACCACCCAGCTTGACAAAAGTAAAGAAAAAGAAAAAAATCGACTGATCTGGATGGCAATTTATTGGCCGAACCATTACTGCAGATTCACTATTCAAGCATTCAGGCAGCTGCGGGTGTTATGACTGTCTAAATACAATAGCTGGTGGTGGAGACTCCTTCATCCACGCATTTAGCACTGGCTGAACAAGAGAAATCTAGCCGTGTATGCCTACCCTCTTGCCACTCACTTAAGACATATGAGCCCCCAATCATGTGACCACTGTGACAGCAAATCATGATCGCTGATCCTTCCTACCCCCTGGGTATACAGACTGTATTAGGCTCCATGTACACAGGACGCTGGAAATGGCCGTTTAGGAGCAGTTGGGCGTTTTTTTCAGAAGCCCCTGAACGCAGCTCCATGTTATCTTATCTGTCCATGTACACATGGTCGTTTACAGTCATTTGCAGGCAGTTGTGTTCAGGGACTTTTTTTAGAACGCAATTATTTGCGTTCGAACGTGTGTTTTCCGGCGTTTCAAACGCACAAACGCGTCTGAACGCGTCCGAATGCGTCCAAACGCGATGACCCGCGTTTAGCGTTCGCGTTTTTCCATTTTAAAGGGGAATAATTTTTTTGGCCTCTAGGAACGGTTCTAAACGCAAACGCCCGTAAACGCCCGCTAAATGCGGGTGCAAACGTGACCTAACGGACGTTTCAAACGTCCTAAAAATTCCAGCATTCAAAGGGACATTTAACAACGTCCCTTGTACATGGAGCCTTAAAGGGACGATGGGGCTTGGTGGGAAGGGGTTATTTCGATTAAAAAAAAAAATCATTATTCACCAAAGAGTATACTGAAACTTGATTGGTTAAAATGGACTTCTTAAATCTGCTCATCAACACTACTCCTTGCACTGTGAGAATGTAGAAACAGAGTTTACATCAGGTGAACTAATGTCTATGGAGAGGCACCCGCCTGTAATGGGAAAAACGAATGATGGTCCACAAAAATCCATTCCAGCAGACCTGGGCATCAAGAAATGAAACCCTCCTACAGACACACGAATGTTCTCTGATCCAAGCCTAAACAGCCAAAATAGCTGAATCCTCTAATGTCTAAGCACCGATACTGAACAAGGCTTCAAAAGAACTAGCCTGGGCAAACACTTAAATGCCTTATGAAGTGCTCTGCTCTTTGTAAGACCATATACACTCCACCACTCTGCCCCGTGTCTTTGCAATTTGCAATCTAATTCAAAGCACCTGGGGCAGCAGGAGCCAGAGACGGTGGCCTTGGGTCACAAGGAGTAGACGACATTAGCATTTAAAAGCCTGTGACAATTAGGCAGCTATAATCCTTTCTCCTCGCCCCACACTTTTATTAATAAATGACTACCTTTTTGTTCTAAGACACTAATGTACCGAAAAATAGACTTTTGTCTCAACTTTGTATAAATCAAGTACTCATTGAGGACATCAGGCTCATGAATGGCGCTCATTTGTCAAAAGGTAACTAAGCAGAAAGTAATGAGAAGAAAGCAGGCTCCGCATCCATACACAGAAACCCTCCATCTGCTGTCACAGATCCTATAGAATGATAGAACATGACAGCTAGACTCTATAAATGTATGCTTTAATAGAAAAATAAGCACTTCCATTATTCTGCATCATGTGCATCTTTAGACAAAAATTATTTTAGCTTTGCATAGTGAAAGGAACAGTTAGAACCATTATCTGGTTTCCATTTTTTTTTTTCTGACAGTTTTTTTTTACTGTACAAAAATACAAAATGAAGAGCCAGACCAAAAACAGATTGTGTATAATGATAATAATAATAATATAATAACTATCATAAAAAAAAAGTTAAACTCTTCTTTTGGATTAATATTGTAGTATTTCCTGAGCAGCAATAGCCTATTACACTGTTAAAGGGGAGTAGTGTGCCCCCCCCCCCCCCCAAACATATGGATGTTCTTAAATGATCTATTTTACCAACAACTATTTATCCATTGGACTATCATTTGTTTTTTAGTCTGGCGCTCCTTTATGTATTTGTATGGTTTGAACTACTGTTGGGTACCCATTGGGGGAAGCTTTGCCGTGTGAGAGCCGGATTGCTAAAGCTATTAAAGTGGCAGTAAACGCTGTTTGTGTAACTTTTACCTACAGGTAAACCTAGAATGAGGCTTACCTATCGGTGCAGTGAAAATCTCCTAAACTTGCTGTGTTTTGGACATATTAACGCTTGAAGCAGCCGGTGATGCCACCGGCGTCTGAGCACTGAGTGTGCTGTCAATCCAGAGCGTGGGGCCACAGCCGCGACGTCATTGTGGCCTTGCCACTCAAACTGGAGCACCTGAACCCGGAAGGAAGATCGGTTAAGGATGAAAGTGCCAACAGCAGTGGCAGTGCAACGCTGGAGGGCTTACTTTAACCACTTGCCCTCAGCCCCGGCCAGGCAAAGTGACGTACCGGTACGTCACTAGCCTGTCACTGGCTTGTGAGCCAATAGCGGGCGAGCGCGCGCCTCCCCGGCTCGTTCCCTAACAAGTCAGTGCGTGTGACCGGCGGACACCCCAAAAGTGTCAAAAATGTCAGTCAAGGGTCCGATCTGTCCGCCGCAATGTCTCAGTCCTGCAAAAAAAAAAATCGCAGATCGCCGCCATTACTCGTTAAAAAAAAAAAAAACACCAAAAATCTTTCCCTTTGTTAGTAAACGCGATAACTTTTGCGCAAACCAATCAAAATACGCTTTTTGCGATTTTTTTTTACCAAACATATGTAGCATAAAACAAATTGGCCGAAAATGTTAAAAAATTTTGATTTTTACATTTTTTTTGGGGAATTTCATATAAAAAAATGTGAAAAATATTGTTATTTTTGCAAAATTGACGCTCTTTTTTTGTTTATAGCGCATGATCAAAAAATCGCACAGGTGATCAAATACCACCAAAAGAAAGCTGAAAGTTCTGTTTGTGGGAAAAAAAGGACGTCAAATTCGTTTAGGTACAGCGTCGCACAACCGCGCAATTGTCCGTTAAAGTCACGCAGTAAAAAATCGCAAAAAAGCCCCTGGTCAGGAAGGTCTGTCATTATGTGCTAGTATGTAGAGCATACTAGCACATTATGGCTTAAACCGCCCAGGGGCCTACTTATTTTTATTTTAATGAAGCAGATTACTACAGTTTTGTTCAAAATTTTGCATATACAAGTTTTAAAACTCCTAGCACCCGTTGAAATTCTTTTTTTCCAGGACTTTGTTACTGTGGCAGGCAGTAAGAAGAAATTAACATGAGGACATAGACAGCAATATAAAGCTAACTGTGCTGCTAGCCTCTCCCCACTCTCCTTAAAAAAAAAAAAAAAATTGTGATTGGGGAAATTTACTAAAACTGAAGCAAACAGCATCTGGAGCAGCTGTGCATCGTAACCAATCAGCTTCTTTAGTTAAGATTTCAAAATGAAAGCCAGAAGCTGATTGGTTGACATACTCAGCTGCTCTAGATTATGTTTTCTATAGTCTTAGTAAATCACCCCCCCCCCTCATTTCCCTGTTAAGCCTCGTACATACTATCATTTTTTTTTTTTTTCAACAAGGCGGGCTGAATGAAAAAAAATGGACAGCTCGGATCAGAGCCGCTGTACTAACAATCCAATGTTAGTACAGCAATCTCCCCCGCTGTGCTATTGTGTTTTGATCGGGAGCCGGTCGGCTGCTGGTTTTCCAGCATGCTTGCCCAAGAGAAGCCGGCCAAATAGCCGACTTATGTTGGACTAGCTGCCATACACAAGGGCCGAATGGTTTTTATTGGAGCGGCCGATGTCGCCCGGCATTCGGCCCATGTGTAATAGGCTTTAGAGAGAGTTCACCTCACTTCCTGTCCCGGTTACAATGTTATCAGAATAGGAGTTGAGGGAAAGTCTTCAGAAAGGGGCCATAGACAACAAAAAGCATTCTCTCAATTTTACTAATATAAAGTGTTTTAGTGTTTATTGTTCTGTGTTAGAGATGTCACCTCACCTTTTGATCAGATTAAGACATGGACATGGGACAGGAAGTGAGGAGAAATTCTCCAGAATGGAGTCATAGACAACAATAAGACCTCATGCACACTAGGCATTTTTAACCACTTAAGCCCCGGAAGATTTTACCCCCTTCCTAAACAGGGGGATTTTTGCGATTTTTTACTGCGTGACTTTAATGGACAATTGCGCGGTCGTGCGACGCTGTACCTAAAAGAATTTCACGTCCTTTTTTTCCCACAAACAGAGCTTTCTTTTGGTGGTATTTGATCACCTGTGCAATTTTTTGATCATGCGCTATAAACAAAAAAAGAGCGTCAATTTTGCAAAAATAACAATATTTTTCACATTTATTTTATATGAAATTCCCCCCCAAAAAAATGTAAAAATCAACATTTTTTAACACTTTCCACCAGTTTGTTTTATGCTACATATGTTTGGTAAAAAAAAATCGCAAAAAGCGTATTTTGATTGGTTTGCGCAAAAGTTATCGTGTTTACTAACAAAGGGAAAGATTTTTGTCATTTTTGGTGTTTTTTTTTTAACGAGTAATGGCGGCGATCTGCGATTTTTTTGCGGTACTGCGACATTGCGGCGGACAGATCGGACCCTTGACTGACATTTTTGACACTTTTGGGGTTACCAGTGACATTACTGCAGTAATCAGTGCTATACATATGCACTGTTACTGTATTGGAGAGGGAGGGGTTAAGTGTGTCCTAGGGGCGTGTTTCTAACTGTAGTTGGACAGGTCTCCTATTGTAAAAACAGAGATCAACGGTTCTACATAGTAGAACCGTCTGATCTCCATTTTTACACAGGGGAGAATGACAGGCGGCTTGTTTACATAAGCCGCCCGCCTTTCTCCCGCTCTACCGACGATCGTAGTGTGACCGGCGGACATCGGGCCCGCCGGTCACACGCACGGACTCCTCTGTGAATGAGCCGCTATTGGCTCAAAACCCGGTGACAGGCTAGCGACGTAGACCTACGTCACTCTGCCTGGCCGGGGCTGACTGCCGCAGTAAATATACTGTGCGCAGTCGGCAAGCGGTTAAAGCTGCTTCTAGGGGCATCATGGATTTTCTTTTGATTGCCTCTAAACTCCCCTGCATGTTATCCTTTGTATCCATAGGCACACGTAGGCCTTTAATAGCGTTTTCAGGCAGAAGAGTTTAGTGGCAGGAAAAAAAAAACACTGCTATTACATCCTGGAGCAGCAGCGTTTTGGCAGAAAAAAATGCTTGAAGCTGCTAAATGCGCCTACGTGCTAGGGCCTTCAGCATTAATTTATTTCAATGGCTGGAATAAAGTATTTATTCTGGCCAATGAAATCAACACCCAAACACTTGATGCAGGTAATTGCATGTAAACACAGTAAACACTTTTACAAGTATCAGGCGGTTTCTTTTTGACAAAACACCGCTGCCAGTGTGCATGAGACCTAAAAAGTTAAACCAGCCATAAACGGTACAATTTTCTCACCTGCAACCCGAAAGAAAGTAACTCAAACTGACTGTGTTGATGGGGGATTCACAGCCGGGAGAATACACAGTGATTACCGCTAGCGGCTATAGCCACTGGCAATAATCACATGAAAAATGCAACATGCTGTTTGTACACACATTGATCAATTGTTTAACTTGGGTACAATCAGCCTGCCAGTACATGGTTCGAATCTCGGCCGGTCCATGCTGAACTGGCCGAGATTTGAACCGTCTATGGCCGGCTTTAACTTAGGATCCAGCCTTCCCCTATTTTACTAATACAAAAGTATTTTCCTGCCACCAACATGACAGCATACATGTGGTAGTATGCTCACATGAATTGGCACCAGGAAAGGAAAATGAAGGTAAGTATTTGATACAAATTTCGGTTTTCCTAGCGCCAACATGGCAGCATACTACCACATGTATGCTGCTATGCATTGGAGTCAGGAAAGAAAAATTATGGTAAGTATTTTAAACAATTTTCCATTTTGTATTCGTGTTTTGGTTGGACATGCACCTCACCTCAGGAAGTGAGGAGAAAATCTCCAGAATGGAGTCAAAGACACTAAAATGCTGAGGATCTGGCCTCCCCCTGTTCTACTAATACAAAGTGTATAAAAACACCATGTCCTGTTTAAGAAACTTTACCTCATAATGTATCTCAAGAACAAGGCCTCGGGAGCCAAAAACAAAAATCGTAAGAGGTTCTAACCCTACCTCTCCAAGCAAAAAAAGAAAGCTTTGACTAGAAATACACTAATCTAACATGGCCTGAACGGCAGGGTAAGGTTGTGTGCTTTTGTCTGAGGAAACACCAGTGTTTAGTTTGTTCGATTGTAGACTTCTCTACAAAATGGACATCACCAGGATAACAACAATATTGATTCTCCTTGGCAGGGTGCCATTTTGATTCATTACTGATTCAGTGCATTAAGCTAAATTACACAGGGATTGCAAGCCTGAGAAACACTGACTTGTCTTCTACTGAGTTATGCATAATAAAGTGCCCACATACTGGTTTGTTTTACATACACATTGTATATCAAACCAAAAGAAGACAAAGACTTGCAAGTGAAATATGATAAAATGTAATTATGCATCCTCAAAGGAAAATGGTGCCGTGAGCACTTCTATATACAAAAGCCTGAGATGACTGATACGCACTGCAGGTCACTCTCAATGAACCATATGACAGATGTCACTGCTAAAATGATTCTGAATGATGCGGTTTAGCATCTGTTGGATCATATAATAGTGGTAAGCACGCTTGTCTTACAGCACTGGGCTTCTAAGTTTAATACCCATCTGTATTCAACTTGAGCATCCTCCCACAACCAAAGAAATACACTTGTAGGTTTACCAACTGTCACACTAGGATGTGTGTATGACCGGGGTATTGACATTAGAATGTAAGCTCTTCTGCAGCAGGGACTGAATGGTTCTATCTACTCTGGAGTTAGTCAGCAATGTCCAAATGAATAACCAAGATAAAAATGAAGTGAAGGGTTAAATCAGTACTTGGCTGGAAAGGGCTAAATAATCCATCAAGCAGGAAACTGTCTGGGTCACATTAGAGCTGCAGGCCTTGTGTTTACATGACTCGTGTCTAACAATACAGGGCACTCCCCACCTGGGAGCCAAATGGTGGAGCCCCCGGGCTACATGCAGACTGAAATCTGCATTCCATGCAATAGCCAGAGAACTAGAATCAGAAATCTAAAGTTCAGAGCCGTCTTTAGGCCCCTTTCACACATGCTGTCTGTTTATCCGTTTTTCATCCATCGGTTGACGGATGAAAAACGGACATCAATGTATCTCTATGTAAAAACGGATGACAATGGATGATCATCAGTTAACATCCGTTTTCATCCACTTCCGTCAATGTCCGTTTTTTTGAAGGGATGAATGCCCTATTTTTCATCCATCAAAAAAACGGATCGGACGAAAAACGGATGACAACGGAGGAAAAACGGATGACAACGGATGAAAAACAGATAACAACTGACTAGAAACGGATGAAAAACGGATAACAACTGACGAAAAAAGGATGGAAAACTGATACATTTTGACGTGACTGAACTGATGAACTGAACGGACCATATGTGTGAAAGGGGCGTATGTGTGAAAGGAGCCTAAGGGCCCCTTTCACACATACGGTCCATTCAGTTCATCAGTTCAGTCACGTCAAAATGTATCAGTTTTCCATCTGTTTTTCATCCATTTTTCATCCGTTTTTCATCAGTTTTTCGTCAGTTGTCATCCGTTTTTTGTCAGTTGTTATCCGTTTTTCGTCAGTTGTTATCTGTTTTTCATTCGTTGTCATCCGTTTTTCACCCGTTGTCATCCGTTTTTCGTCCGATCCGTTTTTTTGACGGATGAAAAATAGGGCATTCATCCGTTCAAAAAAACAGACATTGGCGGAAGAGGATGAAAACGGATGTTAACTGATGATCATCCATTGTCATCAGTTTTTAGATAGAGATACATTGATGTCAGTTTTTCATCCGTCAACGGATGGATGAAAAACGGACAAATGGACAGCATGTGTGAAAGGGGCCTTAGGCCCCTTTCACACAGGCGGACCGTTCAGATCCGCCTGTCCGTTTTTTTGGCGGATCTGAATGGTCCCCCCATGCATCCCTATGGGGCATCGGATGGCAGCGGAGACATGTCCGCTGACACCCGACCCGTCAAATCTGGACGGATGGAAACCCTATTTTCCATCCGTCCAGCGGATCGGATGAGAACGGACCGACGGTCCGTTCCCATCCGATTTCCCCCATAGAGATGCATGGGGAACTGACAGCTGTGTCTCCACACAGCGCGGAGACACAGCTGTCCTCCTGCTGCTCAGTGGGGGATCGGCGGCTCGATCCCCCGCTGAGAAAAACGGAATCCGTCCGACGGACGGATAGTGTGAAAGGGGCCTAACACTCACACGTGGGCTGCATTAATCAGCCTGCAACCTAAAAGCATGACCCAGAAATACAGATAACACAACAGCAAGCCTCTAGACAAAGCTGGGAAATGTTCTGTACCAGGTGCTGCTTTCTTCCTAGATCCAGAGGGCAGGATGGGTGCAAGGATAGATTTATGGAATTAATAATTAGTAATCAGTGAAGTTTATGACAACCATGCAAGTAGTTATATCCTTTAGAACAGGCAGCCATTGGCTACCAACATCCTACACTTGAAAGTCACTGCATGAAAACTGCAGCTTCCTAACATTTCTATATCTGTCCAACCTAGAGCCAATCACTCTACAAAAGATCTGGTGCTCATACATAAGATGGTGGCTGTTCATTAAGGCCCCATTCACACCTGCGCGTTGTGTGGCATTTTCGTTCAACACACATAGGGCATCCCATTCACTTGAATAGGATGCCCTACGCATGCTGAAAGAAGCTCCTGCACCTTTTTGTGCAATAAGCTTTGTGTATTTTGCCATGCACAGTTCCTGGCAGCGTTTGGGGTGCCATTAACAATTAATAGCACCACAATCGTGGCGCTAATTATTTGCACGTTCTGGAAATGCATGCAGAAATGTGCACTTTGGCGCTTGAACACACAGATGTAAATGGGGCCCTACAAAGAGTAAAGATGCACGTCATTCAGTCATATCTATGAGGTACAACTTACATTCCTAAAAAATGATAAAATCACAACTTCAGGAACTAAAAAAACTCTTGCAGTCTCTCCATCCCCCCGAAGGTTATCTAGGGGATGAGGAATAAGGTATAATACTTTCCCCACGTCCCACTCCGGCGCTCTCCTCTGCTCCGGATTGTGGCCAGTCCTTCATATACAATGAAAGGCCAATAGCCTTATTCCTCATCCCCTAGATTTAATGAAAATGTAACACTTGCAATGCAGGGAGCCCCCACTATAAGGGGAGTTTTTTTGTAATTTCTGAAGTTGGGCTTTACCTCTGAAATGGCAGTGGTGAAAAAAAAAAAAAAAAAAAAAACAATTCCCTTCTTGTTACTGTTTTTTTTTTTGATTGTTATATGAAAGAAGGCAAAGAGAAGTAAGAGCCGGTTCACACTGGGGCGACTTGTCAGGCGACTTGGTCTTGGCCTGACAAGTCGCCATGGGTCGCCTGCCATAGATTAGCACAGGACCCGTTCTAATAGGAGCGACACAAGTCGCTCCGACTTAGAAAAAGGGTCCTGTACTACTTTGGGGCGACCTGGAGCGACCTGCATTGACTTCAATGATATGAAGTCCGTGCATGTCGCTCCGAGGTTGCGGTGCACGCTGTGCACCGCGACTTCACAGGTCGCCCCGGCAAGTCGGATCGCCTCAGTGTGAACCGGCTCTAAATGTAAAAAGTGCATTAACTGGAGAAACAGATCAGAAATCATCTTTCAGTGAAATCTAACTGGCCGCTTCAGGTCTCTGCACTTAGCACACTCCCATGCTCCATGCACTAGTTCTCCCCAATTTTAAACCACCAAACCCCATCCTTCCCATTTATTTCTGGAATGTGATAAATAGCCTTGCAAAAAAGAT
Organism: Pelophylax lessonae; assembly: GCF_965119305.1. Lineage (NCBI taxonomy): Eukaryota > Metazoa > Chordata > Amphibia > Anura > Ranidae > Pelophylax > Pelophylax lessonae. The sequence goes on along the minus strand of NC_138770.1, from coordinate 164,651,745 downwards.
TTGAAGTAATCTCCACGTATACCCCACTTTTCAAAAATATGTAACAAATGATGTCTGAAGACAGACAAGCTAACAGTCACTAGGGGGTAGATTTACTAAAACTGGAGCACTCCGAATCTGGTGCAGCTGTGCATGGTAGCCAATCAGATTCTAACTTCAGCTTGTTCAATTAAGCTTTGGCAAAAAAACCTGGAAGCTGATTGGTTTCTATGCAGAGCTGAACCAGATTTTGCACACTCCATTCTTAGTAAATCAGTGTCCAACCATGTACTATTCCTGATCAGAACAGCATTTTGTAAAAGTTTTAGAGGTTAATAAAGTGGAAGCGTGGCTAATTCTATTTGGCTTCATTAACATTAACAGCATGTAGAAGCATGTTGACAGAAGGTGTGTTTTGTTCTTTTTATGGCCTCTTCTATGTCAGTTTATATGCTTCTTTACATGTATATACAGATACAGTTTATGTCAGTTAACCCATTTCCCACACCATAAACTGACCAAAACCACACGTACTAGATTTTTTGTAGATAAAATGCATGGCACATAGAAGCTTGAAGCTATGTGAATACTCCTTTAGGAACTTCAACCTGCACACCTTAAATAGCTAGAATGAATAATGTCTCAGGGTGCTAATCACATCCCACTTCACATAGAGTCAGTAGTAAAAATGTGTAAGGCTCCTTTCACACACTCCGTCCGTTGGACGGAGTCCGTTTTTCTCAGCGGGGGATTGAGCCGCCGATCCCCCGCTGAGCAGGAGGATGACAGCTGTGTCTCCGCACTATGTGCGGAGACACAGCTGACAGTTCCCCATGCATCTATATGGGGGAAATCGGATGTCAACGGACCGTCAGTACGTTCTCACCCGATCCCATCCGATCCGCTGGACGGATGGAAAATAGGGTTTCCATCCGTCCAGATTTGACGGATCGGATCGGGTCGGATGTCAGCGGACATGTCTCCGCTGACATCCGATGCCCCATAGGAATGCATGGGGGGACCGTTCAGATCCGCCAAAAAAACGGACACGCGGATCTGAACGGTCCGCCTGTGTGAAAGGGGCCTAAATAGTAATAGCACACATCCAATTCTATCCAAATAGAATACAATGGATTCATAGATACAGGCAACTAGTTAGTCTGCCATACCCTAGAGCAGGTTTTTCTCAGCCTTTCTAATCCAGTAAGGATCCTTAAAAGAATATTCAGGTCTAGGGGGAACCCTGCTAAAATGAATTCAACAGAAGTCACTGAAAAATACCCCTCACATTGGTAGCCAGTGAGGATGCCCCCTTAAAGGGATGATCAGGCAGGCCATACACTATGCGATTTTCTAAAATTGCTCAATTCTTACAGTCAGTGATGATGGTGGAATCCTCCTACTGAGCTATTGTGTTCTCTAGGCAGGGGGGGCAGCCATCCCTGCTGGGAGAACACAACGAATACTGCTAGCAGCTATAATCACTGGCAATAATCACATGCTAGAAATCTGGCACACTGGTGGTACCCAAGTAAATCAGTCGATGGTCTTCGATACAATCAGCCTGCCCATAGATGAACCAAATTTTGTCAAGTCCCTGCTGAACCTGCCAAGATTTTAACCATCTATGGCCACCTTTATGGCTAAAAAGATCTCTGGTGTCATGCTGCTCCCTCTTGCAAGTGACATTGTTCCTCCAGAAGTTATGGAGCTGTGGCTGATGGACCTCCGAACTGAAGGTGCTTGTATAGCTTGAGGTTCAATGCCCCTTGGCAGAGCCAGCTAACTATGTAGGCACCAACAAATCAGAGGTCAATCAGCCACAGCTCAAGGAAGTCCTAACAACCTCTGGAGGAAGCCTAGATGAGATGACTGTCCTATGGAGCAAGGTGACATACATGTAATTGAATCCATGCAAGGATATAAAATAGTGAAGTATATAAGCATACAGTAACCAAGCATACTAAATGGTAAGTTCACCCTGATAAAGGGGTGTAATACCCTAAAACATTGGTGTTGGGTCTCACTGTCACACCATTCTTCTACTATTTGGTATCCTTTATAACTGGCTATTGTATATCCTTGCATGGATTCCGTTCTATAATATATCCTTGCATGGATTCAGTTCTATAATATATCCTTGCATGGATTCCGTTCTATAATATATCATTGCATGGATTCAGTTCTATAATATATCCTTGCATGGATTCAGTTCTATAATATATCATTGCATGGATTCAGTTCTATAATATATCATTGCATGGATTCAGTTCTATAATATATCCTTGCATGGATTCAGTTCTATAGTATATCCTTGCATGGATTCAGTTATATTGTATATCCTTGCATGGATTCAGTTATATAATATATCCTTCGATGGATTCCGTTCTATTTTATATCCTTGCATGGATTCAGTTCTATTGTATATCCTTGCATGGATTCAGTTATATAGTATATCCTTGGCTGGATTCAGTTCTATGTATGCCAAGATATACCAGGATAACTTGTATGTATATATAAATCTATTGTATTCTTCCTTGGTGTATTTTTTATATCTTCATTATACAATTTGAATCCCATTTGTGTGCTTTCTTTCTGTACATTTTACTGTTAATCATCTATATGGAACCATTGGTTAACATTCTAGCTATTTTAGTACCTTGCACATAAATATGAATACATGCTGCTCGTGTTAATGAGGCCTTAGGCACAGATTCAACAGGCTATGATTGGGCCTCCACGACCTTCTATCACAGAAAAGATCAGACATATGTTCACTTGGTGTCTCAAGAATTCTGCTCAAGCTATCAATAAAAAGAAATGTAGGTAGTGCATAGAATAAAGCATAAAGCCCACTTCTTTGCTAAGGCCCATTCGTTCTTACTGGTAAACAAAGCAATAAGCATATTCACATGCCTGGCTGTCAGATTAGGATCGGAGGCTGGAAGAGCAGGCTATGTGATGTTCAGTAGAGCACATAAAATAACAATCTCATTTGTACCGCCAGAGATAGCCTAGACATTTCTAGAAATCTATTCCCAGGCAGCTGCTGTGCATAACACAATACACCTTGTCATTATGGAGTCTGGAGCACTGATTGCAAAAGATAAAGAATATATATATATTTTTCTTTCTCATTAAAGCTTTTAGTTAACAGAGCATTGAAAATATGTGCAGCTAGACAGGCCGCACCATAAATATCTGTACATTGCAGACAACACTGTGCATAGGATAGAATACAATAAAGATGGAAACCGATTGCATGCAACGATCCCCGAAGGAGCGAAGCGTTCATTTACAAGATGATGTCCATCCCTGTGTAAGATCCCATGTTCCCTGTCCTCTCAGGCAGTCTGAATTAGGTGACCTTAGTGTGTAGCTGAGAGCACAGGGAACCTTACAATGACTCTATGGCAGTGATGGCTAACCTTGGCACCCCAGATGTTTTGGAACTACATTTCCCATAATGCTCAACAGTGTGCATGAGTATCATGGGAAATGTAGTTCCAGAATATCTGGGGTGCCAAGGTTCGCCACCACTGCTCTATGGGGTCTATTTATAAAAAATGAAAAGAGCTATTCGTCCAGCGAACCAGCATGTACATTCGTTTTGTCCGAATTAGCCAACTGTTCAGAGAATGGGCCAAAATCGAATGTACTTAGGGTATTATCTCTTCTGCTCGAACATTCTTAAAACCCACCTCTGGGGGAAGAAACAAATGCTCCCTTACAGTGATAAATGAATTCTGGTTTAGGTCTAGGGGGCTGCAAAAAAACAGCTTTGCTTGCCCAATCCTCCGCCCCCCCCAAGCTTTACTCCCGGTCCCACAGCCTCTTCTCTCCAAGTTCTGGCAGTAACAAGTCATCAAGTCCGGAGACCATAGCCTTGCATTGGAGGAGAGTACGCTGAGGGACTGCAACTGAGGGGAGAGGAGGATCAGCCAGGTAAAAGTGCTCTTTTCAGCCCCCTACACCTAAACGGGTATTTAACCCTTACACTCCCAGGAAGCATTTCTCCTTTCCAGCATTAGACATATAAAATCGCATCAATGGCTTGCAGCTGAAATGAGCACTAGTATATTGTCCATTGTAATAACACCACAATCACTTGTGTTCCATGTACATACAGATAAACCACAGAAGCTTTGTCAATAAGAATTCCAGAAACTACCATAGTACTGATGATCACTTTTACTAAACAGAAACAATGTTGCAAAACAGAAAACGTACATATCCTCACAGAGTTTTGTGTTTTTTATAAATAGACCCCCGTGTGTCTCCTCTATGTCATATATAAATATCTGTCATCACTCGCTGTCCAGCAGCTCTATAATAATAAACCATCACATCTGCCCACCAATCCCCTTTTCATGGCACAGGGTGACATGCCAGGTTAGTCCCAGCATGCCAAGCACACATCTGGGCAGCTGCCTATTAAGTTTGTTCTGTAGGGCCAGGGTGCCAAGTCTTAAAACCCATGTATTGGGTGAAGGTGCCAAGTCTTGTGATGAATGTATGGCCAGTTGGGTGAAGGTGGCAAGTCATATGATGCATCTATGGCCAGTTGAGTGAAGGTGCCAAGTCTTGTGATGCATGTATGGCTGATTGGGCCAGGGTGCCAAGTCTTTTGATGCATGTATAGCAGATCTAGACAGGGTGCCACTACATGTCCCAGCATGCCAAACACCCACTGGGCAGCCCCCTATGTGTGTTACCTGTGGTCAGGGTGCCAAGTCTTGTAACGCAAATATAGCAGGTTAGGTCAGGATGCCACTACAAGTCCCAGAATACCAAACATCCATCTGATTAACCCCCGCGGTCAGGGTGCCAAGTCATGTGATGCATGTCTATGGCAGGTCAGGGTAGGGTGCCACTACAAGTCCCAGCGTACCAAACATCCATCTGGACCGTCACCTTTGGAGTGTGTTCCCTGTGGTCAAGTCTTGGAATGCATTTAAAGCAAATTAGGGCAGGGTGCCACTACAAGTCCCAGCATACCAAGCACCCACTGGACAGTCCCCTATGTAGTTTCTCTGTGGCTGGGGTGCCAAGTCTTTTGATGCATGTCTATGGCGGGTCAAGGCAAGGTGCCACCACAAGTTCCAGCATGCCAGGCCTCCCCTACGATGGAGGGAGTCTCCTTTTTTCAGGGTAGGTCCGGGGATGCCCCCCTGCTCTCCTTAGCCCTCTTACAGCTGTACAGCCATTTGATGATCCTGGCGTTGCGTTCGATGACTGACGTGTTGGCATTGGTGCCCACCCCAGGGATCTGCCCATTCAACACCTCATCCTCCTGCATTCCCCCAGCGCTGCCCTCGCCACTCCTCCGGCTGAAGCCACTGTCTGAGGTAGCCACGCTGGCACTGCGGATCCGGTACTGCCCGTCCAGCACCTCCTCGGGGGCGGCCGCGAACCTGTCTCTGCCCAGCTCGTCCACCACCTCGGGCTCCAGGCCGCAGTACTTGAAGAAGGTTTCGAAGTCAGAGAAAGAGCGGGAATAGCGGGAGCTGATGTCCGATTGGGAACGATGCAATCCGGAGCTCCTGGAGCGATGGTCATTGGCAGAGGGCGCCGCTGGGGCCGGGGGTTTCTCCTTTACCCCGCCCAGGAAGAGCCTCCGCACAAGCCCAGTCCTCGCCTCCTCCGCGGGCCCGTCCGCCCGGTTCTTCTGCCGGTAGATAAGAAGAGAGTCCGGCCGGAGGAGCCTCTTGCTGCTGCCGCGTCTGATAGGCTGATCGGGGCCGGCTGACACCTCCTCCCGGCGGCTTTTTCTACTGCTGCTGCCCCCGGAGCTGCTACTGCTGCCGCCTCCGCTGCTCCCCGATGACGAGCTGCCCCCGCCGGTCACCACCTGCTGCTGAGCTCCGCTCTTCACGTACTTGGCCTTGTCAGCGGCCAGTCTCTCCACCGCACTCAGGCTGGACCGCGGCGTACCGTTCTCTATCTGCCGCCGGAGATACTCGGGGCCCCGGGTCAGCAGTCTGATGGGAAGCACCGGGCTATGGTGCTGCAGCTGGGAGATAGGCTGCATCCTCACTGCGTTCATGATGTCAGTGGGCATAGCGGGACTCCGATAAGGAAGATGGAGTACACAGGTAGAAGGCTTACACCGATATCACCGATCACCGCTCTGCTTTCCTTCTACACTCTGCTCATCCAACGCCTCTCCGCCAATCACAGCGCGCCTTACCCTGCACGAGGGCGTGCCTAGGCGGCACACTTTCTCCCCTGCAGCCAGGAGCTGTCAAGTGTCACCTTCTTCTCTAGAGGGCGCTCTACTCACCGTACACATCACACCTGTGAATGATCGGGGTGACATGACGTTGTCACACTCCGCAGATGTCAGATTATGTCTTGTCACTCATTGCTCGGTTATTATCAGCAATGGGCAGCATTACCAACCTTCCACATAAAAATTGAGTGACAGGACACCCAACATTTACTGCCACAGCCAAGTCTTTACTGACATTTCCAAAAGTTGCAAAATGACAGATTTAAGTGAAAATTTCAGTATTTAGGCTACAAACAAATATAATATGCAATGTGATTTAACCACTTCTGGACCAGGAGATTTTCCCCCTAATGACCAGGCCATTTTTCGCGATTCGGCACTGCGTTACTTTAGGCTTCATTCACATGTCAGCGTAGCGATCGTGGGCAGAATCACCGCGATTCTGCCCGCGATCCGGAAATCATTGCAAATCGCAGGACGCCTGTGCGTTGCCCATGATTTGCAATAGCACCCCAAAACGCTGTGCGATGTTGCCGCGATTTGCGCCTGCTGAATCGCGGTAACATCACGAAAAAAAATCGTGGGACGCATGACGCCCCAAAGAAGCTCTTGTATCTTTTTTGGGCGTCATGCATTACCGCGATTCGGCAGGTGCAAATCGCGGCAACATCGCACAGCGTTTGGGGTGCTATTGCAAATCACGGGCAACGCACAGGCGTCCCGCGATTTGCAATGATTTCCGGATCACGGGCAGAATCGCGGTGATTCTGCCCACGATCGCTACGCTGACATGTGAATGAAGCCTTAACTGTCAATTGTGCAGTCCTGTGACACTGTACCCAAATAAAATCAATGTCCTCTTTTCCCACAAACAGAGCTTTCTTTTGGTGGTATTTGATCACCTGTGCGATTTTTATTTTTTGTGCCATAAACAAAAGAAGAGCGACAATTCTGAAAAAAAAAATAATAATATTTTTCACTTTCTGCTATATAACATTCCCAATAAAAAATTAAAAATCAATTTTTTTCATCATTTTAGGCAAATTCGTTTTCTGCTACATATTTTTGGTAAAAAAAATCCCAGTAAGCATATTTTGATTGGTTTGCGCAAAAGTTGTCGCGTCTACAAACTACAGGAAAGATTTATGTCATTTTTTTCCTAGTAATAGTGGCAATCAGCGATTTTTAGAGGGACTGCGACATTGCGGCGGACAGATCGGACCCCTGACTGACATTTTTGACACTTTTGGGGGGACCAGTGACATTACTACAGTAATCAGTGCTAAAAATACGCACTGTTACTGTAATAATGACACTGGCAGGGAAGAGGTAACACCAGGGGTGATCAAAGGGTTAAATGTATGCCTAGGGGGTGTTTTTTAACTGTCGGGTGATGGGTTTATGGAATCAACACAGAGACCTGTGTTCCTAAATAGGAGGAACACAGGAGCTCTGTATTGATTCCTGAGAGAACAACGGTCTGCTGTGTTTACAACAGCAGACCGCCATTCTTTCTTCATGGGGAGTGATCGCGGGTGCCCGGCGGTGCCTGGCAAGTGGGCGCATGCGCGCCCCTCCAGGAGCGCTCCTGCGGACGCGCTTCTGTAATTACAAAATTACAGTTTTAAGTGCAAATTTCAGTATTTAGGCTACAAATACAATATACAATCAGCAATGTGATTTAATCACTTCCGGACCGCCTGCCACATATATACTGCGGCAGGGTGGTCTGGCTGCGCAAAAATCACGTACCTGTACGTGATTTTGTGCACGAGATCTGGTGTGCATGCACGCACGCAGCGGAAGCACCGCTCCCGCTGCGTCCCAATCAGTGGGTCCTGTGACCTCCAGGACCCGCCAATCATTCCAAGGAGAGGCAGAATGGCGGTCTGCCTATGTAAACAAGGCAGACTGCCGTTCTGTCACAAAGGAAAATTGAGATCTCGTGTTTCTGCTAAGTAGAAACACAGATCTCTGTCTTACACTAGTCTAGTGCATCCATTCCCCACACAGTTAGTAATCACTCCCTAGGAGCACACTTAACCCTTTGATCACTCCAATGTTAACCCCTTCCCTGTCAGTGTCATTTATACAGTGACAGAGCATTTTTTTCAGCTCTGATCACTGTATTGGTGTCACTGGTCCCCACTGTATTGGTGTCAGATTTGTCCACCGCAATATTGCAGTCCCACTAAAAATCGCCGATCGCCGCCATTACTAGTAAAAAAATATTAAAAAATAAAAAGTCCTTAAATCTATCCCATAGTTTGTAGGAGCTATAACGTTTGTGCAAACCAATCAATATATGCTTACTGGGATTTTTTTTTAACCAAAAACTTTTAGCAGAATACATATTGGCCTACATTTAGGAAGAAATTTGATTTTTAAAATTTTTATCGAATATATTTTATAGCAGAAAGTAAAAAATATTGTTTCTTTTTCAAAATTGGCGGTCTTTTTTTGTTTCTAGCGCAAAAAATAAAAACCGCAGAGGTGATCAAATACCACCAAAAAGAAAGCTCTATTAGTTGGAAAAAAGGACATCAATGTTATTTGGGTACAGTGTCGCACGATCATGCAATTGTCAGTTAAAGCAACATAGTGCCGTATCGCAAATGGTCAGGAAAACCTTCCGGTGATGAAGTGGTTAAAAGAGAAGTATGGACTCATACTTACCTAGGTGGATGCAGCATGGGACTGTCCCCTGCTGACTCTAACACTGAGAAACAAGCGACCTACTACTGCCGATCGCTTGGTTCTCAGAGAACTGCTGATTGTCAGTCACCGTTGTCTACTCTGCCCCCCCCCCCCCCACCCCACGCTCACTGGATCGCTGGGCTGTGGAGGGGGCAGGAGTTGCCGGCTCAGGCTCTCAGTGGACCAGCTCTGTTAGGCCCCACCAGCCCACCACACCCAGTGCCATCTTAAGAGTATTGAAAGGCCCTGGGCAATGCAGTGCACTGGGGCCCTGCCTACACAATCACCCATGAGAATAAAAATGCAAATTATCGATAAGGCAATATTTATTGGTACAGCAGTGCCAGGCTTATGACACCTTCCAAGTTCGGAGGCTGGGTCTGGTGAACACACACACAGACGGGAGTCAGGCTCGACTGTCCTGTGTGTGTCTGTTCCCGTGGAGGCAGACAGACTGGGCCTGGGTCACTGGGCAGGTGGGGCCCCCCGGGCAAGTGGGCCCCCGGGCAACTGCCCAGCGTGCCCATTTGGTAAGATGGCCCTGACCACACCCTGTCTGGAAAAACACACAAGGGAATAAGGGACAAGCTCATTGGCCAGAGATAACACACTAACTTTGCCCATCCGCAAATCAAATGAATCCAAATATATCCGAAAGAAATACGAATACAAATGCATTCATCAATTATTTCTTTATATTCAGCGATAGTGAATAGTTGGAAAGAACAAAAAAAACAAAATGACCTGAATGTAATCGATTCATTAAACTTGTCGGCTGAATTGTTTTTCGTTCTTTCAGATTTTTGTATTTTCGGACTTTAGTTTTTTCGGATTTTCTTTCTGACAATTCGTTTTCGTACACAGTCGTCAAAAGAGTCTTTCGTTTATTCGCATGTTCCTGAATGAAAGAATATGCCGAATTTCATTCAAAAACAAATTCATAACAAAACGAATTGCGCATGTCTACTGTGATCCATGGGAGAAGTATAGCCAAACAAGGCTGTACTTCTCTGGCTGTACTTCTCCTTTAAGGTAGGTATTAAAGCGGAGCTCCACCCAAAAGGGGAAGCTCCGCTTGTTTGCTCCCCCCCCCCCCCCCCCCCGCTGCCACATTTGGCACTCAAAACAAGGTACCCGCTCCCACTTCCGGGTAAAATTGCTTAAATCGTTCGGCAATCTACAAAATTTCCGGCCCCTCCTCCTTTCTCCCTGCTGCCTTCTGGGGGACACGTGGGTCCCAGAAGTGAGCGGGGACCATTCAGAAAGCTCAGCACGACTCGCGCATGCGCAGTAGGAAACAGGCTGTGAAGAAGTAAGGCTTTACTTCCTGTTTCCCTTGGTAAAGATTCTGGTGCCTGTACCTGAAGCCGATGTATTGATTGGCTAGGGGTGCCAACATTACAGGATACCCGGACAGGTACTGTTAGTGTTCTTATACTAAAAGTCAGCAGCTACAATATTTGTAGCTGCTGACTTTTACATTTTTTTTTTTTTTACAAGCTTGAACTCCTTTTTAAGGCAAAAAACACATTTCTTATTTGTTTTCAAATATAGTAAGTAAGTAGCTCAGGGACAGGACTCAGGAGGGCAAGAAATAAGAATGGGAAGACACACACACATGAAACTGACTCTCAGCCCTGGTTCAAACAAATCCGATGCGAGAAATGCACAAGATTTGCTGTATTTCTTCACATCGCATCACACTCCAAAGAAATCACACAGCGTCCATGCGATCTGCTGTGGGTGTCAATGTTAGATTACCAACACCGGGAAACAGATTGCAAAATGTAGTGTGATTGCCCATGCAATGCAATTCAGGTGCGGGGAAAAAAAAGGGTCCTGCCCCATTTTGGTGCTGATATGATGCAATTTGAGCCATACAATATGTATGATTCAAATCGCACCACGCAGACATTGCATGTGATGTGCACAGGAATTCTTGTGCAAATCACATGCAGTGTTTGCATGCACCAGTGTGAACCTAGGCTTCAGGTGACACTGACAGCAGTGGCCAGCAGCACAGACGATGATGTCACCTCTCCGACACGAAACGCCCCCTCCTGAGTCACAGTCTCTCTCCATGCCAGGTGGTCCCTTCAGTCCACTCCACTCCAAACAGCACTGATAGTCCTGCTCTCCCGGCTTGCCTTGCTCCCGTCCTGTAGACCCACACATGAGGCTCTGGCTGCTCCACTTGGCTCCCTTGCACTATGACATCATAGGACATGCTCAGGCACCGCCTCCGCCAGATCCGCCCCCCTACTGTCACTGCCCAAACACACTGTAGCAGGAACTCGAAGTGTCTCCGCTGGCTCCGGACCGGGTCTATGGATGCTGAGCTTCATAGCCATATTTTTTACTGGCAACATTTTCCTGTCACTGGCATTTACTGACAGAAGAAAAGTGTCCTTTCTTTACTGGCTGCCAGTGAAAATACTGATGGTTGGCAACACTGCATTGGGATCCGGATTTGTGATAATCGATCAGGAAAAACACAAACCTATCACTGATTGATCGCTAGAAATATTTACACGTTGATGTCAGAGACATGCGATAGAGCCTCAAATTGCCAAAGGATGGCCACACACACTACAATCCGAATGGACAATTGCCTTTAACCCCTTTATGACCATTTAATGTATGTACACTGACAAAAATGAAGGGGGGAGGGGGGTTTAGTCTAGGCTGACCTCTATGCAGGTGTGTTTGCACAGGCTAAGCAGCCTGTTTACAAATATATCAGCCAAGCGCTCACTCCGAAGGGGAAGACTGGCGTGCTGCTCTCCTCAGGCAGGGAACTCCAAACGATTGCATAAAAGGAAGGAAAAGGAGGCGCAAACACCTAGTGCATTACCCGTGGTACTGTTAAAATAATTGCGGTCGCAATTTCCAGGACATGGTCCAACACATGGGTGACGGGAATTTGCAATACGATTTTAATTCTTCATGTTTGTGAGTCTGCATTCAGCATTTTATTAAATTATTTTAACAGTACCACGGGTAATGCACTAGGTGTTTGCGCCTCCTTTTCCTTTCTTTTAAGCAGCCTGTTTATTTGAATGAGCTGTTGTAGCTGCAGGAAACAGGGGAGAAAAGTCCCTGACCCTTAAAACCTAAGCTGCACAGGACCGCATGCTGCGGCAGCATGCCATTCTGCACACTCAAAAAGAATTAATGGCACCCCCGCGTGTCTGCAAAAGAACACGATAATACACACATTCCCAACCCGCACCTACTGTATGTGAAACTCGCCTTTACATACACATTTCACATATATGTGTCCCTGGGCAGCCGGTGTACATGTGTTAAGATCATGCCTACTGCACGCTCTCAGCACCAAAGACTGAGCTGTCAAAGATGGTCAAGGGCAAAGAATGGTAGCCCCAGGGACTAGCTTCTGATTATGTGACCACTGTGACAGTAATGACATCATCACCATTCCATCACTCCCCCCCCCCCCCCAGGCGTTCTGAAATATTTAAAAGGACAGAAGGAAGGGGTTAACTATATTAAAACTATGTAATATGAGGGCAATCCTAAACAATCCATTCGACGTGTATCAAATTTTGCAGGCCCTTACTTTAGGCTAGGTTCACATTTGTGCGGGTGGTGCCGCTGTAGGACCCGCACAAGTACCGGCAGTCGCAACCACCGACACAGATCAATGTGGGACCCGTGGGCGGTTGCCATTAAACCTAATGGCACACTGCCTGCACTGGAAATCGCATCCGTACTGGGAACCTCGGTGTCTCGCATGTCTCGGATTCAAATGAATGGGCTCTCCTGCCCGCAAAAACCGCGGCCCACACGGACGCACAGGTGTGAGCCTAGAGTCACACAGTTCTTGGTAGTGTAGCATCCTACATGTAGGTGCTAGGTAAAGTATAGTGGGCCTTGGCTGCTTAACAGCAGGGCCATAATTTCAGCTGGACTGTCATGTCTCCCAGGTGAGGTTACTGAGAGGGGAGTCTCCCCACTGGCTCTGTGAGAGTATTCTCATATGGCAGTGGAGGAAACCCAATCAGTGGCTCAGTTAGGCTTGTATCTACCCCAGAAGGCAGATTCTGCCGCACAGCATTCTGGGAGTGGGTATAAGTTTGAAGGGAACACATGATGCAGCGTCTTTGGCGGGAAGCAGAGTCCCAGGAGAGAGAGTACGGCTGTCTCTCCTCCTGTCAAAGGAAGCGGGTGTTCTGGGTGGCAGCCTGGGAATCCAAAGAGAGTAAAGCTGAGCTGCAGAGGGATCCGGTGTGCCGAGAACCAGCGGAGAGAGAGAGAAGGGTCCAGTTCCAGGAAAGCCTACAAAGGACGTGAGTACTGTGGACTGCCCCTGGGGGTCTGCCTAGTGTCAGAGGGGACCACTCCGGAGAAGGTTCTGGGGATCCAGGAGTCAACTAGCGGTTAAAGGGGGTGCCTAGTCAGAGGACCCTGAAGTATTAGAGGGGGTACCTAGTGAGAGGACCCTGAAGTGTTAAATGGGACGCCTGTAGTTTGGGCCCTGAAGAGTCAGTGTACAGTGGGAAGTGTACAAGGTTTGGGCCCTGAAGAGTCAGTGTACAGTGGGAAGTGTACAAGGTTTGGGCCCTGAAGAGTCAGTGTACAGTGGGAAGTGTACAAGTTAAGAGTTGCAGCAGCACAAGTATCTACACAGAGCTACCTTAACCAGTGCAGGGCTGGAGGGAGCTATTCAGTGACTTTTGAGCCAAAGCAGTGTCAGGAGTCAAGTGTTATACAGTCCTGGATCTTCTGAATTAAAGTCGAGGTTGCAGCACAGTTTCAGTACTATAGTAGCGTTAGAAAGCTGGTTGGCATTCAGCTGGCGTCAAGACAGCGCCAACAGGCATTTTTCTTCAAGTGTCCCAAAGTGTACCTGGTTGAGCCAGAGGAGTATCCCACTCATTCCCTTCTCCCATCCCCTAAATACAATAAAACAAACAAACCAAAGATGCCGGAATGGTCATTGTCTCAGTTCTCACACCTGGGTTCGCAGCTCAAATGTGCTGAAAGTATTACCGGTAACAATGGCAGACCTACCTTAGGCTCAAGGCCTAGAAATCCTGCTACAGTAGATTTAAAGAAAACTGTACAATTGGATTTTATAGTGTATGAAGGATGAGGCCGAACACATGTAGGTTAGGGATACTGAATCCAAACCGCAATGAGGTCAACGGGATCCAAACCCGTCAAATCAATTTTCTCAACTTTATGAAAGTATAAGAACTTTCCACGCTAAAATATACGTGGAATTATAAGTCAGCAGCCATCATCATATTTGTTGATTGTAAATCAAACCATAAGTCTAGATAACATGCAGCGCTTAATAAACAATGTAATATATATAACAGTTCATAAAAAAAAGTCCTTATGACGCAAGAGCCAAAAGAAGGAAATCCCAGCACCAGCTTCAGAGTGACTAAAAGATCCACACAAAACCACTGTGGTTAGGCAATTCCCCTTTCCAGATGGATTGAACCCTGAAATTATCTCGCCTTGTTGTCATCAAAGAGAAAGCCTCATTTCAAGGAGCTATAAACCCACATCACAGGGAAAGATCCCAGCAGGTAAGAGGAAGCAGGTGCTTAATGGACAACCGTGTAAACCTCCAATGGCCAGCACCAAGGCACGTATCCTTATCCAATGCTAATATAAATTACCTCACAAAGGTATAAAAAAGTACCATAGCGCACTCACATGAAAAAAAAAATGGGCACTCACATGAAAAACAAACAATATAACGTTGGTGTTATATGTTTCACTTGGATGTTAAACAAAAACTGTATCTGTCTTCATTTCAGGCTGCAAAGCAACAACATGTGATTATCTGAAAGGGGCAGGGGGTGATTCTTTTCTATACCCACTGTGTGTATATATATATATATATATAGTGGGGAAAATAATTATTTGAGCCCCTGCAGATTTTGTAATTTTACCCACTTACAAAGAAATTAAGAATCTATAATAATTATCATATGTGTACTTTAAATTGTAGAGACAGAATATCAACCAAAATCCCCCCCAAAAAAACACAATACAAATGTTATAAATTGAGTTGCAGTATAGTGAGTAAAATAAGTATTTGATCCCCTACCAACCAACAATAATTCTGGCTCCCACAGACCGGCTACAGTATATGCTCATGTGGTACACAGATTAGTCCTGTCAATTTAAGAAGGTGCGCCAAAGGACAACGCATTATGTGTATATATAGACACCTGGCCACAGAATCTCTTTCTTCCATTCAAACCTCACCATTATGGGCAAGACCAAAGAGCTGTCAAAGGACGTCAGGGATAAGATTGTAGACCTAAACAAGGCTGGATTGGGCTACAAGACCTTCAGTAAGAAGTTTGGTGAGAAGGAGACAACAATTGCAGTGATTATTCGCAAATGGAAGAAATACAATATATCCATCAATCGCCCTCGGTCTGGAGCTCCATGCAAGATTTTGCCTCATAGGGTAAGGATGATCATGAGAAAAGTGAGGGATCAGCCCAGAACTACACATGAGGGGATTGTGAATGATCTCAAGACAGTTGGGACCACAGCCACCAAACAATTGGTAACATTGGATTGAAATCCTGCAGCGCCCACAAGGTCCCCTCCTTGTGAAGGCACATATACAAGCCCATCCGAAATTTGCCAATGAACATCTAAATGATTCAGAGAAGGATTGGGAGTAAGTGCTGTTGTCAGATGAGACCAAAATTGGCATTAACTCGACTCACTGTGTTTGGAGGAAGAAAAATACTGATTGTGACTCTAAGAACTCTACAGTCAAGCATGGAAGTGGAAACATTATGCTTTGGGGCTGTTTCTCTGCTAAAGGTACAGGCTGACTTTGCCGCATTGGGGGGGGGGTTAATGGACAAGGCCATGTAGTATTGTAAAATCTTGGATGAGAACCTTCTTCCCTCAGCCAGAACACTGACGATTGGTCGTGGATGGGTCTTCCAGCATGACAATGACCCGAAACATACCACCAAGGCAACAAAGGAGTGGCTCAAGAAGAAGCACATTAAGGTAATGGAGTGGCCTAGCCAGTCTCCACTCTTGAGACCTTAATCCTATGGAAAATTTATGGAGGGAGCTAAAACTTTGAGTTGCCAAGAGACAGCCAAGAAACCTTAAGGATTTAGAGAAGATCTGTAAAGAAGAGTGGGACAAAATCCTTCCTGTGATGTGTTCAAACCTGGTAACCAACTACAAGAAACGTCTTACCTTTGTGCTTGCCAACAAGGGTTTCTTTAACAAGTACTAAGCCATGTTTTGCTTGGGAATCAAATACAGTAAAACCTTGGTTTGAGCGTAACTTGGTTTGAGAGCGCTTTGCAAGACAAGCACATTTTTAAAATAAATTTTGACTTGATATACAAGCAATGTCTTGATATACAAGTAGCATCATGTAAAAAAAGAAGAAAGGAGCCTCTAAAGTGTAGCAATATGGTTACATTTAATGAAGGTTCAATATTTAGCAACTCACATGGTTGATGATTAAAACAGGCACACCTAAGTATGCAGGCATCTGGGGTAAAGCTGTCCACATAGAACATCCTCTGCACTGCTATCTTCATCATCCCTTCCCCGCTGCACTCCACAAGTGATTCAAAGCCTCACTTTCAGATCACTCTACTGCAGGCTATTCTTCTCGGTCAGGATTGCAGACTGACAGTGGTGAGAGTCGGTGGTTCAGAAGATGGTCTATGTGGACAGCTTTACCCCGGATGCCTGCATACTTAGATGTGCCTATTTTAATCATCAACCATGTGAGTTGCTAAATGTTGAACCTTCATTAAATGTAACCATATTGCTATACTTAGAGGCGCCTCTCATCTCTGTTATATTCTGTAGCTCTGCTAGATTTTGCTTCTAATCCCCTTGGGAAGGCTGCATATTGTGGATGGACATTTTATGGTTACATAACCTATCACATTGCTATAATCTTTGTATATAGACTATAAACCGAAGGACTTGTGGATCGAATCATCTGAGTTTCCATTATTTCTTATGGGGAAATTCACTTTGATATAAGAGTGCTTTGGATTACAAGCATGTTTCCAGAACGAATAATGCTCGCAATCCAAGGTTTTACTGTACTTATTTTATTCACTGAGCTGCAATTCAATTTATAACATTTGTATCATGTTTTTTTCTGGAATTTTGGTTAATATTCTGTCTCTATCATTTACACATATGATAACAATTATAGACCCTTAATTTGTTTGTAAGTGGACAAACTTACAAAATCTGAAGCAAGATGAAATAATTATTTTCCCCACTGTATACCTTACATGTGCATTATATATGTAATTGTAGCAGGATTCCCAGCCGTTTTGCTGGATATGGGTCCCCCTGGGCCACCGGGTGCAACAAAAGTACCCCTGTGCATGTTCCTCCAAGTGTGAGCACTGAGACAATGACCAGTCCAGTATCTTTGGGTTTTTTGTATTTATTGAGAACTTGAATGGGAGAAGGGAATGAGTGGGATACTCCTTTGGCTCAACTATGCACAATTTGCTAGCGACAACTGAAAACGCTTCTTGGAGCTGACTTGACGCTGCCTAGATGCTGGTCAATGCCAGTTGATGCTGGTTAATGCTGGCTGGCTGGCTGTTAACTCCAAACTGACCTTGGACTGCTTTCTCACATAAAGAAGTCCTTTTATAGCTTCCTTAAGCAGTCCTTGCTGAGGTAGCTATTGGGCTACTGCTGCGCTGCTAAACACTTCAGGGCCCACACTGGCACCCTCTTCCTCTCACTTATCTTCAGGGCTTAAACACTGGCACCCCCTTTCTCTAAACCTTTTCCACAGGTTAGCTGGCTCCTGGATCCCCTTGACCTTCTGGAGTGGTCCCCTCTCCTAGGCAGACCCCTGGGCAGTCTCAAGTACTCACAATACTGTTTGTCCCCCGAAACTTCTGCCCAGCGGCTCCACTCGGTCCACGGCACTCTGGATCCCTCCTCTGCAGCTCAGCTCAACCTCCGTCCTCTAGGCTGACCACTCAGGACACTCTCAATTGCGCCAACAGGAGGAGAGACAGCCGTCACCCTCCTCCTGGGACTCTGCTTCCCGCCAAAGACACTGCGTCAGACTTATACCCTATCCCAGGATGCTTTGCGGCAGATTCTGCCCTCTGAGATGGATACAAGCCCTGGTGTGCTATTGGTCAGGTTTCCTCCTCCGTGCAATAAGAGCCCTCATTGGACACAGTGGGTAGACTCCCCAGACTCAACAGACTTAGAAGCACATGACAGCCTAACCAAATGATCAGGCCCTCCTGATATGCAGACAGGGCCCCCCATATGCTTCTTCCTAGCACCTACCTAGGAGGGTGCTACATAATATATAAAGATATCTTACGTAATTGAACGTATTTAACAGAGCAATGTGTAAGGTGCATTAATCCACAGTAACCAATCACAATTTTACTGATTGCTCTGACGTGATGAGTGTGATTGCTTGGTATAGGGTTATTATACCTTTGCATCATGCCTGTTTGCAGTGCCGTATGACATAAATATGTGTAGCTCATATTCTCATCATATGAGTAATGCACAGCTTTGCAACAGCTTAAAAAAATAGTTTAGCTAAAAAATACTTTTGCCAGTCACTCGGGTGGGACATCTTAGCCTGTATTTACAATGCTGTGTACATTATACTGTATATGGGTAATGCTTTTTGAAATGTAAATTCTGGTGCGTTTAAGTACATTTTAGAATGGTAATGCTCATCTTTACTTGTGCTAATGACAGTTGATTATGTCTTTAAGGAGCTGTGTTCTTAAGATTTAATGTGTTCTCACAGAGGTGAAATTCCACCAGGGAATAAGAATAATAAGGGGTGAAAAGTGTTAATTTAATCACTCTTGTAGTATTATGATAGGATGACATGTCTCTTCTTGTCTTTGCAGTTTTATGAAAAAAGGCAGATTTAGGCCTCATGACCTCGTGCACACTGGACGTTCTTAAGGCGGCTCCTAGGGACATCTGGCATTTTTTTTTTTTTTTGCCACGAAACGCCTGTGCATGTTAGACAGCCACGGCCATATTAAAAAAGCCACAACAGAAGGATCAACAGAGCTGAGGGGCTACTACTGAGTGGGGGATCAACAAAGCTGGGGGTTACTCCTGAGTGGGGGATCAGCAGAGCTGGGGTTACTACTGAGTAGGAATCAGCAAAGCTGGGGATACTGCGAAGTGTGGCATTAGCAGAGCTGGGGGTACTATTGAGCAGGGGATCTGCTGAATGAGGGTAATAATAAGGTGGGGATCTGCTTAATGGGGGCACTAATGAGCTGGTGATCTGCTGAGGGGGCGTATTACCGATCTGGGGTCCTACTAGGCCCCTTTAAAACACATAGAAAATCAACACACTCAGGGCATTTGCCAAGCTTCATTAAAGCTTCAAAAAAGCATCACTGAAGCATCACAGAAGTATTAAAAACACATAAAAAACCATACAACTGCAGAGGTTTGCCCATTGGGACTTTAGATGAAGTGCCACACAACCAGTAATAAAAACATAGTACAAGTTTATTGGGTATATGCCAGCAGTAGAACTGGGAAAAGGTGTCATAATCCCATACAGTTGGCCCAAGTATAAAATCCATTACATGGCTACATACAGTATTCAGATAGTCCATGGTACATAGAATCTTTGGTGACCCAATGCATTTCGTGAGTTCAGTCTCACTCTTCAGGGGTTGATGCATAGACATAATCTATAAAGTAAAATGGTTAAAAAATATAACATAGTAATGAACATGGAAATGTATCAGGTAGATTGGAATGTGGGAATCAGACTAAGGGATCCATACCCACAAAAATGTAGGATGCTGACCCTGGAGCTGTGGGTATAGGATCCAAAATTGACCAGCAGCGCAAAACAGGACAAATGGAAGAACAGGCAAACAGAACCATCCAACATGACCTGCCAGGATGGCGGATAGAAAAAAGAGTGTATATGGGTGGTGATGTGCACAATACATTTTTCTAGCCCTTATCCTGACAGGTCATGTTGGATAGTTCTGTTTGTCTGTTCTTCAAATGTGTCCTGTTTTGCGCTGCTGGCTCATTTTGGATCCTTTACCCACAGCTCTCGGGTCAGACGTCTCCGGTGGCTGCCGGTGCAACTTTAGCATGCAGCATCCTTCATCTTTGTGAGTATGGATCCCATAGTTTGATTCCCACATTCCAATCTACCTACATTTCCATGTTCATTACTATGATATATTTTTTAACCATTTTACTTTATAGATTATGTCTATGCATCAACCCCTAAAGCGTGAGACTGAACTCACCAAACCTGTTGGGTCACCATAGATTCTATGACATCCAGTATCTCACAAAAGTGAGTACACCCCTCACATTTTTGTAAATATTTTATTATATCTTTTCATGTGACAACACTGAAGAAATTACACTTTGCTACAATGTAAAGTAGTGAGTGCACACTTTGTATAACAGTGTAAATTTGCTATCCCCTCAAAATAACTCAACACACAGTCATTAATGACTAAACCGCTGGCAACAAAAGTGAGTACACCCCTCAGTTAAAATGTCCAAATTGGGCCCAAAATGTCAATATTTTGTGTGGCCACCATTTTTTTCCACCACTGCCTTAACCCTTTTGGGCATGGAGTTCACCAGAGCTTCACAGGTTGCCACTGGTGTCCTCTTCCACTCCTCCATGACGACATCATGGAACTAGTGGATGTTAGAGACTTTGTGCTCCTCCACCTTCTGTTTGAGGATGCCCCTCTGGAGACATGCTTGGCCAGTCCATCACCTTTACCCTCAGCTTCTTTAGCAAGGCAGTGGTCATCTTTGAGGTGTGTTTGGGGTCGTTATCATGTTGATATACTGCCCTGCGACCCAGTCTCCGAAGGGACAGGATCATGCTCTGCTTCAGTATGTCACAGTACATGTTGGCATTCATGGTTCCCTCAATGAACTGTAGCTCCCCAGTGCCAGCAGCACTCATGCAGCCCCAGACCATGACACTCCCACCACCTGCTTGACTTTAGGCAAGACACACTTGTGCTTCCACTGTTCTGAGTGGAACCTGTTCCGTTAAACCACTGTATGGTCTTGGCCACCATGCTACAGCTCAGTTTCAGGGTCTTGGCAATCTTCTTATAGCCTAGGCCACCTTAATGTAGAGCAACAATTCTTTTTTTCAGATCCTCAGTGAGTTTTTTGCCATGAGGTGCCATGTTGTGACTAGTATGAGAGAGTGAGAGTGATAACATCAAGTTTAACACACCTGCTCCCTATTCACACCTGAGACCTTGTAACAGTAACGAGTCACATGACACTGAGGAGGGAAAATGGCTAATTGGGCCCAATTTGGACATTTTCTCTTAAGAGTGTACTCACTTTTGTTGCCAGCGGTTTAGACATTAATGGCTTTGTTATTTTGAGGGGACAGCAAATTTATACCGTTATACAAGCTGTAGACTCACTACTTTACATTGTAGCAAAGTGTAATTTCTTTAGTGTTGTCACATGAAAAGATATAATAAAATATTTACAAAAATGTGAGGGGTGTACTCACTTTTGTGAGATACTGTGTGTGTGTATATATATATATATATATATATATATATTGTAATCCACGTAAGAGCCTCTGTAAATTAACAGGTTCTTTCCCACAACAGATGTATTTATGTATTACATTGTAGCAAAGCGTCATTTCTTCTGTGTTGTCACATGAAGAGATATATTAAAATATTTTCAAAAATGTGAGGGGTGTACTCACTTTTGTGAGATACTGCATGTACCGTGGACTATTTTATTACTGTATGTAACCATGTAATGGATTTGTATACTTGGGCCATTTGTTTGGAATTATGACACATTTTCCCAGTTCTGTTGCTGGCAAGCCTGGCATAAACTCAAGGCTTTTTTTCAGCGGGAACGCGGGGGAACACAGTTCAGGCACCTCCGATGGGTGCTGGAGGATCTACTGATGCTGGCTGCTGGGAGATCTATTGTAGCTGGAGGGTATCTATTGTTGCTGGTGGAGGATCTTTTGATACTGAGGGCTAATTATTGCTAGAAGGAATCTACTGTTTAAGGAGGGGTCTACTGTTGCTGGCTGCTAGAGAGTCTATTGATGCTGGCTGCTGGGAGATCTTTTGCTGCTTCTGGGGGGTCTATTGCTGCTGGGGGGGGGCGCGTCTATTGCTGCTGGATCTATTTTATTGCTTTTCTTGTTATCATAACCTAATTCTATACATCCAATACAAAATTAAACTTGGCTCTATATTCTCTAAAAGTTGCTGTACTGGAAGCTGGGTAGGGAGTGGAACCAAGGGTCAGTGCTCAGAGGTTGGAAGGAGTGGAACCAAGGGTTAGTGCTCGGAGGTGGGTAGGGGGCGGAGACACAAAGTTAAAAGGTGGAGCTCCTGCACCTATTCTCTGAGAAAAAAAGCCCTGCATATACTCAATAAACTTGTACTATGTTTTTATTACTGGTTGTGTGGCGCTTCATGGGCAAGTCCCAGTGGGCAAAACTCTGAAATTGTATATACAATAGGGATGGAGGCGCGTAACAGGGTACTACCAACCATATTTAGTTTTTTACATAAAAAAAGCATGTTAAAGTGGTAGACGCTTTAATGTGTGTTAAAGTTGAAACAAGTGTAAACGAGCCCTAAATGTATCGTGAGTTGAAGATATAGTAATTATTTTACCAGGGTTCCCTGAGAAAGGAAAGTGATTTCAAGGGATCTTCCATGTTTGAGAGCCCATTTACACTAGCACGACTTGTGAGGCGACTTGTGTAGCCCCAGGTCGCTTGACATAACAAAAGCAATGTTAATCAATCAGTGCCGTCTTAATTGGCACTACTGAAGTCGCTCCGACTTCAGAAAAGGGTCCTGCACTACTTTGAGGCGACCTGTGATCCGACTGTCCCATATACTTCAATGGGAGTCCCCTCCTTATCTTAATTGAAGCGACTTGTTATCAGACTTTCCAGGAAGAAGAAAGAGATTAGCCAGGCATTCCCCACAGACAAAGTCGCCTGTCTCTTCAAAGTAGTGCACAAGTCTCTTCCAAGTCTCTTCCAAGTCTCTTCCAAGTCTCTAAACAAGTCTCTTCAAGTCACAGGACGACTTTCTGGTCGTTGTAATGTGAACCGGCTCTAAAGGTTGGTCTAGATGATAAGTAGCCAATCAGAATGGTAAAATACTTAAGCTGGCCATAGAGCAAATTTCCTGTGTTTGCAGGAAAAAAATTCACTCGATTCCCCCATCAACACAGACAATGTTAACTGGGGAATCCTTTCCACGAAGCCTTTGTGTTCTCCGGCAGGAAAACAGCCTCTAGCAATAATTGCATGTAAAATCTGACAGGTTGGTGATACCCAAGTTGATTGATCGATCCATCCCTTGATTAGATTGTACCATATATGGCCGGTTTTACAGCTTGTTTAATTAAATTGAAATTACTTAAATTAATTATAGGTGAATTTAATCAAAAGGTGTTCTAGCTAAAGAATATTCAGCAACAAAATATCCATGTAAAAAGAACCATTATATGGGAAACGGGGATCAATCATCCAGCTTGTTTCATTAGGATTAAGCCAGTAATAAGGTTCCCTATGTTGGGAAGAAAGTCTGTATAAATATTGTTAATAATTTCCTTATAATTTAATAAAATGTGGGAAAAGGTCATTCAACTGATAGTCTACATTAGGGATAGACCGATTATCGGCAAGGCGGTTATATCAGTGGCCGATATGCACTTTCCCAGATATATCGGTATCGGCCCTGGAACTGGCCAATATTGCCGATATTTTTGTGACGTCATTCACCCTTCTTAGGCCACCTCCCTCGCCTTGGACAGCCTCGTTTGGAGTTGGGACTAGTCTCGTGGAAGTGTATCACAGCCATACACCCACCCACAACAGACCCGTGCCAGCCAGCCACCCACATCCACAGGCCCTGTACCAACCAGCCACCCACAAGCCCTGTACCAGCCAGCCACCCACAGGCCCTGTACCTGCCAGCCACAGGCACTGTACCAGCCAGCCAACCACAGGCCCTGTACCAGCCAGCCACCCACAGCCCATGTGCCATCCAGCCACCCACCACAGGGTGCAAGCAAGCCAGCCATTAAGCATTAAACAAAAATGAACATGCTCAGTACCAGATTTGTGGCAAAAATTGTCTTTATTTTTCAAATCTTTAAATGTACAAAATATCGGCCCATATCGGCCGATACTGATAAGCTGTGACCAAAATATCGGTATCGGCCCTAAAAAAACCATATCGGTCTATCCCTAGTCTACATCACCAATATCCAACTCTAACTAGATGCAGCTTGTTGCTTACTTCATATTAATAACTACTCCTACAAAAAATACAAAAACTGACTGACACGACATCCGCTAAATGCTGCTCAAGCGCTGATCCCCCTGTTTTGGAAGTCTAGCGATACCCTGACACTAAAAATCTGGGTAATAAAAACTAACACAATCTTTGAAATGGAAGAACCATTGGCCATAAAAAAAGAAAACACAACACGGTTTCACAAAATGTGGAGACCATGAAATATATTTACCTTATCAGAGACATGCTGAATAAAACTCTAATGAGCGTTTAAAGCGGATTTCCGGCCTATTTTGCAACTTTAGTGATTCCTGGAGTGCTCGCTATGCTGATCAACAATTGGGCATTTTTTTCAGGGGTCCCTTACCTTATTCTCAGGGCATTTTTGATTGTACTTCCTCCTTCTCCCCCCCCCCCCTCTGTGCCCACGGCCACCGACATCACTTCCGCCTTTGCATTGCATCCTGGGAGCTGTTTGTCATCACTCCCAGGAGGCTGGAATCAGGAAGAACTCCCAAAACACTCCCTGGAATCAAGAAGGAGGACACAGCAGATTACACTGCGACTTCAGATGCCCACATCCAAGATGGCTGTGCTCAGACAGCATTTTTAAAGGAAAGATTTTGACTAAAATCCAATACTGTACACCTTGTAAGTATGAGAATAGCGGTTCTGTAAAGGGCGATGGATTAGTATTATAGGGGTATTTTTAGTTAAAAAAGGTATTTAATGCCGGAACTCTGCTTTAACTCCATCCTACAGGAGGACAACCCTGTCTGCCCTTTCTTTGAACATAAAGCTAAATTAAGAATTTAATTATTTTCCGTTACTCTCTTACTACTTTTAACCCTATTTATACCCATCCTCATTTACCTATTTTACCCACTTTATTAAACATTTTTTATATCTGTTCCGTATTTGTACCTAAATAAGTGTCAAGAACAAGAAACATAAGTAAAGACATTTAACACAGGACCTAAATACAAGATTATCAGACACTTATAATACTATGGAATACACGCAGTATCTTATACTTGATATATTGATCCTTGCAACAGAAATATCTTTGATTATGCGTTTATACGCTTGCGTTTGCTCGATTACTTTACTTTGTGATTTTGTTAAACTTTACTGATTCTGTAACTTTATAAGTTTTGTAACCTTCCATGTTTTATATAATAAAGCTTTATTGTAAAAAAAAAAAAAAATGTTTTGGTCCGATTGAACACTTTATCTGTTTTTTTTGATCTCCAGTAATTTCGTCCACCAAAAGCTTCTTTGAAGGGTGTAGATTTTTCCCATGCACAGTTTCAGCACAGAGATCAGCAGGATTAACAAATGCCACAGTTTGCTGTCAGGTTTAATTGTACACGGAGCTCTGACCTTTAGCAAGACAAACAGCAAACACATGGGCAGGCCTTGCACCTCTTCCTTTGTATTTAACATATGTCAAGCACAAATTGCTGCAGCAAGTGGCAATTTCGTACAAAATTTGTGAAAAGAGAAACTTGACAAACAAACGTCAGACACAAATACTTTTTACTGACAGACGAGCATGCCTGCCTTAAGATGTCTGAAGAATAACGCTTTGTATGTGGGAGCAAAAGAATCTGGAAAAACATTCCAGTCATTTTGTAATATCTTTAGCAAGGTAAGGTTAGCGGCTTTTGTAAATCCTGGGACAGACTGAAAGCAGGAGGTTTTGGTGGCACAGCGGTTCTCTGAACAGGGCTTCAGGTGCTAAAATCATGTAAAAATTAAAGTCTTTAACCACTTGTGACCGCCTAAAGTACTTTTACTGCGGTAGGTTGGCTCCAGGGGGTATGGGCGCGCAGCCAAGGGTGCAATCGCGCCCTGATTGGCTAGATGGGAAGCCAATCAGTGCGTCCTGCGCACCCAATGCACGCCAGCCACCCGCGATTGTACATGATAGACATAGAACGGCGGTCTGCCTATGTAAACAAGGCAGATTGCCGCTCTGACAGAGAGGAAGACAGAGATCTTGTGTTTCTGCTAAGAAGGAACACCGACATCCATCTTCCCCCAGTCAGAGAATCTCTCCCACAGTAAGCAAGCACTCCCAGGGAACACATTTAACCCTTTGATCGCCCCTGATGGTAACCCCTGCCAGTGTCATTAGTAAAGTAACAGTGCATATTTTTAGCACAGGTCACTGTAAAAATGTCACTGGTCCCCACAAAAGTGGCAAAAGTGTCAGTTGGGTGTCCAATTTGTCCGCCCCAATGTGTCAGTCCCACTATAAGTTGCTGATCGCCACCATCACTAGTAAAAAAATTTCATAAAAATATCCAATTTTTTGTAGGCGCTATAACTTTTGCGCAATCCAATCAATATACGCTTATTGAGATTTTTTTAAAAATATGTTGTAGAATATGTAGCACCCTCCTAGGTAGGTGCTAGGTAAAAGTATATTATGCTCCTACTGCTTATCAGGGGAGCCTGATCTATTTGGTTGCCTGTTGCATGTTCCCAGGTGTGATTCACTGGGTCTGAGGGAGTGTCCCCACTGCATCCAATAAGGGAGCTTGTTGGACAATGGAGGAAACCCAGCCAGTGACACATTGGCTTTTATGGGAGTCCCAGTGGGGGGGGGGGGGGGCACCACCACAGTGCATCCTGGGATTGCTCATAAAAACTGGGGGGACATGCAGAGCATCTTTGGTGGGAAGCAGAGTCCCAGGAGGAGGCTGACGGCTGTCTCTCCTCCTGCTGTATGAGGGAAGTGGTCATAGGCAGTCGGCCTAGTGAACCAGGTGTGGAACTGAGCTGCAGAGGTTTCAGTAAAGCTGACAGTGGAGCTGCTGACAGAGTCTTCCGGGAAAAACAGTGTCCATGAGTACCAGGAGACTTGCCAAAGGGTCTGCCCAGGAAGGGGGACCACTCCAGTGAAGTCAGAGGATCAAGGGGTCAGTTCCCACAGAGTGTCAGAGTAAAGGGGGTGCCGTGTAAAACCCTGAAGAGTACGGACAAAGGGGGTGCCAAGTAGGACCCTGAAGAGCGATTCACAATCCAGTGCAGTACAGTTCATTTAATTCTTCTTTACTATAGTGGCAAGGTGAAGCAGTGGCCTTGCCGCATCCATTGTTAGTCAGAAGTCCCAGCATTTGTGCATAGTTATTCAGCTGGAGTATCCCACTAATCCCTTCTCCCAACCCAGTTCTCAAATAAAACAACAAAAAACCAAAACCCCTGGACTGTTTTCTGACTGAGCCAAGCACTAAGAATATGCTTTATTGTCAAGTTGTTGCTATGGGTAACCCAGGGGAATCCGTAACCAGCAGCTCCCATGGGAGTAGTGCTACAAATACATATTGGCCTATATTTATGAAGAAATTTGATTTTTTTACATTTTTTTATTGGATATGCTTTATAGCAGAAAGTAAAAAATATATATACATTTTATTCCAAAATTGTTGCTCTTTTTTTGTTTATAGCGCAAAAATGAAAACCGCAGAGGTGATCAAATACCACCAGAAGAATGCTCTATTTGTGAGAAAAAAAGGACTTCAATTTTATTTGGGTACAGCGTCGCACGACGCTGTACCCAATTGTCAGTAAAAAGTAACACAGTGCCGTATCGCAAAAAATGGCCTGGTCATTAAGCGGGGTAAAACCTTCTGGAGCTGAAGTGGTTAATAAGTGTCCCTCACCCTAAACTGGGCCATACACAGTACATATTTGGGCCAGTTCTTGGTGATCAGTGTATGGCTGTGTTGGCACCCTCCCACCAGACATCCTTTGATTAAAAAATTGAAGGAGCCAGACAGAAAGTTGTCTGCTGAACATTGGCTTCATACAGTCACATGCAGCCGCTGCTGGGTTATTTTGACTGCTGGCTGGCTGCCTGCCTGTTAAAATACAATAGCCACAGTGGGAGATTCGTCCATCCATGCTGTATAGCAGAGCTAGAGGAATCTGTTAGATTTTCTTTGTTCAGCCCCCCAGGCAAAAACACATTTTAGTAGACTGAGGATGGGTTGGAATGTTTGACAATGTTTTTATTGCTGTCTGTGCCTTCCTGTCCCTGTGATCATTGCAATCCTCATTTCTTGCATCCTTGTAAATCTCCCTAATTGTGGTCACAGATTGAAATTTTCATTCCAGATCACTCAAGAAAAAATGGTTGGAGTATAACGCTTTAACACTAACACTTATTTCTCCAATCCTTCACCCTAACACTAAGGCTGGCCATACATTATACAATTTCCAAGTCAAATTTTCCAAAACCATATAATAGGAGGTCAAACCTAGACAGTTTACATTTGTATGCAATTAGGCAGGCCCTTACACTACATAATTGAAGGTAAATCTAAAAGAAATTAAACAAGAAAATTGTAATAACGTATAGCTAGCCTAACTGAAGCTAACCATTTTACCCCGATACAAGTATATCCACATCCAGACCAAGCCTTTTCTGGCACTTTTTGTTTACATGTTACAATCAGTATTTTTTGTTAGAAAATTTGTTAGAACCTCCAAACATTATATTTTTTTAAAGCAAAGGCCCAAGAGAATAAAACGGCAGTCGCTACATATATATATATATTATGTCACATTGTGTGCGCATTGGTTTTTTTAAACCAAATTTCTTGAGTAACACATTTTAATGCAAAAACAAACAAACCATAACCCAATATTATTGTAAAATATGAAAGATGATGTGATACCAAATAAATAGATACCAAACATGTCAAGCTTTAAAATAGTGCATGCCCATGCAATGGCGACAAATTACATAAATGTTACTATCTATTGGCGACGCTTTACAGGTTACCAATTTAGATTTACAGAGGAGGTCTAGTGCTAGAATTACTGCCCATGATCTGACATTTGTGGTGATACGTCACAAGTGTGGGGTGATCACTGCACGCATGCGGGCCCGACATGCACATTCGCTTTTGCATGGGGGCACGGGGCAGTTACATATTTTTTTTAATATATTATTTTTACACTGTTGCTTTAAAAAAATGTATATCACTTTTATTGCTGTGACAAGGAATGTGTAAACATCCTTGTGACAGCAATAGGCATGTGACAGATACTCTTTATGGAGAGACCAGGGGTCTATAGGATCCCAGATCTCTCCACTGCCTTTAAAAGCATTCAAAACAGCAAGATCTGTATTTTTGAATGCTTTCAAATTTTAAAAAATGGCTCAATTGACATCCAGGTAAACTGCTGCTTGTAAAAGCAATACAGCGGCTAGTTAGCTAGGATAGCTTTTACAGGAGAGCCAGCCTATGGCTCTAAAAAAAAAAAAACGGTACTGGGGAGATGCCCGCAAGTGCAGACAATGGGGTCAATTCACTAAGAGTTAAATAACTCGGAAAAAATGCGAAAAAAAAGGGGAGGATGCGGAAACAATTGTGCAAATGTTATATTCTTTTAAAAAAATGTACAGTAAACAACTACTGCGTTATAGTTTCGATATTGCGGTAATTACCGCATATTTTCATACGGTAATTTATCGCTTTGAGCTGGTTGCTAGGGAGCTGGCCGGGAAGCCGGCCTCCGCGTCCTTAATACAGATGGTTTATCAGCTGTCAGCGGGTTACCCGCTGAAAGCTGAATATAAAGAAAACATGCTGCCAATTAAAAATGATCAACATGGAGACAAGGTGCTTTGGGGTGTTTTTGGGGTTCCTGAACCATACCAGGCCACATGCCCTCAACATGGGGGCCCCAAAATTATTAACATGGGGACAAGGAGCTTTGGGGTTCCTGAACCATACCAGGCCACATGCCCTCAACATGGGGGCCCCAAAGCACCCCCCCATGTTCAGGGCATGTGGCCTGGTATGGTTCAGAAACTTGCTAGTCCCCTTCCTTTCCTGACCTTCCAGGCTGCATGCTATGATAAGGGTCTTGTATGGATTTGGGGGGGGGGGGGGGGGGGAGAATCACCTTGCCCTTTTGTTAATACTTATTTCTAATGGTATGTTTTCTAACTGATGAGTCATCTGTTGTTAAGGACATGACGGCTTGCTTCCCGGCTTAGCAACCAGCTATTAATGTGATACCGCCAACAAAACTCTGGTGATAAATATGTTTTTTTCTTTCTCTGTTGCCTTTGTGAAATGGACTTAAGAGCTTACCGCATGATTTTTGGTGATATTTAATGGCACAGTTTTCATTTTGCGGTAAATACCGCATGAACGCTATTTTTTTTTTTTTTTTTAATTGGACATCTTTTTACTGCATGCAATAATTTAAGCAAATGAGTCACATGACCATGTTATTGCATACGGTAAACCTTAGTGAATTGACCCCAATATCCCGGTAGAACAACCGGAAATCCAGCAATGTACGCTGGTCCAAAAATGGATACTTATCAGAACTGTCAATCAATCACAGGCAAAAATGTAGGAGTGTAAATACACAAAAGATGATCTGGCGCCCGCTAAGAAGATGGTAGTGAAATTGGACAGCCTGGATAGTCTCAGCTGCTCAGGAAAATCTCCATGGGAAGGAGAGTCACTAGCCAAACAACACAGAACAAGAGAGCGCTTGAAGACAGGCTTGTAGATGAAGAAAGCCCAATGGCCAATAAACACTAATAATGGTGCAATGACAGCAAGACTCTCCATGGTGGATAACATAAAATCCAGCTTTTTTTAACCAAAAGTAAAAAAAATTGAAACCACAATTAAAAACCTTTGGATGGCTGCCTGGATGGAAAGCCTTGCTGTGTCACTGTAACTGCATCTGCGTCCTTGTCACAAAACGGAGAGGGATGGCCACTGGTGCTGGTGGAAAGGCAGGGACCGGGATGGGACTTCGGGTGGGGGACACCCTGGCAAATCTGGATTTTATGTCATCCACCGTGGAGCCTCTTGCCGTCATTGCACCATTATTAGTGTTTATTGACCATTGGGCTTTCTTCATCTTCAAGTCTGTCTTCAAGCGCTCTCTTGTTCTGTGTTTTTTTTAAACTGTAAGAGTGCCAATATCTCGAGACTTAAAATGATTCTACATTTACCTACACACACTTGACCGTGAGAATTTTTAGCTGATTTTGAAGCAATTTTGTTGTGTGTTTGTACAATTATTGTTCAGGCATTTTCAGGCTTGAGTGTTTTTGCATAAACCAGTGAAAAACGAATTACTAGGAGGGAAGGCAAGAAATAACTTGAAAATTTTTTGCATTGTGCGTGTTTTCATGAGCTCCCATTGAAGTCTATAGTACTAAAAACACACATCTCTGTTCCAAAGAAGCTCAGATGCTTTTTTAGAGTTCATAGCAAAAGGCTTTAAGTGACACTCTGCTCAGGTGTTAACTGGCACTAATAAATATAATGGTAATGTTGCTGTTGAGCTTCGGGAAACACACTTCAAATTGCTCAGATAAATAGGGTCAAGTTGACTGGTCATGCATGTACAATCCAACAGCCAATGCCCAGAGGACATGTTTATCAGTTAGCTTTCCACTATACATGCACTTGTCTCACCTGAGTTTAAATGAATACAGAGAGAAGATGGGAGGAGAGGGCAAACAGAAATTAGAGGTGGTACATCTCGGAGGGCAGAACTGAAGAAAGTATGCAATGATGTGCAGTTAGAGAATGGTCAGCCAGGGCATGTCTTCCGCTAGTATAGACATAACATCACCCAACCCTACCAACATCAACAAGATTGGTGTAGTGGTTAGCACTTTCACCTAGCAGCAAGAGGGTCACTGGTTTGAATCCCAGCCACGACACTACCTGCCTGGAGTTTGCATGTTCTCCCTGTGCCTGCGTGGGTTTCCTCCCACACTCCAAAGACATGCTGGTAGGTTAATTGGATCCTGTATAAAATTGGCCCTACTATGTATGTGTGAATGGGAGTTAGAGACCGTAGATTGTAAGCTCCTTGCGGGCAGGGACTGATGTGAAAGTGTAATGTATACGTAAAGCGCTGCGTAAATTGACTGTGCTATATAAGTACCTGAAATAAATAAAAAAAAAATGATGTCATGATTATCCCACATCTGAGAACCGCTAGGTGGCAACACGGCATGAAAAAAACAAATAATGCAAAATGTGGACATCTCCTGCTATGGTTGTTGACAGCAGAGTGATAATGGTCGCTTTTAGATGTCAGAAGCCCTCTTTTGCACAAGCAGAGAATTTGGTACCTGCTGGAACTACTATGAGGAGCTAGTAACTAATTAGTTTACCTTCTGTAGAGCGTGGGGAAAAAACACAACACAGCTCCAAGCAGTGTGCTATTCCAGGAAGGGTGCTCACATATTTCACTGCTTGTTCCCAGAGAGGGAACTGTTATTGGCTCCAGATGGACCTAAATTTGTATACTTTTGTGTGAGTGTCACTTTAGCAGGAATAGTGGCACCACACTGGGACAGGGGCTGGTGACCAACATGGTTGCCAAATTCCTGCAGCATTTTGTTACCGGCAAAACAAGGGAAATTTACTGAGGAAGCACATTTTTTACTGACAAATGACAGAACTCCTATTAAAGGTTAAGACAAATATTATTTAAACAGTATAAGCATGCTAAGGGAACAGTGGCAATACCCATACCAAGTAAAGTCCATGGTTTACACTTACAAAAGTCAACACAGCATGACAAATATCAGCCCCTGATATTTACGGACAGTTGTAAAAGTCACAGATTTTTACAAACTGTCAGTAAATTTACTGACGGTTGCCAATCCTGGTGATCAATAGTTGTCCAATACTCTGTAAAGCACTATTTACTATATAACATAAGAATGCTTAAATGAACAATAAAAAATCCTCTCTTATGCTAGTATTGAATTGATATGTAGGACCTTGTAAGCGGGTGTTAATTGTTGCTGTTACCTTTTTTTTTTATTGTTCTGCCATATTACTGTATTTAAGGTGTGATGTCTCTTTAAATAGTTTGTCTGATTGCTGCAGGGGTCGGGTCGTGTGGGATTTCTTTCTCTGAAGATGCGTCAGACTGTCGAAAAGTATGAGATTTTTTTCCTTTTGGCATAAAGGTTTTACATAAATAAATACAAGCTGATTATTGTAAATGGTTTGTCTCATCACTATAGTTGATACATTTTGCTGGAGAGCTTGTTCTTCTAAAAACAACAGACTTACTGGCCAGATCACCAGATGAAAATACATACCGGTAGGTTGATTTACTAAAGGCAAACATGCTCTGTGCACTGCAATTGCACTTCAAGTACATTTTCTGTAGATCTGTAGGGAAGCTCTGCTGATTTCTATCATCCAATCATTTACAAGCAAAACATGCGGGGGTTTTTTTTATTTACCTTACATGTGATTGAGTATTCTTTGCAAAGTAAAACTTTACCCCATTTACCAAGCTCTGGAGCAGGTCCACTTGCAGGGCTCAGTATATTTGGCCTTAGTAAATCATCCCTTATGTTCCTTATACACCTTATATTTTGGGGACTTCCTCTAGGGACAGGGTTATGTTCAGCAGCATAGCCAATTCTGCTTCAGCCAAACTGATTGCACATATATGTGAAGATTAATGGGAGATGTATCTGTATTTTTCCAAGTATCTCAGAAAAAGGAACTTTAATAAAACAAGAAGTGGACAGAGAATGAATAAGTGTAACCTTGGAGAATCTGAAGAACCTTATATTGGGAGTGAAAGTCACCTAAAGTGGACCCTCTCCTATACCCAGTGAAGTGAATGATGATACACAAAGATCAGAAAAATCTCCCTACATAAGTTTTACATGTATATCTGCTGTCTTTCCCTTTCTACATTCTTTAGAAAGTGCACATAGTGTTACAAATATTTGTACCTGTTCCAGCCCTGGGTGTGGAGTCTTGGCATACACTGTGTGTGAGCTGATTGGAGGAAAGGCACACACCCCCCTCCACAAAGGCAGAGGAACGAAGGAACTTGCAGAGTTGTGCTGTGAATAGATAAGCTCTCTGCTTATTTGTCTCTAAGTTATCTTCCCAGCACAAATTTCTGGCTGCTTTTATCTCCTGTGTCAGAGAACTTTTCAGAAGTTATCATGTTGATAACAGAAGAACGGAGCAGCAAAAAGACACACGGCTCTGGGCTTTGGAGAGAGATAAGTAAACACTACAGTTATATGTGCCCAGGTCAGATTTCATGAATGGGGTTTACATCCACTTTAACCCTCCATGTTGAGCAGCATTTAGCTGCAGTGAGAACATTTGTAATAGGTGGCCACCTTTGTTGAGTACGTTTTAAGAACACTCACTTTAAGTCTAAAAGTGGGAATACAATCTTAAGTGATGGTGGCCAGTTTGAAGAGGAAGTGGGTGACTGTGGCCCTGTTGAGAGCACAGGTGTGCTTTATGTCCCTCACCTGGTGGTGGGATTCTCATACTGGGACCCGCTGTGGCACAGGCGTGACCTAGGGACCTGGCCAGGGTAGTCATGAAAGCAAAGTCTTGCGTTAATCCAAAATGGTGGCTTCCTGAGGTGTTGAGAATTGATGATTGGAGTATGTACCAGTATGTATCAAGTGTTGCATGTCCAAAGAGAGACACGTGAGACTGGTGAGGGATGGGGCATGCTTGGCACCCCCCCTAAAACAGTTAATCATCTAGAGAAGGAGAGAGGAGAATCATGGTTTCTGTTGGTTTCAGGTGTGAAGAGGTTAAGTACTTAGGAGCCGAACAGAGGCGTACCTAGGGTCTCCAGTGCCCTTGGCGTGGAGCTGTATTGGCGCCCCCCCATGAGAGAGAGGGTTTGACAAAGAGAGAAGAGGGGGTTTGAGAGAGAGAGGAGGGGACGACAGAGAGAGAGAGGGGGCTGACAGAGAGAGAGGAGGTGACAGAGAGAGGGGGGGGGGGTGACAGGGAGAGAGGGGGGGGTGACAGGGAGAGAGGGGGTGACAGAGAGAGAGGGGGGGTGACAGGGAGAGAGAGGGGGTGAGAGAGAGAGAGGGGAGGTGAAAACAGAGAGAGAGGGGGTGACAGAGAGAGAGGGGTCCCCTGGTCAGCTTGTCCTGGGAGTGGAGAATAGGTTGAAGGTGCTGGTGCAGGCTCCTTTGACAGCTTCAGTGTAATCCCCAGCCTGCCACTGCTGGAGCAAAAATTACTGCTAACACTGTCAATTTTTTTGCGCCCCCCCCCCCCCCTTGCCTGCGCCCCTGGCGGGCGCCAGTCTGGCCAACCCCTTGGTACGCCCCTGTAGCCGAAGTGTTAAAAATTGCTGTGATGTAATTTCTCACCTGCCTTCTAGGGGACCAACTCTCTGTCTAACCCCCACCCCACAGCCTTGTGCTGAAAATACAGGTGGAATATCGGTACTGATTGGTCTTCATGTGGTATAAATCTCGAAAGCAAACATTTATTATATTGCAGCTTACTAGTTCTTAGATGCGATGGCTGCTTATTAATGTAAACTTTTATTCCAAAAGGAAAAAAAAAACTGTTTACTGTCACTGCTTATAAAGTATTAGCTGGAGTTTGGCTTAATTTTGTTAGTGTATTTAAATCTGCTAGTACATCCCCTCCACCCCAGACTGACAATGCTGCTGTCCAAAGGTGCCCCTTGTGTTCCTTCAACCAGAGTTTTGGCACTCAAATACAGAAGGTATGTTACTAGCCAAATCACCACGTAAAAACAGAGGGAAAAAGCTTATAAAAAGAAAACAAATGCAGCCAGCACACCTTATGATTAGATGTGATGGCTGCATTAGCTTTCTTTTTTTTTAGGCTTTCTTTCCTTTACGTTATGTTTACGTTATGTATTTTCAGGTGGTGATCTGGCCAGTAGGACTGTTGTTTTTCAACAGTATAAGCTGTTCTGTACATGTAGCAGTTATATTGTTGAGACAAACCATTTACCACTGACAGAGGTGCTTAGTGCAGCCACACTGATCCAACTATGCAGAGCCCGCGGTCAAAACACGTGAGAATGGAGCGCGCAAGCTCAGTACGAGCCTTGCACATGCTCAGAAACACGTAGTGTCCTGGATCCTTGGTAACGTCACACGCTCCTCCCGCGCTGTGTTCCACCCTGCAGATCAACACAGATCCTGGAACGATTAAG